>NC_081297.1:11708269-12317884 GCF_030435805.1 Mustela lutreola | reverse complement strand
ATCCATTTAGAATTTATCTTTGTGTATGGTGTAGGATAATGGTTGAGTTTTGTGAAAAACAGAATACTTTTAAAATCTGATGTGTTGCAAAAGGAAGTTACCTGCTATACTGGCACTCTTATTACCAACAAAATTGCTAGTCACTAGGTTTTGGTTTTGGTTCCTAGCGCATGAGTGCTCAAATGTTGGACCCTCAAATTGATCTGAATATTACCAAGAGATTTCATATGGCAACTTGTCCCATGTTCTATACAAACATTTCATTTGATCCCTGTGCTATAAACTAAGATGTTGCTAATGTGTTGAATCTTCTTAAGGTATCATGCATGCATGCTATTATCCTTCCTTTTTAAAGAGAATCTATTTCTACATGCACCCCACCAAAATTTTCAATAGTAACTTCATATTATAGAATTTATGAGAATTCAATTTACAAAGTAGGAATATTTTCTACATTCTAAACCCCTTGTACTTTCCTTAGAGAATTTTAATCTGACTAATGATTTTGTATAGTAGAAGATATCCTAGAGTTAGATGATTTTTATCAAGCATGAAATACTGCTGTTGGAACTTAGAGTTTTTCTGTGGTCTTTCTAAGCATGAGAAAAATGATAATCAGGTTATATAATATATATATAGAAAATTTTTAAGGAGTCTTTTGCTTGTATAATTTCATGAATTATTTAATGCCTTGGTCTGGCTTTTTAAAAAGATTTTATTTGTTTATATTAGAAAGAGAGTTGGGTTTGAGGTGCGGTGGTGGGGAGAGGGATAAGCTGGCTTGGCACTGAGAGCAGAGCCCTGTGCAGGGCTTGATCTCACAACCCTGAGATCATGGCTTGAGCCAAACCAAGAATCAGAGACTTAACCAACTAAGCCTCTCAGGCGTACCCTTGGTCAGGCACTTAAAAAAAAATAGTGCTACATGTATGCAATTTAAAAAAATTCAAGATATTACAAAAATACTACGTCATCATTATGTAAGGATTGAACTAAACAAGAAAATTAAGTCATCTATAATCATTCCACTTAGCTATGAAATCCTTAAAAGAACCATGTACACTCAGTGATCCTTATTTCCATCCCATTCACTATTGAATTATCACTAGTAATTTTCACTCCCATTACTCCAGAATTGATCTTTCAAAGGTTACCACTGATTTTCATTTTAATAAATCTAGACATAATTTCTTAGATCTCATTTTATTTAACCTATCAGCAATCTTTCACCCATTGGAAAACTCTCTTCTCCAAAATTCTGTCTTCATTTAGCTTTCAGAATATCACTCACTCACCTGGTTCCCCCCCCCCGCCTTTCTAGTCTGTACATCTCAGCCCGATTTGCTTCTTTCTCTTCATTCTCCATGTCTTCCACATTGAAGTCTTCCAGGAATCAGTCCTTGATCTTCCTTCTCTTGACTTTTACTATCTTGTATATTCTTGTATATTCTAATGATCCTCAAGGTTGTATCTCCAGCCCACATCTCTCTGTGGAATTCCAGACCTACATATGAAACTGCCTATTTGATATTTCTTTGGGATAGTTATTGGGTATTGCAAACTTAACATGTCCAAAATTGAACTACTGATACTCTTTCTTATACCTTCCCTTCTTGTCTTTCCCAATTAAGTTAATGACAATTCTTCTAGTTGCTCTGCCAAAAAAAACTTGGTATCATCTTTGACTCCTGTCTTTTTCTTTTTCATACATATCCCATCTACTCTGTCAGCAAATCTTGTCAGGTCTTCCTTCAAAATATATCCAGAAGCCAAGCACATCCTCCGTGACCAAGCCACTGTCATCTGTTGTCTGTATAAGTGTAATTATTAACTAATTGGTGGTCTTGTTTGTTTGTTCTTTTGCCTTTTCTTTTTCCATTTATTCTAAACACAGTGGATCTTTTAAAACACAAGTCAGATTATGTCTTTCTCTGCTCAAACCCCAATTGTCTCCGATTTCACTCAGAGTATGTGCCGAAGTTTTTTCTAACACCTACAAGGCCTTGTATGATCTATTCATCTAGGGTCTCTCCCTATTGCTTACCACCTCTCCTTGATTTGAACTCCTATTTTCTGTCCTTTTCACTCTGTTGAGGCACACTGAATGTTTTTCTTTTTTTTTTTCTTTTTTGCTCTCTATAAACACTTTGAGCATACCTCTCTACTTGCTGTTGACTCTGGAGTGCTTTTACCATCAATGCTCTCATATGGCTTGCTTGCTACTTGCTCCTTCCTTTTTTTTTTTTAAGATGTGCTTAAAAATTAAGGCCTTTCGAGGTGCCTGGGTGACTCAGTGGGTTGAATCTCTGCCTTCAGCTCAGGTCATGATGCAGGGGTCCTGGGATGGAGCTCTGCACAGGACTCTCTGTTCAGCAGGGGGCCTGATTCCCCCTCTCTCTCTGCCTGTCTCTCTGCCTACTTGTGATCTCTTACTCTGTCAAATAAATAAATAAAATCTTAAAAAAAATTAAGGCCTGATACGCTCTAGTTCCATCCATGTTGTTGCAAATGGCAAGATTTCATTTCTTTTGATGGCTGCATAGTATTCCATTGTGTATATATACCACATCTTCTTGAGCGTATCATGCTTAGCGAAATAAGTCAAGCAGAGAAAGACAACTATCATATGATCTCCCTGATATGAGGAAATGGTGATGCAACATGGAGGCTTAAGTGGGTAGAAGAATAAATGAAACAAGATGGGATTGGGAGGGAGACAAACCATAAGTGACTCTTAATCTCACAAAACAAACTGAGGGTTGCCGGGGGGAGGGGGTTGGGGAGAAGGGGGTGGGATTATGGACATTGGGGAGGGTATGTGATTTGGTGAGTGCTGTGAAGTGTGTAAACCTGGTGATTCACAGACCTGGGGATAAAAATATATGTATATAAAAAATATATGTTTATAAAAAATAAAAAATTAAAAAAAAAAATTAAGGCCTTTCTTGGTTATCCTATATTTCAGGAAATATCCTGATTTCTTAGTTATCCTATAGCACATCAAAATTTGATTTCTCTGCTTTAGTTTTTCTCCTCTACTATTGGCTATTTCGCCTGTGTAGCTTATTGTTCATTGTATTTACTTCACTCATGAGTAGGATTATAGTTATCTGTTTAACAGTTTTAAAACAATAATTGCTAGCTTTCTTTTTGTTTTCAGTGCTCTTTGGGGCTCATGCTCAATTCCTAAATTAATAATCTCTTGTGGGAAATTTAGTCTTTTTGTGAGTTTATGTAGCTATATGCTAATAATATTCTCTTGCATGCATTTAGTCCATGAAAAAGTAATTATAATTTTGTATTAGTAAGTCTAGCTTTTATATTAGGATTAAATAGTAAGCTAAAAGTATACAAAAGTTACCAAATCATTTTCTTTAAGAAAATTAAAAAGAAATTATTTGTGACGAGAGAGTATGAGCAGGAGGGAGGGGCAAAGGGAGAGGGAGAAGCTCAGTGGGGAGCCTGATTTGGGGTTCGATCCCAGGACCTGGAGATCATGACCTGAGTTGAAGGCAGACCTTATCCGACTGAGCCACCCAGGCACCCCCAAATAATTTTATTTTCAAACAATTTAAGCACATTATTGCTATTTTTGACATCTGAGTATTGTTGAATTTTGTCCAGATTTTTTGAGGTATAATTGACAGATAACTGTGTAAATGTAAGGTATACCTGTATTACTTTAATATACTTTTATATTATAAAATGCTAATAGTGTTAATAGCTCTATCACCTCACATAATTATCATTTCTTTTTTAGCAACTCTTTTAGCAACTTCTAAATATATAACAGTATTATTAACTGTAATCACCATTCTGTACATTAGATCCTCAGATCTTACTCTTCTTGTAACAGGAAGTTTGTACCCTCTAGCCAATATCTACCCATTTCCCTCAGCTTCCTACCCCTGGCAACCACAAATCTATAAATGTGTGTGTGTTTTTTTTTTCAAGATTCCCTGAGTAAGTCAGATCATAGAGTATTTATCTTTTTGCATGACTTCCTTCACTTAGCTTAATTCCCTCAAGGTTCATTCATGTTGTTGCAGAGGACAGGGTTTCCCTCTTTTTTGGTGGCTAAAAATATTCCATTGTAAGTGTATACCACATTTTTAAATCAGTGGATCCACTGATGGGCACATAGGTCGTTTCCGTGTCTTGGCTGCTATAAATAATGCTGCAGTAAATGTAGAGGGACAGATACCTCTTTGAGATACTGATTCATTTCTGTCAGAATGTTCCCAGAAATGGGATTACTGGATATTCTGATAGTTCTATTTTTTCGTTTGTTGAGGAACCTCCACACTGTTTTGCACAGTGGCTGTACCAGTTTACAGTCCTGTAACAGTGTGTAAGGATTCCCTTTTCTGTACATCTTTGCCAGTGGTATCTCTTCCCTTTTTGATGTAAGCCATTTTAACAGGTGTGAAGTGATAGATATATCATTATGGTTTTGATATGCATTTCCCTGATGAATAGTGATGTCGAGCCCATTTTTTGGTCCTGTTGACCATTTGAATATCTTCTGAGGAAAGCTGTCTATTAAGATGCCTTGCCCAGTTTTTAATTGAATTGTTTTTTTGCTGTTGAATTGTATGAATTTTTTATATACTTTACATATTAACCTTTTTTCAGATAGTGTGGTTTACATATATTTTCATCCATTCTGTAGGTTGCATGTTCATTATGTTACTTGTTTCTGCTTTGTTTTTTAGATTTTATTTAAATTCAACTTAGTTAACATATATTGTATTATTAGTTTCAGGGGTAGACTTTAGTGATTCATCACTTGCATGTAACACCCAGTGCTCCTCACAAGTGATGAGCCCACCACACAGTTAGACCATCTTCTAATGCCCACCACACATTTAGACCATCTTCCCGCCCACCTCCCCTCCAGCAGCTCTGTTTCTTTTCTCTAGTTAAGAGTCCCTTACGGTTTGCTTCCATCACTGTTTTTATCTTATTTTTTCCTTTCCTTACCCTATATATTCAACGTAAATGGAACTAGAGCGTTGCTCATTTCTTTTGCCGTGCAGAAACATTGCTTGTTCCACTGTTTTTGCTTTTGTTGGTTGTACTTTTGATATCACATCCAAAATCATTGCCAACAATGTTGGCAATATCAGGGAGATTTCCCCCTGTTTTCTTGTAGGAGTTTTATGGTTTAAGGTTATATATTTAAGTCTTTAACCCAGTTTTGGTTAATTTTTATGAGTGGTGTAAGTTAGGGGTCCGGTTTCATTCTCTGCATGTGAATATCCAGTTTTCTCAGGATCATTTATTGAAGAGATTATCGTTTCTTCCTTGAGTGTGCTCAGCTCCCTCATCAAATTTTAGTTGACTACATCCATGGGTTTATTGTCCAGTTCTTGATTCTTTTTCTTTGGGTTTTGTGTTTTTTTTTTCTTTTTTTTTTAATGAACGGTCATCCTATTTTGATTTTTATACCTTTGTAACAGTTTGAAAACAGGAAGTGTGATGCTTCCAGCTTTGTTCTTTCCCAGGAATTATTTGCTTATTTGGGGTGTTTTTTGTTCTATATAAATTTAAGGATTCTTTTTACCTATTTCTCTGAAAAATGTCCCTGGAATTTTGACAAGGATTGCCTTGAATCTACAGATGGCTTTGAGTCATGTGGATATTTAATGTTGATTTTTCTAAGCTATAAATAATGAGTTATCTTCCTATTTGTGTGTCTGATGTTTCTTTGATCAAAGTCTCAGTTTTTAGTGTACATATTTTTCACCTCGTTGGTTAAGTTTATTCCTAAGTATTTTGTTCTTTTTGATGCTTTTGTGAATGGTAGTTTTAAATTTCTTTTTCAGATTTTTTGGGTTAATGTATAGAAATGTAATGGATTTGTATATGTGGATATTGCATCCTTCATCTTTGCTAGTTCCAACAGCTTTTTGGTGGTGTCTTCAAAATTTTCTATATGTAATATCATATCCTCTGCAGACAAAGACAATTTGATTTCTTCTTTTCTGATCTGGATGCCTTTCTTTATCTAGTCTGATGTTGAATACGAGTGGTAAGGTGAGTGCCTTTGTCTTATTCTTGAACTTAGAGGAAAAACTTTCAGTGTTTTGCCACTGAGTATGATGTTAGCTGTGGGTTTTTCCTATGTGGTCTTAATTATGTTCAGGTATGATACTTTGGTACCCACTTTATTGAAAGTGTTTATCATGAAAAGATGTTGAATTTTGTCAAATGCTTTTTCTGCACATATTGAGATGATCAAGTAATTTTTTTCATTCTGTTAATGTGTATCAAACTTACTGATTTGATTTGATTGATTTCTATAGGATAATTTTTCTCAGTAAAGTATTCTTGGTTGGCAGTTCTTTTCTCTCAGCAGTTTTTTTAAAGATTTTATTTATTTGACACAGAGAGAGGGATCACAAGTAGGCAGAACAGCAGGCTGAAGAGAGGGCGAAGCAGGCTCCCCCCAAGCAGACAGCCCAATGTGGGGCTCAATCCCAGGACCCAGAGATCATGACCTGACCTGAAGGCGGAGGCCCAGCACGTTGAGCCACCCAGGCACCCCTCTCTCAGCATTTTGAATATACAATCCTATTCTTCTCCTGGCATATAAG
Source organism: Mustela lutreola (assembly GCF_030435805.1). Lineage (NCBI taxonomy): Eukaryota > Metazoa > Chordata > Mammalia > Carnivora > Mustelidae > Mustela > Mustela lutreola. Next base: position 12,311,285 of record NC_081297.1, on the reverse strand, counting down.
GTTTCTGCTGAGAAACTGCTAATAGCCTTATGAGGGCTCACTCGTAGGTGACAAGCTTCTTTTCTCTTGCTGCTTTTATGATTCTCTCTTTGATTTTGATTTTCGATGGTTTTATTATAATGTGTTTTGGAGAAAATCTCTTTAATTAGTTTTTTTGATGACTGAGCTTCATAAACTTGGATTCCAAATGTTTCCCCAGGTTTGAGAGTTCTCACCCATGACTTCTTTAAGCTTTATGTCTTTTTCTCCCTTTTCCTCCTTCTGGAACTGCAGTAATTTACATGTTGTTTCTTTTAGTGGTATCCCACAATCACATAGGCTTTTCTCATTCTTTTCTTTCTTTTTTCTTTGTTCTCCACTGATTGGATAACTTGAAAGTTCTAAAATTTGAAAACTTTAAATTCACAAGATTTTTTTTGATCCATTTTCCTCTCAGTGATTTCTTTTTTCTCTCTCTTTTTAAAAAGATTTTATTTTTATTTATTTGACAGAGAAAGATCACAAGTAGGCAGAGAAGCAGGCAGAGAGAGAGTGGGAAGCAGGCTCCCTGCAGGGAGCCTGATGCCAGGCTGGATCCAAGAACCCTGAAATCATGACGGGAGCTGAAGGCAGACGCTTAACCAACTGAGCTACCCAGGCGCCCCTTGTCAGTGATTTCTATTGCTTTTTTCTATTTCATTCACTATATTATTCAGCTCCAGAATTTTTTAGTTATTTTTTTAACTATTTCCAGCTCTTTTAAAAAATATATATTTTATTTATTTATTGAGAGAGAAAGTGAAAGAGATCAGGTTGGGAGTGGGACAGAGAGAGGGAGAGAGAATGTCAAGCAGACCTGGGGCTCAATCCCACAATCCTGAGGCCATGATCTGAGCTAAAACCAAGAGGCAGACACCTAACTGACTGAGCCACCCAGGTGCCCTTCCAACTCTTTATTAAACTTCTCATTTAGTTCTTCTAGTATTTTTCTCATCTTATTGAACTGGGGTTTTTTTTGTTTTTGTTTTTTAAGATTTTATTTATTTATTTATTTATTTATTTATTTTAGAGAGAACATGTGTGTGAGCCAGGTGAGTGGGGGAAGGAGAGGGACATGCAGACTGCACTGAGCATAAGTCCGATGCAGGGGTGCATCTCATGACCTTGCGACCATGACCTGAAACAGAATCAAAGGTCAGGCGCTTAACAGACTGAGCCACCCAGGCACTCCTGAACTGGCTTTTTGTGTTTTCTTGTAGCTCACTGAATTTACTTAAAATTGCTATTTTGAATTCTTTTTTGGATAAACTACTGATCTTCATGTGTTTGAGATCAATTATTGGAAGACTATTGTGATCGTTTCGTGGTATAATATTTCCTTGACTTTTTATATTCTTTGAAGTTTTACATTGCTGTCTTTGCATTTGAAGTAGTCTTTAATGACTACCTTTCCAGTGTATCCAAACCTGTTTTGCTTTGTTTTTTCTCTAGTGGTGTGCTGGAACTTTACTGTAAGAAATTTAGTTTTCCAAAAAGGCTCTCTCTTCAATGGGTGAATATCTAAGTGTGTTCCAAGGGCTCCCAGATGTGGTTGAGAGGAAGGGGCTGGAGCCAGTCTGTGGACTATTGCTGGCTCTATAGCTGGGACTTTAGTAAGTGTGTCTGTTATCTGATGCATGGGTAGGTAAGAGTTTTCCTAGGTCCCTTGGTTTATGATGCTTGGTTCCACAGCTCCTACAAAGAGGTCCACAGCTGTTTTGTTGCCACAAAGACATTGTATTGTAATTGTATATTTATCAATCTTTGAAGCAAGGGATGTGCTTATATATGGTTGGACTTCATAACTGTTCTGTGAACTAATAAATGAATTGAGATGGCTATCAGAATTTTACAAAAAACTGGTTTTTTATTCTTTACCAGTAAAATTATTAGAAAACATCAGTTTATTAAATCTTTTAAAAATATTTTAAAGGATTTTTTAGAATTTAATTTTTTCTCAGTGCTCCAATATTTATTGATTATGGACCACACCCAGCACTCCATGCAATTTGTGCCCTCCTTAATACCCACCACCAGGCTCAACCAACCCCCCACGCCAACCCCTCCAAAACCCTCAGTTTGTTTCTCAGAGTACACCACTCTCATGGTTTGTCTCCCCCTCCGATTTCCTCCAACTCACTTTTCCTCTCTATCTCCCAATGTGCTCCATGTTATTACTTGCTCCACAAATAAGTGAAACCATATGATAATTAACTCTCTCTGCATGACCTAGTTCACTCAGCATGATCTCCTCCAGTCCCGTCCATGTTGATACAAAAGTTGGGTATTCACCCTTTCTGCTGGAGGCATAATATTCCATTGTATATATGGACCATATCTTCTTTATCCATTTGTCTGTTGAAGGGCATCTTGGCTTTTTCCACAGTTTGGGGATTGTGACCATTGCTGCTATGAACATTGGGGTACAGATGGCTCTTCTTTTCACTACATCTGTATCTTTGGGGTAAATCCCAGTAGTGCAATTACAGGGTCATAGGGAAGCTCTATTTTTAATTTCTTAAGGAATCTCTGCACTGTTCTCCAAAGTGGCTGTACCAACTTGCATTCCCACCAATAGTGTAAGAGGGTTCCCCTTTCTCCACATCTTCTCCAACACTTGTTGTTTACTGTCTTGTTGATTTTGGCCATTCTAACTGGTGTAAGGTAGTATCTCAATGTGGTTTTGGTTTGAATATCCCTGATGGCTAGTGAAGATGACCATTTTTTCATGTGTCCATTAGCCATTTGTATGTCTTATTTGAAGAAGTGTCTGTTCATGTCTCTGCCCATTTTTTGATGCGATTTTCTGTTTTTTTGTGTGTTAAGTTTGAGGAGTTCTTTATTAGATCTTGGATATCAGCCTTCTGTCCATAGTGTCATTTGCAAATATTTTCTCCTATTCCATGGATTGTATATTTGTTTTGTTGATTGTTTCATTTGTTGAAACTATTTTTTCTTGAGGAGGTCCCAAAAAGTTCATTTTCACTTTTGTTTCCTTTGCCTTTGGAGACATGTCTTGAAAGAAGCTGCTGTGGCCTATGTCGAAGAGATTACTGCCTATGTTCTCCCCTAGGATTTTGATAGATTCCTGCCTCACATTGAGGTCTTTGATCCATTTCGAGTTTATCTTTGTGTATGGTATAAGAGAAATGTCGAGCATTTATTTAAGAGAGAGGGATAGAGAGTAAGAGACAGCATAAGAGGTGAGAAGGCCACTGAGCCAAAGGCAGTGGCTTAACCAACTGAGCCACCCAGGCTCCCAAAAATATTAGCTTTGTTTTTTTAAAGATTTTATTTGTTTATTTGACAGAGAGAGAGAGAGAGATCACAAGTAGGCAGAGAGAGAGAGGAAAGAAAGCAGGCTCACTGCTGAGCAGAGAGCCCAATGCAGGACCTGATCCCAGGACCCTGGGGTCATGACCTGAGCTGAAGGCAGAGGCTTTAACCCACTGAGTCACCCAGGCACCCCCATTCCTTGATAATTTTAGATATTCAGTGCCTTTGATAGTATCATGAATGGTTATGGATTTATTAGGGACTTTGAATTATCTGGTTATATTTACTTAATATTTGTTTAGATTCTGGGGGAAGGGGGAAGATTTTATTTATCAATCTATCATAGATTATTACTTTTGGCTTATAAAGTTCTAAATTACAAAAGCTGAAGATTCCTGTACCAACAGTGTCATTGACACATATATAGTATACTCAATAAGTGTCTGTTTGGGAATAAACAGTTGAATGAATAAATGAATGCCCATTGATCAGCTTCTGTAGAAGAAGCAAATCTTGAGTTGTTTGAAAGTAGATTTTCAATATTGCCTACATATGTAGTCTTTTTATTTAAAAAATGGTTAAGATTTATGAATTATTATTACAATTATAGCTAAAATTGGAATACTAATAGATTCACTTGCTATCCGATTACTTAAAAACACTTAAACATTACTTTCGCCATATGTTGTAAAACACGTGTTTTGAAGGCACATTTCCTGGATTTGAATTCTGGGTCTACTCCTGACCACCTGTACTAGCTTTGGGAAGTTACATTTTTCTGTGCCTCATTTTCTTCCTGTGTAAAATACCTAATATAATTACCTAGGTTTTGTAAGATTGTTGTGAGGCTTAAAATAGCTTTAAAACATGTGAAGTTTTCATAAAAATGCATAGTATTTACACAATAGATCCTCAAAATACTAATATCATGATTATTTAAAAAGGGTTTCTTCCATATCAGAATGTAACTTGAAGTTTCCAAATAGTTTTTAGAACCAGTAAAAGCTTTATTTATTGAAAATGACAACAAAAAATGTGGTATATTTCTTCGTATCAAATAATGCAAGTTATGTTATGATTTTCCTTTGCTCAGTTTGATCTGAATTTAGTGCTTTGTTAACATTATTAATAATATAGTTTAGATATGATTTAGATATTCCTTATATTTTAAGTATTTAATATTTGCCTGAAAAGAATTGTTTTTTTTTTAGATATTCAAAGAAAACTTCTAGTGACAAGGAAGAGGTAAATACATATATAGAAAATTTATTAATTTATTAATTTTTAAATTTTTATTTTATTATGTTATTTTGATAATGTTTATCAGGAATATTATTCCATGATATAAAATTACTTTAGGAAAGGTATAGTGAAAAAAGAGAAAATCTGCCTTTGTTGTACAGACATATACTTTGAAAAAGTTGTTCAGAAACACTAGCTATTGATAAAGGTCATTTTGATAAAAATCAGTCCTTTTGAAAGTACCTTTTTTTTTTGCTCTTATAAAGAGATATGTGTATTTATCATCTCTCTACACTCAGTATATTTTATCAATATTCAGGGAACATTTTGAAGTAGTATTATTTATTTATAGGTCAAAGAAACAATTGATTCTATGGATGACTTCAATGACTTAGCTTTGTCATCTGAAAGAATTTCGGAGGTTTTCCACATGCCTGACTGTCATCATATGGCTTGCATGTTGCTAATTGAACAGCATGGTATGTATTGTAAAGGTCAGACCATTGTGTAAATATGAAGCCTTTGTATGTACATTACTATAGTAATATGTGCACTTCTTGTCTAGTGCTGTACCATACAACACTGATGTGTTATAGAGCTACTCATCTCAGAAATACATTTTATATGAAAATAGAGAAATGTTGAATACTCTTAGCAAAGAGCCATAATTTCCACTATACTTTTCATCATGGGAATGGCACACCTGATGTGTGTTAACTCTCCTCTTCTGTGCCTTCACCCAAGGTCAGGTTACCACTATATTTGTCCTAGAATACTGAAACAACCTCGGGACTGTTTTCCTTGTCATGCCTCCTCCCAGAATCTTGGTCTACTCTGCAACCATAGTTACCATATATTTTTAAAAAAATTATATTTCATCACGTGACCCCCTTGCTTAAAGCTTAGCTATTACTCTCATCGTTCTGGGATGAAAGACCACAGTTCTCAGCCTCATCTTGGATTGTTTCATATCCTTCTGTCCATATCTCAGCCACTGTTTTAGATATTTTTCCTTACAATAGAGCTTTTTTCCCCTCAACAGCTTAAGTTAGGACAACTGCACATGTATAAAGTGTATAATTTGATAGTTTTGACATATGTATATGCATATGAAACCATAACTGTAATTCGGGCAGGTAAATAACCCTTAAGTCTCGTGTCTCTTTGTAATCTCCCATTATGAAACTGCCGAATGTTTTTCTAAAGTAGTTGCAACATTTTCAGTTCCCACCAGCAATGTCTGAGAGTTCTGATTTCTCCCTGTATATTCATAACACTTAGTATTGTCAGTTTTTTAAATCTCAGATGTTCTGATGGGACTGTAGTATATGTATCGTTATGGTTTTAGTATACATTTCCCTAAGAACTTATAATGTTGAGCATATATTTGTGGGCTTATTTGCCATTTGTATATCTTCTTTGAACTGTCCAAATCCTTTGTCATTTTAGAAATTGGGTTTTCTTACCTGTTGAGTTTTGAGAATTCTTTGTATATTCTAGATATAGTTCCTTTATCACCTGTATTTTTTTTTTTTGCAAAGATTTTCTCCCAGTCTGTGACTTTTCATTCTCTCAGCAATATCTTTTGAAGAACAGTTTTTCTTTTTTGATGAAGTTCAGTTTATACTTTGTTCTTTTATGAATTTTTGCTTTTGGTGTTCCTATATGAGAACTCTTTGCCTAGCACAAGGTCAGAGATTTTCTCTCTGCTTTCTTTTAGAAGTTTTGCAGTTGAATAACAAAGTTTTATAGTTTTAGGTCTTACATTTCGGTCTGTGATCCATGAGATCTAGTTTGTATTCTTTTTTTAAAGATTCTATTTGTTTATTTATTTATTTGACAGAGAAAGAGAGCATGAGCAGAGGGAATGGCAGGCTGAGGGAGATGGAGAAACAGTCTCCCAGCTGAGCAGAGGGCTGGACATGGGGCTTGATCCCAGGACGCGTGAATCATGACCTGAGCTGAAGGCAGCCACTTAACTGACTGAGCCATGCAAGCACTCCCATTTTGAATTCTTTTTTATTTATGATACAGGGTATGGGTCCAGGTTTATTCTTGAACTTAGTAAGTTTACTTATTAGTTTTAGTAGCTTTTTAAAAAATTCTGTCAGATTTTTCTACATAACCAAAGTATATCAAACTTTTTTTTAACTACTATTTTACTAATTTCTTAAGGTGGAGCCAAAGGTCATCAGTTTGAGGCTTTTCTTCTTTTTTAGTACATACATTCAGTGCTATAAATGTTCATGTGAGTGCTGCTACTGCAGGATTCCAGAAATTCTTATGTGTTATATGTTCACTTCCATTCAGTTCAGAATATTTTCTAATTTCTTTTTTCTTTACTTCTTTGACCCAGGGGTTATTTAAAATTTTATTTATTTGAGAGAGAGAGAGAGAAAGAGAGAGCATGAGCTGGGAGGGGGGAAGAAGACTCCCCTCTAAGCAGGGAGCCCAGTGTGGGGCTTGATCCCAGGACCCTGAGATCATGACCTGAGCCGAAGGAAGACATTTAACTGACTGAACCACCCAGGTGCCCTGACCCAGGTTTTATTTAGATGTGTGTTAATTAGTTTTCAAATATTTGAGTATTCTCCAGAGATATTTTTATTCTTGATTTCTAATTTGATTTCTTTGTGGTCATAAAACACACTCTTATGACTTCAGTTCTTTTGACTTACTTCTCCTATTATAATTTATTTTATGATCCAGAATATCGTCTCTTTCGGTAAGTGTTCCATGGATGCTTGAGAAGAACAGTTGTGTTCAAGTCTACTATGTCCTTGCTGATTTTCTGCCTACTGAAATCTCAGACTATAATTGTGAATTTGCTTGTTCCTCTGAAGTTCTGTCAATTTTACTTTATGTATTTTGAACCTGTTAATAAATGCATAAACATTTAGGTTTATTATGCTTCCTTTAGTTGACTGTTTTATCATTATTAAATGAACTTATTTACTGCTGCTAATGTTTTTTTGTTTTGAAATCTATTTTGTGTGGTATTAATGTAACCGCTCAGGCTCAGCTTTCTTTTGCCCAGTGTTAGTGTGGTCTGTCATGTTTCTGGCCTCTTAACACATTTGTAGTTTTTACATTTAAAATGCATTTTTTTAATAGCTGGAAGATAGCTGGGTCTTCCTTTTTTATCCATTTTGATGTCTGCCATTTCCTTGAGGCTTTTAGACCATTTTCATTTAATGTGATTATTGATGTAGTCGATTTGAATCTGTCATCATGTTGTTTGACTTCAATTTGTCCTTTCCGATCTTCATTGCATTCTCTTCTTTTCTGATTTCTTTCAGATTGAGCAAGTAATTTTTATGAGTTAGTTTTATTTATGTGTGTGTGGGTATGTGTATGTATGTATTTTTCTTACTAGCTGTAACTCTGTAGTTTTGCTATTTTGGTGATTAGAGCCTAAAGTATATGACCTAAGCATCATAGTCCTCCATCTAGTAATGTTATAACAGATCATATGTCGTTTAAGAAATTATAAAGGTTTACTTCCTTTTCTTCACTCCTAGCCAGATCCTTCTGAATCTGTGGGTTTGTAGTTTTCATTAAGTTTAGAAAGGTTTTGGCCATGTTTTCTTTTCTTTTTTAAAAAAATATTGTATTCATTTATTTGAGAGAGAGAAGGAGAAAGAGGGAGAGTGCACGAGCCAGGGAGGAGTGGCAGAAGGAGGGGGAGAATCAGACTCCCCTCTAATCAGGGAGTCTAACACCGGGCTTGATCCTAGGACCCTGAGATCATGAGATCATGACCTGAGCTGAAGGTGGACACCCACTGACGAATCCACTCAGATGCCTCCATCGTTTTTTCTTCAAATATTTTTTTCTTGTTCCTTTCCTCTACCTCTTTGGGAAACTGTATATTAGTTACTTGAAGTTTTCTCAGTTTTCCTATGTCAAATTTCAGTCTTTTATTTTGAGCTGTCTAATATGTGTTTATTCCAATCCAGTGTGTTTTTCATGTCTGACATAATTTACATCTCTGTAAGTGCTATTTGGTTTTTCAAAAATTAGCTTCTACGCCTCCACTTACCTTTTTATGCTTTATTTGGAGTTCTACCTCAGTTAATGACAAACAGTTCGATCCTTTCCCATCCTGCTCTTATGAATTGTTAGGTGAATCCAGAGTAGTGTTCAGCCTAGAGCTCATAATTCCCCACTGCTGAGGCATGACCTACTTAACTCTATTAATTGTGCTGCGGGTTATGAGTTTTTCCAGCATGGCTAATGGGGATAGATACTGCCCCTGGTGCCATGTGAGCTCCAGGAATGGTTTCCTCTGCTCTTTCTAGATGGATCTTTCCCCCAGTGGCAGGAGATTTCCTTACGGCCATGCATTGGTTATTACTCTTCTGATCTCTAGGGTTCTTTCTTGGTTTGGTTTCTCCTCACCAGGGGCTTTGACCTCTGATCTCATCTGTCTTGGTTTCACCAGACTCAGTTTCATCACCTCAACTCAGGGAGTCTGGTGGAGTCTATCGGTTTTTTCTCCTATGTCATGGCCTGGAAATTGTCCCAAGGCAGTGAGCTCAGGTATGTGTTAGGCTAACTTCCTGTGTTTTCAGGGATCATTGTCCTTCATTGCCTGAATTCCTTTTCCTTGAAAATGATTTTAAAGTGTATTTTACCTGTTTTTGTTTGGCTTTTTTCAGGTAGGAAGATAAATCAGTACCTGTTACTCCAACTTGGCCAGAAGCAGATTGCAATAGAACTTTGGCACATGCTGTAGACTGTCTTTAATGCTTTCCTTCCTCATTGCTCACATGCTTCCTGCTCCTCCTTCATTTCTCAGAATAGTTCCTCAGGGAAATCTTCCCTTCTTACTATAGATCAAGTTATGTTATGTGATCATAGAACTCTTTTATTAGAGGAACTATCTGAATTTATAATTGTGTTCTCCTTCCCTAGACTTTAAGCTAAATAAAAGCCAGAGATCTGCAGAGCTTAGTGTAATATGTTTTGCTTTTTAAAAAAATTTTATTTATTTAAGAGACAGAGTGCATAAACAGGGGGAGGGGCAGGGACAGTGGGAGAAGCAGACTCTCCACTGAGTAGGGAGCCCAATGTAGAGCTTGATCCCAGGACCCTGGGATCATGACCTGAGTTGAAGGCAGATGCTTAACCAACTGAGACACCCAGGCATCCCAGTACTATATTTGATATTGAAATCATTCAATATATATTTGTTTAATGTATGAATGAGTGAATGTGAAAGCATACAGTCTTTTATATGCAAAAAGTACTCATATGTTTTATTTATTTTTCTTTTTTTATATTTAATTAATTTATTTGAGAACAAACATGACTGGGGGTGTGGGAAAGAACAGAGCAGGAGGGAGAAAGGGTGGATAGAATCTCAAGCAGACTCTGTGCTGAGTGGAGCCCAATGCAGGGCTCGATACGACGACTCTGGGATTATGTATGAGACCTGAGCTGAAACCAAGAGTCAGATGCTTAGCCAGCTGAGCCACCCAGGTGCCCTATATATTTTATTTGTTTTTGTTTTTTCTCTGATGTAGATTTTGCCAGTTTATTGAAAACCCAGAATGCGGTTCTTTCAAATGAAAGACAAATAGAACGTAAAAAAGATCAATGTGAACAACTTAAAAGAAAAAATAAAGAAATGGAAAATATGGCTAAGGGACTACAAAAGAATCTATCAAAAACAAAAGAAATAATATCTAAGTTGGAGCTTCAAAAAATAAAATGGGAGGATGAACTCTGCAGTTTGAGGTATGATATCTTGGTTTTAAGGAAATACTTGTACTATTTACCTTGTGTGTGTGTGTGTGTGTGTGTTTTTAATAGGCTCCACACCCAATATATTTAGGGCTTGAAGTCAAGAGTGATATCAAGAGTCACATGCTCTACCAGTTGAGCCAATGAGGCACGCCTTGTATTATTTGCTTTTATCTAGAGATGCATAGATGTTTTGAAATTGCTAACTTACCTTGGATTTTATAGGGAAGAAAACTTCTTTAGTACTGTGAAGTATGAGATTCTTCAAAATAATATAGCAAGTTCTTAACAGTGAATACTTTTAATAATTTAATGAATATTCCAAAACATAATTTTAATGACCATATAGAAATCCACCATGTGGAAACCTCATTATTTACCAAATTGAATTTTGGGTTTTTTACCCCCATTTTTCTATACTTTAATTAATGCTGTAAGGAATGTTTTTTATATAAATCTGTTTCTACATTTCTGGTTACTCAGAATAAATTCTTCAATGTAGTGTTGTTAAAGTATAAAAATTTTTAAAGAACATCTTTGATCCTATTTTTAAATTGTTCTCAGGAAATTTTATATTAATTTATATGCCCATCAACAGAGTAGAAAATGGCCATTTTTCTCAAGACAGAAAAAATTTTAAGAACTAGTTTTAAACATATGCGTGATTAAAAGGTGAAATAGAAAATGATTACTGCTAAATTTTTCAGCATCTCTCTTATATGTTGATGAAATTAATTCAAAAGTCTATGCTGCAAGCACATATCACTCTTTATTATTTACTTAATATAGACCCTGTGTTATAAAAAGAGTTTTCAAATGATTTATTAAATGGATAATAGGGGAAACCAATAATACATTATATGTTATGCTGAGTGAAATAAGTCAAGCAGAGAGAGTCAGTTATCATATGGTTTCACTTATTTGTGGAGCATAACAAATAGCATGGAGGACATGGGGAGATAGAGAGGAGAAGGGAGTTGGGGGAAATTGGAAGGGGAGGTGAACCATGGGAGACTATGGACTCTGAAAAACAATCTGAGGGTTTGGAAGGGGCGGGGGGTGGGAGGTCGGGGTACCTGGTGGTGGATATTATAGAGGGCACAGATTGCATGGAGCACTGGGTGTGGTGCAAAAATAATGAATACTGTTATGCTGAAAATAAATAAAAAATAAATTTAAAAAAGAAAAAAAATGTATAAATGTGTAATTTGAGTGTCACCTGTGATGAGAATTGGCAAGCTGTATATTTGAGTATTCTGTTATCTAAAACTGAAAATTTGCTATAGACTATTTTCTCAAAAATAATCCATATGTTTATGTTATAGAGCTACAGTCCAAATTTGCATGTATAATCTTCAACAGAAGGCTTTTCACATACATTTTTAAATTAATTTGTTTTTTAAAATTTTTTATATTTTTAATTTATTTTTTATTTATTTTCAGCATAACAGTATTCATTATTTTTGCACCACACCCAGTGCTCCATGCAATCCATGCCCTCGATAATACCCACCACCTGCTACACTGACCTCCCATACCCCACCACTTCAAACCCCTCAGATTGTTTTTCAGAGTCCATAGACTCTCGTGATGCACCTCCCCTTCCAATTTACCCCAAGTCCCTTCTTCTCTCTAACACCCCTTGTCCTCCATGCTATTTGTTATGCTCCACAAATAAGTGAAACCATATGATAATTGACTCTCTCTGCTTGACTTATTTCACTCAGCATAATCTCTTCCAGTCCCGCCCATGTTGCTACAAAAGTTGGGTATTCATCCTTTCTGATGGAGGCATAATACTCCATAGTGTATATGGACCACGTCTTCCTTATCCATTCCTCCGTTGAAGGGCATCTTGATTCTTTCCACAGTTTGGCGACCGTGGCCATTGCTGCTATAAACACTGGGGTACAGATGGCCCTTCTTTTCACGACATCTGTATTTTTGGGGTTAATACCCAGTAGTACAGTTGCAGGGTCATAGGGAAGTTGTATTTTTAATTTCTTGAGGAATCTCTACACTGTTCTCCAAAGTGGCTGCACTAACTTGCATTCCCACCAACAGTGGAAGAGAGTTCCCCTTTCTCCACATCCCCTCCAACACATGTTGTTTCCTGTCTTGCTAATTTTGGCCATTCTAGCTGGTGTAAGGTGGTATCTCAATGTGCTTTTAATTTGAATCTCCCTGTTGGCTAGTGATGATGAACATTTTTCCATGTGTCTGATAGCCTTTTGTTTGTCTTCATTGGAGAAGTGTCTGTTCATATCTTCTGCCCATTTTTTGTTATGATTGTCTCTTTTGTGTGTGTTGAGTATGAGGAGTTCTTTATAGATCCTGGATATCAACCTTTTGTGTGTACTGTCATTTGCAAATATCTTCTCCCATTCTGTGGGTTGCCTCTTTGTTTTCATGACTGTTTCCTTTGCTGTGCAGAAGCTTTTGATTTTGATGAAGTCCCAAAATTTCATTTTCACGTTTGTTTCCTTTGCCTTTGGAGACATATCTTGAAAGAATTTGCTGTGGCTTATATCGAAGAGATTACATAGTTGCCTTTGGAGACATATCTTGAAAGAATTTGCTGTGGCTTATATTGAAGAGATTACTGCCTATGTTCTCCTCTAGTATTATGATGGAGTCCTGTCTCACATTGAGGTCTTTTATCCATGTAGAAGAATGAAACTCGACCATCCTCTTACACAATACACAAAGATAAACTCAAAATGGATAAAAGACCTCCATGCGAGACAGGAACTTCTCTTTTTAAATATTAACTAAATTATCTTTTCTAATGGAGGAGTAATTACGAGTATGTGGAAAAAACAATAATTTTCCATTCTTTCTTGAATAATATCAAAATTCCTTTCCCTAATGTATCTTCCAGAGATGTCTCCCAGAGATACTAGTACTAAGCAGCATAATGCTTTTTCATTGCTTCTTTTCAACTATATATATCTTTTGGAAGAGTTTGAAGTGAGAAATTACAAACATGAGCCTTAGAAAGGAAAATAATTGAGAACATAGAAATTTCATTTGGATAATAAACCAGCATATGTGGCACCAGATCATAACATGAGCTTTTTATTGTTTACAAAACAAATTTTAAAATAAGTACATTTATTTGCAGATTTACTCTAAAACAAGAAAAACAAAAAAGAATAAATGCTGAAAGCTTATATGGAAAGATTCAGGAGGAACTAACAAAAAGAGAAGAGCAGTATAAGAAAGAAGTTGAAATGAAACAAGAACTTGAATTTAATCTTAGAGCACTAGATATGGAATTGAGGACTCTAAGAAATCATGTCAATCAGGTAAGTCTTTGATAAAAATTGCATATTTCCATCACTATTATTTATAATATCCCTTTGATTTAATGTGTATTACTTAGGTATAAAATAGATAAAAAATTTAGTTTTATATTAATAGGAACTATGATATTTATAGCTAAAATCATTAATTTATTGGAATTCTTGGCTTCTCATATAAACCCTATGTGTATTTTCTGAATGAAGGGATGGAGGGTAAATTGAAATAAATATGCATGTTGGCTATTTTTTAAAAAATATTTCATTTATTTTTAGAGAGAGAGAGCATGAGTAGGGGATGTGTAGAGGGGGTGGGAAAAGGAGGGATAAGAATCTCAAGCAGACTCTGAGTGCAGAGCCTGACTCAGGGTTGGATCTTAAAACCTTGAGATCATGACCCGAGCTGAAACCAAAAATAGGACACTTAACCAACTGAGCTACCCAGGCACCCCAGTTTTGGATCTTTTATATTAAAATATAGGCTAAATCACCTTGAGACTATGATGGAATTAGTTAAGTGTTTTGTAAAGAAATTTTATTTCACATACTATATCTACCTGTATATCTATGACAAATTTAGCTGTCATTTTTATTAAAATTTGTGTTATTCATATAGGATAAAAATCCTTGTATTTAAAAAGGCTACTTCTTTTGAACATTTTTTTAAGTTCTCTTAAACTTTTACTTTGTTAATATATATTTATAAAATATAAAATTAAAAAATATATATTATATATAAAATATAGTATATATATGTTTATATATGTATATATGTATATATGTATATATATGTGTTTGTATATATATATTTTCTCCATGTATATATGTATATATATTTTAAAAGCCAACACTGCAAACATAGAGGATTTTTAAAGCATGCATATTTTGAAATTGAGATTCAATTAAGTGGATTAACTTGACAGCTCCAGATTTCCCAAGTGAACTGAATAAAAAGTACAGTATCTCAGTACTTTTTATACATATATACAAGTATATATTTATAAGTATAAATATATGTATATATGTATATACATATATACTTTAATATATGTATACATTTATGCAAACTATACATAGTACCTTTATATACATTTTAGGTTGGCTCGATTTTATTCTTATTTATATAAATTTGAATTTTTAGTCTGAAATCGTGTATCCTTATGACCTTTTAATCCTTTGAAGGCCCTTCCTTTTCATTAAATCATAATTTGGGGCAATTGTGATGAGCTTTAGCAAAACTATATTTGATTTAATCTTCCCACTGCTATTTATAATTTTTTAAGCAATTTTACAAAAAATTTTCTCATTTCAAATCTCAGTTACTATCATTTGGGCCTAAGTTTATCCAACAGAAAGAGAATTGTATCTCTGTAATTTATTAATTGGGCATTGGATCTCCATTTTCAGATTAATGAGGGGTGGCAGAATTCTTGTGTAGCAGGAATGGAGGTCAGAGAGAGAGGTGAAAGCCAGGTCATCTAGGGTCTTGAAGGCCATTAGAATGACTTCACTTATGTTCTGAGATAGTTATCTATTAAAAGGATTTGAGCAGAGGATTGAACATGTGAGGAACTCTGACATTAATTGAAGCCTCTAATAAAAAAGAAGGAAAACATTTCATACTGTAGAATTTACCAATGCTAGTCCCACCTATATACCCATTTCTTTTTGAGACTTCAGTCGATTGGGAAGCTTTGGGAAAATTCACCTACAAGGAAAGGATAGTGGGGCTGAATTAATTAACTAAGTAACATAATACTGACTAGGCAGATAACATCTTTTTGTGTATTTAACCAAATTCATTAAACAGCCATAATGTGTACATGTTAGGAAAAGGAGATGAATCGATGTTTGTAGTGAAATTTTCCAGGTACATAGGTTAAAGTTATATATTGTTAACATATCTTAATAGTAAGATGATTTATAAAACCAGTAACAGAAATGTCTTATTAGGTTTCTATGAGACAACTTCAAGAAGAACTGGCCAATACCCTAAAAACACTGTCTATGTCAGAGGCTTCACTGGAGGTGAAATCACGTTGTTGTACGAATTTAGAAGATGAGGTAAAAGACTTAAAGGAAAAACTGGCTCAGAGTAAGAATCAGGTATGTATGAAATGTAACATGTCAAGTTAATCTGTAGTTGGTTAAATAATATGAAGTGTTTTAGGATGCTTATTTCCATGGACCACTTCCTTCTCTTTTTCATTATAATTAATTTAGTATAATTTTAGTATCTTCACAATATACTTATTTCTTAAACTTTGACTTTCATTCTGTTACTTGTTTTATACATTTTTTTCTTATGGTAGTTACCCTTAGGAAAGTTAAATCTTATACATTATTCTTCACAGAAATTGGGACTTTTTTTCCTACTAAATAATAATTTTTAAAGACTTATTTATTCATTTATGGTGGGGGTGGTTGGAGAGACATAGGGAGATGGAGAGAATTTCAAGCAGACCCCTGCCCAGCAGAGAGCCCCAAGCTGGCTTGATTCCATGACCCATAAGATCATGACCTGAGATAAAATCCTGAGTTGGATGCTTGACCAACTGAGCCACCCAGGTGTGCTAAATAATGTTTTTTTTTAATGATCTCTCTGTTACCATCATGAGCTAAGCCATGTAAAAGCAGAAGATAATGTTTAATAGAATGTTTCAGAAAATTATCTTATTTCTCATCTTCATTTTTTTGAATGGATACAGAATCTGTACTGATTTCAGGATAACTTGTGCAGAAAAGTGATTTCACAAACCAGTTGAACTTAGGCATTTCCTTCATTTTCTTTTCCTTTTCAATATATAATAAATGCACAGAAATATTTAGATCATGTATACTATATATACCCAAAAGAGAGAATTAAGAAAATTATCTTGGCCTTGCCATTGGATTTTTTTAAAGCTGTATTGAGATGGAATGCACATTCCATACAATTCACCCATTTAATATTTGTAGTTCAATGTTTGGGTATATTGTTAGAGTTGGGCAACCATTACTGCCATCAAGTAGAACATTTTAATTACCCTGAAAAGAAACCCTTAATCTTTGCCCCCAGGCTCAGGCAACAACCAGTCTACTTTCTGCCTCTATAGAGTTGCCCATTCTGAATATTTCATATATGAAGAATCACACAATGTGTGGTCCTTTGTGACTAGCTTTCTTCGCTTAATGTTTTTGGGGTTCATCTGTCTCATAGCATATATCAGTGCTTCATTCCTTATTATCAAATGGTACTCCATTATGAGAAAAAACCCTTGTTCATTCATCATTTGATGCACCTTTGGGTTGTTTCCACTTTTGGGCCATTAATAATGCTGCTGTGAACGTTCATTTAGTTATTGTCTGGACATATCTTTTTATTTTCCTGCCATCACATTTTATCCTCTCAGTTAATTGGGTTGATTTCACCATCTCTCAGTCCTTTTTTTTTTTTTTTTTTTTGCTAGCAGATGACATAAATGGCTTTTCTAACACAGAGAAGCTGGTAGAGACTTAGATAAGATGAGAAAACATAGGAATTTATCTTAAATGAAAGAACAGGATAAAGCGATGGGTCCAGAGATTGAAGTGAGACAGATGTAAATATCACGGCTGATGGAGGATTTAAAGCAGTGATCATAGGGACACTCACTGGACTTGAGAAAAGAACAACAACATCATTGAGACCCTTACAACAGAGATGTAAGAGTTAAAAAAGAATCATAGTTGAAGAGTGGAATAAATCAGTTAAGAAACACACCTAATGCAATGAACAGCAGGCTGGAAAAAACAGAGGAACAAATTAACAACTAAGAAGTCAAAGTAAGGGAAAGCAATGAAGCCAAAGAAGGGGGAGAAAGAAAAATTATGCAAAATGAGACCAGACCTAGGGAACTCAGTGACTCCATCAAATGTAATAACATTCATGTTATAGGATTCCCAGTAGAAGAAGAGAGAAAAAAGGTGTAAGAAAACTTGTTTCTAGAAATATAGCTGAAAATGTCCCTAATCTAGGGAAGGCAACAGACATCAAGATCCAGGAGACACAGAAAACTATCAAAATCAACAATAGTGGGCTAACACCAAAACCTATTGTAATTGAATTTGCAAAATATACTGATAAAGAAAACATCTTAAAAGCACGAAAGCAAGTCAGTAACTTCCAGGGGAAACCCCTTAAGGCTAGCAGGAACTTTTTCAGCAGAAACTTTGCAAGCCAGAAGAGAGTGGTATTATCTATTCAACGTGGTGAATGGGAAAAATCTGTAGGCAAGAATACTCTATCCAGCAAGCCTATTACTCAGAATAGGAGAGATAGAGTTTCCCAGATAAAAACTAAACGAGTTTGTGACTACTAAACTAGCCCCACAAGAAATATTAAAGGGGACTCTTTGAGTGGAAAGAAGAGACCAAATGTGACACTATAAAGGCAGGAAACACAAAAGTAGTAAAAATGAACATTTATATAAAAAATAAGTTTAGGAACTCAGGAAAAAATGATATAAAATGTAATACTTTACCTAAAGCATGGGGAGAAGAAGAGAAAAGAATGGGCTCAAACTTAAAGACCAGCAGCTTAATATAGACTGCTATATGCAGAAGAGGTTATATACAAATTATATATCAAAACCCACTAATAGTGGTGCCTGTGTGGCTTAGTTGGTTAAACATCTGACTTGATTTCAGCTCAGGTCATAATCTCAGGATTGTGAGATTGAATCCTGCACTGCACTCTATTCTGGCCATGGAGTCTGCTTAAGGTTCCCTTTCCCTCTCCCCACTCCACTCAAGCCCTCTCAAAAAAAACAAAACAAACAAACAAACAAAAAAAAAAACACACTGATAAACACTCAAAGAGGAGAAAGAAATCCAAATATATCACTGAAGAAAACCAGTAAAACATCGAAGACACAAAAATGATCAGAGAAAATATCCAGAAACAACCACAAAGCAAGTAGTAAAATGACAAATACATATCTATCAATAATTACTTTGGATATAAATGGGGTAAGTGCTCCAATCAAATTACATAGGATGTCAGAGTGGATTAAAAAAAAGAAGAAGAAGAAAAAACAAAACAAGACCCATGGTATAAGCCACTTGCAAGAGTTTTATTTTTATCATAAGGACACCTGCAGATTGGAAGTCAGGGGATGGAAAAAACATGTATCCTGCAAATGGATATAAAAAGAAAGCTAGAATAGTAATACTTACATTGGACAAAATAGAGTCTAAAAGAACGACTGCAGTAAGAGACAAGAGCACTATATCATAATGAAGAGGACAATCTGACAGGAAGAAGAACTATCTATTGTAAATATTTATGCACCCAACATGGGATCACCCATGTACATAAAACAATTAATGACTAACATAATTGATAATAATACAATAATACTAGGGTCCTTTAATTTTATTATATATGTTTTAAATGAAATTCATTTCTTTTATTCCCACTTGCAAAAGTATCCATGAAGACAATGTACAATTCGGATATTTTAGGAAGGAATAGAAATAATCAATAGTTGGGTACTTTAACTCACCACTTACATCAATGGACAGATCAGAAAGTCAACAAAGAAACAGTGGCTTTATATGATGCACTGGACTAGATGGACTAAGGAGATATATTCAAAATATTCCATCCTTAAACAACAGAATACACATTCTGGAACATTCTGTAGAATAGATCACATGTTAGGCAACAAAACAAGTCTTTTTTTATTAATTTAATTTTTTTTCAGTGTTCCCAAATTCTTTGTTTATGTACCACACCCAGCGCTCCATGCAATACAATGCCCTCCATAATACCCACAAAACTGGTCTTAATAAATACAAGAAGACTTAAGTCATACCATGCACCTTTTCTGATCACAATACTATTTAAATTAGAAGTCAGCCATAGGAAACAATCTGAAAGACCACAAATACATGTTGGTTAAGTAACATTCTACTAAACAATGAATGGACCAATGAGGAAATAAGAGAATAAATTTTTTAAAATACATGGAAGCATCACCACTTCCTCATATCAGGGAGATCATATGATAGTTGTCTTTCTCTGCTTGACTTATTTCGCTAAGCATGATACGCTCTAGTTCCATCCATGTTGTTGCAAATGGCAAGATTTCATTTCTTTTGATGGCTGCATAGTATTCCATTGTGTATATATACCACATCTTCTTGATAGAAGAATAAATGAAACAAGATGGGATTGGGAGGGAGACAAACCATAAGTGACTCTTAATCTCACAAAACAAACTGAGGGTTGCCGGGGGGAGGGGGTTGGGGAGAAGGGGGTGGGATTATGGACATTGGGGAGGGTATGTGATTTGGTGAGTGCTGTGAAGTGTGTAAACCTGGTGATTCACAGACCTGGGGATAAAAATATATGTATATAAAAAATATATGTTTATAAAAAAAAAAAAAAAAAAAAAGAACATAACAAAAAAAAAAAAATAAAAAAAAAATAAAATACATGGAAGCAAATTAAATTGAAAACACAATTGCCCAAACTTTTGAGATACAGTAAATATGGTTCTAAGAGGGAAGTATATAGCAATGCAGGCCTACCTCAAGAAATAAGAAAAATCTACAACAACCTAACCATAAACTAAAGAAGCTAGAAAAAGAACAACAAATGAAGCCTAAAGGCAGCAAAAGGAAGGAGATAATAAAAATTAGAGCAGTAGTAGTAGTAGGTAGCTCAGTTGGTTAAGCAGCAGACTCTTGATTTCAGCTCAGGTCACGATCTCAGAGACCTGGAATTGAACCCTGCTTTTGGCTCTGTGCTCAGCAGGGAGTCTACTCGAGGATTCTATCACTCCCTCTCCATTTGACCCTCTCCCCGCTTTCTCTCTCTCTCAAATACATTTTTTTTAAACTAGAGCAGAAGTAAACACTATAGAAACCTTAAAAAGACAAAAAATAGGAGAGATCAATGAAACCAGGAGCTGGTTCCTTGAAAAAATTAATAAAACCGATAAGGCTTTAGCCAGAGTTATCAGAAAGAAGAGAAAAAGGACCCCAATAAAATCACAGATGAGAGAGGAGAAATAACAATCAACACCACATAAATGCAAACAATTATAAAAGAATATTATGAATGACTATATGCCAATAATTTGGATGATGTAGAAGAAATGGATAAATTCCTAGAAACATATAAATTACCAGAACTGAAACAAGAATAGAAAATTTGAACAGACTGACAACCAGCAAAGAAATGGAATCATTAATCCAAAAACTATGAACAAACACAAGTCCAGGACCAGAGGCAAATTCTACTGAGCATTTTAAAGGAAGAGTTAGTACCTATTCTCAAACTATTCCAAAAAACAGAAAAGTAATCTGAGGGGTTTGAAGTGGTGGGGGGCGTAGGAGGTTGGGGTACCAGGGGGTGGGTATTATAGAGGGCACGTATTGCATGGAGCACTGGGTGTGGTGAAAAAATAATGAATACTGGTTTTCTGAAAATAAATTAATTAAAAAAAACCTTCAAAAAGTAGGTTTAGAAGGAATATACTTCAACATAATAAAGGTCATATATAAAAAATGCACGGGTAATGACATCCTAAATGGGGGAAAACGGAAAGAAAACTTCTTAGGTCTTGCTTCTAGTTATGGGCTTCTTCTCATTAGCACTGTTTGTCATTATTAAATTAATCTTAGGGGCACCTGAGTGACTAAGATGGTTAAGTGTCTGCCTTCGGCTCAGGTCATGATCTCCAGGTCCTGGGATCGAGTCCCATTTCAGGCTCCCAGCTCAGCAGGGAGTCTGCTTCTCCCTCTCCTCTGCCACTCCCCCTGTTTGTTCTCTGTCTCTCTGTATCTCTCCCAAATGAATAAATATTTTAAAATTTAAAAAAAAATTAATCTTAACCTTTTCTACTTCCCACTTAAATGGAGACCAATTTCTAATATATAAATTATGTATCTTATTAACTCTTTTTGCATTCCATTTTTATATCTGTTTGTTTTTTCTTAACAAACTCCCCAAAGTTTAGTGGCTTAAATAAATAACATTTATTTTGTTCACAAATCTACTGTTAGGAAAAGTGTGGCTAGGACAACTTGTTCTCTTCCCCTAGCTTCAGGTGGGGCAGCTGAAAGGCTTGGGGCTGGAACTGTTTAAAGATTTGTTCACTCACATCTGGTGGTGTTGATGCTGGCTATTGTCTAGGACTATAGTTGGGGCAGGCAGCCAAAACACTTACACGGGCACACCTAGACACTTTGTGGCCTGAATTTTCTTACAGGATGAGGGGCTAAATTCCAATCCAAAAAAGCTGCCTGAGCTGCAGAGCAAGGCAGAAGCTCTATTGTCTTTTGTAACCTACCCTTGGAATACACAGAGCATCACATTCACCATATTCTGTTAGGAGAAAGTCACAAAGGTAGGCCCATGGTCTTTTTTTTTTTTTTTTTTAAATGGGATGAATATTTAAAAACCTATGGACACATTTTAAAAGCAGCATGATTTAACCACTGGCCACAATTTTTTGTAATCCTCCCACATGAAAAATACACTCGCCTCCCCCCTCCCATACCTCCCACAAATCTCAGTTCTCCATTGAGTTTGGGCTATCTTAATCAGGTACAGCAGGGATAAGGTGCCTGAAGTATAGTCCCTTGAGTGCAAGTCCCCTCCATCTGAACACTTGGGAATTAAGGAAGACAGTTCTCTACCACTCAAAATGGAACACTCTGGTAACCTGTTAAGGACTCTCCCATTGAAAGAAAATGGGTGGCACACTAGTCCATAGCAGTTTTGAAACACAGCCTGCAGCATGCTGTCAGTTCTTCAGTGAGGACTTAGTCCTAACCATGGGAATGCTTCTCCATGTTGTTTGCTTTACTTTTTGAGCTCTTGGTTCTGTCCTTTTCATGAGGAATGACCTGTATTTGTAGCTGCTTTTTCAGCCTGCTTCCTCCTGGTGGGAATTCTAAGACTCAAAGGCCCATTTTTAGTTTGTACTATCTTGGTCTCTTTTAGTCCAAGCTCGCAAACAGTGTTTTTGCTACGATAATTCTCTTAGTTTTTGAGTTTTCCATGATTATGGTTTGATTTCATGCCATTAGAAAGGCCATTCTCCTGGGTCTTTTGAAATAAGCTTTCACCTCAGGTTTCCTGTGCAGCTCTCATTTGACAATGCCTTTCAAATTCTCACACTCTTAAGATCCTTAAAGAAATTTGAGGCACACCTTAAGTCCTTCTCCAGTCTTAATAAAGGGTTTATAGTTTTGGTTTCATCTATAGGCCATGTCTCCCTGGATTTGCTTTTAACTCAGAAGCCATTTCTTTATTTTAGCATTATTTGAGAATATAGCATGTGGAGAGGCTATAAATGAGGAACAGATAGATGAACCCAGTAAGTCCTGGTTCCTTCATATTGAATAGTCTTTCTTTAGCTTATCTCTCTTACCAGTTTTACTTTCATGTGGTTTGTGGCACGAGTTCCTTTTCCGTCTAGTGTCATTTTCTTCACTTGTATAGAAGCCTTTTCTGTAAGCCCCTTCAAGGGACATCAGGTTTCCACTCACAGTCTCTTGGAAGCCCTTTTGGTTTTCATTCTTACTCTTCTCTACTTCTCACTCTTACTCTTCTTTCAGGTTCCACCCACCTCCTGGTTCAAAGAAGGTTTAGTTTCAGTTTTTTGGTTTTCTTTTTTAATGGCAGCACCCCATTTTAATGTCAGTATCTGTGCCAGTTATTTATTGCCGTATAATAAACCATCTCAAAACCTAGTGGCTGAAAACAACATTTATCTTGTTTACAAATCTTTGGACAAGGCTGAGTCAGACCAACTCATTTCTTCTTCATTTGGCATCACCTGGGATGACTGGAAGCTGGGAACTAGAATCATCTAAAACCTTGTTCATGCACATGTTTGGCTGTTGAGGCTGGCTTTTGGCTAGGATGTTAGCTAGGGCAGTCTCAGCTGGAATATTTGCATGAAGACTCTCTAGGTACCCTGGGCTTTCCCACAACAGCTGGATTCTAAGGGTGAGGTTTCCTAGAAGAAGAAAGTCAGATGGAAGCTATATCACATTTTCTAACCTCACCTTAAAAATCACACCGCAGCTCTGCCATATTCTGTTCACTAGGAACCAGTTACTAAGGCCAACACATATGAAGGGGAGGGATTGTCATGGTTTATAAACCCACCATATCCACTTGTCTTTCCAGTCATATTTAAAGGAAAGGAGTTCTTCCCAACTCAGCATCACTGAAACTCCAGCAAGTTTTTTGGTTGTTTTCATTGCTTAGTATATTCTCTTATTTTGTGGGAAGTAACAAAGGATTGTAACACTATCAGGTTAAAGTATTTTTTTTTTATCCAAAAATATATGAATCATCTCACTAAATTTTTCCCTACTACTATTTTTCTTTTTTACTGAGAGATGTGATTTCTTAATCTTGTGAATCATTTCTCCTCAGACTGAAATTCAAATTAGCATAAGACATTTGTAATTCAGAAAAAGGCTTATGGCAATAGAATCAGCATTTATAGATTCATTAATTAGAGTCTTATTTTCAATGTCTTATTTTGGTAAGAATTTATTGGCTCAGACCTACATAAGTCAATATGGTATTCCTAAAACTTCTTTAAAAATTATGGAGTACATGGGCACCTGGGTGGCTCAGTTAAGTGCCTTTGGCTTGGGTCGTGATCCTGGGATGCTGGGATTGAGCCACATGCTTGGCTTCCTGATCAGTGGGGTGTCTGCTTCTCCCTCTCCCTACTCTTGTGCTCTTGCTCTCTTGCTCTCTCTCCCTCTCAAATACAGAAATAAAATTTTTAAAAATATTATGGAGTGTTAAGATGAGGGAAGGGTTAAGAGTCTTTCTACTAAGATGTGACTTACAGTTATGGAGGAAAAATCTGAAACAATCAGAAAAATAAAAGTATAAAAATTAAATACAAATGTGTGGCAAAGAGGATGACAGCAGAGATCAATTTTAGCAACTCTTAGTGGTTTGAATTTTGTTCTTCATTTTCTGAGTTATTTGAGGTTCCGCATTCCAAGACTGTACTACAATATAGATAACGTTTTGTTGAAAATGAACTTATTTTAAGATTTGAACACCTGCCTGGAGCAGTCAGTAATGTATGTGACTCTTGATCTTGGGGGTGTGAGTTCAAGCCCCATATTTGGTGCAGAGATTTAAAATCTTTGAAAAAATTTTGGGGTCTTAGTTTTGCATTAGACTCTTTTCACTTTACTTCCAAGCTGTATTATTTTATTCATGCAGGTTGATGACCTTACTGCAAAACTGGAAACTGTTTCTTCAAGAAACCAAGTTCTTATTCAGGAATTATCATCTATGAAAGAATTACAAAGGAAATGTGAAAAGCTAGAGAAGACTAAAAAGAAGTTGGAACAACAAGTAGTAAAGCTCAGAAGTTCTGTAGAAGTCAACATGTTAGAATATAGTAAAATGGAACAATATAAACGGGATTTTGAAGAAACTATAAGATTGAACGTAGCAGAAAAATTAAAAGAAGTTGATCTATTTTTAGAGGTTAATTTATTTATCTATAAAATGTTTTAATTCATTTCACTGCAAATTACATTTTGGTTATATGCAGTGTAGAGTTTTCCTCTACTTCCTTTATAGCAATTTGGTAAATTTCTGGAAGCATTTGTTCCTTCCCTTTAAAAATTTCAGTTTTCATTATTATTCACACTAGTCGATCTTTCAGAATGATTCACAGTAGAAAGTAATTTTATTTTTTAAGACCAATTAGTATAAAACAAGGCTATTGAGAGGAAAAGAAAAAACTGTGCTTTAAAATTTTTGATCATGGGGTACATGGGTGGCTCAGTCAGTTGCTTGTTTGGGCTCCATTCTGGGCATTCCTACATAAAAGAAATGGTACCATACTTGGATTATTCCTTTTTTAAATATTAAATATCTTTATTTATTTGGAAAACACGAGTGGGGGATGGACAGGTAGAGAGAAAATTCTAGGCATACTTCATGCTGAGTAGGACACAGGGCTTTATCCCAGCACCCTGAGAACACTATCTGAGCAGAAACTAAGAGTGAGGCACTCAGATGACTGAGTCAGCCAGGCACTCCAGGTACCTCAATTATTCTTAAGAAAGAAATATACTGTAATTACCCAGGTTGTAACAATTTTAAAACTATGCTTTTGATTTGCTTTAGATGCAAGTAGCATTTCAAGACAGCTTAGCACAGGTAAAAGAAAATAATTATGCTTCAGTAAGAAGTCAAATGGAACTCAGAATTAAAGAGCTGGAATTTGAATTATCCAAAATGAAAAAAACTCAAGATGTTACTAAAACAGAATTGGACAGATACAAGCACCTCTACCTAGAAGAAGTACGACATCGAATATCATTGAAAAATGAACTGAACAAGTAAGTTAAAACAATCGTAGAAAGTAGAGTTAGCTTATTAATTTGCCTCTAACCCATAATTTTTATGGAGCCACGTTCATGAGATCAGTAGTAAGTGAAAGCCAACTAGATAGTATAATTTTGAAAAATGATGTTTGTAAATGAACTTATTGTCAAAATGCTAGTCCAAGTCAGTTTGCATTTCTCATTTTTTTGTTGTTTTAAATGATTTTATTTTTTTCCCTTGCATATTTTCAGTTAATCTGATCTCCTAGTCTTTAAATTAATTGTTGGAAGGTTTATAATTTAGACAGCATATTATTATAAAATTGTAAGAATTAACCTAAATAGAAATGAGTTTATTAATATTTATTTATTAATGTTAGTTTATTTTTGGAAGAGTACATCTTTAACCCAAAATGTCAAGATGGAAGTGGTAGATTCCACCCCCAGTACCCTGGTATCTGTGTTATAACCTAATTGCCTCTGGAGCTGTTTCAGTTCTTTCTGATCACAACTCTGCCATCTACTTGTCCTCTACCAATTGTTCGTCTAAATTTTTCCTCAGTGCCAAATGCTCAATCTCTCTGAGGTAATGTGTGAAACGTACAAGAATGGTGAAAGCCAATGCTTGAAAAATGTCTTTGAGGGATTTTTAAAATTTTTATTTTCCTTTAAAGATTTTACATATTTATTTGACAGAGAGAGAGAGAGCGAGAGAGCAAGTGAGCACAAGCAGAGGGGAGCAACAGGCAGAGGGTGAGGGAGAAGCAGGCTTCCCTCAAGCAGGGAGCCCAGTGTGGGGCTCAATTCCAGGACTGTGGGGTCCTGACCTGAGTTGAAGGCAGATGGTTAACTGACCGAGCCACCCAGACCCCCAGGATGGCTTATTTTTGCAGCTCTAAACTGGTTTACTAAATATAAGTATGTATCATGGCATCCCCAAGAATCTTTTAAGTACAACCATTCCAAAAGGCAGCAGGTATAACCTGTTAGGCCATGGACATCACTGATAGCCATTTCTCTCCCTCCTTAATTTGAATTACTTGTTATTTAGGAACCCTAGAAATATATGTACTTCTTTAGAACAGTTTTAAACCTATAATTATACATAGTGGGTCTTCTCTGTCACATTTACCATGTTAAAACACTATTTAATGGCACATTCTGTTTACTATTATGGAAACTTAAAAAATGCAAGTAATTTAGGACTAATTTGGGGAGAAATGAAATACTAAGCATTGTGTTTTGTTATCTGAACAGGACTAGTGCGGCCAATATGAGGCCAGCCCCATATCTGCCTTATGGTATAAATGTTAATAATAATAGCTCGCTATTCAATAGAGATGTTTCTCTAAGAGAAAACATGGTGATTCGTACCTCAAACTCAAGGCGTTCAAGTAATGACATCGATACTTACATCACCAAGGTTAGTTATATTATTTTTCCTTTTTTTCCTTGGGTTTCAGATTCCTGATATAATTTTTGTTTTTAATTTGGTAAAATTCTGAGTTGTTTAGCTAACTAATACACACTAAGTAAAAGTCATAATTATTTGTGCTAATAAAGAAATGAGACAGAAATTTTGATTTTTTTTCTTAGATCCTGGAACTCTTACTTTCAAGAGATACCTATTATAACCTTTATCAATAAATATAACTAAACTGACATATTTTATTTTTTTTTCAAGATTTTATTTATTTTAGAGAGTGTACAAGAGGGGGAGAGAGTGTGAGATTCTCAAGCAGACTTCCTGCTGAGTGTGGAACCCTACATGGGGCCCAGTCTCACAATCCTAAGATCATAACCTAAGCCAAAAACAAGAGTCAGACACTTGACAAAGTTACCCCGGCACCCCAAAATGGACACATTTTAAATTTCTTAAAAACCTACATCTAAATTCGATTTTAGAAAGTAACTATAATTGCTCACTAATGAAATGTATACTTAGATGCTTTGACTCAATTCCTGGTTGGCAATGGTTCATAACAATTTTAAAGTTCGCTATTACCCATTTTTCCCACCCCTATGTATAAGTGAACAATAAGAATCCAAACACTAATCACATATGGATATTTATTATTTAAAAGAGCCTATGATAAGTCCTTTTTATGAATTAAATAAACTTGTAATTCTAAAGAGATTAATTTTACTTTTTCAGTTGTGATTGCTGTCATTTTCTCACCTGAGAGTACATCCTTAATAGTTGTGTTACTTGGAGCATTTTTTAAAACTTATAACACTTCTATTTCAATTTTTACAAAATGTCCTGCTGAGCAATTGGTAGAGCATTTTCTAAATTGCTAAATCAAATCAAACAGATACAGGATTCTTCTTCTTCTTTTTTTTTTAGAGAGAGTGAGAGGGTGAGAGAGAGTATGTGCAAGCTGGCAGTGGGGGGTGAGGTGCAGAGGGTAAGCAGGCTACATACTCAGTGCAGAGCCTGATGCAGGGCTCAGTCTCAACAATCCCGAGATCATGACCTGAACCAAAGTCAAGATCAGATCCTTAACTGACTGAGCTACCCAGGTGCCCCACAACTGGAATTTTTAAAATTAAGTTCACATATATCTACCTTGCCATCACTTGAATGATTGATGACTAAGATGGGAATAATAGGGAGTCTTTAAGTAGCAGCTGGTTTCCATTGTGTATCATTGTTATTAAAATATCCATTTCAATCAATGTACATAGGTTTATGGTTTTGAAAGTATATTCATGGTCTTCCTAATGTAGACAAAAGTAGCATAGACTCATGGTAAGTGAGGCCTCAATCTTGTTCTTTCATTTGGTTTCCTTTGCTTTCCTTTCCTTTCATTTGCTCTCTTCCCTCCTAATTTGAGGACTTTCTTTAGTGTTATGCTTGGTTGCCTTTCTTTTCCTTTTTTGTATATTATAGATTTTTGTGATCACAATGAAGTTCATATATAACATCCCATGCATATAGAAGTCTATTTTAAGTTGATGGTTACTTAAGTTCAAACACATTTTTAAAACACTACATTTTTCCACCCCACCTTGTTTTATGTATTTGATGTCTTAGTTTACATATTTTTATTTTGTGTATCTCTGAACTAATTACTGTAGATACAATTGTTGTTACTACTTTTGTCTTTTAACATTCATACTGACTTTATAAAACTGATCTATTACTTTTATTGTATGTTTGGTTTTACTAATAAAACTCTTTCTTTCATAATTTTCTTATTTCTAGTTATGGCCTTGTCTTTCTTCTTTCTTTCTTTTAATCTATTTTTGAGAGCAAGCAAGAGAGAACACAGATGGGAGGGGAGGGCCACAGAAAGAGGGAGAAGCAGACTCCCTGAGCATGGGGCCTGGTGTGGGGCTTGATCCTAGGAGGTCCCTTAACCTGTCCTCATTTTAAAAATTTTCTTGTCTTTTTGTTTTTTGGCTTGGATGGCTTCTGCTGCCCTGTCCCATAGATCACTGATCTGTTCATCTGAAGCTTTGAATCTGCTGTTAATTCCCTCTGGTGTATTTTTCTTTTCAGTTATTGTATTTTTCAGCTCTGATTGGTTCTTCATTATATTTTCTCATTGTTGAAGTTCTCACTGAATCCATTCATTCTTATCCCAAGTTTGCTGAGCATTTTTGTGACCATTACTTTGAACTCTTTATCAGGGAGATTAGTTATCTCTGTTTCATTAGTTATTTTTCTGAAGCATTGTATTGTTCTTTCATTTGGAACATATTCCTCTATCTCTTCATTTTGTCTGACTTTCTGTGTTTATTTCTGAAATTGTTCTTTTCAGCTTTTTTCCCTCTTTAAAGTACGTTGCTTTGAATAATGAATGTTAAGTATAAAGTCAAGGAAGCAGAAACCATTTCTAAGTATTGTCTGATCATTTTTCTTGTTGAAACTATGGTGGAGTAGGTGGCAGATGACATTGCTCTTCTTTTTCTGAGTTGAGAACACAGGAGTCAGGCAGCTGGAGATAAGCTTAGTGACTTGAATACATACTAACAACTTGGAGGATGTGGCTTAGGTATGTAGCCACATCGAACTTCCTAATACTTTATTTCAAATTAGGCACTTCCACACAGAGTTGTAAACGGAAGGAACAGATGTTTGATGCCCATCCCACAAAGATGAAAGCAGACCTCAATTCATGTTACTATGGCAGGCATAGTTTTGCAAAACAGAGATTTGGAAGCACATAGGCACTGCTTAGTCCCTTCTCCCAAATTCACCCACTAGGTAAATCTCCTTTCCTGTCATGAAGAAGGTAGAGAAGTGTTCTCACATGGAAATGAAGGTTTACCTATAATTTCTGAGTGGATTTAATTTATAATTAAAGTTAATTGTGTCTTTTGTACATATGAACTAATGGAGAAGCTAGATGGCAAAGAGAAATCTGTTCAGTGTTTTAAATTTTGCTATAAATAACTCACAACATAGGTAACACATTTGTTGATTGATTTTGATAAACCAAGTTTTATTTGAAGGAAATGAATAACTCTTTCAAGGGAGAATTTCCTTGGTTTCAGGTTCTTTGGTTCAATTAAAAATTTTCTTCTTCAAGTTCTCTGTCCCTTCAAGTTAAAAATGTTTGTGTTTATAGGGCACCTGGGTGTCTCAGTGGGTTAATCCTCTGCCTTCGACTCAGGTCATGATCCCGGGTCCTGGGATCGAGTCCCACATTGGGCTGGCTGCTCAGCAGGGAGTCTGCTTCCTCCTCTCTCTCTGCCTGCCTCTCTGCCTACTTGGGATTTCTCTCTTTGTGTGTCAAATAAATAAAAATCTTTAAAAAAAATTTATGCTTATAAATTGAATATATTGACTGTTACTAATAGGAGTTAAGATAACTTCCTTCCTTTATTTCTGTTTATGACTGTAAAAATTATAGTTAGAAAGCTGTTTTCTGCCTAATGCCTTAACTTTATTGATCCACATGACAAAGGTTTATGTATTCATTTTCTTGGAGTTCTAGTTAAAAATGCATGTATTTTTCCTGCATATGAGGAAGTAACTCTCATAAAACACTAGGCTCAGTAAGACCTAAAACACATGCCTGGCTTGCAATGAGGTGGTTTTTTGACTTCAGGCAAACTACAATCTTTCTGAAGCCTTTTTGTCTCTTATGTAAAATTAGGGACTTTGACTAAGTTAGTGACTTTTATACCTCTGGGGGGAAAATTTTTTTTTAAAAAAATTTTATTTATTTTTTTGACAGAGAGAGATCACAAGTAGGCAGAGAGGCAGGCAGAGAGAGAGAGGAAGAAGAGCATGCCCCCTGCTGAGCAGAGAGCCCAATGCAGAACTCAATCCCAGGACCCCGAGATCATGACCTGAGCCCAAGGCAGTGGCTTAAACCACTGAGCCACCCAGGTGCCCTGGGGAAAATTTTTTTTCCAAAGAATAGAACTTAGCTTTTTTTTTTAATTTTTTTTATTTCCTTTCAGCATAACAGTATTGTTTTTACACCACACCCAGTGCTCCACGAAATCTGTGCCCTCTCTAATTAATACCCACCACCTGGTTCCCCCAACCTCCTACCCCCCCACCCCTTCAGAACCATCAGATTGATTTTCAGAGTCCATAGTCTGGGTATTTACCTTAAAGATACAGATATAGTGAAAAGAAGGGCCATCTGCACCCCAATGTTTATAGCAGCAATGGCCACGGTCACCAAACTGTGGAAAGAACCAAGATGCCCTTCAATGGACGAATGGATAAGGAAGACACGGTCCATATACACTATGGAGTATTATGCCTCCATCAGAAGGATGAATACCCAACTTTTGTAGCAACATAGACGGGACTGGAAGAGATTATGCTGAGTGAAATAAGTCAAGCAGAGAGAGTCAATTGTCATATGGTTTCACTTAGTTGTGGAGCATAACAAATAGCATGGAGGACAAGGGGAGATGGAGAGAAGAAGGGAGTTGAGGGAAATTGGAAGGGGAGGTGAACCATTTTGCATTAAACTTTATTATATGAAACAGAGACAAGTAGAGCTGTTTAGCTAAAGGAGAAAGGAGACTACACCTATAGACTTCCTTGTCCCTCAATCCTGTTATGTCCCATTGGACCCTTAGATTTCTATGAGCCATAGTTTGAAAACTAACAGTTATGAGAAAATCCTTCTAGTTGATAATTCTTTGAATTAAAAATTGCTGATACATTGAACATTGTTTTTCTGTGTATAATTTTCTTACCCTCCTATTTTTTTGATAAATGGAAAAGTATAAATAAAATTGCAAATGCGTTCTCCTTATTAGTGGACTTCAAGCTATTTCTACATCTAAACACAGTTCTCTCCTGGAAATAAAGGTCACAGAAGTAAATATTTAGTAAATTATGGGGGAAAAGATAGTAACATTACATTGGTAATTCCTTAAGTCATGTCATATAAAAATATTTTATATTTTACATAGTATTTATTAATGGTATTATAAAATTGCTTCAATAAAAGTTTTTCCCATCAAGTGGTATTGAGTTATTAGCTTTAAAAGGCTGTCTAGTAGTATTGTCAGATTATTAATTTTATAAGGCCTGAATAGTATGGTAATAGAATGGTATTCTCAAAAAATGTTATGATTTCTCAAAAAAAATAAAAATAGAAATGCAGTACAATTCAGTGATTCCACTACTGGGTATTTACCCAAAGAAAATGAAAACAATAATTTGAAAAGTTATATGCACCCCTATGTTTTTTGAAACATTATTTACAATAACCAAATTATGGAAGCAACCTGTGTCCATCAATAGATGAATAAAGATGTGATTGATGTATATATATATAATATATATATATAATGTATATATATATATTATATATATATATATTCAGCTATAAAAAAGAATGGGATCTTGCCATTTGTGACAACATTGATAGACCTAGTATTATGCTAAGTGAAATAATGCAGAGAAAGGCATATACCATATGATTTGGCTTCTGCATGGAATCTAAAATCTAAACTACTAATAGCCTACTGGTGACTGGAAGCCTTTCTTATAATATAAATAGTTCATCAACACAGGTTTTGTACATTTATATTATATACTATATTCTCATAATAAAGCTAGAGAAAAAATGTTAATGAGAAAAACACAAGAGAAAATACATTAAAATACAGTATCAAAAAAAGTCTATGTGTAAGTAGACCTGCACCATTCAAACCCATGTTGGTCAAGGGTCAGCTGTATATTATAAGTATTCCCATTTAAAATTTTCTTACTCTTCCTGACTTGTTGATTTTAGCCATTCTGACTGGTGTGAGGTGATATCGCATTGTGGTTTTGATTTGTATTTCCCTGATGCCGAGTGATATGGAGCACTTTTTCATGTGTCTGTTGGCCATCTGGATGTCTTCTTTGCAGAAATGTCTGTTCATGTCCTCTGCCCATTTCTTGATTGGATTATTTGTTCTTTGGGTGTTGAGTTTGCTAAGTTCTTTATAGATTCTGGACACTAGTCCTTTATCTGATATGTCGTTTGCAAATATCTTCTCCCATTCTGTCAGTTGTCTTTTGGTTTTGTTAACTGTTTCCTTTGCTGTGCAAAAGCTTTTGATCTTGATGAAATCCCAGTAGTTCATTTTTTCCCTTGCTTCCCTTGCCTTTTGCGTTGTTCCTAGGAAGATGTTGCTGCGGCAGAGGTCGAAGAGGTTGCTGCCCGTGTTCTCCTCAAGGATTTTGATGGATTCCTTTCGTACATTGAGGTCCTTCATCCATTTTGAGTCTATTTTTGTGTGTGGTGTAAGGGAATGGTCCAATTTCATTTTTCTGCATGTGGCTGTCCAATTTTCCCAGCACCATTTATTGAAAAGGCTGTCTTTTTTCCATTGGACATTCTTTCCTGCTTTGTCGAAGATTAGTTGACCATAGATTTGAGGGTCTATTTCTGGGCTCTCTATTCTGTTCCATTGATCTATGTGTCTGTTTTTGTGCCAGTACCATGCTGTCTTGATGATGACAGCTTTGTAATAGAGCCTGAAGTCCGGAATTCTGATGCCACCAACGTTGGCTTTCTTTTTCAATATCCCTTTGGCTATTCGAGGTCTTTTCTGGTTCCATATAAATTTTAGCATTATTTGTTCCATTTCTTTGAAAAAGATGGATGGTACTTTGATAGGAATTGCATTAAATGTGTAGATTGCTTTAGGTAGCATAGACATTTTCACAATATTTATTCTTCCAATCCAGGAGTCAGGAAATGACAGATGCTGGCGAGGATGCGGAGAAAGGGGAACCCTCCTACACTGTTGGTGGGAATGCAAGCTGGTGCAGCCACTCTGGAAAACAGCATGGAGGTTCCTCAAAATGTTGAAAATAGAACTGCCCTATGACCCAGCAATTGCACTATTGGGTATTTACCCTAAAGATACAAATGTAGTGATCCAAAGGGGCACATGCACCCGAATGTTTATAGCAGCAATGTCCACAATAGCCAAACTATGGAAAGAACCTAGATGTCCATCAACAGATGAATGGATCAAGAAGATGTGGTATATATACACAATGGAATACTATGCAGCCATCAAAAGAAATGAAATCTTGCCATTTGCAACAACATGGATGGAACTAGAGCGTATCATGCTTAGCGAAATAAGTCAAGCAGAGAAAGACAACTATCATATGATCTCCCTGATATGAGGAAGTGGTGATACAACATGGAGGCTTAAGTGGGTAGAAGAAGAATAAATGAAACAAGATGGGATTGGGAGGGAGACAAACCATAAGTGACTCTTAATCTCACAAAACAAACTGAGGGTTGCCGGGGGGAGGGGGTTTGGGAGAAGGGGGTGGGATTATGGACATTGGGGAGGGTATGTGATTTGGTGAGTGCTGTGAAGTGTGTAAACCTGGTGATTCACAGACCTGTACCCCTGGGGATAAAAATATATGTTTATAAAAAATAAAAAATTAAAAAAAAATTTTTTCTTACTCTTGAAAGGTATCCTCTCACTGAATGCCCAAAATGGGGTCTAATGTAGGGTACCAAGTGTTGCCTGGGTGGCTTAGTTGGTTAAGTGACTGTTTTCAGCTTAGCTCATGATTCCTCGGTTCTGGGATAGAGCCCCACTTCAGGCTGTCTGCTAAGTGGGGAGTCTGCTACTTCCTCCCCCTCTGCCTCTTCCCCCACTCATGCTCTCTATCTCTCATTTTGTCTCAAATAAATAAATAAATAAATAAATAAATAAAATTGCTGGCATAAACATTGGTGTTCAGGTGCCCCTTTGGATCAATATATTTATATCTTTGAGATCAACCCATAGTAGTGCAATTGCTGTGTCGTTGGGTATCTCTATTTTCAGCTCTTTGAGGAACCACCATACTGTTTTCCAGAGTGGCTGTAACAGCTTATATTCCCACCAACAGTGTAAGCGGTTTCTGCTTTCTCTTCATGCCTGACAACATCTGTTGTTTCCTGACTTGTTCATTTTAGCCATTCTGACAGGTGTGAGATGATATCTCATTGTGCTTTTGATTTGTATTAATTTCCCTGATGCCAAGTGATGTTGAGCATTTTTTTCATGTCTGTTGCCCATTTGTGTGTCTTCTTTGGAGAAATGTCTGTTCATTTCTTCTACCCATTTCTTGACTGGATTGTTTGTTTTTTGGGTGTTGAGTTTCATAAGTTCTTTATAGATTTTGGATACAAGCCCCTCATCTGATATGTTCAATTGCAAATATCATTTTCCATTCTGTATGTCATCTTTTTGTGTTGTCAGGTGCTTCCTTTGCTATGCAAAACCTTTTTATCTTGATGAAGTCTTTGTTTCCCTTGCCTTTGGAGATGTTTGTAGCAAGAAGTTGCTTTGTCCAGAGTCAGAGAGAATACAACCTGTGTTCTCTTTTAGGATTTATTTTAATTTTTTCAATTTATTTATTTTCAGAAAAACATTATTCATTATTTTTTCACCACACCCAGTGCTCCATGCAATCTGTGCCCTCTATAATACCCAACACCTGGTACCCCAACCTCCCACACTGCCGCCACTTCAAACCCCTCAGATTGTTTTTCAGAGTCCATAGTCTCTCATGATTCACCTCCCCTTCCAATTTACCCCAACTCCTGTCTCACATGTACGTCTTACATTCATTTTGAAACTTATTTTTGTGTGTGGTGTAAGAAGATGGTCCAGTTTCATTCTTCTGCTTGTGGCTGTCCAGTTTTCCCAACACCATTTGTTGGAATGACTGTCTTTTGTTCCATTGGACATTCTTTCCTGCTTTGTCACAGATTAGTTGACCATAGAGTTGAAGGTCCATTTCTGGGCTCTCTATTCTGTTCCATTGACCTGTGTGTCTGTTTTTGTGCCTGTACCATACTGTCTTGATGATGACAGCTTTGTCATAGAGCTTGAAGTCCGGAATTGTGATGCCACCAGCTTTGGTTTCCTTTTTTGACATTCCTTTGTCTATTTGACGTGTTTCCTGGTTCCATACAAATCTTATTTATTTGTACCAGCTCTGAAAAAAATGCTGATGGTATTCTGATAGGGATTGTGTTGAACGTATAGATTGCTCTGGGAAGCATAGACATTTTAACAGTATTTGTTCTTCCAATCCATGAGCATGGAAGGTTTTTCCATTTCTTTGTGTCTTCCTCGGTTTCTTTCGTGAGTGTTTGATAGTTTATTGAAGAGGCAAGTACAGATCCCTTGCCTCTTTGGTTGGGTTTATTCCTAGGTATCTTAATGGTTTTTGGTGCAATTGTAAATGGCTTTGACTCCTTAATTTCTCTTTCTTCTATCTCATTGTTGGTGTATAGAAATGTAACTGATTTCTGTGCATTAATTTTATATCCTGCCACTTTGCTGAATTCCTGTAGGACTTCTAACAATTTTAGGGTGGAGTCTTTGTGGTTTTCCACATAGAGTATCACATCATCTGCGAAGAGTGAGAGTTTGACTTCTTGCTGATCCAGATGCCTTTATTTCTTTTTGTTGCCTGATTGCTGAGGCTAGGGCTTCCAGTACTATGCTGAACAACAGTGGTGAGAGTAACCATCCCTGCCATGTTCCTGACCTTAGGAGTGAAGCTCTCAGTTTTTCCCCATTGAAAAATGATACTCGCTGTGGGCTTTTTGTAGATGGCTTTATGATTTTGAGGTATGTTCCCTCTATCCCTGCACCATGAAGAGTTTTAATCAAGAAGGGATGCTGTACTTTGTCACGTGGTTTTTCTGCAACTATTGAGAGTATCATATGGTTCTTGTTCTTTCTTTTATTAACATATTGTGTCACATTGATTGAGTTGCGGATGTTGAACCACCCTTGCAGACCAGGAACAAATCCCACATAGTCATGGTGAATAATCCTTTTGATGTACTGTTGGATCCTGCTGGCTAGTATCTTGGTGAGAATTTTTGCATCCGTGTTCATCATTATTGGTTTGTAATTCTCCTTTTTGGTGGGGTCTTTGTGTGGTTTTGGGATCAAGGTAATGCTGGCCTCATAGAGTTTAGAGGTTTTCTGTCCATTTTTATTTTTTGAGACAGCTTCAGAAGAATAGGTGTTAATTCCTCTTTAAATGTTTGGTCGAACTCTCCAGGGAAGCCATCTGTCCCTGGAGTTTTCTTTGTTGGGAGATTTTTGATGACTGCTTCAGTTTCCTTGCTGGTTATGGGTCTGTTCAGGTTTTTCTGTTACTCTTTCTTCCAGATTGCCTAATTTGTTGGCAAATAGTTGTTCATTATAGGTTCTCAAAATTGTTTGTATTTCCTTGGTGTTGGTTGTGATCTCTCTTCTTTCATTCGTGATTTTGTTAATTTGGGTACTTTCTCTATTCTTTTTGCAAAGTCTGGCCAGGGGTTTATCGATCCTATTACTTCTTTCAAAGAGCCATCTCCTAATTTTGTTGCTGTGTTTTACTGTACTTTCCATTTCTATTTCATTGATTTCTGCTCTGGTTGTTATTAATTCGCATCTCCTGTGGGATTTAGGCTTTCTTTGCTGTTGCTTTTCCAGGTCCTTTAGGGGGAAGGTTAGGGTGTGTATTTAGGACCTTTCTTGGTTCTTGAGAAAGGTTTGTATTGCTCTATACTTCCCTCTTCAGGACTTCCTTGGCTGCATCCCAAAGATTGTGAATGGTTGTGTTTTCAAATTCCTTTATTCAATGAATTCTTTTACTTGTTCTTTAACTTCCTGGTTGACCCATTCATTCTTTAGTCGGATGCACTTTAACCTCTGTGTATTTGAGTTCTTCCCAAATTTCCTCTCGTGACTGAGTCAAGCTTGAAGTGACTGTGGTCTGGAAATATGCAGGGAATGATTCCAAACTTTTGGTACTAGTTGAGACCTGATTTG
This sequence comes from Mustela lutreola, assembly GCF_030435805.1. NCBI lineage: Eukaryota > Metazoa > Chordata > Mammalia > Carnivora > Mustelidae > Mustela > Mustela lutreola. The sequence continues at coordinate 12,273,069 of NC_081297.1, read as the reverse complement.
TGACCCAATATGTGATCTCTACTAAAGAAAGTTCCCTGTGCACTGGAGAAGAATATGTATTCTGTGGCTTTGGGATAGAGTGCTCTGAATTTATCTGTGAAGTCCATCTGGTCCAAAGTGTCATTCAAACCCCTTGTGTCCTTGTTTATCTTCTGCTTAGATGACCTGTTCATTGCAGTGAGTGAAGTGTAAAAGTCCCCTACTATGTATTGTATCATGCTCGATGTGTTTAATTTTGTTATTAGTTGGCTTATGTAATTGGCTGCTCCCATGTTAGGAGCATAAACCTTGACAATCATTAGATCTTCTTTTTGGAGAGACCCTTTAATTATGATAGTGTCTTTCCAAATCTCTTATGATGGCCTTTGGCTTAAAATCTAATTTATCTGATAGAAGGATTGCCACCCTGGCTTTCTTTTGATGTCAACTAGCATGGTAAATGGTTTTCCACCCCCTCGCTTTCAATCTGGAGGTGTCCTTGGTTCTAAAATGAGTCTCTTGCAGATAGCATATTGATGGGTCTTGCTTTTTTATCCAATCTGATACCCTATGTCTTTTGATTGGGGAATGTGGCCCATTGACTTTCAGGGTAATTATCGAATGATATGAATTGAGTGCCATTGTATTACCTGTAATGTCATTGTTTCTGTATATTGTTTCCTTTCTGGTCTATCTCACTTTGAGGCTCTCTCTTTGCTTAAAGGATCCGCTTTAGTATTTCTTGCAGGGATGGTTTGGTGGTCACAGATTTTTTAGTTTCTGTTTGTCCTGGGAACTCTTTATCTTTCCTTCTATTTTGAATGAGAACCTTGCTGAATAAAGTATTCTTGGCTGCATATTGTTCTGGTTTAGCACGATGACTATACCTTGCCAGTCTTTTCTGGCATGTCCTGAGCTGCTTTCTGGATTTTCTCTTTGTCTCTGAAATTTGCAAGCTTCACTACTATATGTCGAAGTGTTGGCCAATTCTTATTGATGTTGAAGGGGGTTCTCTGTGCCTCCTGGATTTGAATGCCTTTTTCCTTCCCTGGATTATGGAGGTTCTCTGCTATAATTTCTCAGATATACCTTCTGCCACACCTCCTTTCCTCCTCTTCTGGGATCCCAGTTATTCTAATATTGTTTTGATTTATGGTGTCACTTATTTCTTGAATTCTCCCCTCGTGATCCAGTAATTGTTTATCTATCTTTTTTCTCAACTTCTTTATTCTTCATCATTTTGTTTTCTATCTCACTACTTCTTCTTTCTGTTTTGTTTATCCTACCCGTTAGAGCCTCCAATTTTTAAAATTTGAAATAGTTAATATTTATTAGTTAATTATAGCTCAGTAAGTCTATAAAAGATAAGAAGTGTTTTATTTCACCATTACCCATTATGTATGTGATGAATTTTTTAAAATTTCTATTCAATTAGCTGATACATGATATATCAGTTTCAGATATAATGTTCAGTTAACCATCAGTTGTATATAATATCCAGTGATCTACACATCACCTGCCCTCCTTTATGCCCATCACCCAATTACCTACCCCATCCTACCTCCTCTTCAGCAAACATCTGTTTTTTTCCTATAGTTAAAAGACACTCATGATTTGTCTCCCTATTTGATTTCTTCTATTTAGTGTTCCCTTCCTTCCCTTATGATTCTATGCACTGTTTCTTATATTCCCCATATGTATGAAACAATAAGATAATTGTCTTTCTGTTATTGACTTATTTCTCTCAGTATAGTGACCTACATTTCCATCCACATCAATGTAAATTGTAAGAGTTCATCCTTTTTGATGGCTTTGTAATATTCCATTGTATTTATATACACACAACATCTTCTTTATCCATTCATCTGTTGATGGACATTTGGGCTCTTTCCACAGTTTGGCTATTGTGGAGATTGCTTCTATAAACATTGGTGTCCAGGTGCCCCTTCAGATCAGTATGTTTTCATCTTTGGGGTAAATACATTGCAGTACAATTACTGGGTCATAGTTTTAACTTCTTGAGGAAACTCCATACTGTTTCTGGAGGCAGAGGCTCCATTTTTTTATTATATCTCCTTAATAACCTTTTGATTTCAACTTGGTAATATTTTTGTTCTTTTATTTCTGCAGAAAGGGATTCTCCAGTGTCTTTTGTGCTTTGTTCAAGCCCAGCTAGTATTTTCATAGTTGTTATTCCAAGCTCTAATTCTGTCATCTTACTTATATCCATACTGATTAGGTCCCTGACAGTCAGTAGTACCTCCTGTTCTCTTATTTCAGGTGAGTTTTTCCATCTAGTCATTCTGTCTAGAGAAGAACAGAAAATGAGAGAACAAAATACTAAAATAACAACAACCTCAGAGAAATATAATTTTAAACCATTCAGAAGAGACCAGAAACCAAAATAAATAAAAAATAAAATAAAAATTTTAAAAGAGAGAGAATATAATCAGGTGATGAAAACAGAACAATACACTAGATTCTGTGTATATTTTGGTCTGTTTGCTGAAGGAACATACATCCCAAAATTGTAAAGAAAGGAAAATATATATATATAATCAAAAATAAAGTTAAACACTATGAAAGGATAGAATGTAACTATAAAAATTGAAATAAAAAAATTTAAAAACCCGAGTTGATAAAATGAGAAATTAGTTGAAATGGGGGAAAAAAAGAAAATTAAACTAGAAAGATTAAGGAGCCATGAGTCCTAGAGAGTATTTTCCCCCAGCACTAGAGTTTTGCAGTTCTCTGTGATTGGTTAAAGTTGATCCTAGCGCTAAGTTCTTGCTGATTTTCTGGGGGAGGTGCCTTTGTGCTTTAGCTGATTCTTCACCCTGGTGGTATTGCACTGCCATTGCCAGGGGGGCAGGCTAAGTAAGGGCTTCCAGATTCCTCTTTGTGGCTTTTGTTCCCTGACGGTTTTCCACACCACTTGAGAGGATTAAAATGAAAATGTGAGCCTCCCAGTGTCCGGCCCTAGAGCTGAAAGTGGGCACATTCCACTCTTCAGTGTGCCCTCACAGAAAATCTGTCAATCACTCTTGTCTCCCTGGTTTCTGTATGCACTCTCTGCATGCTCAACCTTTGAGCATTTTTATCTCAGCCATGCTACCCCCTTTGGAGTTTCCAAACTTTGCAGTCTCCTGTGGCAAGCATTCATGCTGCTCCTCCAGGGGAAGGGAGGGATGTTTTGCCCTGGCTTTTCTGTGTGTTGGGCCATTACTCTAAGAGCAGTTACCCAACGAGATGGGGTTTGTGGTTAATGGCAACACTGAGCTGAAAGCCCCCTCCTCTGCTCTTTGATTGCAGCTGGCTTCCCTGCTGAAACTCCTGGGAACTCTCCCATACTCAGGCACCCCATTCTTTCTGTGACCCTGGGGATCCTGAGATCAGGCAGTTCTACCGAGGATTCCGACCTACTTCTCCACCTGAGTGCTTTTCATATTGGGATGTCTCTCATCAGATTAGACTTATAAAAGTTTCAGTTTGCACGCCACTGCTATATCACTTTCTGATAGGTGGTTTATGCACCCCACCCCACCAACAGTTTATCTTCCCATGTATCACCTTGGATTCACTTCTCCATGCCACACCTCCTACCTTGGAGAACATGGTCACTTTTCTATTTGTAGAATTATAACAGTTCTTTTCTTAGATCTCAGGTTGAGTTCACAGGTGTTCAGAATGATTTGAAAACTCTAGCTGAATTCCAGGGACTGGACAAAACTATGGTCCCCTACGCCTCTGCCATATTCCTCCTCTTCCAGAAATTTTGTATATTTAATAGACCAATATTAATTGTACTTTTTATCAGATTTATCTAAATAGCATTACTTGTATTTCTTCTGTTACCTAAGATTAAAATAAGTAGGGGTTTATTTTATTTATGTGATTATCTTTCTATTTAAGCAATCCCTAACTTAGTCTCTAGTAGTGGTTTTTTTATATTAAAAATTTTTATTAATTTCTTTTCAGTGTAACAGAATTCATTGTTTATTCACCACACCCAATGCTCCATGCAATCCATGCCCTCCATAATACCCACCACCTGGCTCCCCCAACCTCCCACCCCCAGCCCTTCAAAACTGTCAGATTGTTTTTCAGAGTCCATAGTCTCTGATGGTTCATCCCCCCTTCCAATTTCCCTCAACTCCCTTTTCCTCTTGAGAGTCAATTATCATATGGTTTCACTTATTTGTGGAGCAGAACAACATGGAGGACATAATAGTGTTATTTTAAGTTCACATTTCATAAGATATATATAATTCATACAGTAAAGTCTCTTGTTTAACTTGAACATTATAAATAATATTTGACTAATTTCAGGCGCTGCAGGAGTTTGAAGAAACTCTATCTAGAGCAGCAAAGGAAGGTATGTTGCCAAATTTCTGAATTAAGGTGGTCATTGATTTCTGAAGTAAACTATGAATACTAAATGGCATTGCTTTCTATTGTTTGGATAATGGTACTATGTTAAAATTTTTAATATATATCTAATAAAATGTAAAACATAAACATAATGAAATATATACTTATTCCTCATTTAGTCATTGTTTCAGACTTAAAAAAAAAATCTCCAAATGCCTATTTATCTGTTATTTCAAGCTGTAATCTTCCTTCACTTCGGCCATCCCTCTGGAACTGTAAACCTAAATATGTGGGCTTTCTCAAATCCTTGTTTCTGCTAATGATATAAACATCCTCCCCCCCCCAAAAAAAAAAAGAAGTCTTGTCTTAGGTAATAGTTAAGCAATTATAGTTCAAATAGCTGTCACTTGACAGGTGACATTTAAATCTCCAGTCATTGATTTTGTCATTGATTTATCATTTGCCATTGGGTAAAACTCCAAGCTCCATACATGGAATAAAAACACCCAAATCAGTTTGGTTCTTGCCAGATTTTTCAGCCTTCTCTATTTCTAACATTTACCCTACTCTGCGGCTTTGCTCTCCCACCTCTTCAGCATCAACTACTTGCAGTTCCACAAGTGTTCTTTCTCACTCTCTGTGTACATTCTTTGTATATGCATCTTCCCTCTACCTACATGCTTCTTCCCTGTCCTTCAGGTATCAGCTTACATATCCCCTCCACCAAAAAGCAGACAATATTGATAGAAAACTAGGATTTTCCTTCTGTGAGTTCTTATGTTCAACGCTGAAACTTGCCTGCTTGATTTTTCAGTCTGTCCTATATGATCTGCTCTGTTATCATCTTGTAATGAGAAAAACAGAAGCTCTGATATTTATCCACAATAGTAATTACCTCAGTGGGCAACTGTGAGCAAAATATATTTAAAAGTGATCTTGTAGAAGCAATCAGGTGGCTTGTTGGTCTGGAAGGTTCCCCTCTCTTCCTAAAGACAAGAGACTTTTCTGCTGGTCATGACCATAAAAATCCAATGGGTCCTGCCATACTTGACCACAGAGATAAGAATAGATGAATGAGGTAAGCAGGATGGCTGGGAAGTAGGAGTAGGCGCCGTTTCAACCTGTATCCTAAAGTGAGCTGATTACCTTCCAAAGAACTCCAATCACCCACAAAATCAGCCTATATATGAATTATACACATCTGGATCTCTACTGGAGCAGAAGACGCCAGTGGGCAGTCTTTTTGTTTATCTGTTTTTGTTTGTATACTTCATCAATCTTACCTTGGGGCCCATTTGGGCTGAACCTTCTTTTTTATCTTCCCTTTCTTCCCTGTCTCTCATTCTCTCTCTTTTTTTTCTTTTCTTTTCTTTTTTATCTCATTTGGGTGGGGAATCCTGATTGCTCAGAAGTGTTCCCGGGTGCACCTTGACTGCACCACGGTTGATTCATCCAGCTACATCCATTCAGCCATCTCTCACCAAGATGACTAGGAGGAGGGATGCCCAACAGAAGAAAAATACAGAGGATGAGCCTTTTGCAACAGAGCTAACAGCTATCAACATAGACAATATGTCAGAAAGAGAATTCAGGCTAACAATTATCCAGGCATAGTTAGGTTGGAGAAAGCCATGAATGATCAAATGGAACTGATTAGGGCTGAATTGAAAGCAAAGAGAGATCATGTTTTCAATGTTAGGGAAGAGCTGAAAGCTACCAGGAATGAGCTTCACAATGCTCTCAATGAGTTCCAATCTAATCTAAATTCTCTCTAAAGCTAGGGTAACTGAGACAGAAGATGGAATTAGTGATCTGGAGGACAAACATAGAGAAAGAGTCAGGAGGAAGCCTGGAACAAACAGCTTAGAAGCTACGAAAACAGAATCAGGGAAATAAAGGATGCCATGAAACATTTCAATGTCAGAATTATTGGAATCCCTGAAGGGGAGGAGAAAGAAAGAAGTCTGGAAGATATAGTGGAACAAGTTCTTCATCAAAATTTTCCCAATCATGCTAATGGAACCAGCATTCATGTACTAGAGGCTGAACGGTCTCTACCCGACTATAGATTCCAGAAAAACATCAAGGCACCTGATAGTCAAATTGAGGAATCATAATTGTAGATATAATCTCTTGAAAGCCGCTAGGTCAAAGAGGCTCCTTACGTACAAAGGAAAGCCCATCAGAAAACGTCAGACCTGTCCACAGAGACCTGGCAAGCCAGAAAGGGCTGGAAAGATATATTCAGGGCACTAAGTGAGAAGAACATGCAGCCAAGTATACTTTATCCAGCAAGAGTGACATTCAAAATGGATGGAGAGATAAAGAGTTTCCAAGACCGGCAAGTCTTAAAAGACTATGCAACCACCAAGCCAACACTGCAGGAAATATTAAGGGGGTTCTATAAAAGCAGAATGAACCTAAGAATAGCATTGAACAGAAATATAGAGACGATCTACAGAAAGAAAGGCTTCAAAGGTAACACAATGTCAATAAAAATGTATCTATGAATAATCACTCTCAATGTGAATGGCCTAAATGCACCCATAAAATGACACAGGGTTGCAGATTGGATAAAACAACAGGACCCATCCATATGTTGTCTACAAGAGACCCATTTTGAACCTAGAGATACACCCAGACTGAAAGGGAAGGGATGGAGAAGCATCTTTCATGCGAAAGGGCCTCAAAAGAAGGCCGGGGTAGTGATTCTCATATAAGACAAATTAGATTATAAACTAAAGACTGTAGTCAGAGATACAGAAGGACACTACATCATTCTAAAGGGACTATCCACCAAGATGATCTAACAATTGGAAATATCTATGTCCCCAACACGAGAGCAGCCAATTACATAAGAAAACTGTTAATCAAGATAGTCATTGATATGAATACACTGATCGTAGGAGATCTTAACATGCCTCTCTCAGAAATAGATCATCAAAGTGGAAAATCATTAAAGAAAAAAGAGCATTGAATGACACATTGGACCAGATAGACCTCATAGATATATACAAAACATTCCACCCTAAAACAACAGAATACACATTCTTCTCAAGTGCACATGGAACCTTCTCCAGAATAAACCACATACTGGGTCGGTCACAAATCAGGATTCAACCGATACCAAAAGACTGAGATGATTCCCTGAACATTCTCAGATCACAGTGCTTTGAAACTGGAGCTCAATCACAAGGAAAAGTTCAGAAGGAACTCAAACACCTGGAAGCTAAAGACCACCTTGTTTAAGAATGCTTGGATCAACTAGGAGATCAAAGAAGAACTGAAACAATTCATGGAAACCAATGAGAATGAAGACACTTCGCTCCAAAACCTATGGGATACAGCAAAGGAGGTCCTAAGGGGGAAATACATAGCCATCCAAGCCTCCCTCAAAAAAATTGAAAAATCCAGAACACAGCAGCTGTCTCTACACCTCAAAGAACTGGAGAATCAACAACAAATCAAACCAACTCCACACATAAGAAGGGAAATCATCAAGATTAGAGCTAAAATCACTGAGGTAGAAACCAGAGATGCAGTAGAAAGTATCAATGAAACTAGAAGCTGTTTTTTTGAAAGAGTCAATAAGATCAATAAACCACTGGCCACACTAATCCAAAAGAAAAGAGAGAAAGCTCAAATTCATAAAATTATGAATGAAAAGGGAGAGATCACAATGAATACCAAGAAAGTAGAAACAATCTTCAGAAGTTATTAGCAACAGTTATATGCCAATAACCTAAGCAACCTAGATGAAATGGATGCATTCCTAGAAAAATATAAACTCCCAAAATTGAACCAGGAAGAAATTGAGAACCTGAACCTGTTCTTTCTATGAAGCCAGCATTACCTTGATCCCCAAACCAGGCAAAGACCCTACCAAAAAGGAGAATTTCAGACCAATATCACTGATGAATATGGATGCTAAGATTCTCAACAAGATTCTCAACAAGGATCCAACAGCACATTAAAAAGATTATCCACCATGACCAGGTGGGATTCATACCTGGGCTACAAGGATGGTTCAACATTCTCAAATCAATCAATGTGATAGAACAAATTAATAAGAGAAAAGAGAAGAACCACAAGGTCCTCCCAATTGATGCAGAAAAAGCATTTGACAAAATCCGGCATCCGTTCCTGATTAAAATGCTTCAAAGTATAGGGATAGAGGGAACATTCCTGAACTTCATAAAATCTATCTATGAAAGACCCACAGCAAATATCATCCTCAATGGGAAAAAGCTTGCAGCCTTCCCTTTGAGATCAGGAACACAACAAGGATGCCCACTCTCACCACTCATGTTCAACATAGTATTAGAAGTCCTAGCAACAGCAATCGGACAACAAAGAGAAAAAAAAAATGCATCCAAATTGGCAATGAAGAAGTCAAACTCTCTCTCTCTTTGCAAATAACAAGACTCTTTATATGGAAAACCCAAAAGACACCACCCCCAAACTACTTGAACTCATACAACAATTCAGCAATGTGGCAGGATACAAAGTCAATGTACAGAAATCAGTGGCTTTCTTATACACTAACAATGAAAATACAGGAAGAAAAATTAGAGAATCGATTCCATTTACTATAGCACCAAGAACCATAAGATTCCTGGGAATAAACCTAAGCAAAGAGGTAAAGGATCTGTACTCGAGGAACTACAGAACACTCATGAAAGAACTCAAAGAAGACATAAAAAGATGGAAGACCATTCCATGCTCTTGGATCAGAAGAATAAACATTGTTAAAATGTCTATACTGCCTAGACCAATCTATACTTTTAATGCCATTCCGATCAAAATTCCACTAGTATTTTTCATAGAGCTGGAGCAAATAATCCGAAAATTTGTATGGAATCAGAAAAGACCCTGAATCGCTAAGGAAATGTTGAAAAACAAAAATAAAACTGGGGGCATCACATTACCTGATTTCAAGCTTTACTACAAAGCTGTGATCACCAAGACAGCATGGTACTGGCATAAAAACAGACACATAGACCAGTGGAACAGAGTAGAGAGCCCAGATATGGACCCTCAATTCTTTGGTCAAATAATCTTTGACAAAGAATGAAAAAGTATCCAGTGGGAAGAAGACAGTCTCTTCAATAAATGGTGCTGGGGAACCTGGGCAGCAATATGTAGAAGAATGAAACTCGACCATTCTCTTACACCGTACACAAAAATAAACTCAAAAAGGATAAAAGACCCCAACGTGAGACAGGAATCCATCAGAATTCCTAGAGGAGAACATACGCAGAAACCTCTTCGATATCAGCCACAGAAACTTCTTTCAAGATAAGTCTCCAAGGGCAAAGGAAACAAAAGTGGAGATGAAGTTTTGGGACTTCGTCAAGATCAAAAGATTCTGCACAGCAAAGGAAACACTCAACAAAACAAAGAGGGTTCTCAGAATGGAAGAACATATTTGCAAATGACAGTACAGACAAAAAGTTGATATCCAGGATCTATAAAGAACTCAACACACACAAAACAAACAATCATATGAAAAAATGGGCAGATGATATGAACAGACACTTCTGCAATGAAGACATACAAATCACTATCAGACACATGAAAAAATGTTCATCATCACTAGCCATCAGGGAAATTCAAATTAAAACCACATTGAGATACCACCTTACACCAGTTAGAATGGCCAAAATTAACTAGAGAGGAAACAACATGTGTTGGAGGGGATGTGGAGAAAGGGGAACCCTCCTACACTGCTGGTGGGAATGCAAGTTGGTGCAGTCATTTTGGAGAACAGTGTGGAGATTCCTCAAATTAAAAATAGAGCTTCCCTATGACCCTGCAATTGCACTGGGTATTTACCCCAAAGACACAGATGTTGTGAAAAGAAGGGCCATCTGTGCCCCAATGTTTCTAGCAGCAATGGCCACAGTCGCCAAACTGTGGAAAGAACCAAGATGCCTTTCAATGGAAGAATGGATAAAGATGTTGTCCATATACACTATGGAGTGTTATGCCTCCATCAGAAAAGATGAATACCCAACTTTTGTACCAACATGGACGGGACTGGAAGAGATTATGCTGAGTGAAATAAGTCAAGCAGAGAGAGTCAATTATCATATGGTTTCACTTATTTGTTGAGCATAACAAATAGCATGGAGGACAAGGGGAGATGGAGAGGAGAAGAGAGTTGAGGGAAATTGGGAGGGGAGGTGAACCATGATAGACTATGGACTTTGAAAAACTATCCGAGGGTTTTGAAGGGTTGGGGTTGGGAGGTTGGGGGAACCAGGTGGTGGGTATTGGAGAGGGCACAGATTGCATGGAGCACTGGGTGTGGTGCAAAAACAATGAATACTTGGGCGCCTGGGTGGCTCAGTGAGTTAAGCTGGGAACTTGGGCTCAGGTCATGATCTCAGGGTCCTGGGATTGAGTCCCGCATCAGGCTCTCTGCTCAGCAAGGAGCCTGCTTCCTCCTCTCTCTCTCTCTGCCTGCTTCTCTGCCTACTTGTGATTTCTCTCTGTCAAATAAATAAATAAAATCTTTTTAAAAAAATAAATACTGTTATGCTGAAAAAAATTATTAAAAAAAGTATGCAGGAAAAAATAAAAATAAAAGTGATCTTGTATTTTATATTGTAGTTGTATTAGACATTTTTCATTCTTCATAACACTCATTAGGCTTCAATTTTTTTTTTAGTAACTTTTAATTAAAAATGAATTATTATAGATAAAGACTGTAATTCTTTTTCTTTTCAGCTGCTACTGAATTTGACTTAGGCTTACCTGGTGAGGCCACCTCTTTAGAATCTACTTTTGAAAGACATACAGATTGTGACGACGTAACAAAAGCATACAGAGAGTACTCAGAGTTTCTGAAGCAAAAGTATAGCATCTAAAAGATAAATAGTAAAAATTTATTTACTGGATGTTTACACAACATTTTAATTGTTTCCTATTAAATGTATGATATGCAAAAATCTTTAATAAAGGAAAATATTTCTGGACCATGTGTGTAATGAAAGTTTATATAATATTTTAAGCTATGTTTCTCGGCAGCTAATTAACTTTTAAGCAGATTTTTTATGTGGAAATCAGCCTTATGGGTTTTACATGCTCCAGGCTGCCCAAATACAAGCTTTCTAAACAGCACCCAACCAACCAAGTTTTCATGAATACTTCAGTCATGTTAATTGATAACTTCTTGGTATTTTCCAATTTTTATTACTCCATATGAACGTAGAGATTTAGACAAACATTACTTTGATATATTGCTGCTAAGTTTAATGTCAATGTTTACACGTATTCTAATTTTTATAGTGCCATAATACCTATGTATAATTTTAATTTTAAATACTGATTCTGGGTTGCTTGGGTGGCTCAGTGGGTTGGGCTTCTGCCTTCAGCTACGATCATGGTCCCATGATCCTGGGATCGAACCCCACATCAGGCGCTCTGCTCAGCGGGGAGCCTGCTTCCATCTCTCTCTCTATCTATCTCTCTGCCTACTTGTGATCTCTCTCTCTCTGTCAAATAAAAAAATAAAATCTTTTAAAAATTTTTAAAAATAGATAAATAAATAAATACTGATTCATAGCTCTTCCCTCACGTTAAATAAGTTTTGCCTAAGGCTTTTCACCTTTTCTGTTTATTTTTTACTTTTATAGAACAGTCTTAAGATTAGAAGAAAAAAAAAGGAACTTTTACCCCAGAACCATTTGCAAGACAATTGTTAAATTATGTCTGATTACCATAGCATTTATATCCTACAAGTCAGTACATTCTGCATAACTACTGTACCACCTTGACAATCAGATAATTAATTCTAATACAGTTGACCCTTGAATAATGCAGGGGTTAAGGTCACCGACCCTTTGCAGTCAGAAATATGTGAATAACTTTTGACTCCCCAAGCACTTGAGTACTAATAATCTGCTGTTGACCAGGAAACTTACATGTTCAAAAACAGTTACTTAACCTGTGTTTTGTGTTATATGTATTCCATACTATATTTTTACAATAAAGTAAGTTATACAAAAGAAAATGTTATTAAAATCATAAGGAAGAAGTTCCAAAAGTTCATTTTCGCTTTTGTTTCCTTTGCCTTTGGAGACATCTTGAAAGAAGTTGCTGTGGCTGATATGGAAGAGGTTATTGCCTATGTTCTCCATTGATATATGTGTCTGTTTTTGTGCCAGTACTACACTGTCTTGATGATGACAGCTTGGTAATAGAGCTTGAAATCTGGAATTGTGATGCCACCAACTTTGGCTTTCTTTTTCAATATTCTTTTGGCTATTTGTGGTCTTTTCTGGTTCCATAAAAAATTTAGGATTATTTGTTCCATTTCTTTGAAAAAAAAATGAATGGGATTTTGATAGGGATTGCATTAAATGTGTAGATTGCTTGAGGTAGCATAAACATTTTCACAATATTTGTTCTTCCAATCCATGAGCATGAAACATTTTTCCATTTCTTTGTGTCTTCCTCAATTTCTTTCATGCCTACTTTATAGTTTTCTGGGTTTATATTCTTCATCTCTTTGGCTAGGTTTATTCCTAGGTATCTTATGGTTTTTGGTGCAATTGTAAGTGGGATTGACTCCTTAATTTATCTTTCTTCTGTCTTGTTGTTGGTGTAAAGAAATGCAACTGATTTCTGTGCATTGAATTTATATCCTGACACTTTACTGAACTCCTGTACAAGTTATAGCAGATTTGGAGTGGAGTCTTTTGGGTTTTTCACATATAGTATCATATCATCTGCACAGAGTGATAGTTTGACTTCTTTGCCAACTTGGATGCCTTTAATTTCTTATTGTTGTCTGATTGCTAAGACTAGAACTTCTAGTACTATGTTGAATAGCAGTGGTGATAATAGACATCCCTGCCATGTTCCCGACCTTAGCAGAAAAGTTCTCAGTTTTTCTCCACTGAGAATGATATTTGTTGTGGGTTTTTCATAGATGGCTTTGATGATATTTAGGTATGTACCCCCTATCCCTACACTTTGAAGTGTTTTGATCAGGAAGGGATACTGTACTTTGACAAATGCCTTTTCCACATCTATTTAGAGTATTATATGTTTCTTGTCCTTTCTTTTATTAATGTATTGTATCACATTGATTGATTTGCAGATGTTGAACCAAACTTGCAGCCCTGGAATAAATCCCATTTGGTTGTGGTGAATAATCCTTTTAATGAACTGCTGGATCCTATTGGCTAGTATTTTGGTGAGAATTTTCGCATCTGTATTCATCAAGGATATTGGTCTGTAATTCTCTTTTTTGATGGGATCCTTGTCTGGTTTTGCAATCAAGGTGATGCTGGCCTCATAAAATGAGTTTGGAAGTTTTCCTTCCATTTCTATTTTTTGGATTAGTTTCAGGAGAATAGGAATTAATTCTTCTTTAAATGTTTGGTAGAATTCCCCTGGGAAGCCGTCTGGCCCTGGGCTTTTGTTTGTTTGGAGATTTTTGGTGACTGTTTCAATCTCCTGGCTGATTATGGGTCTGTTCAGTTTTCTATTACTTCCTGGTTCAGTTGTGATAGTTTGTATGTCTCTAGGAATGCATCCATTTCTTCCAGATTATCAAATTTGTGGGTGTAGAGTTGCTCATAATATGTACTTATAATTGTTTGAATTTCTTTGGTATTGGTTGTGATCTCTCCTCTTTCTTTCATGATTTTATTTATTTGGGTCCTTTCTCTTTTCTTTTTGATAAGTCTGGCCAGGGGTTTATCAATTTTATTTATTCTTTCAAAGAACCAGCTCCTAGTTTCGTTGATTTGTTCTATTATTGTTTAGTTTCTATTTCATTTCTGCTCTGATTTTTAATGTTTCTCTTCTCCTGCTGGGACTAGGTTTTCTTTGTTGTTTTCCCTCCAGCTCCTTTAGGTGTACAGTTAGGTTGTGTATTTAAGACCTTTCTTATTTCTTGAGAAAGGCTTGTATCGCTATATATTTTCCTCTAGGACTGCCTTTGCCGTGTCCCACAGATTTTGAACCATTGTGTTTTCATTATCATTTGTTTCCTTGAATTTTTCAGTTCTTCTTTAATTTACTTATTGACCCATTCATTCTTTAGAATGGTACTGTTTAGTCTCCATGTATTTAGATTCTTTCCAAATTTCCTCTTGTGATTGAGTTTTAGCTTAAGAGCATTTTGGTATGAAAATGTGCAGGGAATGGTCCCAATCTTTTGATATGGGTTGAGACCTGATTTATGACCCAGGATGGAATCCATTCTGGAGAATGTTCCATGTGCACTAGAGAAGAATGTGTATTCTGTTGCTTTGGGATGCAATGTTCTGAATATATGTGTGATGTCCATCTGGTCCAGTGTGTCATTTAAAGCCTTTATTTCCTTGTTGATTTTTTGCTTGGATGATCTGTCCATTTCAGTGAGGGGGTGTTAAATATTGTATTATTGTCCCCTATTATTATTGTATTATGGTCTATGTGTTTCTTTGAATTTATTATTAATTGTTTTACATAGTTGGCTGCTCCCATGTTAGGGGCATAGATATTTAAAATTGTTAGATCTTCTTGTTGGACAGACCCTTTGAGCATGATATAGCGTCCTTCCTCATCTCTTATTATAGTCTTTGGCCTAAAATCTACTTGATCTGATATAAGGATTGTCACCCCAGCTTTGATGTCCATTAGTATGGTAAATTGTTTTCCACCTGGGACAAGGAGTCTTAAGCAGACTCTGCATTGAGTGCAGAACATGATGCAGGGCTCCATCTCATGACCCTGATCATGACCTAAGCCAAAACCCAAATCTGCATGCTCTACCAACTGTGCCAGCCAGGCGCCCCTGTCTTCAGATCTAGTAGCATTTGCTTAATATATTTCGGTGCTCTCGTGTTGGATGCATATATGTATTTATGATTGTTGTATCTTCTTGATCAGTTGACTCTTGCATCATTCTATAATGGCCTTCTTTGTCTTTTGTTACTATTTTTGGCTTAAAGTCTCTTTTGTCTAATGTAAATAAAGCTACATCAATTGCTCTTTTTCGGTTTCCACTTGCATGGAATATCTTTTTCCATCCATTCACTTTTAGCCTATATGTATTAAAGCTGAGGTGAGTCTTTTGTAGAAAGCATATATGTGGGTCTTATATATTTTATCTGTTCAGCCACTCTGTGTTTTTTTCCTGGGAGAAATTAGTGCATTTTCATTTACAGTAATTATGGATAGATAAAGATTTACTTATGCCATCTCATTGTTTCCTAGCTGTTTTATAGTTCCCTTATACCTTTCTTCCTCTTTGACTGCCTTCCGTTCTGAATTGATGATTTTCTGTAGTGGTATGCTTTGATTCTCTTCCACGTATCATTTGTGAATCTATTGTAGGTTTCTGCTTTTTGGTTACCATGAGGCTTACATGAAACATCTTATATGTATAGCGGTCTATTTCATACTGATAATAATGAAACTTCAATCACATGAAAACTCTACCCTTTTACTCCCTTTTATATTTTTATATTATAAATATAAATATATATATATAAATATGATATATTTTGTATTATATACTATATGTTATATAGTATATATATATATATTTTATATTATATACTACCCTTTTATATTTTTGATGTCACAGTTTACTTCTTTTTATATTGCATACCTATTAATAAATCATTGTAGCTGTAGTTTTTATTTTATTTTACTTTTTTTCAGTGTTCCAAAATTCATTGTCTATGCACCATACCCAGTGCTCCAGGTGATACGTAGCTATAGTTATTTTTAAAAAGTTTTGTCCTTTAACTGTGAAACTAGAGTTAAATGGTTAGCATACCAGTGTTGTGTATTTTCATGTGTTTTCATGTTTCTAATTATCATCCTTTCATTTCAGTTTCAAGTACTCCTTTCAGCATTTCTTTTAAGGCAGTTCTAGTGGTAGTGAGCTCCATCATCTTCCTTTTTTGGGGGGGAAAGTCTTCATTTTGCCTTCCTTTCTGAAGGCAGCTTTGCCAGGTTAAGTATTCTTGGTTGGCAGTTTCTTTCTCACAGGATTTTGAAAATATCATTCTATTCTTTCCTGGCCTGCAAGGTCCCTGCTCAGAAATCTGCTGTAGCCTTATGGAGCTTACCTTGTATGAGAGAGTTTTTTTCTCTTGTTGCTTTTGAAATTCTTTCTTTGTCTTTGATTTAGTGAGTTACATTACAATACATCTTCTAGAAGATCATTTGGGGTTAAAATTTTGTGGTGACTTATTACCTTCATTAACTTAGTTAACATTAACTTCCAAATATCTCCCCCAGGTTTGGGAAGTTCTCGGCCATTATTTCTTTAACTAAGCTCTTCACCACATTTTTCTCTCCTCTTTCTGGGACTCCAGTGATCCTTACATTGTTTTTTGTTTTCTTTTGTTTAGTTTTGATGGTGCCTCATAATTTTCATAAGTTTTCTTTATTCTTTTTCATTCTTTTTCCTTCTAGCTCCCCTATTTGGATAATTTCAGTTAATCTCTCTTTTACATCACTGATTCTTTATTCTGCTTTGTCAAGTCTGATATTGAAGCCCTCTATTGAACTATTCAGTTACTGTATTCTTCAGGTCCAAAATTTCCGTCTGGTATTTTTAAAGAATGTTTTCTCTTGGTTGAACTTTTCATTTTTCTTCTGTATTGTCTTCCTGATTTTGTTAAGTTGTTTATATGTTTTTTTTTTAATAGTTTCCTGAACATCTTTAGAATAACTGTTTTGAATTATTTGTTGAGCAATTCTTGGATCTCCATTTCTTTGGGGCCAGGTACTAGAGGTTTACTCTATTCCTTTGGTGGAGTCATGTTTTCCTAATTCTTTGTGATTCCAATAGCCTTTTGTAGATCTATGCATCTGAAGTAGTCACCTGAACTTTATGGCCTGACTTGGGTAATATAAGACTTTGATCTCAGAGTGGGGGCATGCTGATGCAGGGCACCAAGTGTGGGGTGTGGGTGGCATGGTTCTCTTTGGCTAGGGCCACTAGGGTTCACAGCATTGACAACACTGTTGTCCTTGGTAAGCATTCAAGGGATCCACAGTGTCTTCAAGGGTAGTTGGGGTCCTCAGTGACACTTCCAGGTACAATGGCTAGGGACAAGGCATGTAGTGATGGTGGTCAGAGCTCACGGTGGCATACTTGGCTTCAGTCTAGCTGCAAGTGCCTGTGTCATGTCATGTCAGTTGGCCACATCATGCAGTGGTGGGGTCATGGAAGGCAGCAAAGGGCAGGCCCAGCTACAGGCTCACTGGCATGCACTACTGTAGCTGTTGGGTATTGCCATGTGTGTATAGTAGAGTAGACCATTGACAGGATTCAAACCTGGAATGTGTGGGTACACAGTTAGTGGTGCTAGTGACAGAATCCAGGGCCTAATCCAGGCCCACAAGCAATTACAGAATCCCTGGCTGTTGGTGTGCTCTTCTACGCCTCCACAATCTTACTCCAAGGCCTGCACACTTCAGCAGAGGCCAGTGACAATTGTCAGGCTTGCCAGGCCTGCAGTGTGCAAGTGCGCAGGTAGTTGGGCTAGCCCCAAGTGCACACATGGTGGTGGGGTAAGTGTCGGGGGTCTAGACTGGCATCTTATGCTTGTGCAACAACAGAGGACTGGGCTAGCTGCTGGTGCAGTTTCCAGGCTCTTTTTGCAGCCAGAGAGGGGAATTAGAGGGAAGAGACCCCGACAACGGGTGTCAGCAAATGCCAATACATGAAAGCTGGTGAAAACTGCAGGTTTTCATCTTAGTGAAATTTAGTGAAACTTACTTCCATGGAGGCTAAGTTGGCGGTTGATTTCTTCACTGACAAAACCTGCTGGGCTTCACTGCAGTGGGTCCTGCTATGTGGCTGCTATTAGTAGCTATTGTGTTTCTTGTTGTTCCTAGCCATCTATGCATATCTCACTTTTTTTGGTCTCTGGGTGGGGTAAAACTGAAGTGGGACCTTTTTGCAGTATCCTGAAAGCCTGGAGAAGCTGGTCCCTCACTCTGCTTTTCCTCTTCTGGTAAGTGGAACTCTTTCTGGCTGGGGACTCTTGGCACTGAGCAGTGCCAGCTTGAAGGGTGAGATGATGCAGGCAAAATGAAACATTTTTCCCTTCTTCTGCAATTATTCTCAATTATTTTGTTTCACTGTGTTGCTAAGATTTCTTAAGAGGACTCCTAAGCTCTTCCAGAGCCATTTTTGTTCACGGATAGCTTTCTGATTATTGATCTTTGTGAAGGGATGGAGGTCTCCTACATCATTATTTTGGTGATGTCACTCCCACCTTTCCCAGATTTTTAAATGAACTCCAAAATTTGTGAATAATTGTGCAAGATAGTAAAGGAGGGAGAAGTCAAGAACCATGTTTTATTGATCCCAGGTCAGCACAATTCCTTATATTGACAATCATTAAAAATTTATCTTATTTACTCATCACTGTTACCCTTAGAATTAATTTTGGATTTAAAAGCTATAACATTTTTATTATTTTCTTTATCAAGCTCTAGAAGGCCATCCCACAGTCTGGGGAGTCATCAGTGCCATCGCTGTCCATCAAAGTCAGCTACTTTCATCACTAGACCATCTCAGAAGAGTGGAAGAGGTCCCTACAGAGCATCTATTTGACTCATGTTGACCCATTAAGAGTACAGTACAAGACTCACCATGGGAATGTCTGCTGGAGATCCCACTAAAGTGGAGACCTTGGCAAATACCATTGGAAGAAATAAGCAACAGGGGACTCCTGCTCTGAAGGTTGGTCAGTGAAAGGCAGCAGTGGCCACACTGAATCTGCAGGGGGAATAATGGGCCTCATTAAGCAGCACTATGTAGAGATCCTTCCATATTTGCACTATTTAGATAGTGTAAACTGCATAAACACTAATAATTTGAATCTGTCCATTGCAACAAGCCTGAAGGCTTGCAAAGAGTCCCAAAAATTTATCAGGGGAGCTAGGGTTAACAATTTCGGATTTGGGGGGAACCAATGTTCATGTTGTCATTAGTTGTCATTAATTCATGGGTTGAAGCAGTAACCCCAGAATCTTAGGAGTCTAAATGAAACATTTCTATAGGCTACAGGTTCCAGGAAGTCCCTACAGCTCCCAATGGAAGACATGGCTTATTATCTGGGCCAAAGAATTTGGATGCATCCTTAATTGGCCATACTTTTATGGAGGTTTGAAACAACTCCAACAAATTATCTAAAATATTGGTTTGATCAAAAGAATCTTAAGACTTATTTAAAAAGTCTTCAGTTTATCACAAAAGTAAAAGGGGAAAGTGCAAAGTTCTGAGGTAACAAAGAAATAAAAAAATATCAAATATATGGATATATAGTAGAAGATGAAATTGTAAACTAGATCATACAGGGTGCTTTGTAGACTATCTTTAAAAATGTGTGTTTTAAGTATGACAGGACATCACTGAAAGATTTCTTTTTAAGATTTTATTTATTTATTTGAAAGAGAGAGAGAGAGAGAGAGTGAGAGCACAAGCAGAGAGGAGAGGGATTGTTTTATTTATTTTTTTGGCTGTTATGCATAATGTTATGAACATTTTTTTCAAAGATTTCATTTATTTATTTGAGAGAGAGAAAGAAAGATTTAGAGAGAGAGAGAAAGTCTGAAAGGAGAGGTCAGCGGGAGAAGCAGACTCCTCACCAAGAAGTGATCCTGATTCAGGACTCAATCCTAAGGTTCCAGGATCATGACCTGAGCCGAATGCAGTCACCCAACAAATAGCTACCCATGTGCGCTGCTATGGACATTCTTGGGCAATCCTAACTGGTTTTTGGGGTCATGATCATGGGCCCCAGACAAGCAACATATGTTGACTAGTAAAGTTGAAAAAATATTTTCCAGATACTTTTGAGTTTCTACTATGACTTTTGATGACACTAAGTGCTGAGATTTGGAATATAATTATGTTTGGGTTAACTATCCTAAGATTTGGGGATTGTTTTATTTTTGTTAATGTGTAGGTGTGAAAAACAATTGCTATGCAATTTTATATGCTGTATATCCTTCATAGTGAGGCTGCTGAGCTGTGTGGCAAGCAAACAGACACAAAATCTGAGGTCCTGAACTGCAGCCAGACTAGAGAAAGTCAGTCCAGGCTGCAGCTGCATAAAGAATGAAGACATGGGGTGCCTGGGTGGCTCAGTGGGTTAAAGCCTCTGCCTTCAGCTCAGGTCATGATCTCAGGGTTCTGGGATCGAGTCCCATATCAGACTCCCTGCTCAGCAGGGAGCCTGCTTCCCTCTATCTCTCTGCCTGCCTCTCTGCCTACTTGTGATCTCTCTCTGTGTGTCAAAAAAAAAATAAATATTAAAAAAAAAAAGAATGAAGACATGGAAAATTCATTTAACTGAAATTGAGCAGAATGAGCAGTTGAGGAAAATGATTATTTAGACTTTAAACTGGAATTGGGGACTTTAATTTCTTGGATTCATAATGCACAGGGAGAGCAGAATTTTTTCACGCTTTAGCCCTTTGGGACTTCAGCTAAAAGATTTTGCATTTTAATTTCTTAAGATTTATATATTTTAATTATGCCACTAGGAAATTAACAATGGGAGGGGTTTTTAATTGATTTTAGGACTATCAAAGTATGTTGATATATGATTCTTGGAATATTTTAATTTAATTTGGAAGATTTAATTTCATTTTAATGTTTTAGTGTTGTTATTTAGCCTCATTGCAGAAACTCTGAGAGGCTAAGTTGGGCAATATAGCTGGACAAAATTTGGAATAGGAACTAGAACAGAAGTGAACGTTCATCTTTAAATTCAGAATGGCCACTGAGATCATTCAATTAATATACCATTCTGTCCCATTTCAGAGCTTAGAGCAAAATCTAATTCTATTAGCAGTAAAAAAGGTTCTAGAAAGTCCTAGAGAGATCCACAAATGAGTATGGAAGCGCCATTATTTTCTTATAGCAAATATTTTCTTCACTATGGTAAATGCATATTAATTCTATGCTAATAATGCCTCATGGACTGATTTTTAGAAGATATCTAAAAAAAAACAGTCATAAACTCACATTTAGGATAAAATTTTTTAAAAACACCCCACAAGATAAGTCTTCTATGCAAAGGTAAAGGAAAATACAAGGAATGATGATTGTATTATCACTTACTCTTCCATCTGGGAGATGGAAAATTTCTTTTGTTGTAGATTTTTTAAGCAGTTAGATGACAGAGACATTCAAATGTGAAAAAAAAAATAGTTCTGGATTTTCCTTTCTTACCTGAATCACTGCTACTTTCACTGCCAGGAATGTAAAAATGGTGATTGCACTTCGGCCCCTTAGCTTTTTCTCCTTGGGCCAAAGTGGAAGATAAATTTGACCATTCTTCCAAGTGTGGGCCTTGAGCCCTTTTTTGCCATCTTGGGAAAGAGGCTAGCAACCAGCTATGCTCTTTCTGCTCCTGACCTGTCAGCACTGTGGGTTTTCCAGAATTTTCCCACTTGCTAGTATTTTGCATATTTTTCTCTGGAAAGGAAGTCCCTTTTCAATTCCTGGCATTATATCTTAATTTGGTGCAAGGTTGTGTTATAAGATTGGACCTTTTGTTGGTTTGTTTGTTTCATCATGAAAGATCTGTTCTTTACTGTTTTTATTTTTTAAGTTCATGTCATTCACTTTCAAGAGTGATTTCAAAAGGGATTTCAAGAAGGCCACCTGGGTGGCTCAGCTGGTTAAGCATCTGACTCTTGATTTTGGCTCAGGTGGTCATTGCATGGGTCGTGATCTCATGGGTTGTGGAACTGGTCCCCATGTCAGGCTCCATGCTCAGTGGGAAGTCTGCTTGAGATTCTCTCTCTCCTTCCCTCTCCTTCTGCCCCCACCCCCTTGCATGCATGCTTGCTCTTTCTCTCTCTCTCTTTATTTATTATTAAATAAATAAATCTTTAAAGAAAGAGATTTCAAAAATTTGTGCATATATGGCCATTTTATCCTGACTTTAAGATACTTAAAAATGTTTCACTATCTCCTTTAAAAAAAAAGTCTGGAATATTTGTTTAGTTAATGTATGGACACCATGCGAGGTTCTGAAGCAGAATGTCCTATACATTAAAAGCCATCTCTGGAATTTTGAAGTTAGAGAAAAATTCTGCAAAATATCCCATCTAGCTATCTAATTCTAGTAGTGTTAGAAGCTTACCTACTTTTTTTTCTTTTTCAAAGATGATTAAATATTACACAGTCAGAACTTCACATTTTACCTGGCATATGATGAGTGTTCAACAAATGCTTTTATTATTACTACTCTTTAATTTGCTCAACAACATGTGGTCATCACACAACATTTTACCCTATGCTTATGTAATACCTTTTTACTCTCCTTCTCTCTTCCCTCCCTGGCTCTTCCATTCTTCACTTTTTTTCTTTTCTTCTTGCTCTGTTAAGCTCCACAATCATCCTCTAAGTCTGCTACTATTTCTATTCTCATTGTTTCTATCAATAACTCCCATCAGGCAAATAGTGCAAATTCTTATGTTTACTTAAAAAAAAAAAGATTCTATTTATTTATTTGAGAAAGAGAAAGAGAGCACATGAGTTCTAGGGCGTTGGGACAAGGGAGAGAGAGAAGCAGGCTCCTGGTTGAGCAGGGAGCCTGACATAGGGCTAGATCCTAGGACCCTGAGATCATGACCTGAGCTAAAGGCAGATGCTTAACTAACTGAGCCACGCAGGCTCTCTTGTATATTTACTTTCTAGTACTATAAAGTACAAATGTGTTTCTTCTTTTTTTTAAGATTTTATTCATTCATTCATTAATTCATTCATTCATTTGACTGAGAGAGACAGCAAGAGCAGGAACACAAGCAGGCAAAGTGGGAGAGGGAGAAGCAGGCTTCCCAAAGAGCAGGGAGCCTAAAGAGGGGCTCCATCCCAGGACCCTGAATTCATGACCTGAGCCAAAGGCTTAATGACTGACTGAGCCACCTAGGTGCCCACAAACATGTTTCTTATTGAGGTATATTGTTAAATTTAAACATAAATTATTTAAATTACTGTATCAACTTATACTAGGAGGTCCTATATGTTAGTATAAATGCAGAACACCCAAATATTATTACTTATGGGGATATCCTTTTAGTTTTCATGGACTGATGTGAAGTATAGGAATGCCTTTATAATGCAGAAGAAGGTCTGCTTCTGGTTGGCACCATTTTGTATTCAAAGTAAGGATGCTTGTTAGTTCATGGCATTGTCCTTTAGTCTATAAGATGTGCAGCATTTGGGAGGACATTTAACTCATGCTCATCTTATGTCTTTGGTCACTCCAGACAATTCTGGGAAGAAGGATTTTAACACTTTTCATAGCGTTACATTTTCTGGAATTCAACCTATACTTTCATGGACTCTTAAAAAATCCAGTCATATGTTGTTTCCAGTGCTTGAAATCATCTCTCAAAGACATTTGCTGATTATCATGTTAATGCCTAAAACATGTCTTAGAGCTCTTTTCCATGAATGCATTACCTTAGCATTCATAATTAAGATCTGTTTCTGATTCAAAAATCAAAGTATAATCATGGAAACTATTTTTTCAAGAAATTAGATTTTCCTCGCTGAGATAGCAATAAGTCTGATTGACAAGGAAAACTCTCCACATGAACAATATTCTAAAGTAGGAATAAAAGGTTTTATCTGGGAATTTCAGAACACTGAGAGAAACAATTGTTTAAGGTGGGCCTGATTTTGGCAATGATTCTTTAATATATTGAAAAAGTGAGATAAAATTTTTATTTTTACTTCTTTGTAACCACCAGATGGCACCAATTTCCTATTTTTAAACGTTTGGCGCTGCTATTTTTCATTTTTTATGTTTTTTAAAGATTACAAGCTGTTTAGGGACATTTGGTTATAACTTTCCCTCAAATATGGGCTCATAGACTATAAGGCTAGAGTTACGGTATTAAATAAGAATTTGTAGGTGGAATAAGATCTATAATATGCATCGCACATGCACGGGATTAATTGGTTTAAATGGTTGGAATCTCAGCCCAAGGGAAAGGAGTTTCTCTGGGGGTGTTGTAAGTGAAAGGGCATTGGGCAACTTAAACTGGGATACATCACGAGAAGTCAGAGGTGAAGTGGTCTTGGCCCGGAGTTACCTGTCTGGTTCAAGGGTATGAGTTGGCTGAGAATATAGGCAGGAGAAGAAGGAGGGTAAGAATGTCAGCTGTGCTGAGAGTTGAACTCTCCTAGAAATGATATTTTGATATCAACCTTTGGTCTGTACTGTCATTTGCAAATATCTTCTCCCATTCCGTGGGTTGCCTCTTTGTTTTCTTGACTGTTTCCTCAAACTCAACACACACAAAACAGATAATCATATCAAAAAATGGGCAGAAGATATGAACAGACACTTCTCCAATCAAGACATACAAATGGCTATCAGACACATGAAAAAATGTTCATCATCACTATCCCTCAGGGAGATTCAAATTAAAAGCACATTGAGATATCACCTTATACCAGTTAGAATGGCCAAAATTAACAAAACAGGAAACAACATGTGTTGGAGAGAATGTGGAGAAAGGGGAACCCTCTTACACTGTTGGTGGGAATGCAAGTTGGTGCAGCCTCTTTGGAGAACAGTGTGGAGACTCCTCAAGAAATTAAAAATAGAACTTCCCTATGACCCAGCAATTGCACTACTGGGTATTTATCCTAAAGATACAAACGTAGTGATCCAAAGGGGCACGTGCACCTGAATTTTTATAGCAGCAATGTCCACAATACCAAACTATGGAAAGAATCTAGATGTCCATCAACAGATGAATGGATAAAGAAGATGTTGTATATATACACAATGGAATACTATGCAGCCATCAAAAGAAATGAAATCTTGCCATTTGCGACAACATGGATGGAACTAGAGTGTATCATGCTTAGCAAAATAAGTCAAGCAGAGAAAGACAACTATCATATGATCTCCCTGATATGAGGAAGTGGTGATGCAACATGGGGGCTTAAGTGGGTAGGAGAAGAATCAATGAAGCAAGATGGGATTGGGAGGGAGACAAACCATAAGTGACTCTTAATCTCACAAAACAAACTGAGGGTTGCTGGGTGGAGGGGGGTTGGGAGAAGGGGGGTGGGGTTATGGACATTGGGGAGGGTATGTGCTTTGGTGAGTGCTATGAAGTGTGTAAACCTGGTGATTCACAGAACTGTACCCCTGGGGATAAAAATATATGTTTATAAAAAATAAAAAATTAGAAAAAAAACACATTGAGATATCACCTTATACCAGTTAGAATGGCCAAAATTAACAAAACAGGAAACAACATGTGTTGGAGAGAATGTGGAGAAATGGGAACCCTCTTACACTGTTGGTGGAAATGCAAGTTGGTGCAGCCTCTTTGGAGAACAGTGTGGAGATTCCTCAAGAAATTAAAAATAGAAATTCCCTATGACCCTGCAATTGCACTCCTGGGTATTTACCCCAAATTTACAGATGTCGTGAAAAGAAGAGCCATCTGTACCCCAGTGTTTATAGCAGCAATGGCCACAGTCGCCAAACTATGGAAAGAACCAAGATGCCCTTCAACGGACGAATGGATAAGGAAGATGTGGTCCATATACACTATGGAGTATTGTGCCTCCATCAGAAAGGACGAATACCCAACTTTTGTAGCAACATGGACAGGACTGGAAGAGATTCTGGTGAGTGAAATAAGTCAAGCAGAGAGAGTCAATTATCATATGGTTTCACTTATTTGTGGAGCATAACAAATATCATGGAGGAGGGTGTTAAAGAGGAGAAGGGAGTTGGGGTAAATTAGAAGGGGAGGTGAATCATGAGAGACTATGGATTCTGAAAAACAATCTGAGGGGTTTGAAGTGGTGGGGGTGGGAGGTTGGGGTACCAGGTGGTGGGTATTATAGAGGGCACGGATTGCATGGAGCACTGGGTGTGGTGAAAAAATAATGAATACCATTTTTCTGAAAATAAATAAATTTAAAAAAAAAAACTACATTGAGATATAACGTTACACCAGTTAGAATGGCCAAAATTAGCAAGACTGGAAACAACATGTGTTGGAGAGAATGTGGAGAAAGGGGAACCCTCTTACACTGTTGGTGGGAATGCAAGTTGGTGCAGCCACTTTGGAGAACAGTGTGGAGATTCCTCAAGAAATTAAAAATAGAACTTCCCTATGACCCTGCTATTGCACTGCTGTGTATTTACCCCAAAGATACAGATGTAGTGAAAAGAAGGGCCATCTGTACCCCAGTGTTTATAGCAGCAATGGCCATGGTCGCCAATCTTGGAAAGAACGAAGATGCTCTTCAATGGATGAATGGATAAGGAAGATGTGGTCCATATACACTATGGAGTATTATGCCTCCATCAGAAAGGACGAATACCCAACTTTTGTAGCAACATGGATGGGATGGTAAGAGATTATGCTGAGTGAAATAAGTCAAGCAGAGAGAGTCAATTATCATATGGTTTCACTTATTTGTGGAGCATAACAGAAAGCATGGAGGACATGGGGAGTTAGAGAGGGGTTGGGGTAAATTGGAAGGGGTGGTGACTCATGAGAGACTTTGGACTCTGAAAAACAATCTGAGCGGTTTGATGTGGCGGGGGGGTGGGAGGTCGGGCTACCAGGTTGTGGGTATTATAGAGGGCATGGATTGCATAGAGCACTGAGTGTGGTAAAAAAAATAATGATACTGTTATGCTGAAAATAAATAAATAAATAAATAAAAATAAATGATATTTTGAAGTGAGGGGAGTACTGAAGCTGTGTCTAAAGAAGGAGAAGGAAGAGATCGGTGTGCCTAAGCGTGCCTAAAGCAGAAGCAAAAAGTAGAAGGCAATTCCACCCACTTCTCAGTTCTGACCTAACTCTGTTAACATATTCTGGTTTAGCAAACTGTGTTGGCCTACAAAAGACAAATGAAGTGGAGACAAGATGGCGGGGAAGTAGGAGGAGGCGCCCTTTCAACCTGTACCCTAAAGTGAGCTGATTACCTTCCAAAGAACTCTGATCACCCACAAAATCAGCCTGAGATCAAAATTATACAAGTCTGGATCTCTACCAGAGCAGAAGACGCCAGTGGACAGGTAAAGTGGAGTGGGAAAGTCAGACTGACATTGGAAGATAAACAAAAGGGGGAAGGAGCCACCAGAGGTGACCCATTGGAAAGTAATATCCCACTACGAGAGTGCCCTGCCTCTGGGGACCAGCATTAACTTGGGAGTCTGGTAGAAAGCACTCAAAAAGAGCAAAGGATCATGGTGTGTGTGTGGGGGGGGTGGGAATCAGGGTGTTAGGGACAGGGGCTTAAGTCCCCAGACCCAGGACAGCCACCCCTGGTGCAGAGCCAGAGAGAGTGCGCAGAGGAACCAGGTCTTGGTCCAGGAGCCACTAGCGTGCCTGAGAGCTCCTGGGGCCTGGCTCCGGTGAGGGGTTGGGAGCCTCACCAGCCAACCGAAGCACAACCTTTTTGCAGTCCCCACTCAAGTGCCCTGCGTGCTATCAGAGTCCAAGTGCCTTCCCTTGAGAGAGGTGTGCACAGGCGCCAGCCTGGTGCTCTCTGACTGGAAAGACCAGGCACTCCCAGCCCCCAGCTGGGGCGAGTGGGAAAATCTCAGTATGTGATCACTGCTTGGAACTTTTCTGGCAGTCTGGAGCTGCCCAGACAGCCGCCTCTGCCATGGATTTGGGTACAAGCAAAAAATCCTGTGTCCCCAGGGACCGCCACTGGGAACCGGTTCTGCCAGCAGCCAAGGGGGGATTTATTTGGGCTCTGCAGCCAGACTGAGGCTTCTCTGAGAGGGAGGTCAGGGTGCATTTTGCTTTCCTCTAAACCTAAGAAAACTATCAAAAGCGGTCAAGGTGAGAGAGAAAAACAAAAGTGAACAAAGGGAGGGCATGTGCTTTGGTGAGTGCTGTGAAGTGTGTAAACCTGGTGATTCACAGACCTATACCCCTGGGGATAAAAATATATGTTTATAAAAAATAAAAAATTAAAAAAAAAAAACCTCCAGAGAACAAAAGCCTGAAAAAACCAGTTTCCTCAGAGCCCTCCGTCTTGAGGGGGGTGGGAGGACTTAACTCAGAGAACCTCATTGACTGAAAAATCACATGGCAGGACCCTCCCCCAGAAAACCAACCAGGAAAGGAAAAAAAAAAAAAGATGACAAGAGAACAACCACCACTACTTCATAGAACAACTTATATTTTTAATTCGTTCCCACTATTCTGGCTCATTTTTTTTAATATAGATAATTTTTTAACCTATTTACCAGCACAGTGAGATGTCCAGTACATCAAATTCCATAATAACCTTCTAACCTGAACTTTTTGTTACATACACCTGTGTTTTACTCTTGCATTTCTATTTTTTAAATTTTTTTTTAACTTTAGTTTAGTCTAGTTTATTCCTTTTTTTTATTTTCTTTTTTTTAGTTTATTTTTAATTTATTTTCAGCATAACAGTATTCATTATTTTTGCACCACACCCAGTGCTCCATGCAATCTGTGCCCTCTATAATACCCACCACATGATACCCTGACCCCCCAACCCCCACCCCTTCAAACCCCTCAGATTGTTTTTCAGAGTCCATAGTCTCCCATGGTTCACCTCCCCTTCCAATTTCCCTCTACTCCCCTCTCCTCTCCATCCCCATGTCCTCCATGCTATTTGTTATGCTCCACAAATAAGTGAAACCATATGATAATTGACTCTCTCTGCTTGACCTATTTCACTCAGCATAATCTCTTCCAGTCCCATCCATATTGCTACAAAAGTTGGGTATTTTCTAATATTCATATAGAGTTAAATTTTAAGGTATTCCCCTTTCCCCAATCAATGCTACCCCTATAGGTAAACGAATTTTTAATTCCCCTTTATCTTAGGGTAGTTGAGTCCTTTAACAAAAATATCAAGATACATCCAGGAAGAATCAAAACAAACTTCCTTGCCCACACTGAGCATTTATAACCACTCTCCCATCTTTTTCTTCCACCAGTGTTTCTGTTTTTGTGTTTGTCCTGATAGTATATAAATCTTACACTTGGGGTTCTTTTTGACAAGGTACTTCCTTTATTTGCTTATATATATAATTTTTACTCTTGTCATATACCTTTATCAGTATTTTTGTTTGTCTGTTTTTGTTTGTTTACTTCATAAATCTTACCTTGGGGGCCATTTGGGCTGAACCTTCTCTTTTATCTTCCCTTTCTTTCCTCTTTCTCTCTTTTTCTTTTTCTTTTCCCTTTTCTCTCATTTGGGTGGGGAACCCTGATTGCTCAGAAGCATTCCAGGGTGCACCTTGACTACACCATGGTTGATACATCCAGCTACATCTGTTCAGCCATCTCTCACCAAGATGACTAGGAGGAGGAATGCCCAACAGAAGAAAAATACAGAGCATGGACCTTCTGCAACAGAGCTAACGTCTATCAACATAGACAATATGTTGGAAAGAGAATTCAGGCTAACAATTGTTCAGGCAATAGCTAGGTTGGAGAAAGCCATGAATGACCAGAACTGATTAAGGCTGAACTGAAAGCGACCAGAGATCATGTTTTCAATGTTAGGGAAGAGCTGAAAGCTACCAGGGATGAGCTTCACAATGCTCTCAATGAGTTCCAAACTAATCTAAATTCTCTCAAAACTAAGGTAACTGAGACAGAAGATAGAATTAATGATCTGGAGAACAAACAGATAGAGAGAAAGGATCAGGAGGAAGCCTGGAACAAACAGCTTAGAAGCCACGAAAACAGAATCAGGGAAATAAAGGATGCCATGAAACATTTCAAAGTCAGAATTATTGGAAACCCTGAAGGGGAGGAGAAAGAAAGAAGTCTAGAAGATATAGTGGAACAGGTTCTTCATGAAAATTTTCCCAATCTCGTGAACGGAACCAGTGTTCATGTACTAGAGGCCGAATGGTCTCCACCCAAGACTATAGATTCCAGAAAAACATCAAGGCACCTGATAGTCAAATTGAGGAATTATAATTGTAGATATAATCTCTTGAAAGCCGCTAGGCCAAAGAGGCTCCTTATGTACAGAGGAAAGCCCATCAGAATAACGTCAGACCTGTCCACAGAGACCTGGCAAGCCAGAAAGAGCTGGCAAGATATATTCAGGGCACTGAGTGAGGAGAACATGCAGCCAAGAATACTTTATCCAGCAAGAATGACATTCAAAATGGATGGAGAGATAAAGAGTTTCCAAGACCGGCAAGGCTTAAAAGAAAGCCTTCAAAGGTAGCACGATGTCAATAAAAATGTATCTATCAATAATCACTCTCAATGTGAATGGCCTAAATGCGCCCATAAAATGGCATAGGGTTGCAGATTGGATAAAATGACATGACCAATCCATATGTTATCTACAAGAGACCCATTTTGAACGTAAAGATACACCCAGACTGAAAGGGAAGGGATGGAGAAGCATCTTACATGCCAATGGGCCTCAAAAGAAGGCAGGGTAGCAATTCTCATATCAGATAAATTAGATTTTAAACTAAGACTGTAGTCAGAGATAAAGAGGGACACTATATAATTCTTAAAGGGACTATCCACCAAGATGATCTAACAATTGTAAACATCTATGCCCCCAATATGAGAGCAGTCAATTACATAAGAAAACTGTTAATCAAGATAAAGAGTCATATTGATATAAATACACTAAAACTAGGAGATCTTAACATGCCTCTTTCAGAAATACACAGATCATCGAAGCAGAAAATCAATAAAGAAACAAGAGCATTGAATGACACATTGGACCAGACGGACCTCATATAGATACAGAACATTCCACCCTAAAACAACAGAATACTCATTCTTCTTAAGTGCACATGGAACCTTCTCCAGAATAGACCACGACTGGGTCACAAATCAGGACCCAAACGATACCAAAAGACTGAGATTATTTCCTGCATATTCTCAGATCACAATGCTTTGAAACTGGAGCTCAATCACAAGGAAAAGTTCAGAAGGAACTCAAACACCTGGAAGCTAAAGACCACCTTGCTTAAGAATGCTTGGATCAACCTGGAGATCAAAGAAGAACTGAAACAATTCATGGAAACCAATGAGAATGAGGACACTTCGGTCTAAAAGCTATGGGATACAGCAAAGGCGGTCCTAAAGGGAAAATACATAGCCATCCAAGCCTCCCTCAAAAAAACTGAAAATCCAGAACACAGCAGCTGTCTCTACACCTCAAAGAACTGGAGAATCAACAACAAATTAAACCAACTCCACACAGAAGAAGGGAAGTAATCAAGATCAGAGCTGAGATCAATGAGGTAGAAACCACAGATACAGTAGAACATATCAATGAAACTAGAAGCTGTTTTTTTTTTTGAAAGAATCAATAAGATCGATAAACCATTGGCCACACAAATCCAAAAGAAAAGAGAGAAAGCCCAAATTCTTAAAATTATGAATGAAAAGAGAGAGATCACAACGAACACCAAGGAAGTAGAAACAATCATCAGAAGTTATCAAAAGATATATGACAATAAGCTAAGCAACCTAGATGAAATGGATGCATTCCTGGAAAACTATAAACTCCAAAAAATGAACCAGGAAGAGATCAACAACCTGAATAGACCGATATCTAGTGACGAGATTGAAGCAGTGATCAAAAACCTCCCAAAAAACAAGAGCCCAGGACCTGATGGATTCTCTGGAGAATTCTACCAAACTTTCAAAGAAGAAATAACACCTATTCTTTTGAAGCTGCTTGAAAAAATTGAAGCAGAAGGGAAATTTCCAGACTCTTTCTATGAAGCCAGCATTACCTTGATCCCCAAACCAAGCAAAGACCCTACCAAAAAGGAGAATTTCAGACCAATATCACTGATGAATATGGATGCTAAGATTCTCAACAAGATTCTCAACAAGGATCCAACAGCACATTAAAAAGATTATCTACCATGACCAGGTGGGATTCATCCCTGGGCTGCAAGGATGGTTCAACATTCTCAAATCAATCAGTGTGATAGAACAAATTAATAAGAGAAGAGAGAAGAACCACATGGTCCTCTCAATTGATGCAGAAAAAGCATTTGACAAAATCCAGCATCCGTTCCTGATTAAAACGCTTCAAAGTATAGGGATAGAGGGAACATTCCTGAACTTCATCAAATCTACCTATGAAAGACCCACAGCAAATATCATCCTCAATGGGAAAAAGTTTGCAGTCTTTCCTATGAGATCAGGAACATGACAAGGAGGCCCACTCTCACAACTCTTGTTCAACATAGTATTAGAAGTCCTAGCAACAGCAATCAGACAACAAAGAGAAATAAAAAGTATCCAAATTGGCAGTGAAGAAGTCAAACTCTCTCTCTTTGCAGATGACATGATATTTCATGGAAAACCCAAAAGACTCCACCCCCAAACTACTTGAACTCATACAACAATTCAGCAATGTGGCAGGATACAAAGTCAATGTACAGAAATCAGTGGCTTTCTTATACACTAGCAATGAAAATACAGAAAGGGAAATTAGAGAATCGATTCCATTTATTATAGCACCAAGAACCATAAGATACCTGGGAATAAACCTAAGCAAAGAGGTAAAGGATCTGTACTTGAGGAACTACATAACACTCATGAAAGAAATTGAAGAAGACACAAAAAGATGGAAGACCATTCCATGCTCTTGGATCAGAAGAATAAACATTGTTAAAATGTCTATACTGCCTAGAGCAATCTATACTTTTAATGCCATTCCGATCAAAATTCCACCAGTATTTTTCAAAGAGCTTGAGCAAATAATCCAAAAATTTGTATGGAATCAGAAGAGACCCCGAATCACTAAGGAAATGTTGAAAAAAAAAAAAAAGAAAATGGGGGGCATCACGTTACCTGATTTCAAGCTTTACTACAAAGCTGTGATCACCAAGACAGCATGGTACTGGCATAAGAAGACACATAGACCAGTGGAACCGAGTAGAGAGCCCAGATATAGACCCTCAACTCTATGGTCAATTAATCTTCGACAAAACAGGAAAAAATATACAGTGGAAGAAAGTCTCTTCCATAAATAGTGCTGGGAAAACTGGGCAGCTATATGTAGAAGAATGAAACTCGACCATTCTCTTACACCGTACACAAAGATAAACTCGAAATGGATAAAAGACCTCAACATGAGACAGGATTCCATCACAACACTAGAGGAGAACATAGGCAGTAACATCTTCGATATAAGCTGCAGCAACTTCTTTCAAGATATGTCTCCAAAGGCAAAGGAAACAAAAGCGAAGATGAACTTTTGGGAATTCATCAAGATCAACAGCTTCTGCATAGCAAAGGAAACACTCAACAAAACAAAGAGGCAACCCACGGAATGGGAGAAGATATTTGCAAATGACAGTACAGACAAAAGGTTGATATCCAGGATCTATAAAGAACTCCTCAAACTCAACACACATAAAACAGACAATCATGTCAAAAAATGGGCAGAAGATATGAACAGACACTTCTCTAATGAAGACATACAAATGGGTGTCAGACACATGAAAAAATGTTCATCATCACTAGCCATGAGGGAAATGCAAATTAAAACCACATTGAGATACCACCTTACACCAGTTAGTATGGCCAAAATTAACAAGACAGGAAACAACATGTGTTGGAGTGGATGTGGAGAAAGGGGAGCCCTCCTACACTGTTGGTGGGAAAGCAAGTTGGTACAGCCACTTTGGAAAACAATGTGGAGATTCCTCAAGAAATTAAAAATAGAGCTTCCCTATTATCTTGCAATTGTGTTACTGGGTATTTACCCCAATGTTACAGATGTAGTGAAAAGAAGGGCCATCTGTACCCCAATGTTTATAGCAGCAATGGCCACGGTCGCCAAACTGTGGAAAGAACCAAGATTCCATTCAACAGATGAATGTATAAAGAAGATGTGGTCCATATACACTATGGAGTATTATGCCTCCATCAGAAAGGATGAATACCCAACTTTTGTTGCAGCATGGACAGGACTGGAAGAGCTTCTGCTGAGTGAAATAAGTCAAGCAGAGAGAGTCAATTATCATATGGTTTCACTTATTTGTGGATATAACCAGTAGCATGGAGGATAATGGGAGATGGATAGGAGAAGGGAGTTGTGGGAAATTGGAAGGCGAGGTGAACCATGAGAGAATATGGACTCTGAAAAACAATCTGAGGGTTTTGAAGGGGTTGGGGCGGCGGGAGGTTGGGGGAACCTGGTGGTGGGTATTAGAGAGAGCACAGATTGCATGGAGCACTGGGTGTGATGCAAAAACAATGAATACTGCTATGCTGAAGAAAATAAATATTTTTTTAAAAGACAAATGATGGGAACCAAGGGGGAACCAGCCACTTTCCTGTCATAAATGCTGTGGTAAGGCTGTTGTCTAGCTATAGTTCTAATATCTTC
The DNA here is from genome assembly GCF_030435805.1 of Mustela lutreola. NCBI lineage: Eukaryota > Metazoa > Chordata > Mammalia > Carnivora > Mustelidae > Mustela > Mustela lutreola. The sequence goes on along the minus strand of NC_081297.1, from coordinate 12,238,343 downwards.
CTGTCCTCACCGTCCCTTCATTCCCTGTTTTCCTTCTCTTCATCAGTCCAATTCTTTTTGGTTATAAGTAGTAGAAACCCAGTGCAAAGTAGCTTAAACACAAGGGAATTTATCCACACATGAGACTTAAAAGTTCAGGGTTTGAATAACTTCAAACAGCTGCATGTAGATGTTCTACTCTCAGTTCTGTTGTTGTTGTTGCTGTTTTCCCCCTGTTGTCTTCATTCTTGCTCACATATGTCCAGGTTGCAGGATAGACTGTCCCAGCTGCACTAGACATTCACAATTTTCATAGCCATCAATCTCAGAAGCCATTAGTTTCTCTCCCAGTATTCCTACAAAGACCCTCATTGATGGGTCTGGGTAGTGTGTCCACTTGGCATAAGAATTATATGGGCTACACAAGGTGCAGTACTCAAAAGAAAAGGTTTCTGGACAGATTTTAAATGTAACCCATGTCCATTATATCTTCCTAAGAAAGTATCTGGATAGTAACATGGCCCTAGGCCAAAGTTCCCAATGCAGTAAGAACTAATCTCTTAATGCAGGGAAAATGCACAGCTTATAATTATGGATAAGGACTAGATCTAAGTTTGGAGATCTTCAACCTAGGAGGAAAGTCTCTTAGAGAGAATTAAAGCTTTGATCTGCTGTTACCCTCTAGTATTTCCCATTCTTTTTAGCCATTTACTTATATGGGTAAGCATTATGGTGGGCAGATTGACTCGAGAAGAATTTCTGGTCTCAGAGTCTCCTGAACTAAAATCAGTCTTTTTCCCTCTCCCTCCTTCTATCCCTCCTTCTGTACCTTCCCACCCCATCACCAAATGTGATTGGATTTCCTTTGACCCATTGTATGTAGGACTCATTCGGAATCCTGAAATGAGACATCCAACAGAAATCTTGAGACTAAAATTTTTGTGTTCAAAGTGGGGAACTGGAGATGTTTCCTTATACTGATGTGTGGTCATGTAATTGTGTCAAGAATGAAAGCTCTAGATGTAGTTACTTTCATTAATTTCCATCTCACAAAGGTAATAAGTGTTCTGTAGTGAGTGCCTGGGAAGATGGCTCTTGGCAAATCTGGAGAATATAAGAAAAGAAGAGTTCTTCTGGGTAAACGTTCTTGGTACCAGGTATTAGAAGCTTTTGTAGAGCTCAAACGCATACTAAGAAATTTAATTATATACTCCTATATTTTAGGTATAGTTTATTTTATAAAGGGTCAAACCATTATATTAGCATGATGACTGTGTTTTTCTTGTGGAAAATTTGGAAACAGACTAATAATAAAATGTCCTCCTGCCCTGCACTATCAAAACTAGATTGATTTAGTTTGAGAGAGTTGATCATAGTCTTACAATGACAGTTTCAACACTATTTTACACAGCATTCTCAGAGTATTTAACATTTACTTTGACAGCAAAGCTGTGGAAAGAAAATTTCTGAGTGGTTATGAATGAAAAACCAGGTAAGAAGCTTGACTTAAAGGAATAATTTGTATCCTGTTAATTGTCCTATGGGTCTTAAAGAAATGAGATAGACAATAATCAATTCTTAGTGGGCTAATGAGGCACAACATCTGAAAAGTTGGCACGTATATTGGAAGTTCCTTGATGATGAATGATGCTGAACATCTTTTCAAGTACCTGTTGGCCATCTGTATGTCTTCTTTGGAAAAATGTCTATTCAGAGCCTCTACTCATTGTAAAATCAGACTGTGTTTTGTTTTGTTTGGCTATTGAGTTGTATGAGATCTTCATGTATTTTTTTATTTTTATTTTTTCCAGCATAACAGTATTCACTGTTTTTGTACCACACCCAGTGCTCCATGCAACCCGTGCCCTCTCTAATACCCACCACCTGGTTCCCCCAACCTCCCACCCCCCACCCCTTCAAAACCCTCAAATTGTTTTTCAGAGTCCATAGTCTCTCATGGTTCACCTCCCCTTCCAATTTCCCTCAACTCCCTTCTCTCTAATTCCCCTTGTCCTCCATGCTATTTTTTCTGCTCCAAAATTAAGTGAAGCCACATGATAATTGACTCTCTCTGCTTGACTTATCTCACTCAGCATAATCTCTTCCAGTCCCATTCATGTTGCTGCAAAAGTTGGGTATTCATTCTTTCTGATGGAGGCATAATATTCCATAGTGTATATGGACCACATCTTCCTTATCCATTTGTCCGTTGAAGGGGATGTTGTTTCTTTCCACAGTTTCGTGGCCATGGCCATTGCTGCTATAAACACGGGGGTAGAGATGGCCCTTTTTTTTTTATTTCTTTCTTCCTTTTTTTTTTTTTTTTTTTTTTTTTTACAAATGGCCCTTCTTTTCACTACATCTGTATCTTTGGGGTAAATACCCAGGAGTACAATTGCAGGGTCATAGGGAAGCTTTGATATCTGCTCTACTCCAAGTCCTATTTCTATGTTCCCTTTTAATTGACTGGCACCAACATTCATTTGGACAGGTTATTTTATCTCTCATCCTATCGACCACTGAATTCTGAAATTTTTTACCTTCAAAACATCTTTTGAATTCTTCTGTAAGTTTCTGCTATAATCTGAACAACATTTTTTTAAAATGTGGAATACTGCATTATTAGTCTGAAAAATGGCTTTCTTGTATGCAATCTGACCTTCACCCTGGAAGAATAACCCTTTAAAATATGAATCTGTTGATACCACCGTTTAGACAAGTCACTTCAGAAATTCCCCTTTACATTGAAAATAAAGACTCTATTAATAAACATAAGTTTCCAGTGCCTGTATGATCTGGCCCCTCCCTTAGACTCTGGCTTTCATGTGCACCACCTCCCTCATTCCTCTAGGCTCTGACCTCTCTGGCCATGTTCTCTCTTGCCACAGAGTCTTCTCACATGAGGCTCCCTCTGTCTGGATCACTCTTCTACCTCTCCACTACTTACCAGGTGGACTCCTAACTTCCCGCAATATAAGCTCAAGCTTTAGCTTCTCAAGTCTGCCTTCGTGGACCTGACTTGGAGCTCTTTCTTGGCACTTATCACTGATAATTTTGCATTTGCTTCTATTGTTATTGTTAGCCAATAATGCCTGTCTTTCTTATTGGAATCAAGCTCTACAAGGTCACGATTTATGTCTGGCAATCATTAATTCTGTAGTCCCAGGCAAGAGAATGTAATAGGAGTTCAATAAATAGTTGTTAGATGAAAGATTGCTTATATTGCTTTACAACTTACTTTTCTATCTAAAAGAAAGCGGTGTGCGATTACTGTTAGGTTTGGGCTGTCTTGAGCATTGTTGTGAAGTGGCCAGCAGAACCTTCAATGGCATACATGAAAGGGATGTTGCAGGCTACTGTGTATGTTGTTCCAGAGGAGGTTGTGGATAGAGTAGCCCAATTTCTCAGAAGAAATAGATGTTGCTCTCACCTTATTTCCTCTCTAGCCATGCAAAAAGCAGACTAAATGGAGCAAGTTAATTTAGCACATTTTCAGATGAAGTCTCACACTATTCCTGGGATGGGATAGCATTATAGGATAGTCAAGGTCGTCTGAGATTGGCTATGGACAGTTGCAATTGGTGTTCTTCCATACACGTTGGGAAGCATGTAGAAGTTTCCAGAAGTGTTACCCAAGATAAAAATCTTGTTTGCTACTGAAAAGCTGTTCCCACCTTTTCTGGGTATGTAGAGCCTTTATTGCATCCCAGTGTGTAACCCTAACTCATGCACCTTGAGAAAGATACAGTATCCAGACCCCAGCAAGAAATTCTAATGGATCTAAGCCAATCATTGTGACCCGGTCTCCTTGTCAGTTATTGAATCTGATGCGGACATGCCACTGCATGTGAGAGGCCTTCGTGTTCTTGGAGAAAAGGCTCTTCTCTTGTTATCAGAGGCACATAGATAAGCAGTCCCCCTCCTTCTGCTCAATGCTGTCTTGTCTGAATGGGGTCCTGAGAAGGCTGCAGCCAGCTTGTGACATGGGAACTAATCTGCAGATGAGAGATATGCTGAGCATGGCAGAGAGGCTAAGGTAGAAAGCTCTGAGCTGCAGGCTAGTTCTCCTCACTGATATGGCTGGGTAAGCATGCACAATTACCTGGACACACACACACACACACACACACACACACGTTTGTATGTGTGCAGCAAAGAATTTGGCAAAACATCATGTGCTTCGATTTCCTTCTGCTGTTGCATGTATATACGTAAAAGTTATCTCCATCATGGGGCAGAATTTTGTTGTGCTGTGTTTCAGGAATAAAATTGAAAATTAACCACTTTCACCAATTTCATTTAGAGGTGAAATAAAAACTGTGGAATGGAAAACACTGAGAAATTTCCCAGTCTCTACCACTTTTAAGAGCTTGGAGAGTACGCTGGCCCCACTTGGATAACCCATGATCTGCTCCCTGTCTCAAGGTCGGCTGATTAGCAATCTTAGCACAACTTTAATTCTCTTTTGGTACATAACAAAGCATAGTCATGAGTTCTGGGGAATAGGATGCAGACATATTTGAGTGTCATTCACATCCTTGCCATCTTAGTATTTCTTTCATTGTAAGTTGATTCAAAAATTTATCCATTTGGTAAACTTTGGGGCACTTGCTTTGGAAATGTGAGAAATGGTCCCTGCATTTAAAGAGGTGGTAATTTAGTGATGTCTTGATCATAAAAAGTTTTAATTTCTAGCATTCAATTTAATGATAAAGGAGATATTGTTCTAAATAGTCTAGCCATCCTGTTTCAGATATTCTAGAGGTTATGTGTATATGTATGTTTTTCATTTTCTAGTGGAGCAACAAGAAGTTATACTGAAGTAAATCTACTTTTATCCAGAGGCGCAGCTGGAAGGACATGGAGACAGTGTGCAAATTGTTATTTCCTTGCTTGTCTGGTGGTTTTCCCTCTGCGTTAATGGCTGCATTATGTATGAAGAATTCAGGTCTTGTTTTTGTTTTATGATAACTTACAGACCTGAAAAGCAAAATAAGAATGCAGCTTTCCCTGTTTTCACAGAATTTCAGCTGAGAACAGTGGGTGGTAGACTCTTCCTTGCATCCATAAAGTTCAGTGGTGGCCATTTCCAACAGTCTAAAAGGAATAAAGAGTTCTTGAAGTTTTCTTTGACATACATAAGGAAAACATACATATGTGAGTGCACGTGAGTCTGTGAGTGGCTTTTCCTCTCTCCTCCTCCTTGTGGAGAGACTTGCAGACTCTTGCCTTGAGAATTCTGAAGTTAGGACTTTGGCAGGAGTTAGCCATTAGCACGGCAAGGAGGAAGGGCAGCAGAAAAACATGCCACTTAGAAAGTAAGGATATGTGATTTTGTGGATCAATGGATATTGCATAGAGGGAGCTGCACTTGAGTGAACAGATGTGTCCCTCTCTGAAGAGCAGGGGACCTCAGCAGGAGTTTGTGTGGCGTGAACCACAAAAGGGATTTTAAGAGGAGTCAGCTGGAAGAGTATCTGCACTGGGGAAGGCAAAGACCCCACCAATGAGATCCAAGATAATGGGCACAAACTGTCACATTTATGGTTTGAAATAAATACCCTCAGCTCGAGGAGACTCTTTACCTGTCAAAAAAAATGTCACATGCATGGGAAGGAGTATGTCAAGATCTGTGTTTCATAATTGTGAATAAACATAGTATGAACCTTCGCTTTGGGTTTTGCCATTTTGTCCTTGGGAGTTGTTGCACAGGGCCAAAGTGGAGCTGGTCTCTGATCTTTAGGAGGTGGAACAGGGTCACTGAGCAGTAGATAAGATAATTTCTTGTTAAGTGATGGGCACTGTCTCTGTGGTTCATGGTGGGAGATGGCCAGGAGAGGAGGTGACTGAAAGGGTGGAAGGCCCTTGTGATCCTCCTTGAGTAGGATGACTACCTCTGCTCTTTTCAAAAGGCACAGACAGGGTTATCATCTCTGCATTTCTGAAGGGGTACATGGAAATCTAGGTGCCTTCAAACTTTACTTCTAAGTATACCCAACTGCTTCCAGAATAAATGTGGTAAAGTAATGTGCAGCACAACACCTCCTCAGTTGATCTTGGGTCTTCATATATGTACCCTCTGGTCCTGCCAGCCCTCAGTGATTTGAAGATTCTTCCTTTGGTCAGAGGGGGACGCCTTAGCCAAATTGAGGCAAGTAGCCATTGTTGATTAGAAACTTCAAAATCACCTAGTCCCTCTAACCAATGGCAATGGGGACAAAGTGGAGAAAAACTAGCCTCTGAGAAGTAGAGCTCTACCCTATAAAAAAGTCTGCTGAAAAGTTTATGGTCTCAAAATGTTAATATAGGAGGAATCAACTAGGAGCACAATTCATATGAAGAAAATAATGAAGCTTTTTCTCAGGGAATGGGCAAAGTATTTCTCAACATTCCTGAAGTCACCTGAAACTGTAATGCATTTCACCACATTTCAGTAAGATAATAAAAAAGTGCTGTGGGAATAATAACTTGCCTTGTACACATTTGTCTGAGATGAAATAAGCCACCAGGAGTGTATAAAATCTGTAAGTATTGTTGAAAAGGGTATTCAAATTATAGATTATATTTACTCATTCCTTACTGGCAAAGGAACTGTGCAACACACTAGCTTTTATTCATTTTAGTACTAACAAATTTTTGGCAAACGGCCTCGATAATGTATTTCCTTTAAAACACCAGAGAAAGTATTGAAATAAAAGTAAGCTATTGCTTATTTTTAAAGTTACCAAATTTCTATTCTTGAAATAGTACGACCTTTATTTTTAAATGGTATAGATAATGTAGGAAATGAACTATATTTCTTGGTCAACAATCTGAAAAATTCATAAAACTCTGTCCCCTCTTTGACTCTTGAACCGAGCAGCAGTAGTGTGCTCCCAGAATTTCCATTAGAGTTGATGCAAGACACAGGTGTGCTTTTAGAGGGAACAATATCTGGTGTCCTGTTATTTGAATAACATTATAAAAGACTGCTTTAGAGATAGAACCAGTATGGGTAGGATACAAAAACTGAGAAAAAAAGTCTGTGTTTCTTTACGTGGGTGAATATTGGTGAAATTTCATTAGTTGCCTAGAGAATAGAGAGTATCTATTGAAAAAAATAATTGTGGAAAGAGAAGAATGGAAAGGAAAACCTTAGAGGATTAATGTATTTTGGAATCTGTTTGCAATCTTCTGTGTGTGACAGAGAGGGAGAAAGAAAGGGAGGGAGGGAGAAAGAGACAGAGGAGAGAGAGATTAAGGGAAAGAGGAGAGGGAGAGAGAGAAAGAGGGGAAGAAAGTAAGAGGGATTAGTGACTGCTATCTCTATTGGTAATATCTATTCAAAAGCTATGCATACCTACTAAGGGTGTTTTAGGCTCCACTATCTCTATGCCATATATCCGTTTCTGCAATAAATGACTTTTAAAAAAAACCTCAATACACCTATCATGGCTTGCAATTGATTCTTGGCTCAAGATTTAGTTGGCTTTAGGTTTTTATTGATGAGCTACGTGTTATTCTTATTAACAATTCTTTTATGATTTCCATAGCAGTTTAACACCTGGAATATAGTTTTTATTTTGGAGGAAGAAAACTTATTTATTTCATTTTATTTTTTTTCAAGGTCTTCTAACATCATGACCTTGATGATTTTCCTAATTGGGTTGTTGATGATAGTTATTATTTGAATGAATTAACTGTCATATGGGCTTAATCAACCTGAAACTTTAAGTGTGTGGGTTTTATTTTGTTGGACCAACATCATAACAGAGGATTAAAAAAAAAAAATGGTACCCTTGTGAATCCCTGAAGACAGGCTCTAGACATCTGACATGCCTGTACAAAACATAATCACTTATTTTGCCTGAAAGCACATGCCAACCCCATTTGCTATGTTTCTATGTTGCTAGATACTGGGTTTTGTATATCCCTGAAGTCAGTTTACCTCTACGTGCCTTGTTGTGTCTGATAGGCTGATTCTCCTCAACTGTTTAGGGCACAGATACCACACCAGACTTGATTTTGTTGTGTCACATTATGGAATTCCTTTTTCTCTTCTACTTTCAAAAAGGTAGTATTCCATAGAACACATTTCATGATTCTTGCATTTTGAAGATTATCCTTCAACATTCCAGAGTGTGGTGAAGATCTGGAGGGCTTGGCTCGAGTGTCCAGTGAGTGAAGACTTTTGTTATGACAAAATAATAAGGTGTGGGCTTTTTATTGTGAAGTCTCCCTGGAATGTTAGTGCTATTTTTTTAATTTTTTTTTTTACTTACTAAAAACCTTACAGTGAACACTTAAATCTAATACATTTGGTTAAAATGAAGTACATGATTTATAATTCACAGTCAGTTTCCTGTTGATACCCAGAAAACTGATGCTGATTCCAAGCCATTTTAGAAAAGCAAATAAAATTGTAATCACGATTGATAATGTGTAGGGGAATTGCACTTCCTTTACCTAAATTTTCTTTCCAGTTTAATGTATGTTAATATACTTATAAGAATAAACTTTCACCCCCCCCCCCAGTTTTGTCATCAACCGCTATGGCAATTTCCTGCCCTGCCCACCAACGCATGTGGACCCATGCAGAGACAGTAACTTGAGCGTACATGTACACGCACACTCTTACTCAGGGATGAGGTCTCACTTTGTCTTGTTGGACTTCTTGGTAATTGCTGTTAGGTCTCTCCCTGACAATCATCACCTCCTAACTTACTTACTTATCTTGTGTGTTTTCTTCTTCAGCTGCTAGAATGTAAATCCCACAGGGACAGAGATTTCTGTTTATTTTGTTCTTTGCTTTATGGTCTGTGCCCACAAGAACGTCTGCCATAATACAAATGCTCAAAAAATATTTGTGAAGTCAATGAGCAGATTGCATGCCTTTAACACTAGAAAAGAGATTTATTATTACTGTGTCAAAAAGAAAGAAGTGTTGGCAACTACCTCTCATCTACCCTCCCTCTTTTAGTAGGATATTCTTTGAGTCTATTTTTCTGATGAAAACTGAAATTCCTAACAAGAAATGTGGTTGCAGTGACTCTTCCTGTATTCTGACTCCATTTGCAGTCCCTGCCCTGCCTCTTGAAGAAAATCTGGGCAAAAGGATTCTGTCTCAGGGCATCGTCGGTGCAGCGTAAGGATGATGAAGTCCACAGTTGTTCCGCTGTGATTCAGGTCAGATGCCCTCTGAGAAAATCTTGAACTTTAGAATTCTTAAAGCCTTTTTCTTTTTGGAGAAAAGAATATATTCTTTGCAATTATCTAAGCAAAAAGAGAAAATGAAGGCTGACAGTCTCTATTGACTTTAGAAAAATAAGCAGAAAGATCATTTTAAATCTATAACTTCCAGAAATATCAACTCTCCTCTGCATAGCATCAGATATTAAGTATTTATTATGTATTATGTAGGTAATATGTGTGTATATATGTATACACTGATACGTGTGTATATACCTAAAAAATAATAACAGATATAAGTCATGGACTGAGTATCAAATCAAAGGGACAATTTTAAGTGCTTGTATATTCTTCAATATAATGATAGACATGTTATAATTGGATTATCTCTCTTTTTAAAAAAAAATATTTATTTAGTTCACAGACCAATCACAAGTACACAGAGAGGCAGGCAGAGAGAGAGGAGGAGGAAGCAGGCTCCCCGATGAGCAGAGAGCCCAATGAGGGGCTTGATTCCAGGACCCTGGGATCATGACCTGAGCCGAAGGCAGAAGCTTTAACCCACTGAGCCACCCAAGCACCCTATCTCTCTCTCTTTTTTTTAAATTACTCTCAGCTGATTTTTTTTTAAATGTTTATTTTTAAGTAACCTCTACAGCCAGCATGGGGCTTGATCTCACAACCCTGAGATCAAGGGTCACATACTCTACTGAGCCAGCCAGGCACCCCTACAGTTTGATACTTACATGGCCAACAAATTCTCTAACTTTAGATGCTATGAATATATACTTTGATAATCATTGAGCAACAAAGCTATACTTAAATCACCGTAAGGATCTTTCTCCATAGGAAAAAGAAAAAAGTTGGGGGGGGGATGGGAATAGGGGTAAAAGTCATCTTATCTTGCAGATTTGCAGCATAAAAGGATATTATGTATAGAGGTGATGTATTCTTTGGAATTTGAAGGCAAAAATGTTATATGGAAGAACTTTTCTGAACTTTCTGGGCAACTGGCATAGTATGCATTCAGTCTCTTTTGTAACTTCCTTGAAAACCTATTTACTTTGTTAAAGCAAAATCTTTTTGTTGTTATTTTAGAAACTTTAAGAGCCAATCGAGGGAATTATAAGATCATTTTTTTGCATTACATGGCTATTAATTTATTGAGAGAGAATAGGGATGCTCTAGATATATTGAAGTCCCATATAATTAATTTACTTCAAAGCTTACTTCAAGGAGGTGAACTAGAGTGAACCCAAACTGTAAACTTAGATAGCAATATGAATGACATAAGTAGGAAAAAAGATAGGGGACTTGTCTCCAGCTCTGATGAGATAAATAGAAGACTGTCCTCTTACTGTAAATAATGGGGCAAAATGTGTTGAGCTATTATCTTCAGAAACTGGGCAATAAATAGTGGAGGAAAAAAGAAAACAAATGCGGTGACCCATAGAACCCCTCTGACCTCCTTAGAGACATCTTCCAGACTGCAGTCCAGGAAGGATATTCTAAGCAAAGCACAGAATTTTCTCCAAGTCGAGGAGACCAAGCAGAGTTTGGGGGTGGGGGCTGGAAAATGTGAGGCTGAGTGCCAGGGAAGAGGGAATTCTGGAGATATAGTGCCTCAGAAATGTACACGGGGTTCACTTCAGTTTGTCTTCAAATCCCTAGTCACGGATGTGGATGATCAAATTCTTTGAAGTCAGGCAAAGCTTGGCTAGAGCCTATCACTAAACACTGAGCCACACATGTATGGGATAAAACTCTGTGAACTGAGGCAAAACATAACTAGAGGAATAGATGCTAAAAAGTTGCCTGAGCTCAACCAGAGCTGGGGGATGTTTTGGACAGCCAGAAAGCAGAGTCGTTATTCGGCCTTTTCCATAGAAACTCCAGAGAGTTTTACCTCATATTATGACAAAACCAGCCCTGGGACTAAAGACTACTCTAGACTTGCCCTAACAAGGCTTAAAAACAAGTCTTGAAAAATCAGACTGATGCATCCATAACTTCCTGTCAGATCAAAGTCCAACAGTATTTAAAGGAAACAAAGAAATCTAGTACTCAACATACATACTCGACAAGGCCCAGCACCTAATACAAAATTACTAGGCACATAAAATAGGAAAATATGACCCACAACTCTGGTAGATATCAACAAACAGCCAACAGTAGTGGGACTCAGTGATGGCTCTCAATGACCATCACCTCCTGATGGTCATGCCCTTTAGTCTTCTTGCACTTTGTGTTAGCATGCGTTGCTATGGCCAGAAGAGTGCATTAGCAGTGCTCCTGTGTTACATTCTAGGCTAGGACAAGAGCACAGTTGGATCCCTTGTTCTGGAAGAAGCCAGCAGCTACACCATGAGCAGCCCCCGTAATGAGGCTTAGGTGGAGAGGAACTGAGACTTGCCATCCCCATGAGTTAGCCAGCCACCTTGAAAATGAATCTTTTACCTGCTCCAGTCAAGCCTTCAGACATGTGCATCTCCAGCTGACATCTGACTAAATCTCACGAGAACTGCGAGATAGTACACCCAATCAAAGCCACTCCCCAATTCCTTAACCACAGAAAATATGAAAGACAGTAAATGTGATTATTGGTTTATGCCACTGAGTTTGGGGCTAATTTCTTAGGGAACAATAGAGAGTTAATATAGACATTGGTACTGTCACTCTAATAAAAACCCCCAAATCTAGGAGTGACTTTGGGACTGAGAAAGTAGGGAAAAGCTAGAACATCTTAAGGAGACTTTTAATGAAAGGCCAAGGCCTTGGAGCTACTCCTAACAACCTTGTGGCCCTTGAGGAGGCTGCCACGGAGGCGGAAAGGGAGGAGAATATGTTTGTGGAGACCGGTGAAAAGAGAACCCCTGTTACATGGTGGCCAAAGTTGAGAGGCACGGTCGATGGCCCTGATACTGTGGTATCCTGGGAACTAGAGAAGGCCCTGAGTCAGCTGGATGATTAAACTAAGAATCTTTGGAGGCAGGTGCCATCTGGCTTCCTTTTGCAGTTTGTTGCACAACGTAAAGAAGAGGGAGACAAGTTAAAGGAAAAGGTGTTAAACATGAGGAAACTGCTAGGTTTGAAAGTGCCCCGTCTCTTCAAATAGCAGACAAGGCTAAAATTAAGAAATGGATCTAGGAAAAGATCAAGTCCAAAGAACTGTTAGGAAAGCCAGGCATGGAGGGGAGTGACATCATCAAGATGGCAACACAATGGCTCCCAAATGCAGCCCTCCTCCCAAGAACAATTAGCGACTGTCCATAGGCAAGACACCACTTGAAAATCCAGGACGTGGGGTTAGGGTTGAAGCACCCCCTTCCCCCGGAACACAGAGACTGAAAAGGGATTGCATTAGAAGGGCAAGAAGAGCAGTTACACTCTGATGGCGTCACCCATCCACAGGCCAGCACTGGGATGCGCTGAGAGGCAGCCCTCTTCTTCCCCTCCCCTCAAGCTGATGGTTTCTCTGGTGGGAAAAATAAAAGAGCCCAAGATGAACATCTAGCCCTCCCGGCATTGTGGGATGTTTCCTGCAGGGTCCACCTGGGTCTTGCCTCACAAGGATCACAGGGGAAATCTGTGAGGTTTGATCCCTGGGGATCGGACTGAGATGGAGGGGTTGGGGTAGAGTTTACAGCAACTCGTGCTCAGACCTTGGCTGACAGCATTCTTCTTGCAGGAGTGAGCAAGTAGGCATGGCAGCCAGTGGCTCTGCCCATCTGCAGAGCTGAGCTGGTGGCCCTGTCTGGCCAGGGAGCAGCTCAGCTAGATTATGTCCACAGTAAATGAGCCATACACAGCCTATTCAGTCCTTCTGCCTTGGCAGGAAAGTGAGCTCAAAGCCCTGCCTAATATTGAATACAGTCCTCTGTCCTGCCAGAGCAGGAAGCCTAACCAGAGTAACAGGGACACTGCACAGATGATCCTACAGTCCCAATATATAGTAGTAACAGCTGCACAGAGAGCCCAGCCAGTGGCTCTTCTGATCTCCAGAGCCAAGCCAGGGGTCTGTTGGGTCAGCAAACTTGGTGGCAAGTTCTGCCTGATTCAGGTACCCATCCAACCAGCCAAACCAGCCTCAGACCCTTTTCTGTCACTACACCCAGGCAGGGAAGCAAATTCAAAGCCTGCATACTGCAGAATAGAGCTCACAGTCCTACCTAAGCAGGAATCCTAATCAGAGGACCCGAGGAGCTGTGCAGCCCAGCCTGCATGCTCTAACCCAGGAGCAAGCTCAGCAGGTTGATGAGAAGGATATGTGGTTAGAGAGAGCCAGAACGTTTTAAAATGTTTTAGCCCACTAATTTTATAACACCAGGTTTTTTTTTTTTTTAATTCTTCCTGCTCCACCCCCATCCTTTCTGTGTTTTAAGAGATGTGGTTTACTATTATTCCAGAATAATGGAATTAGGAGGTAATTTATCAGCGTTACTCACTGTGTTCAAGTCTTTTTACCTACTGGGTCATCTTTCTCTTTAAATCTCTACCAGGTCCAAGTCCCAAGGAACAGGGCTGACTCCCTGCTTGGCTTGCGATCAACTTGTGCTCTGACACCCAGAACACTTCCAAAAACCTCCCAATGCCAGTCTCCACTTAGTTTAGGGCCCCCAAAGATATCTGACTGGATGTTTGGCTTGGATCTGGCCCCTGACCCCTGCACTACACTTTCTTCTAGAGCTGCTCTGACACTTCCCTTGAGGATCCCAGCCACTGTGACCCCAGTACCCACTGATGACTGCTGACAACCCCTCTCAGGTTGACAAGAAGTCCTGGCCCCCTTCCTTCTCTGCTTATGGCTGCAGTTTGGCTTCTGGTTCCAGACTGACTCTCAGTTCCAGGCCAGGTCCTGGGTAATGATCAGACTCTGCTCAGGAACAGCCTTCGAGGGACTGAGGCTCATTTCTGGGAAGGTAAGGATGTCCTCAAACCTGACCGCAGGTGAGACGCAGCTACTGGACAGAGCGCCCGTCTCCACCCTATCCCACAGTTTTCTGGAGAAATTCTAAGAGAGTCAGTTTGAGCTCCTGCGGCTCGCACCCAGATCCTGGGATCTTCCTACTGTGGGGAGCAACCAGTTTGAGCAAAACTGGTTTATGGTGTGTCTGTCCTCTCAGAAGCTAAGTTAATACAAGAAACACTTCTTAAAGGTGCATAAAATGTGTACAGGTTCTACAGGACTCACAGTTTATAGGGGGAATTTGGCTTGTTCACAGACACAAATACACACACCCACCCACATACAAATAAATTCCAACTGGCAGTTTTTACCTTTCGGGGGATTATCCAGCAGCATAATTCTTAGGTAAGGCTTTTGTGAACCTGTACACGTAATTTAGTTATTTTCATTCCCTAATCACAAAAGTAATTGGTGCATACATTCTCCTTGCAAAAAGTTAGAATTACATAAAATGAAAAATGGGTGTTCATCCTAACAAACCATTTTTTATGCATCTGCACATTTCAAAATACATGTAAGTATATGTTTTTCATAAATGTTATATACTATTTGTGTATGAAAAATTCATTTTTCATAATACATCAAAGGATCTTAACATGTCTGTGCATATGGATATTTTATTCTTTAGAACTATTCTCTAATCTTCCAGTCTAGGAGTGAAATATAAATTAGTCATAACCCTATTGATTTGTGGGTTGTTAAGAGTCTTTTCTGTTATAAGCAGGGACTGTTATAAAGAGCATTGTTATAAATAACGCTAAGTGAATAAATGTCTTTTATTCAGAACACAAGATCCATATCTGTGAGATAATTTTCTAGAAGTAGATTTACTGGGCCAGAGGATATCCCCTTTCAAATTTCTAGAGCTATTGATAAACTAATATGCTTAGAGTTTATCAATTTATACCCTCAAAGGCAGTGTATGAGGTTTTGTTTTGACATAGCCTATACCAGAATGTCAATAAATCATTTGATTTGTGTCACTGGTATTTATTTTGATTTTATTTTTATATTATTGCTTAGAATCATATTTCCTCTTTGGGTGAGCTCTCAAACGTTTTCTGGTTTACCTTTTGGACTGTTGGGATTTTCTCCTTGATTTATGAGAACCACTCATATATTAAAGAAAGGATCAC
Organism: Mustela lutreola; assembly: GCF_030435805.1. NCBI lineage: Eukaryota > Metazoa > Chordata > Mammalia > Carnivora > Mustelidae > Mustela > Mustela lutreola. The sequence goes on along the minus strand of NC_081297.1, from coordinate 12,223,094 downwards.
TTTTACCTGTATTTTGAGTCAAAACTTCTTCCCTCCACCCACCCACCCCTGCCACCTCTGTTGGTGACCATGGCTCATGTTTGTAGGTGAATTAACTAAGACTTTGCTTTTATGAGTTCTAGATTTTGTGTTATAATAGACAGACTTTGTGATTGTAATTAGCTACTACATAAAAAATTTAAATAACCATCTGGAATTTATTTTAGTGTAGTGTAAGAGGTTAAGAATCAATGACATTGAGTGCTTGCTGTTAAGCAAAAATTGTGCCGTCTTTCCATAATATGGAATGGCAATTGAAATATGGGTGCCCACTCAAGGACTACATATTCTAGTCCCTTTGGCCTACATGTGTAGCCATGTGGCCTGTAATCAAGTACAGAATTTAAGCAGAAGTGATGTGTATCACCTATAGGCCAAGACCTTTAAGAAGTTCTCTGTTATGCCATCTAGACTGAGGCAACAGAGGAACCCATTTAAATTGTGGCACTGTACGTTGGCAGAAATTTGGGTCCCTGAACTACCATGGTCAAGATAGCAAGATAGCTACTCACTAACTAGGAAAATCTACTGTGATTATTACATGAGTGAGAAACATTCTTCCATTGGGATAAGCCACTAAAATGTTGGGCCATATTATTAAAGTGGCTAGTACAGCTTTACCAATAAAGTATCCCGTGAAGAGATAGCTGTCCCTAACCACTCGTGTCTGAGCACACTTCATTTTATTCAGTGAGTACTCTGCCAACTGTCAGTGGAGGGGAAGTGTTAGTTGCATAACAACTAACGAGGTGATTTATCATGGGTGACTTTCAGAGTTAACCACATGTTAAAGTGAGAATTCTATTCAGTGCACGTGTGTCATCCACATCACTAGACCAGGAAGAATCTGAAAGTAAAAAGCAGAAGTATATCAAACCAATCCAGGCTTATTTTAATTCATCTATTAATAATAATAATACTTCATTTAAAATAAGACATTAAAATTTAATTTAAATTAGGTGGTATACCAGGACAGTAGTGGAAAACCAGTTTTGGCTGCTGGAGATAGAATTAACAATCACATAGAAAACTTAATAATAACCTATACTATGCAAAATAGGCTTCTTTTGTAAATATGAATAGATAATCAAAGATTACATCTGAGGAATACATGCAGAAGGAACAAGATGAACTAATAAAATACCTGAAATAAGTGAACAATAAATATTTGCTGATAAAGCGGACATTGAATTTAAAAATATTCAAGCATGACAATATGTACATTGTTTTCTTAACTGTCCAACATCAGCCAGATTTGACAAATGCTTGACTCTTTGAAAAACTACTTTGAAAATCAATCTAGTGCACTACAATGGTATTGGACTAGTTTGTGAATGAGTCCTCTATTTGTTCTTGTTGCAATTTGTTCAAAATCAGTTGTGGTCTTTAATCAAGTGTTCAATGAAGGGAAGACCAAAGAAACATAAAGCTTTGAAGTGTTTAGCAAATTGGAATTATTCAAAACAAAGTGTGTGAGTAAGAAGCCATTGAATTCATCACTACAAAAGCCAGGAAGGAAATGAACAAATCAAACAAGGAGAGCTCAAACAATGTATCTAATTTAATTTTGCAATTTTATAATTGTGTTTTGTAATTTCTTAACTTGGGAGAAGAATTTTTTGATGAGCTTCCATTTGGGGGATAAATTTACATTCTGTAATGAAAGACCTATTATTTTGCAACACCTCCAATTGTTGGCCAAATATTGAAGATAATCAGAGATATTGAGAATTTATTTGATGAATTTTGTGCTATAAAATATTTTCTAAGAATGATAATATCAATAAAATAAAAAGAGACAGTAGATGAACATATATTGACTGAATTATTTAAATATTTCCATACATAAAAGCATTATTAATAACCTTCACAGAGTAGACTATTCCTGAGGAATATTCCTGAGAATATTCCTGAGGAATCTCACCATATGTAGAAAGACTGTTTTTTCAATAAAATATGGGTTAAAGAGAAGAGTCTATTGAAGGTGTCAACAAATTCAAATTTATTAATGACTAAATGCAAACTTGAAGAATATTACAATATTATGCACCAACTAAAAATAACAAACATATTTGTAATTAGAGTCCCAGAAAGAGAGGATAGAGACAATGTTGCAGAAAAATATTTCAAGAAATAAAGGCTAAAATATTTCTAAATATGACAGAAAATATCAAGCTACAGGTCCTAAAAGCTCAAGACACCCAAAGAAAGTTGAATAGAAAATAACACCACACCACCACATCATAGTCAAATTGCTAAAAACAAGTAAGAAAGAAAAATATTAAAAGCAGCTATTGAAAAAAAAAACGCATATTCCATAGAGAAGAATAGTATAACAGTGGAAACTGGATTCTAATCAAGTAGACAATGCGATGACATTTTTTAAGTGCTGAAAAAACCCTCTCAACCCAAAGTTCTAAATCTAGTTAAAGTATTCTTTTAAAAAAATGAAGAGAAAGCAAAGGCATGATCATTTGGTCCATGATCAAAGAAGAAATCACAAGAGAAATGGGAACTTATTTTTAAAGGAGTGTTAAGGAACACCCATTGTATAAAAATTTGTGGATACAGTTAAAACAGTAGTAAGAAGGTTATATATAGCATTAAATGCTTTCTTTGAAGAATAAAGGTTTAAAATCAAGCTACTACCTTAAAGAGCTGGAAAATATGGAGAAAATTAAACTCAAAGTAGAAAACAAGAAGGAACAAAGATAGAAGGCAGTGAAGCAGCAAATAGAGAAATAAAAGGAGAAATCAATAAAGTCAACAGTTGGTTCTTAGCAAGATTTAATAAAATTGATAATTCCTTGATCAAGAAATAAAAGGGATATAATACAAATTACCAATATCAAGAATTGCACAGGGGACATCGCTAGAGACATTAAAATGATAATAAGAAAATTATCCATTGTCCATTTAGCTAAAAGGGATAATTAAAACATACCAAATGAAACATCTGAATGTCCTTATATTTGTTAAAGAAAGTGAATTTTAAATTAAAAAAAAACTTTCCAGAAAAGCTCTATGCCCAGTTGACTTCACTGGTGAATTCTACTAAACATTTAAATAAGAAATTGTATCACCCATACATCATATATTTCAAAAAATAGAAGAGGAATATTTACCAGCTCATTTCCTGAGGGAAGCATAACCCTGCTATCAAAACCTGAAGAAGACATTATGAGAAAAGGGAAAGGCAGACCAATATCCCTCATGATCACAGGAACAAATATCATTCAAAAAATGACAAAACAAAGACAGTAATATATGGTAACACTAATATGCCATGACCTAATGTGAGTCATCTTAGGAATGCAAGGTTGATAAATACACTAAAAAGTCATTCAACATAAATTGTCACATTCATAGATTAAAATAGAAAAATGATCATCTAAATAGATGGACAAAAATTAGTTGACAGAATTCAATATGCATCCATGGTAAAACATCACAGCACTCTGGAAGGAAAGGGGAACTTCCCCAATCTGATAGAAACAGCTATGACATACCTCCAGGTAGCTATCATATTTAGTGATGAAATATTGAACATTTCAGAGTTGGGAACATGGCAATGAGATATGCCTTTAGTGTGTTTTCCCACATTTTACTGGATGTTTTAAGCCAGTGCAATTAGTCAAGTAAGAGAGAAAAACTATATGGGAAGAAATAAAATGGCCTTTATATGTCCTTTACATAATTGCACAGATAAAAACTGCTAAAGAAACTACAAGGATCAACAAGAACTAATAAATGAGCGTAACAATGTTACACAATATAACTTAGGTATACCTGAGTCGGCTGTACTTTTATATAGTAGTAAAAAGAAAATGGAAAAAGAATTTAAATTTATTTACAAGCCATAAAGATGAAAATACTTGGAAGTAAATCTACCTAAATCTATAAGGTAGTCCTGAGGAAAATTAAAGAAGACACAAATAAATGGAGAGATAAACCATGTTCATAGATTAGAAGATTCCAAATGGCTAAGATACCTATTTTCCCCAAATTAAAGTGTAGATTCACTATAACTGAGTCATGAACACAGAAAGCTTTCTGATAAATTGACAAGTGATTCTAAAATTAGTATCTAAATGCTAAGAACCAAGAATAGCCAAAATAATTTGGAAAAGAAAAAAATGTTGGACACATTATACAATCTAATTTCACGATTTAATATAAAGGTTTAATAATCAAGGCACTGTGGTATTGGCTTTAGGATAGACAGACAGATCAATGCACAGAAATAGAACCACACATAAAATGTCAGCTAATTCTTTGACAGAGGTGCCAAATTAATCCTATGCTGAAAATATAGTCTTTTTACTAATGATGCTGGAAAACTGGATGATAACTATTATGGGAAGATAATGAACTTCTACCCACACTTCTCAACAAAAGATTTATGGATCACAGACTTCAATGTAAAATTAAAACTATGAGCTTTGAGAAGATATCGTAGGTGGATTTTTTTGTCATCTTGGAATAGACAAAGTCTTCTTAGGACACAGAAAACATTGGTCATTAAAAAATGATAAATTGGATTTCAAAACTTAAAAATTTCAGTTTATCAAAATATACCATTAAGAAAATGCATACAAAGCCCCAGACTGGAAGAATAAATAATAAGTTGTACTTTTACATAATAATGATAGAGGAGGTACAATGAAAATAATATTCCATTTATATTATAACGTATAAAATATTTGAATTCCAGGCATAAACTTCTATCAGTGAAACAAAAGGAAAAAATAATTGGAAAGTCATACCTTATGCTTGATTGTATAGACTATAATAAAGATGACAACACTTCCTAATTTAGTAAAGATATTTTAATGTAAGACTAATTAATTTTTCTCAGGATATTTAAAATAACATCTTTAAACAGGATTTCCAAGCCAAGGAAACATGCCTTTAAGTTTATTGACTATTTCTGATAGTGCGTTTTTATCAGATTGGATTCTGGCAATGAGGAATTCTAAAATTGGTCTTTGATTTGTTAGCAGATATTCAAACAAACCTTCAAAAAAAGGTTAAGAATACTGGAATAAAAATTAGGCCGTGAGCAGCCCCAAATACCATAACAAGAAACATAATCTTAAAAAATGTCCTGAAGATGTATGCTTTAGCTGCAGATAAAACACACACCCCTATTACTGTTGAAAGTGCACTTTGTAACACTGGATAGCCTAGCAGATACAATGCCTCAATTGATTTTTGGTTTACCGAGGGCTTAGAACTGGAAACAAATGCATAAGAAATGTGTGCAGAAAAATCGAAAGAAAACCCTATACAAATGATAAGATTAATCATGGATATGGAATCAAGATTGACATTCCAGAATGCCATGAAACCCGTTACTCCCACAATCACAGAAGCAATAGCAAAAGTCACCCACAAGGAACACAGTGGGTGAAGAATTAACAATAAGGCAACAATGAACATAGCGGTTGATGCAACAATGACATTTCGAACAGTATTTTCTAATATTGCAGTATACTGATCAAAATATATGAATGCCTGGTTATACACCATTAGGGGAATTTCGCACTTTTCAGCTTTGCTTCGTAACTGGGATAACATCGTCTTCTTATTGATTGAAGAAGAAACACCCACGGTCTGAATGAAGCCCCGGGAAGAAATGATTTCATGTGATGATGAAATGTTAATATCATACATAAAAAGTGGAAAATGTGTTAAAAAATTGGGCAAATTATTCATAAAAGTATCCTTATCATTTACATCTTGCTGGCTCTTTTCCGTATATTGCACATACTCTCGTAACCAAAACTCTGTAAGACTTTTATCTACATGGTCACTGTTTTCCAAATCTGACAGACATATTTCCAGTTTTGGCCTAACACCTTCATCCCAGTAGTTAAGAGTTTCTGTAACAATAACCATAACTCTGGGACCATAATCTGAAAAATATTCTTCTTCTACATTAAAATATGGTGTGATGTAGGAATCGTCACTTGCCAAATTTCGAAGGTCTAAACCTTCCTGCACTTGGAAACACCCATAGATGCTACTTATGTTGCACAAAATGTATAAAAGCACTACAAAAAATTTGGACTCAGTTCTTGTCAGAAAAGGGCCAAAATAGTCCCGAAAGAACACATTCATGGGATGGACATCCGTTTCTTCTTCTTCCGGGAGAGAATCACATGGAAGACAGCAGGATCTTTTCAATGAGGAGCATTTTTGGTCAGGAGTTTCTGGCTTTTTCAACCAGCGTAGACAGACTCTTTCTCTTTCACCATCCAGGTCCAGAAAGGCCCCAAAACAGGTGATGTTATAGAAATAACAAAAGAGCAGGGTTGTTCCTGTATAGATGCAAAAGTACTGTACGGACCTGAAAGAGGTCATAATCCCTGTATAGAAGGCCAGGACGTTGGTGATGGTGGTAATTGTAATCGACACTGCCACTTTGGAATAGACACTGGACAGACGCTGTTTTATGTTATCCATGAGGCTGGTCTTCTGCCAGGCAGAAATCATTATGAACATATCATCAACCCCGACACCTGTTAAAAAAAAAAGCCATCTCCATACATATTAATATCCATTAAAAATTAAATATGTAAACTCAAACCATCTTCTTTGTCCATCTCTTAAGGTCTGATTTATCTCGCCCAATCTGTGCTTTGACACTGTGTTCTCTGTTGCCTCCTTTGGTTGCCTCTGAAGCCACACCAGAATTCAGCCCTTCCTCTGTAACAACTCTGGGCTTTGTATGTCCTCCTGTTATTTGTACATAGCATGGGATAGACGGGATACTCTGCTCCTAGTCTTCGTGCAGGGCGTTTTAACGATGAGTCAGGAAACCTGTTGTGGATGTTAGCTGAAACAGGATTAGCAATGGTATCTTTGATTCCACTGGATTATCTGAGAGACCATTTTCCCTCATAAACCATTGTACACAAATGTACAGAAACATCGAGCCAACATTCTGTTGCTTAAAATATAAGCTGGACTTATCTTTTCTACAGTTAGCATCTAAGTATCGATGTGGTAGAATTTGAGAGGCACCACATAGTACACACACACACACACACACACACACACACACACACACACGTACACATACACATCGTTTTCCTCCAAGCCTGTTTTTGATACCCAGAATGTTATCACTTAAACTTTCCCAGGTTAAGGCATTATTATTAAAATGCAAGTACTCTTGATATCAGACACATGCACCAAAGTAAATTTCAAGAATCCCTTGCATGGGGCGCCTGGGTGGCTAAGTGGCTAAGTGGGTTAAAGCCTCTGCCTTCGGCTCAGGTCATGATCCCAGGGTCCCGGGATGGAGACCTGCATTGGGCTGTCTGCTCAGCAGGGAGCCTGCTTCCTCCTCTCTCTCTCTCTGCCTACTTGTGATCTCTGTCAAAATAAATAAAATCTTTTTAAAAAAAGGATCCCTTGCATATTAATATCTAGTAGGTAATCCTTTTCCATAAAGATGTTTCTTGATGGAATAGAGAGGACAGAACATTTTAGGACTTTGAAATCACCACTGAAAACTTGCAAAGGAGGACTAGAAAGAAGAAAGGGTATAGAGTGAGGACAGCAAGAGCATTTGCAGGTAAGTTTCACCTGCCTAAGCTTTCTGCTAGAGTTGATACTACTTTCACCCATGTATATTGATACAAACTCAATAAAATAAACAAGGAAATACACAAAGTGGAATAAAATGCTGATCTCTACTTCAATTTGGGGGTATCTTCTCTACAGGAGGGTACTAGGAATTGCAACTTTGCCTCTAATCAGATGTTCTCTGGGTATGATCAAGCAGGCAGAAGGATCTAAATTAACATAAGGCTACACAGAATGTCACAAATGCATCCTGACATCCCATGGCTAGTGGCTTTGAGGATTTCAGTTGTACTCAGCTGGACAAAAGGGAAGAATCAGAAGTACTAAGGACAAGTGGACTATCTTAGCTGCTCTGAGTTTTTACCTACCTGGAGGCATGTCACTCTCAAACCTCTCTCTCCAGCCCCAAGCTCCTTCCCAAGTCCATTTCTCATGTTAGGTGTTAGGCAATTTTCCACATGTCAAAATACAGACAATAAGCCTGCAGCCCCAAAAGGAGTGAGGTAATGATTCTGCTTGCCAAGAACCACCTTCCCCGGCCATGATGTCACATGGCTTATTGAAGCTGTGGAGGGAGTGAGGGCTGTGGGATCCCAGCTGGTGGCTGGATTTTGGCAGAAAGCTGAGACACCCAGAACACTAGAGACTACCTCCTACCAGTGGGAAGCTGAGTTAAAATCAAGAGAAACTAGTTGTCAAATTCAGCCTTTCCATGCACAAGAAAAAAGAAAGAAAGAAAGAAAGACGCTGTTATAACGTTGGAGGAAGAAATTAGTGATCGCCTGCTAAAGTGAATGAAAGCAGCAGGGATAGGAACACCCACAAGGACAACAGGACAGAGTGGGAGAAAAATATAGTATAATTTGGGGAATTTATAGTGAGTGTGGGGGACAGACCCACTCTAAGGATATGCCGTCCTTTGGATGCACTGACTTGGCTTCTACATCCTAGCTTTCCTGGTCTTGGGAACTGTGTGGGAGCTGATAAAGGTGTCCCCCCAAGACCTCAATCCAGTCCATTCTCCATCCTCCTTGTTTGCAGCTTCCCCTTCCTCCCAGGGGTGGTGCCTGTGTTTAGGACAATGCCTCACGTTGCCAGGAGAGGGCAGCGGATCATTCCCCCCACCACTCAGGTGTACCCTCCAAGCTTCTAGGATTCCAGTCAGTTTTCCGTGGTTACTGAGTGCCTCCTATGTGCCAGGCTCTGTGCTGAGCACTGGGATTGCAAAACTGACTGAGATACGGTCCCTGCTGTCTCTCTCTCTCTCTTTTTTAATATTTTATTTATTTATTTGACAGATAGAGATCACAAGTAGGTAGAGAGGCAAGCAGAGAGAGAGGAGGAGGAAGCAGGTTCCCTGATGAGCAGAGAGCCTGATGTGGGGCTCGATCCCAGGACCCTGGGATCATGACCTGAGCTGAAGGCAGAGGCTTTAACCCACTGAGCCACCCAGGTGCCCCCTCTGCTGTGTCTTGAGGGGGGGGGGGGATGGGGACAATAGGGGCATTAAAAAGTGTCTCATAAGGAGCACCTGGGTGGCTCAGTTGTTAAGCGTCTGCCTTCAGCTCAGGTCATGGTCCGAGGGTCCTGAGATTGAGTCCCGTTGAGAGTTGGGCTCTCAGCAGGAAGCCTGCTTCTCCCTCTCTCTCCTCTCCCCCTGCTGGTGTTCCCTCTCTAGCTGTCTTTCTCTCTGTCAAATAAATAAATAAAATCTTAAAAAAAAAAAAGTAGGACAGGCTTGAACTGGGTCTTGAAAGATGATGGGTCTGCAGCCAGTTAAGCTGACTGTGCTCTTTCCCCATGGGGGCCCAGTGCACAATGGCTGCAAACAGGAACCTCCTTGGTAGTATACGCAGCCTGTTTCCCTAAGGATTGCCCTAAGGAACCTTGGAGACAGCCCTTCCCAGTGGACATTGATGTCTGACCTCATGTTATCTCTCATCTAGGCTCCAGACAGCTATGTGGGGTGTCTTTGGAAAGTCAGGGTCCATATTGGCCAAGTCACCGTGTCCATTCATATCAAGCAGCAAAACAAGGAGCATGGTATTGAGGCCCCATGCAGGGCCAAGGTCAAGTTCCCTGGCCTCCAGAAGATCCACATTTCCAAGAAGTGGCCTCACTAAGTTTAAAGGGGAAGAATTTGAAGACATGGGAGCTGAAAAGTGGCTCATCACAGATGGCCGTGGGTCAGATATATCCCTGATCATGGTCCCTTGGGGGGCGCCTGGGTGGCTCAGTGGATTAAGCCTCTGCCTTCTTCTCAGGTCATGATCTCTGGGTCCTGGGATTGAGTCCTGCATCAGGCTCTCTGCTCAGCAGGGAGCCTGATTTTCCCTCTGTCTCTCTGCCTACTTGTGATCTCTGTCTGTCAAATAAATAAATATCTTTAAAGAGAGAGTTCTGTGCATTCTCCCCCCCCCCGCTCCCCCGCCAATCATGGTCCCTAGGACAAATGGCAGGCTCTGTGCTCTTGAGAACCTCGGCACTGCACCCTTTCCATTCATGCTCACCAATAAATCCTACTTCCTGTCAAAACAAAATGAGACAAAACCACAAAAGAAAGATGACGGGTTTGCTTGTTTTGTTTTGTTTTGTTTTGTTTTTGCAGTGTACACAGATAGAAAACACATCCCAGGGAGGGAAACCAGGATGAGCATGACACACACTGTGGGTAAGGGAAGTGCCCTTAGAGAAGGGGCAGGGCAAGAGCCTCAGGAAGCTGATGGATCACGGAGTGCGATCCTTGGCCGCCATGCTGAGGAGCCTGGGCTGAAGCCATGAAGGCAATGAGGAGCCATCATAGGGGTTTAATTAGGGGAATAACACACCGATTGGCGCTTTAAAGTTCACTCTTCAAGCCATGCGGAGGAAAGATAGCATAGCGATGTAGGATGGGCAGACCTAAAGATGGATGGTCCCATAAGATTTACTTGAAACAAGCAGAATGTGAGACAATGGCGGTCTGAATGAAAGCGGAAGCAGATGGGGGTAGGAAGGAAGGTTGGACATGAGGTTTGGTCTCTGATTAGATGGAGTGGATTGAGGGCAGAAGTGTCCCAGGTTTCTGTCTCCAGTGGTGGGGGTGTGGGCTGGTGGCACCCATGAGATGAACGGAAGGGAGGAGAGGTGATCTGGCAAGAAAGATTGTGTTATTGATAAGTATGGGGCATCGTGTCCAGGTCTCCATCTGGTTCTGCCATACTCCCCCAATCTAGACTCTTACCACTTCCCACTGGTTCTGTGACAGAGACTTCCTGTTGGTTCTCTCCATGTTTAGTCTTTCTCACTGTTGGAAGATCTCCTGACTTCCTTCATTTAATACATGTCTACGGACAGCCCATTATGTGCAGGCACTGTGAGAAGTTCCTTCACCCACAGAGCTTATGGCCGGGGCGGGGATGGAGATGAAGTATGAGACATGTAACTGAAGCTGATAGTTGCGATGTAATGTGAAAAATGCTCTCATAGGTGAGGACCTTCAGTGGGGTGGCATGTATACCCTGGACAGCGGCAGTATGGGCCAGAGGACCAAAGGACATTTCCCAGAGCAATGACACTAAGGGTCAGCTGGATGAGTAGAGGCTTGCCTGCAGCGGGAGTGGGTGGCAGTGGGGCTGGGGATGGGGAGAAAGTGTTTAAACAAGGCTGTGCGGGACCTGACCCTGAGTCACACAGCACAGGAAGAAACAAGCAGGCTGCACGGCAGAGTACACAGGAGAAACCATGGTGTCGCGTTTCCACCGAGGAAACGAGATGAAAAGGGCAGTCAATGAAGAGTTGAGGATGGAGGGAAGTTTTTGCAGTGCAGAGGCTTTTCTGAAGGCTTCGGGGAGAAGTTGGAAGGGGCAGAGGCAGAAGGATAGTTCGGGGAAGGAAGCCCAGAGCAAAGAGGGTAACTCATTTATTTGTTCATTTCGTTAAAGACGTGGGGACTGGGGACCTAATCTAGGCCAGAAATACAGAAATAAGCGAGATGAGCAAGTTTCCTCATCTCACGGAGCTTACCTGTTTGCGGGGAGGAAACAGACAATAAACAAATAAGATAATTTCAGAGAGTAAGAAGTGCTATGAAGAAGGGGAAATGGAATATAATAGAGGGTGCCTGGGAGAGCTTAGTTTCTGTTGCAAAAAATTTTAATCATATGCAGAGGTCAAGAAAATAGCACAATGAGCTTTCCTGTACCCATCTCCAAATGCACTATTTATTAACTCAAAGCCAATCTTGTTTCACATCTACCCCCACCATTTCTCCCCATCCCTTATTATTTTGAAGCAAATCCCAGACATATAATTTCATCCATAAATATTCAGTATATATCTGTAAAAGATATGATCTCTTTAAAAGAACATAAACAAATACCGTTATCACACTAACCACCCGCACAATTATTCTTCAACATCATCAAATATTGCTATCTTGAAATTTACAATTATTTCATATTTTCTTTTTACAGTGTGTTTTTTTGGACCAAGATCCAAGTGAAGTCCTACTTTATGACTGTTTGAATTGTCTCTTAGCTTTTTTGAACTTGATTTCCCCTTTCATCTCTTTTTTCTCTCTTGAGATTTATTTATTGAAGGAACAAGGCTGTTTTCCTACATTTTGGATTTTGCTAACCATTGCCTCATGAATTGTTTAACATGTTCCTCTGTTCTTTGTATTTACTGTAAATTACTAGTTCGTTCTGGAGGCTTGATCAGATTCAGATTAGAGGTTTTTTGGGGTTTTTTTTGGCGGGGAGATGTTAGCACCCTTTGATCAACTATGTATTCAAAAATCATGATATTATTATATCATTGCTTCTTCTTTCATTAACTGGCATACTTCTGTAAAGAGATACTGCCACTTAATAAACTGTTTTTTGTTATCCAGTGGTACAATTTATATAGAAGAGTCTGGATAATTGCTTGATTTGTTCTGTTTATTTATCATTTTTCAAAATAATAAACATTTTTTCAAATATGACCAATTTTTTCCCCTTTAAGACTCATTATGCGGGGTGCCTGAGTGGCTCAGTGAGTTAAACTTCTGCCTTTGGCTCAGGTCATGATCTCAAGGTCCTGGGATCAAGCTCCGCATTAGGCTCTCTGCTCAACAGGGAGTCTGCTTCCCCCTCTCTTTCTGCCTGCCTCTCTGCCTGCTTGTGATCTCTCTCTCTGTGTCAAATAAATAAATAAAATCTTTAAAAAATTAAAAAAAAAAGAATCATTATAAACTGGGGCACCTGGGTGTCTCAGTGGGTTAAAGCCTCTGCCTTTGGCTAAGGTAGTGATCTCAGGGTCCTGGGCTCGAGCCCTACATCAGGCTCTCTGCTTAGCAGGGAGCTTGCTTCCTCCTCTCTCTCTACCTGCCTCTCCATCTACTTGTGATCTCTGTTTGTCAAATAAATTTAAAAAAAAAAGGAATCATTATGAACTCAGGTGTGTAAATGCATTTGATATATTTCAATATATTTTAATTATTATTTTTATTACTGTTTAAAATGTCTCATCTTTGGCCAGAAGGAGTTCTTGAAATTGGCTCTTGAAACAAATAATCTTTGATAGATTCCTTGCTCTTTAGGGTGGCCATACATTCCAGGCTCATCTTAAACATTATTGTCCCCAGACCTGGAATCAACAGTTTCTCTAAGAAGTCCTCATTCCTTTTAGTGGGAAAGGGTATCTGGAGGCCACAATCTTGGTGCCAGTGATAGACATATTTCTTTTTAAATTAAAAATTGAGGCACTTGGGGGCTCAGTCAGTTAAGCATTTGCCTTCGGCTCAGGTCATGATATCAGGGTTCTGGAAGTATCCTGGATCTGTCTCCTTGCTCAGCAAGGAGTCTGCTTGTTCTTCTCCTTCTGCCCCTCCCCCCATTCAAGCTCACCCTCTCTCTCTCACAAATAAATAAATAAAATCTTAAAAGAATACTTTAAAAAATTAATAGCTTTATCAAAGTATTATTTAAATACCATAAAATTCACCAATTTTAAGTGTAAAATTCAATGATTTTTAGCATATTTACAGAATTTTGCAACCACCACCAAAATCTAATTTTAGAACATTTCTATCACCCCAAAAGAACTTCATGCTTACTAGAGTCCCTCCTCATTCTCACCCCCAGCCCTAGGCAGCCACTAACCTACTTTCTGTCTCTATGTATCTGCCTATCTTGGACATTAGTTAAAAATGGAATCGTGCAATGTGTGTTCTTGTGTTTTACTTCTTTCATAGAGCTTACGACAGCATGTCTCAGTACTTCCTTCTTTGGTATTGTTGGATACTCTTCCATTGCATAGAAATACCACTTGGTTTATCCATTCATCAGGTGATGGGCATTTGAATTATTATCACCTTTTAGCTCTTGTGGATATATAAATCTTTGTGAAGACCTATGTTTTCATTTCTCCTTGGCAGATAACCAAAGTAAAATTTCTGGGTTTATGGTAATTCTATATTTAACCTTTTAAGAAACTGTCATATTATTTTCCAAAAAAGTGGCCGTACCATTTTACATTTCCACCAGCAATGTATGAGGATTTTTCCACATCCTCTCCAACACTTGTTAATTGTCTTGTTGACTATAGTTATTCTAGGGGATATGAAGTAGTAGCTCATTGTGGTTTTGATTTACATTTTCTAGTGACAAATGATGTTGAATACCTTTTTATGTGCTTATTGGTCATTAATATATCTTCTTTGGAGAAATGTGTGTTCAGATCCTTTGCCCATTTTTTTTTAAGATTTTCTTTATTTATTTGACAAACAGAGATCACAAGTAGGCAGAGAGCCAGGCAGAGAGAGAAGCAGGCTCCCTGCTGAGCAGAGAGCCTGACTCGGGGCTCGATCCCAGGACCCTGAGATCATGACCTGAGCCGAAGGCAGAGGCTTTAACCCACTGAGCCACCCAGGCGTCCCTCCTTTGCCCATTTTTAAATTGAGTTATTTGTGCTTTTTACTAAATTGTAAGAGGTGAGTCGCATATATCTCTATGACTTGTAAATATGTTCTTCTCTTCTATGGTTATCTTTTCATTATCTTGATTGTGTCTTTTGAAGTGCTGAAGTTTTAAATTCGCCATTTTGATTTCTCCTTGGGCTTTTGCTTTTTGCCCAACATAAGACCACAAAAATTTACTCTTAGATTTTCTCCTAAGTTTTTGTTCTAACATTTAGGTTAGTGATCCGTTTGAGCTAATTTTTGTATGGTCTGAGGTAGGGGCCCAAATTAATTTTTTTGTCCTTTGGGTTATCCAAATTGCCCCAACACCATTTTTTGAAAAGACAATTTCTTTCCCACTGGATTTTCTTGGTACTTTTGTAGGAAATCCATTGACTATAAATGTGAGTGTTTATTAGTGGACTTTCAATTATATTCCATCAACCTGTATGTCTGTCTTAATGACAGTACTACACTGTCTTGATTATCTTTGTAGTAAGTTATGAAATCAGGAAGAATAGGTCCTCCATCCTTTCTTTTTTAGAATTACTTTGGGATTCTTTGCATTTCTATATAACTTTTACAATTAACTTTCCGATTTCCACAAAAAAGGCAGAGAGAATTTGATAGGGATTGTGTGGGATCTGTAGACCAATTAGGGGGGACTGTCCATCTTAATTATGTTTAGTCTTCTCATCCGTGAACCTGGAATTTTTTTTTATTTGTTTAAGTCTTGTTTAATTTCTTTTAGCAGTGTTTTATAGTTTTCATTGTAAAACTCTTAAGCTCATTTCGTTCAGTTTATGCCTAAGTATTTTACTTTTTGATCTTATTGTGAATGTGATAATTTTTTAAATTTCATTTTTGTATTGTTCATTGCTAGTGTATAGAAGTACAGCTGATTTTTAGATATTGATTTTGTGAATTTCCTTCATTAGTTAACTCCTTCATTAATTCTAGCTTATTGATTTTGGGAATTTCCTTCATTAGTTAACTCCTTCATTAATTCTAGCTTTTTTTTTTTAGTGGATTTCTTCAGATTTTCTGTATACAAGATCATGTCATTTGTGGATAAGATAGTTTATTTCTTCCTTTCCAATCTGGATGCCTTTTATACCTTTGTTGCCTATGTATCCTGGCTAGAATAGTCAGTACGTTGTTGAATAGGGTTGGTGAGCATGCATATCCTTGCCTTCCTCCCAATCTTAGGGGGAAAACTCTTGGTCCTTCACTGTTAAATACTCTAGCTGTAGGTTTCACAGATGCTTTTTAGCATATTGAGGAAGTAACTTCCTATTGCTAGTTTGTTGAAGATTTTTCTTCACGAATGCGTAGATGTTATCTGTATCCAGTTTCATGAACAAGAAAACTGTTTCAGGGGTATAGGTCTGTGACTCATTGATCTTGTGCAACACCCAGTGCTCCCCACACCATGGACCCTCCCCCTCCAGCAACCCTCAGTTTTTTTCCCAAGATTAAGTGTCTCTTATGGTTTGTCTCCCTCTCTGGTTTTGTCTTGTTTCGCTTTTTCCCTCCCTTCCACTATGATCCTCTGCCTTGTTTCTTAAATTCGACACATCAGTGAGATCGTATGATAATTGTCCAAAGACCAAGCTCTCAATCACTGTGCTAGCTCTATAGCATACCCTTCCACTTCATTATTTTCACTCGGTCTCTTCCTCTATATTCTCACCTTCTTCTGCTCATTTTGTTAAATGTTTATCTTCTTCAGGATTCTTGGCCATTTGCACTTGTTCTTCTCTTCTGAGGCAAAAGAATGGCTTTGATCATCACCTCGGAGCTACAAAATCTACATCTCGTGTTCCCCTTAAACTCTAGTATATCCTAATGCTTCCAAGTTTTACCCTTGGATATCTAGAGAAATCTCAAACCCATCATGTTCTTAAAACTTCCCATTATCCCCTATCCTCTCACATGGGTTCCTCTTTCTGTATTTTCAATATCGAATGTTTCTTCCATTTACCGTATTCAATTCTGAACCTGGGAGAGATCCCACGTGCCTGCTTTTCCTTGGCATCTTCTCTCACCTCTTCTAATCCATTGCCAAGTTCTGCCTATTTTAACCTCCAGAGTATCTTTGTGATCTGTTCTTGTCTCTTCATCTCCTTTGCTACTACCTCAGGTCAGGTAACTATCATTTCTCCCCCCTGCCTGCGGTCTTGTCCTCCTCAGGCCCATCTTCTGCATTACAAACAGAGTGGTTCCTCTAAATCACAAATCCCAGACCCTCTGATATGTGAGCCTTTCAAGGACTCCCTGTTGCCACAGCATGGTGACAAGGCCTCTCTTCCTCACTTGCATTCTGTACACTTCTACCAAATATTGAACCCACAAGTGCACTTAATTTTAGGGGCACCTGGGTGGCTCAGTGGGTTAAGCCTCTGCCTTCGCCTCAGGTCATGATCCCAGAGTCCTGGGATGGAGCCCCACATTGGGCTCTCTGCTCAGCTTTCTTGCTTCCTCCTCTCACTCTGCCTGCTTCTCTGCCTACTTGTGATGTCTGTCTGTCGGATAAATAAATAAAATCTTTAAAAAATAATCTTAATTTTAGCAGCTACATGACACTTCCGTCATTTGAAATCACTACATTATTTGACTGGTTCTGTGTGTACGTCCCTTGACATGATGTCTCATGCCTTGTCTCATGGCTGAGTGCTTTTTGTATATCCTGTTTCTTTGTTTGAGAGGTTCCTTCTCCCTCCACATCATGCCCTCTACCCTTTTTCATCCTGAAAAGCCACACTCACCAGCCCATTCTCTCGGAAACCTTCCCTAGCTCTTACAGACTTAATTATATACTCTCCTCTCTCTTTTTTAGAACATTGTACATGCCTAGAATATTGTGTGTATTGTCTTATCTTATAACTGTCATATGTTCTTTACTCTCACTCTAAGATCTTTGAGGTCAGCAATCATGTTACCTTTATCTCGAATACCCTCACAACACCCATCATATAGACAAAGCTAAAAAAAATTTGCTGATGTCACTTGAATTAGGCTTTTTTCTATAAACCTCCTTGCTTTTAATAAATCATTTTCTGAATCATCAGTTTACATTTTTAAAAGAACATACTTAAAAGTAACACTTTTTGGATGACAAAAGTAACATATGTTTATTTTAAACTGCATGGAACTTGTCGAGAAGTCCTTAGAAGAAAATAAAAATTCCTTATAAATCTACCACTTTGATGTATGTTCTTCCAGTTTTTTCTGTGCATTCGTATGTGTGTGTGTGTGTGTATATAGACATGTGTGAATAGCCTGGTTATATGTATATATATAAAATATATAGTTGGATATATATAAAACAGTATTAAACACACTTTATAACTTGCCTTTTTTTAACAATCTATGGGAAAATTTTGTCATGTCATTAAATGATTTTAAAAAATTAATTTTAACAACTGCACATATGTATGAACTGTAATGTAAGTATCTGTGTATTGTTGAGTGTCAAGAGAATTTTGAATTTTTACTTATAGATAAATAGTGCCATGCTCAATGCAGGACTCGATCCTAGGACTCTGGGATTATGACCTGAGCCAAACACAGAGGCTTAACCCACTGAGCCACCCAGGCGCCCGTGCAGCAGGTATTTTAAAGAAGTTGTAATAAAGCCATTTCTCTCCAGGAGTTGTCTTTGGGGGAGGGGAAGCTCTATTCCACCTTAGGTTCTTTAGAATTAAGGAACTGGTGGATTAGTTCTAATGTAAGCATTCTCAGTTTCGTTGCTAAGTTATGATTATTTCTCAACAGTTGGGTTGTATTCCCAGGACATGTTACCTCTGTGTCATCTCAACCTCTTCCTTGTAGTGCTGTCATTTGTCCTGTGTGGGTGAGAAGGAGAGAAACAGGGACTGGAGCAGGGTCAGGCCTAAAAAGGAGGGGAGTCTGAACATGAGAAATGAAGTTGAACAGTGGCTGTATAAGGGTAGCAAAGGGTTGGGTTCAAGGGACCTTGAATAAGTAAAATCCTCTGTCCTGGCAGGGCTGTGGGTGGTGTGAGAGAGAAGTCAAAGATGACCAAGACTCAAGAACTGCCCAGATTTAGGGATTAATGTAGGGAAGGAGAGAAGATAGTATATTCAATGTTGGATGTATTGAATTTAAGTAGTATAAGAAATGAAGAAGTCTAAAATATTGAAATAAGGTTCTGCAACTCAACACCTGGAGAGATTTTTTTTTATTCTAAAAATAATAAGCATTTATCCTCTTTATTTTTCTAAAAAAATGAAGTTTAAAGTGCACTGATTCTCTATATTCCTTCTAAGGAAAATAACGATATCAAACTCCATCCCTGCCCTTCAACCTTTGCCTGCTCATCTTTTGTGCTGTGCTGTCTAATTCCATCAGGGCTTTAACTCCCTCCATTTAGTGGTGATTATTATATTTCACCAACAATACTCCCTTAAACTTACCACCTTCCCAGGCACCTACCAGAAAACAAACTACACATTCAAATTAGGAATATTTGAGGAGAGTTTTACAGATTTAAAGCAACTATTTCGGATGAGTATTTGTGAGTAGAGATTAAGAAACCCACAAGAGATAGTAAGTATGCTGGAGCCAGTAACAGCCAGAGTTGAGTCACCCCTAGGCCTGAAGGTATGTGGGGAGGGAGAAGTCGTGAAAAGCTGAACGGAGCGTTGTGCATACAGGGCTATCGTGAGAGAAACAGTGACCTCAAGGTATGCACCCAGCCAAGAACCACATGGCCAGGAGGAACCAGGAGAATATATACTGTGACCTGACCATCCTTTCTTTCTGCAGCTTCCTATTGGGGCTTCTCATATGCAAAACCCAACTGCGAGCCATAGGACAAGGGGATTTATTGGATATGGCCTCCAAAACATTTAACAGAATGAAGAAGAAGGTAGGGAGCATCTGGAGAGCCAACAGAAGATACTCAGGATACCAAGTATTTTACTAATTCTGAGTACATGATTAATACATTTCTTGAATTCTTCTTCTCCTTTCTGGGTTTATTTCATTCCTTGCTGAAAGAAGGAAGATTATTAGTTTTATTTCAGTGGGGGCATATGAATAATAAATTTCTTAGCTTATCTGGAATGTCTTCATTTTGATCTCACTCTTTTTTTAAAAAAAGATTTTATTTATTTGACACATAGAGAAAGATCACAAGTAGGCAGAGAGGCAGGTGGGTTTGGGAGGGAGACAAACCATAAGTGACTCTTAATCTTCAAAACAAACTGAGGGTTGCTGGGGGGGAGGGGGGTTGGGAGAAGGGGGTGGGGTTATGGACATTGGGGAGGGTATGTGCTTTGGTGAGTGCTGTGAAGTGTGTAAACCTGGCCATTCACAGACCTGTACCCCTGGGGATAAAAATACATGTTTATAAAAAAATAAAAAAATTAAAACAGCAAAAAAAAAAATAAACAAGGCTTATAACACCATTAGGCAGAGAGAGGGGGGAAGCAGGCTCCTTGCAGAGCAGAGAGCCTGATGCAGGACTCGATCCCAGGATCCTGAGATCATGACCTGAGCCAAAGACAGAGGCTTAACCCACTGACCACCCAGGTACCCCAACTCTTACTCTTGAATGATGGAGCCGGTATAAGTTCTAGATGGATAGTTACTTTCTTTTAAAACTTGGAAGCTATTATTGCATTGTCTTCTCTACTGTTGCTGATGGCAAGTCTGCTGCTGGTCTGGGGGTCTTTTTCTTGCAGGTAATCTTTTTTTCTCTGAGTGATTTAGAGTTCTCTTGTTTTCTTTGGTCTTTTATTTTATTCCAGTGTATCTAGAAATGGATTGATTTTCTTTATCCTGTGAAAGACTTGGTGTGCTTTTCCAATCTGAGCATTCATGTTCGCTTTAATTCTGAAAGATCTGCAGCCACTATCACTTCAACTATGACCTTTTGCCCATTCACTACATTCCTTTGGCATTCCCGTTAAGCATATGTTGGAGGTTTTCATCCATGTCTCTAAATGGCTCTCTCTTTTTTTTTTTTTAAGAAACTTTATTTTTTCAGTGTTCCAAGATTCATTGTTTATGCATCACACCCAGTGTTCCATGCAATACCTGTCCTCCTTAATACTCACCACCAGGCTCACCCAAACCCCTGCCTCCCACCCCTTCAAAACCCTCAGTTTGTTTGTCAGAGTCCATAGTCTCTTATACATTATTGGGAAGAATACAAAATGGCACACTTTTGGAAAGAAACTTTTTGGAATTTCTCAAAAAGTTAAACATGCATGGATGGAACTAGAGCGGATCATGCTCAGCAAAATAAGTCAAGCGGAGAAAGACAACTATCATATGATCTCCCTGATATGAGGAAGTGGCGACGCAACATGGGGGCTTAAGTGGGTAGGAGAAGAATCAATGAAACAAGATGGGATTGGGAGGGAGACAAACCATAAGACTCTTTTATTTATTTATTTATTTTTAAAATATTTTTTATTTTTTATAAACATATATTTTTATCCCCAGGGGTACAGGTCTGTGAATCACCAGGTTTACACACTTCACAGCACTCACCAAAGCACATACCCTCCCCAATGTCCATAATCCCACCCCCTTCTCCCAAACCCCCTCCCCCCAGCAACCCTCAGTTTGTTTTGTGAGATTAAGAGTCACTTATGGTTTGTCTCCCTCCCAATCCCATCCCGTTTCACTGATTCCTCTCCCACCCACCCAAGCCCCCACGCTGCATCACCACCCCCTCACATCAGGGAGATCATACGATAGTTGTCTTTCTCTGCCCGACCCATTTCACCAAGCATGATACGCTCCAGTTCCATCCATGTTGTCGCAAATGGCAAGATTTCATTTCTTTTGATGGCTGCATAGTATTCCATTGTGTATATATACCACATCATCTTGATCCATTCATCTGTTGATGGACATCTAGGTTCTTTCCATAGTTTGGCTATTGTGGACATTGCTGCTATAAACATTTGGGTACACGTGCCCCTTTGGATCACTACGTTTGTATCTTTAGGGTAAATACCCAATAGTGCAATTGCTGGGTCATAGGGCAGTTCTATTTTCAACATTTTGAGGAACCTCCATGCTGTTTTCCAGAGAGGTTGCACCAGCTTGCATTCCCACCAACAGGTTTCCCCTTTCTCCGCATCCTCGCCAGCATCTGTCATTTCCTGACTTGTTGATTTTAGCCATTCTGACTGGTGTGAGGTGATATCGCATTGTGGTTTTGATTTGTATTTCCCTGATGCCGAGTGATATGGAGCACTTTTTCATGTGTCTGTTGGCCATCTGGATGTCTTCTTTGCAGAAATGTCTGTTCATGTCCTCTGCTCATCTCTTGATTGGATTATTTGTTCTTTGGGTGTTGAGTTTGCTAAGTTCTTTATAGATTCTGGACACTAGTCCTTTATCTGATATGTCGTTTGCAAATATCTTCTCCCATTCTGTCAGTTGTCTTTTGATTTTGTTAACTGTTTCCTTTGCTGTGCAAAAGCTTTTGATCTTGATGAAATCCCAATAGTTCATTTTTTCCCTTGCTTCCCTTGCCTTTGGCGTTGTTCCTAGGAAGATGTTGCTGTGGCTGAGGTGGAAGAGGTTGCTGCCCGTGTTCTCCTCAAGGATTTTGATGGATTCCTTTCGCACATTGAGGTCCTTCATCCATTTTGAGTCTATTTTTGTGTGTGGTGTAAGGAAATGGTCCAATTTCATTTTTCTGCATGTGGCTGTCCAATTTTCCCAGCACCATTTATTGAAGAGGCTGTCTTTTTTCCATTGGACATTCTTTCCTGCTTTGTCGAAGATGAGTTGACCATAGAGTTGAGGGTCTATTTCTGGGCTCTCTATTCTGTTCCATTGATCTATGTGTCTGTTTTTGTGCCAGTACCATGCTGTCTTGATGATGACAGCTTTGTAATAGAGCTTGAAGTCCGGAATCGTGATGCCACCAACGTTGGCTTTCTTTTTCAATATCCCTTTGGCTATTCGAGGTCTTTTCTGGTTCCATATAAATTTTAGAATTATTTGTTCCATTTCTTTGAAAAAGATGGATGGTACTTTGATAGGAATTGCATTAAATGTGTAGATTGCTTTAGGTAGCATAGACATTTTCACAATATTTATTCTTCCAATCCAGGAACATGGAACATTTTTCCATTTCTTTGTGTCTTCCTCAATTTCTTTCATGAGTACTTTATAGTTTTCTGAGTATAGATTCTGTGTCTCTTTGGTTAGGTTTATTCCTAGGTATCTTATGGTTTTGGGTGCAATTGTAAATGGGATTGACTCCTTAATTTCCCTTTCTTCTGTCTTGCTGTTGGTACAGAGAAATGCAACTGATTTCTGTGCGTTGATTTTATATCCTGACACTTTACTGAATTCCTGTATAAGTTCTAGCAGTTTTGGAGTGGAGTCTTTTGGGTTTTCCACATATAGTATCATATCATCTGCAAAGAGTGAAAATTTGACTTCTTCTTTGCCGATTTGGATGCCTTTAATTTCCTTTTGTTGTCTGATTGCTGAGGCTAGGACCTCTAGTACTATGTTGAATAGCAGTGGTGATAATGGACATCCCTGCCGTGTTCCTGACCTTAGCGGAAAAGCTTTTTTTCAGTTTTTCTCCATTGAGAATGATATTTGCGGTGGGTTTTTCATAGATGGCTTTGATGATATTGAGGTATGTGCCCTCTATCCCTACACTTTGAAGAGTTTTGATCAGGAAGGGATGCTGTATTTTGTCAAATGCTTTTTCAGCATCTATTGAGAGTATCATATGGTTCTTGTTCTTTCTTTTATTGATGTGTTGTATCACATTGACTGATTTGCGGATGTTGAACCAACCTTGCAGCCCTGGAATAAACCCCACTTGGTCGTGGTGAATAATCTTTTTAATGTACTGTTGAATCCTATTGGCTAGTATTTTGTTGATTATTTTCGCATCTGTGTTCATCAAGGATATTGGTCTATAGCTCTCTTTTTTGGTGGGATCCTTGCCTGGTTTTGGGATCAAGGTAATGCTGGCCTCATAAAATGAGTTTGGAAGTTTTCCTTCCATTTCTATTTTTTGGAACAGTTTTAGGAGAATAGGAATTAGTTTTTCTTTAAATGTTTGGTAGAATTCCCCCGGGAAGCCGTCTGGCCCTGGGCTTTTGTTTGTTTGGAGATTTTTGATAACTGTTTCAATCTCCTTACTGGTTATAGGTCTGTTCAGGCTTTCTATTTCTTCCTGGTGCAGTTGTGGTAGTTTATATGTTTCTAGGAATGCATCCATTTCTTCCAGATTGTCAAATTTGTTGGCGTAGAGTTGCTCATAGTATGTTCTTATACTAGTTTGTATTTCTTTGGTGTTAGTTGTGATCTCTCCTCTTTCATTCATGATTTTATTTATTTGGGTCCCTTCTCTTTTCTTTTTGATAAGTTGGGCCAGGGGTTTATCAATTTCATTAATTCTTTCAAAGAACCAGCTCCTACTTTCGTTGATTTGTTCTATTGTTTTTTTGGTTTCTATTTCATTGATTTCTGCTCTGATCGTTATGATTTCTCTTCTCCTGCTGGGCTTAGGGTTTCTTTCTTGTTCTTTCTCCAGCTCCTTTAGGTGTAGGGTTAGGTTGTGTACCTGAGACCTTTCTTGTTTCTTGAGAAAGGCTTGTACCGCTATATATTTTCCTCTCAGGACTGCCTTTGTTGTGTCCCACAGATTTTGAACCGTTGTATTTTCATTATCATTTGTTTCCATGATTTTTTTCAATTCTTCTTTAATTTCCCGGTTGACCCATTCATTCTTTAGAAGGATGCTGCTTAGTCTCCATGTATTTTGGTTCTTTTCGAACTTCCTTTTGTGCTTGAGTTCTAGCTTTAGAATATTGTGGTCTGAAAATATGCAGGGAATGATCCCAATCTTTTGATACCGGTTGAGTCCTGATTTAGGACTGAGGATGTGATCTATTCTGGAGAATGTTCCATGTGCACTAGAGAAGAATGTGTATTCTGTTGCTTTGGGATGAAATGTTCTGAATCTATCTGTGATGTCCATCTGGTCCAGTGTGTCGTTTAAGGCCTTTATTTCCTTGCTGATCTTTTGCTTGGATGATCTGTCCATTTCAGTGAGGGG
Organism: Mustela lutreola; assembly: GCF_030435805.1. NCBI lineage: Eukaryota > Metazoa > Chordata > Mammalia > Carnivora > Mustelidae > Mustela > Mustela lutreola. The sequence goes on along the minus strand of NC_081297.1, from coordinate 12,198,456 downwards.
AATGTTAAAGTCCCCTACTATTATTGTATTATTGTTGATGTGTTTCTTTTATTTTGTTATTAATTGGTTTATATAGTTGGATGCTCCCACGTTGGGGGCATAGATATTTAAAATTGTTAAATCTTCTTGTTGGACAGACCCTTTGAGTATGATATAATGTCCTTCGTCATCTCTTATTATAGTCTTTGGCTTAAAATCTAATTGATCTGATATAAGGATTGCCACTCCTGCTTTCTTCTGATGTCCATTAGCATGGTAAATTCTTTTCCACCCCCTCACTTTAAATGTGGAGGTGTCTTTGGTCTTAAAATGTGTTTCATGGAGGCAACATATAGATGGGTTTTGTTTTTTTATCCATTCTGATACCCTGTGTCTTTTGACAGGGGCATTTAGCCCATTAACATGCAGGGTAACTATTGAGAGATATGAATTTAGGGCCATTGTATTGCCTGTAAGGTGGCTGTTACTGTATATGGTCTCTGTTCCTTTCTGATCTACCACTTGTAGGCTCTCTCTTTGCTTAGAGGACCCCTTTCAAGATTTCCTGTTGAGCTGGTTTGGTGTTTGCAAATTCTTTCAGTTGTTGTTTGTCCTGGAAGCTTTTAATCTCTCCTTCTATTTTCAATGATAGCCTAGCTGGATATAGTATTCTGGGCTGCATGTTTTTCTTATTTAGTGCTCTGAAAATATCATGCCAGCTCTTTCTGGCCTGCCAGGTCTCTGTGGATAAGTCAGCTGCCAATCTAATATTTTTACCATTGTATGTTACAGACTTCTTTTCCCAGGCTGCTTTCAGGATTTTCTCTTTGTCACTGAGACTTGTAAATTTTACTATTAGGTGACGGGGTGTGGGCCTATTCTTATTGATTTCGAGGGGCGTTCTCTGAACCTCCTGAATTTTGATGCTCGTTCCCTTTGCCATATTGGGGAAATTCTCCCCAATAATTCTCTCCCGTATACCTTCTGCTCCCCTCTCTCTTTCTTCTTCTTCTGGAATCCCAATTATTCTAATGTTATTTCGTCTTATGGTGTCACTTATCTCTTGAATTCCCCTCTCATGGTCCAGTAGCTGTTTGTCCCTCTTTTGCTCAGCTTCTTTATTCTCTGTCATTTGGTCTTCTATATCACTAATTCTTTCTTCTGCCTCATTTATCCTAGCAGTGAGAGCCTCCATTTTTTATTGCACCTCATTAATAGCTTTTTTGATTTCAACTTGGTTATATTTTAGTTCTTTTATTTCTCCAGAAAGGGCTTTTATATCTCTCGAGAGGGTTTCTCTAATATATTCCATTCCTTTTTTGAACCCGGCTAGAACCTTGAGAATTGTCATTCTGAACTCTAGATCTGACATATTACCAATGTCTGTATTGATTAGGTCCCTAGCCTTCGGTACTGCCTCTTGTTCTTTTTTTTGTGTGTTGAATTTTTCCGTCTTGTCATTTTGTCCAGATAAGAGTATATGAAGGGGCAAGTAAAATACTAAAAGGGTGGCAACAAACCCAGGAAAATATGCTTTAACCAAATTAGAAGAGATCCAAAATCGTGAGGGGGGAGAAAGGGGATAAAAAGAGGTTCAAAAAGGAAGAAAGAAAAATAAAAGAAAAAAGAGAAAAAAAAGAAAAGAAACGAATTTTTAAAAAAAGAAAACAGCTAAGAAAAATATAAAAAAGAAAAAATATACATATTAGATAAACTAGTAAAAAATCGTTAAAAAAGAAAAAGGTAACAGTTAAAAAAAAAATTTTACCCGAAGGCGAGAATAAAAACCAAAAAATGAAAAAGAAAAAAATTAAATTACCTGCAAGACTAAAAAAAAATCACAGGGAAAAAGCCATGAGTTCTGTGCTTTGCTTTCTCCTCTTCTAGAATTCTGCTGCTCTCCTTGGTATTGAAACCGCACTCCTTGGTAGGTGAACTTGGTCTCGGCTGGATTTCTTGTTGATCTTCTGGGGGAGGGGCCTGTTGTAGTGATTCTCAAGTGTCTGCCTAAATGGCTCTCTTTTATTTTCTTATCCATTTGTCTGTGCTAGATTCTGGGTCACTTTTGCCAGTGTGTCCTCCAGTTCACTGATTCATTCTTCAGTAGCATCTAGTCTACTCTGAAACCTATCTATTGAGTTGTATAATTTCTATGTTTTTGTTTTCTGTATTATCTTTTAAAAATAAAGCTTCTTCTATTTTAAAGATTTTTTATTTGTATATTTGACAGAGAAAGACACCATGAGAGAGGAAACACAAGCAGGGGGAGGGGAGTGGGAGAGGGAGAAGCAGGCTTCTCACTGAGTGAGAGCCTGAAGCAGGGCTTGATCCCAGGACCCTGGGACCCTGAAGGCAGAGGCCTTAGCCAACTGAGCCTCCAAGGCATCCCCCAAAAAACATTTTTAAATAAAAATCATATTCTTGCTTTTCATTAAACTTTTACTATCTAAGTTTGAATCCCCAAACACAGTAGCTCATATTTGCTTATTTTTGAGTTTTTTTTAAATAAATATAATCATGAAATATCTATTATTTTGTCTCTGGCATCTTTCACTTATTTCATATTTGTTAGATTTATCCCTATTGTTGCAGGACATTATAGTTTGTTCATTTTTCATTGCTATATAGTATTCCGCAACATGAGTATTGTATGAATAATAACAATTTCTCCATTATGGTGATATTGGACATTGCAGTTTAGGGCTGTTATGAATAATGGCACTGTGAACATTCATGCACATGTCTATTATCATAAGTAAGCATACATTCCATTAGGTGTTTACCTGGGAAATGATCACAGAGTAAGCGTATCTTAAGCATTCTGGTAGATAATACCAAGTTGTCTCCCAAAGCGGCTGTATTCTTTTATATCCCATTAGTATATGAAAATCCCCACTGTTCCACATCATTTCCACACTAGTGACTGTAAACCTTTTAAGTTTAAGCCATTCTGGTGGATGTGTTACAATATACTTCTGTGGTTTTAATTTTTACTTCCCTAATTCCTAGTTAGATTGAGGCAAACCTTTATATGTGTTTATGAGCCATTTGGATATACTCTTTTAAAAATTCCTTTTATGTCTCTGACCCATTTTTTTTTTTTGATTTGCAGGGGATTATCATATATTTTGGATATGAATACTTTGTTGATTTTATGGGTGATATATATCTTTTTGCACTCTGAGCTTTGCCATTTTTTACTCACCTAATGGTGTCTTTGGATAACTGGTGAATCTTGATTTCTTTCCTAACATTTTATTTTGAAAAAATACCAGACCTATAGAAAAGTTAAAAGAATAGTGCAATGAGCACCCATTATTCTTCAACCTATATTCTCCAATTTGCTAAATATTTTGCCATGTTTGTGCTCATCTCATACTCTGTCTCTCTCAACCCATATACAGACACATGCACAGAGATCTGAATCATTCCAGAGTAAGTTCACACTTATATTATGGACTTTAAGTATTCCAGGAGAATTCTTATAACCTTATTATACTCAAGGAACTTAATATTGATACAATATTATCATTATCACATAGCCTGTGGTCAAATTTCCCCAAGTGTCCTCGAAATTTTCTTTCTAGCTAAAATTTCCTTTCTAGCTATTCTTCAGCCCACCTAAGATCCGGTCAAAGATGATCCATTGCGTTCTCCTTTCATCTAAGATAGCCCACCCACCATTTTCGTCTTTAGTGGTCATATCGACTGTCCTATAATCTGGATTTGACTGATCGCTTCCTCATTTTAGATTTAAATTAAACGTAGTGGGCAAAAATACTGCATGGGGAAGCATGTCTTCCATTGCATCATCAGGAAACATATAATATTGGTCAGTTCTGTTATTGGTGATTTTACACTTGATAGCTTGGTGAAGGGGGTATTCATCAGATCTCTCTGTTGTAAAAGAGCTTTTCTCCTATTGTAACTTAATGCATAATACGTGTGGTGATGCTTCAGGCCATGTCAATATCATTGGTGCTTCTTGCCTGCAACAGTTATTTCATCTATAGTTGCAATTCTGTCATTCCTTCTCTTTTATTAGCTGGCATCTTTGAAAGTGGAATCCCTCCTCCCCCACTATAACTACCAAGCATTTATTAATTTATCTTTATTGTTTTTTTTAAAAAGATGTTATTTATTTATTTGAGAGAGAGTGAGTATAAGCCAGGGAGAGAGGCAGTGGGAGAGGGAGCAGCAGGCTTCCTGCCAAGCAGGAGCCTGACATGGGGCTCCATCCCAGGACCCTAGGATCATGACCTGAGCTGAAGGCAGACGCTTACCTGAATGAGCAACCCAGGTGTATCACTACCATTTTTAAGTTCCAGTTTGGGTCCATGGGTTCCTTTCTTTTTCTTCTTTATTTTTTATTCAATGGATTTTAAATTATTATTGTCATTCTTTTTGATGTTCAAAATGTTGCTCATTTGACCAATGGGAGACCCCTTTCATCTGGGTCTTCTGCCTTTTTAGTGTATACCCATTGGGGTTTTTTTTGTTTTATTTATTTATTTATTTATTTATTTTTATTTTTTTTTTTAAGATTTTTTTTTATAAACATATATTTTTATCCCCAGGGGTACAGGTCTGTGAATCACCAGGTTTACACACTTCACAGCACTCACCAAAGCACATACCCTCCCCAATGTCCATAATCCCACCCCCTTCTCCCAAACCCCCTCCCCCCAGCAACCCTCAGTTTGTTTTGTGAGATTAAGAGTCACTTATGGTTTGTCTCCCTCCCAATCCCATCTTGTTTCATTTATTCTTCTCGTACCCACTTAAGCCCCCATGTTGCATCACCACTTCTTCATATCAGGGAGATCATATGATAGTTGTCTTTCTCTGCTTGACTTATTTCACTAAGCATGATACGCTCTAGTTCCATCCATACTGTCGCAAATGGCAAGATTTCATTTCTTCTGATGGCTGCATAGTAATCCATTTTGGGTATTTACCCTAAAGATACAAACATAGTGACCCATTAGGTTTTTGAGCACGTGTATGTTTTTGGCACAAAAGTATAGGGACCTATCTTGTACTCTTTCTTTTTTTTTTTAAGATTTTATTTATTTGACAGACAGAGATCACAAGTAGGCAGACAGGCAGGCAGAGAGACAGGAAGAAGCAGGCTCCCTGCTGAGCAGTGGGCCCCATGTGGGCTCGATCCCAGAACCCTGAGATCATGACCTGAGCCGAAGGCAGAGGCTTAACCCACTGAGCCACCCAGGTGTCCCTCTTGTACTCTTTCTACTCCCAGTCATTTATGACCAGAAATCTGCCATTTATTCAAGAAGGCTTTTTTCTTTCCTTTTTAAAAGAGTGGGTTATAGGGATGCTTGTGTGGCTCAGTCGGACGAGCATCCAACTCTTTGTACTGGCTCAGGTCATGATCTCAGGGTTATGAGATCTAGCCCCATATTGCATCTGGCAATAATGAAACTCACCAGGATGCATAACTGGAGAATGGCTAATCTCAGTTTTGAATCAGGGCAATCTTAACACCACCATCCCCCACCCTCCCAGAGCCCTCCAGCTTAAAAGTAACTTTTTTAAAATTAAATTGCAATGGTAGAATTAAACGTTTTAGCAATAAAATGTATCTGTAGGGCATTAAAGAATCATCTAATTAACTTTGTGATGGTAACAGAAATGTGGAGAAGAGTCAGAGAACTTGCATGGCTGAAGCCTTATGTTTTTCTTGATTCTTAACTGAATGTTTTTAGATCCACCACCACTTCCCAAGCATCTGCAAAGAAGTGGCATGGATATTACATAGCCTTATAAGACTTTCAGAGATAATCACATTACCAGGACAGACAAGACATTCTTAAGGAAGCAAAAGCTTCCATTTCATGGACACATAGGGCCTGGAGAGCCAAAGACATGGATGTAATGAGGAAAAGTAGTGTAAAATAATATAAGTATGATATCAACATTAAAAAAATATGCCCATCCCCACATTTGTGCTTGCACACTCTCTCTCTCGCAAATAAATAAATAAAATCTTAAGAAAAAAAAAGAGTGGAGTATAAATGGTATGTAGCAGGTGTGCTCATTGGTTTTGGGGCATCTTCAACGGAGAGAAATACTTTAAATCACGAAGTCTTAATTAATTTATTTAAAATTAATTAAAATTTAAACATCATGGGCTCCCATTCTATATTTGCATCTCCCTTCTTCCATGGTAACCAACCCTGTTTGCTGAAAAACAGTATATTTACTACAACATACGCAATGGTTTCATAACTACCTCCCCAGTAACACTACCAATAACAAACTCATTAGATAAATTTCAAGACTTCTTTGCAGGTCTTTTTATCCTTAGGAGATATCCCATTAAAGGCACACACTTAGAATATTATGTTTAAAAGTTACTTGAATAACTCTTCTTTATAGTTACATAATCGGTTTCAAAGGTTTATTTATTTATTTGAGGGGGACAGCTGAAGGGGCAGAAGGAAAGGGGTAGAGAATCTCCAGCAGACTCCATTGAGCACGGAGCCTGATGCGGGACTCAGTCTCACGACTCTGAGATCATGACCTGAGCCAAAACCAAGGGTCTGACCCTCAACCAACTGCACCCCTAGGGACCCCCTTTATTCTCCATTTTTTAGCATCCTAAGCATATTTGTTTGATGATGATGAGGAGGAAGAGGATGGCAACAATTATTGTCATTACTATTATTTTATTGAAGTCTTGGAGAGGCTGTTTTACAAAATTAATTTCCTCTGAACTAATTTCCTGTTCCAATTGTTGGTTTTGCTGTGTTGTCTTTCCTACCATTAGATTTCTACATGTCTTTGGGAATTTGGGCTTGTTCATTTTATGTAACATCTCTATTTCTCTTCCTTTCCCTCTCTCTCCCCTCCTTTTAAATATACTTCCTTTCTCATTGCCTTTTTGGTTGTCTCATTTGGTACCCCTAACCCTGATCTAATGTCCAGGACCTGGTCTTAAAATGACAACAAAAAGCTTTTCTCCTATAGAGATATGGGGATGCTGTGGATTCGGGTACAGTCCCAACAGTTTCTAATTGAGAATAATAGTAGTCAATATTTACTGAGCTATTACTATATGTCAGGCACTATTCCACATATATTATTTCATATAATGCTCCTAACAACTCTATGAGTTGGATATTTGTACAACAGCAACTCCTGCTATCACTACCACAACGATGACAATTTTACAAATGAGTGAAGTAAGTAAAGCATGTTAAATAATGTCTATAGTAAAGACAAATCTGAACTTTTATATTTAATTTTTTTTAATTTTTTTTAATTTTTTAAGATTTTATTTAGTCATTTGACAGAAATGACAAGTAGGCAAAGAGGCAGGCAGAGAGAGAGGGGGAAGCAGGCTCCCTGCTGAGCAGAGAGCCCAATGTGGGGCTCCATCCCAGGACCCTGAGATCATGACCTGAGCTGAAGGCAGAGGCTTAACACACTGAGCCATCCAGTGCCCCTTGTATGTTTTTGTTTGTAGCATGGTATCTTCCTCTGATGAAATGCCCACCTGTAGCAAGAGAGAAACAACTCCCCAGTTCACTCTCTTTACTTCTTACAGAGATATTTATAGCTATGATACAGTCCTCAGAGATCACTGAGAGGAATCAGGAATGGGATACTTCAGGAAGGAACATTGAGGACATTATGGAGGTGCTCCAAGCTGCTGATCAGGCGAGGACATCTCAGACATTTTACTGGCTCCAACCAGTACAGGACCATCTCCATCCAGGGAGCTGGTTGGGTACATACCTGTTGTGCCAGGAGAGTAAGAGAAATCTCCAGTTAGCAGAGCACTACTTGGTCCAGGCCATCATAGCTCCAGGTCTGATTCCCATGTCCCTAGTCTGACCCATATTCCCTCCATCCCCTCAATCCCTGATCCAGCTTTAACCCTCTTCCTGGATTCACTCCTCCTTTTCCTTTCTCTACCAGGGGCCCTTATTCTCTTTATTATCTTTACCCTTCAACCTTCCTTTCTTCCTGAGTCCCCTCTCTCCTGTAGTTGTCAACAGATAATTTCTTTAAAACTCTCGAGTCGCTGAAAGTTAAAATCCTAAACAACAAGATGGTACCTCCACTATGCCAGAAGGTGACCGATATCTTTGTTGACTACCTGAGGACCATGGTGAGGAGCCTGTGCCTCTGGGCTGGGGACTTTGGGGGAAGAAAACAGCAGGTCTGAGCCCAGGAGTTCTTTCTGGTGGATGATGACACTTGGAAACCAACTGGGATCTGGGATGTGAGTGTCTCATTTCTAAACAGTTTGCTGGAGTCCGTACCTAATACTCCGAGCATATCTCAAGGATCATGACCTAGACAGAATTGCAAGCTACAGCAGTGAGGCAAAGTGGTGAGGCAGAAGAAGGGAAATGGAAAGGGGGAAGGATGTGGGATGTTGGGCTCCAAGTCTGACCTGGTTTTCAGACGGTGTCCTTCTATACCTTAGTCAGCTTTGTTACTGCAAATCAACTAATCATCTCACTGTCTTTCAAATCCACTTACCCATGTGCTAACCCACCTCTAGACTGAACGTTCATAATGTCTACCTGTCCATCTACCCACGTACTTTACATGCACGTTCCTGACACTGGTTAATCTCATTTCTTATTTTCTTGGTTACCTATGACTTATCTTTCTTCTGGTTAACCTGCCTTCTTTGGCATGCCTGTCTTCTTCTTTTTTTTTTTTTAAGATTTTATTTATTTATTTGACAGACAGAAATCACAAGTAGGCAAGGAGGCAGGCAGAGAGAGAGAGGAGGAAGCAGGCTCCCCACTGAGCAGAGAGCCCAATGCAGGGTTTGATCCCAGAACCCTGGGATCATGACCTAAGCCGAAAGCAGAGGCTTTAACCCACTGAGCCACCCAGGTGCCCTGGCATGCCTGTCTTCTTATCAAGATTCTTGACCTGCCAGAGATTTCCAAAGTTGCTTCCATAATCTACCCACCTTCCTGATGATTCCCTAGGTGCTGTAGGGGAATTTCTCTGCTCTAAAATCTTCAATCCCCACAACCCCCCTGCCCCCAACACAGAGACTTTGCAGATTTTTTTTGTATACCTGTTCTTTGCATGCTCTAGGAAGGCCTTGCCCTCCCTCACTGGGAAGGCATTTGTTGAATGGGGTGGTAGTGGAGCTCTTGTCTTCTAGATGGAAGAGAATCACTTATTGACCAAAGCTGATTCTTAGAAGTTACGGGACTCATCTTGGAGATTAGCCTTTGAATAGTTAATCTTTCTTTTCCAGAAGCCTGAGGGAGAACTGGAGGAGCTGTGTACTACGGTCCTAATGGCTCTGGGGTTCCAGTCTCCAGGAATAGTCATCTTCAAGCTGTGGGACATATGGCACAACACCTTGCCCCCAAACTGCCTCCTGACTGCAGTGGGGAGACTCTTCCACCGCCAGGGTATAACCTGAGTTAGTCTGAGAAGAGAACAGGGGCAGCAGGGGGTGGAGACACTGTATATGCTCTAGATCAGATTTACACTCCTGATTTCTCTCATTGGACATCTCCACTTATTTTAGTCATGGGTGTGTATGTGCAGGTGGGAGAACAAACTAGGATCCCTACTGGGCTCCTGGGACCTCAGGAGGGAGTTTCTGGAGACCAAGAATGGCATGATAGGATGTATTAGGGCATGGGAGACCCACAGAGCTGGAAAGAAGACTCCAGGTGAAGACAGAAGGCAGAATAGAAAGCCCCCATTCAGCAGTGGTTGGTAGGGGCAAGGAGGAAGCAAGGAGGGCTTTACTTAAGGGAGCCTGCAGTGTTGAATTTGGTTAGAGGCTTGGAAGTTAATAGAGTAGGCAGGAGGAGGCAGAGACTCACCATTCAGTCTCTGCCCTAGTGGCTCCTGGTGATGGTGGTGGCTCGCTTACCCATTCTGCTCCCTTCTCTCTATCGCAAAGTGTGAAAAGGCAATCAAGTCACAGGACTAGTGACCTTTTCTCTACCACTTGTAACTGGGGGAAAGAGAGTCTGGGGGGAGTAAGTTTTCCTTCTGAGCATTGGGCTCAAAATGACAAGGCATGACCCAGCGAGCACAGAGGACACAGCAACAGAAGCTGGAAACATGTCGCTTGATCTAATCAGGGCAAATGTCTTCACATCCATCTCAGACAGCATAGTTCTCTATTTCCTAAGGGTTTTTATAAAGGAGTGTTCATGTGTAGCCTGTCCTAATAATTTGCATTTCTGTGCTATACTAATCCATTATCGAGCTTGGTCCTCCCAGCATCCCTGTGCAGTGGTCACGTCAGGAACTGTACTCCTATTTAACAGTTAAAGAAGCTGAAACTCAGATAAATTAAGTAACTGGTTCAGGGTTGCCCAGACTCTGGAGGTAGAACTAGGATCAGAACCCAGGTATCCTGGCCTCCAGTCTATAAAGTTGGCCTTAGTGAAGGATGTTCCTGGCCTTAGTGAAGGATGTTCCCCTCCCTGGGATAAGGATGTCTTTATTGTACTTTCCCTCTTAGATGCAGCTTCATACGTTGGGGTCACATGGGAATATATCCTGTGCCTTCTGAGGATGGCCCAAACAGAGGATGATATGTTGGCATTATGTCATGGTAAGGGACAGGAGGGTCTGGGGAAGACTCTGTTGGAATCAGGAAGGGAGGAAAGAAGGGCAAATCAAGAGGCTGGTCCCTCTAAGTAGGGATCCAGGAAGGCTGGAGAGGGCCAGGAAAGACTGAGAGCAGACCAGTGTGAACAGCTGCTCTTCTGCATCTGACTTCTTGGCCTGGATTGGGGCAAGTAACAAGCTTGATAAGGATGCTACGGGCATTGATACCCTCAACCACTTTTCCTTCCCCTGCTGGGTGTTCCAGGTGTGGTCACAAAGGAAAAATAGTTGGGGTGGTGGTGAATGGGTTGGTGTTTCCAGTATAGGACCCTAGAAACAGTTTTAGGGTTGGAGATGAGAAGACTGTGCCCACATGTGTGTGTTTCCCAGGGGAAGGGAAAGGTGATCGGCAGCTCATACTTGATGCATTCCTCACAGTGCTCAAATGACTGGTCATCAGTGTCCAGAAACATGTGGATTTGTCCACTACAGATGATGAAATAATGGACATCACAAAAGAGGCCGTGTCCTTCAAGGCTTATCTCACCCTCAGGGTTCTCTTCAATCCTTGGTCCCTAAAGACCAACAACAAGGTGGGATTTGGAGGTAGTGGGGTTGAGTGGATGGCTGCAGGAGTAAGTCTTGAGCCAAAGATTGGGCAGGGCCATGTCTGTCTATTTAATGGTGGAAGGATAACTTAAATGGCTCTTCCGAAAGAGCAGGGTGACTTTCCTTGGGCTCTGTTTCCCATTCTCCAGAAGAGTATGTCAGAAAATGCCATTGTCCAGCTCCATATTTGTTAAATACACAATTAAGCAACTTAAATTTACTGATTACTGTTATTAGTCAGGCACTGTGCTAGGCCCTGGGGATACAAAGATGAATAAGGAAAAGCCCCTTAGGAATTGTCTTGTCTTCATCCCTGAGCTGAGGCAAGTTTGTTGTGTCTCCTTGGGCACAGGTAACAGAGCAAGCTATGGTGATAATTGGTCACCTCTTCTTCCTCATGCCATCCTCCAAACTCAAGAACGAAGTGAACCGGTTAACCCGATGGCTTATGACTTTGGTATCTGCAAAAGTTACACCTTTCTACATTTCCCAGGTGATTGGAATGGGGTGAGAAGAAAATTTCATTAGTTTTTGCTTTCCACATTTATTGAGTAATTAATGCTAGGCTTGGCAAAGCATGGCCCACAGGCCAAATCCAGCCTGAAGCTTGTTTTTGTTAAATAAGGTTGTGTTGGAATTCCACTCTGCACATTTGTTGAATTTGTTGAATAGCCCTTTGAATCTCTCTGACTTTCCCGTTTCTGACCTCTAGATTCAGACATAAATGGCTCATTAGAGAGACAAAGCCCACCTGGATAATCTGTTTTAAGGTCAACTAATGTGGGACCTTAGTTACATCTGTGAAAATCCCTTCATATCAACATCTAGTTTATTGCTTGATTCTATAACTGGGAAAGAGGGCCTGAAATTTGGGAGCCATCACAGAATTCTGCCTACCTGAGAATTGTTATACTAATGTTAAGTATTTTTAGGAGCAAAGGACGCAGTACTGGAACCAAAAATTTCTGATTGTTGTTTTAGTCCTTCCATTTCAGTGGCATTCCACCAACCAAGTTCCATCCAACTTTTAATGGGTATTTCACAAAAATAACCTGTGTTATTTGGCAAAATGGGTGGGAAATACTGAGTTAAAATTAGTATCTTAAACGTAGAATTTCCTTAGAGTCTTCAATACATAGGCTAGTCTTGTCCTCCAAAAAGCAAACACCAACATGGTGTTAGAGTTGCAGGAGATTTATTGGAGGAACATCTGTGAGGGAAAAGAGGGAGGGAGCCAGAGGAGGCTGGGAGCACTCCGATGGCAATGTATATCTGAACCTTGGCACAGAGAAGGGAAAGGAGGGAGGGAAGGGAAGGAGGGAAAAAGTGAGGAAGGCCTTAGATGACAGTGTGGTTCTAAAAAAGTTTCAGTAAAGCCAACAGGGAGTCCCTGAAACAAAGCCACCCATCAGAAAAGTCCCATATCTTGAAGGAGTAGGCCTGCCTTAGCAGACTTGCCATATTCAGTCATTGGCTGGAAGAAGCCTGTGGGAATCTGGTTTCAGTTTTAACACAATGATGGATTTTAGAGCATGACAGCTGGAGATAATGGTTAATTATGCACCTCAGAATAGGCATCTGAGAGGTCTATTTTTCAGGGTTGCTAAATATGCTAATGTACATTTGTGAATTTCCAAGATGAGAATTTTTTTTTTTTTTTTTTTTTGTGCAACACTCATTAACATCGAGTTTCCAGGGACTACAGTTTGCAGTCTACCATTACACCACCACCTCAAATGCACTTCCCTTGTTATAGAAAGAGATGAACTTTCTCACATAGCTACTCTGAGTTTTGCCGATTAGTGGACCACCCACACAATCTCTTGTTTGATCTCCCTCCTGGCATGTGTCTGCATGTTGCCTAGGGAAGGGTCTGTGAATTTGGAACAAAGGTTTGCTCTGTGTAGTCAATTAGTCAGTTGGAGGATGAGATTTTTTCCCCAACTACTAGTCCACAGATTGTTCATGTGTCACACAGTGGAAATGTTTTGACTACTCCCTTTTCCCTTCTCCTCCTTCCTCCTCTCTCACTCCAGGGCATGGTGATTGAGAATCAAGATATTTATCAGCCTATAATATAATTTTGGTTGGACATCAACCAGCACTAACCAGCCCTAGTTAAGCAAACTAGCCCTAATGGGGATCCATCAGGTAGGGGAAGGAAAAGAGGAAATGTTGAATATCCAAAATCCAGTGGAGGGATTTCTGCTTCTGGTGAAGATGGAGTAACTGGGGCAGATTTACTCTCTTGCCTGAAACAACTAAAAGCTAGACAAAGTATATGAGATAATGGTTTTTAAGACATTGGGTAGGAGGCAACAAAGAACAGTGATTCCTGATAGTCAGGAAAAAAATGAGGTGAGCCCTCTTATTGTCCCAGCTAATTTTCTTAAGAGAGTTTCCAGGTTGTGGCACAGGGAAAGAAAACCCAGGACGAGTCTAGTGGACTTCCTGAGGTGACAAGATGGCGGTGAGAATCCAGGGAGACCAATGCAGCTAGAGTTTACAGAGCAGAATATTAAACAGGCTGTGAATATGAGGAAACTGTTTCAGGTGAGGAAAAGAACAAATAATTGAGATAACAGTAGCCAGAGTTCACATGGTGCCAGGAATACTACCTGTTCACACCAACCAGCTTGAAAACTTCATAACTCACAGGCATTGGGTAGAGCACTGAGAAGGTGGGGCAAAATTAAGAGCAGGCTGAATGCTGTTTTGGTCTAACACATTTTAAAAGCAAGAACCTCCCCCTACAATCAAACCATTTCCAAGTAACTGCATCCCAGAAGAAATTTAAAAATATAAGAATACAAAAATACCCAGCACTTAATAAGGTTAATTTACAGTGAGTGGCGTTAAATAAAAAAATCACCAGACACACAAAGATGCAAGAAACTATGATGTATAATAGGGAGTAAAATCAATCAAAACTGACCCAGAACTCACACAGAAATGGTAGACAAGGACACTAAAACAGGTATTATAACTGTATTCTGTAGGTTTGAAAGCTAGATTGGAAAAGATTGATTAACTTGAAGACATAGCAATAAAAACTATACAGAATGAAACACAAAGATAAAAAGAAGTAGGAGGAGGAGGGAGAAGAGGAGGAGAAGGAGGAGAAAGAGGAAGCTTCGTGAGATATGGACAAATTCAAGCAGCCTAATTTATGTTCAGTTGGAGTTCCACCAAAAAGGGGAAAGACAGAAAAATATCTGAAGAAATTGTGGTTGAGAATTTTCTAAATCTGAAGAAATTAATAAATTCACAGTTCCAAGGCACTAAGTGAACCCCAAACACAAGAAACATAAAACTACACCAAACCATATTATATTCAAATTTCTCAAAACCAGTGGAAAAGAGAAAATCTTAAATGCAGAAAGTAAAAAAAAAAAAAAAGGAAAATATAAAAACAACACGTTTCAAAGGGAGGAATGAAGATTCTACTTGGAAACAATGCAAGTGAAAACATAGGAGAATTCAAGATACTGAAAGAGAAACACTATATCCTAGAATTATGTGCTTAGTGGTAATATCTTTCAGACTAAGAGAAAAAACATTTTCACACATTAAAAAAAGCTGAAAGAATTCATCACCAGTAGACCCATATTATAAGAAACGTTAAAGTCCTTCAAGCAGAAGGAAAATTATACCAGATAGAAATATGCATTTATACAAAAGAATGAAGAAAACCATTAGAAGTGGTAATTATGTGAGCAAATTTTTTTATTTAAAAAATCTCTTTATAAGGTAACTATTTTAACAAACATAACAATGTAGTGTAGAATTTGTTGTATGTAGAAGTAAAATTTATGATGACAATAGCACAAAGTGTAGTATTCGTATGCTTATACTTAGTGTACTAAAAGTAGTATAATATCACTTGAAGATTGACTGGGATAAATTAAAAATGTGTGCTATAGGGACACCTGGGGGGCTCAGTCTCTTGAGGGCCAGCCTTTAGCTCAGGTCATGATCCCAGAGTCCTGGGATTGAGTTGTGCATCAGGCTCCTTGCTCATTGGCGAGACTGCTTTTCTCTCTTCCTGCTGCTCCCTTTGCTTGTACACACTGTCTCTTTCTCTGACGAATAAATAAATAAAATCTTTTTTAAAAATGTGTGCTACAAACCCTGTATAGCAACCACTAAAATAATAAAGAGTTATGGCTAATAGGCCAACAAAGGATATAAAATGGAATTATTAGAAATATTCAATTAATATGAAGTCAGAGATAGACAGGAGAACAAAGAATTAGGACTAGTAGGAAACAAATTGCAAGATGATAGATTTTAGCCTAACCATAATTAATAAATAAGTAAGTAAATAAATAGATAATCATATTATATATAGGTGGTCTAAATACCCCAATTAAAGGTAGAGATTGTCAGATGGATTAAAAAAACAATACCCACCTATATCCTATATTTCCCATAGGAAATGCACTTCAAAGATAAAGATACAAATAGATTAAGAGTAAAAAGATAAATAAAAATATTTAGGCATATCGTGGAGATATTACAGGTTTGGTTCTAGACTACTGCAATAAAATGAATATTGCAGTAAAGCAAGTAAAATGAATTTTTTGGTTTCCCAGTGCATATAAAACCTATATTTACACTACACTGTAGTATAGTGTATAATAACATTTATCTAAAATACAATATAAATGCTTTAAAAATACTTTATTGCTAAAAGATAGCATCACTGGAGACCTTAGTGAGTTATAATCAGTGATCACATATCACCATTGCAAAAATAATAAGAGTGAAAAAATTTCAAATATTATAAGAACTACCAAAATGTGACACAGAAACATAAAGTCAACAAATGCTGAGGGGAAAATGGTGCAGACAGACTTGCTTGATATAGGGTCGCTACAAACTTTGAATTTATTTAAAAAACAAAAACAAAAACACCTTCCAAAGCATAATAAAGTGAAGCAATAAAACAAGGTATGGCTGTACCATGTTAATATTTATGGAAAAAAGCTGTTTCTGCAGTATTAATATCAGATAAAGTAGATTTCAGAGCAAAGAATATCAGAAAGTATTAAAAAATGTCATTTCATAATGATGAAAGGGTCAATTATCAACAGCACCTAACAATTCTAAATGTTTATGTACCTGCTATTATGTGTCTGTTATTATAACAGAGCTTTAAAACTATATAAAGCAAAAACTAATAGAACTGCAAGGAGAAACAGAAAAATCCATAATTACAATCAGATTTCAACATCCTTTCAACAACTGATAGAACAAGTAGATGATCAGAAAGTGTACAGAAGATCTGAGGACTATCAAACAACTTTACCCTACCAGCGCACAGATTGGAAAGGAAGTACAGTTGTCTTTATTCATAGGCAACATGATTATTTGTATAAAAATATGAAATACTCGTGAATAAATCTGAAAAAAATGTAATAACTGTACACTGGAAACTACTAATCATTGCTAGAGGAAATTAAAGACTTAAGTAAACAAACATGTGCAGTATTTATGGGCCTGAAGATTCAATATTAATAAGTTATAAGTTCTTCCCAAGTTGATCTAGATTCATTGCAATCCTCTTTTTTAAAAATCTCATTTTTAAAAACTTTTTCTCCTGTTTTCATCTAGAACTTTGATAATTTTCAGGCTTACATTTAAGTATGAGCCATTTTTTAAAAGATATTATTTATTTATTTGACAGACAGAAATCACAAGTAGGCAAAGAGGCAGGCAGAGAGAGAGGAGGAAGCCGACTCCCTGCTGAGCAGAGAGTCCGATGCGGGGCACAATCCCAGAACCCTGAGATCATGAGCTGATCTCAGGTCTCTATTTGTTTTCTAGGACCCTGAGATCAGGTCACCATCTCAGGGTCCTAGGGTGGAACCCCACGTTGGACTCTCTGCTCAGTGGGGAGCCGGCTTCCCTCTCTCTTTCTCTGCCTGCCTCTCTGCCTACTTGTGATCTCCCTCTCTCTCTCTCTGTCAAATAAAATAAAAATAAAATCTTAAAAAAAAATCTCTACACCCAACATGATGCTTGTTTGTACTTACAACCCTGGGATCAAGAGTCTCACCTGTTCTGATTGATCCAGGTGGATGCCCCAGATTCATGGCAAGCCTAACCAAAATCCTAGCAGTCTTGTGGCACCTGGGTTGATCAGTCAGTTCAAAGTCCCCATATTATGCTCCACACTAGGTGTGGAGCCTACTTTAAAAAAAAAAAAAAAAAAAAAGAACCTAGCAGTCTTGCTTGTTTTCTTTCTGGTTATATTTATTTGTTTATTTATATGAGAGAGAAAGAATGAGAGAGGGAGAGTCAGAGGGAGAAGCAGATTCCCCACTGAGCTGGGAGTCTGATGTGGGACTTGATCCTGTGACTCCTGGATCATGACCTGAGCCGAAGGCAGTAGACCTACATATCTACTGCCAAGTGATTTTTTTGGCAAAGATGAAAAGGCAATTCTTTGGAGAAAAGATAGTCTCTTCAACAAATGGCGCTAGAACATTTGTATATCTATACACCAAAAGATAAACTTCAATCCATACCTCATACCATGTATAAAGATTAACTCAAAATGGCTCATACTTGGGGCACCTGGGTGGCTCAGTGGGTTAAAACTTTGCCTTCGGCTCAGGTCATGATCTCGGGGTTATGGGATAGAGCCCCACATCGGGCTCTCTACTCAGCAGGGAGCCAGCTTCCTCCTCTCTCTCTGCCTGCCTCTCTGCCTGCTTGTTATCTCTGTCTGTCAAATAAATAAATAAAGTCTTTTTTAAAAAATGGCTCATACTTAGGGCGTCTGGGTGGCTCAGTGGGTTAAGCTGCTGCCTTCGGCTCAGGTCATGATCTCAGGGTCCTGGGATCGAGTCCCGCATCGGGCTCTCTGCTCAGCAGGGAGCCTGCTTCCCACTCTCTCTTTCTGCCTGCCTCTCTGTCTACTTGGATCTCTGTCTGTCAAATAAACAAATAAAATCTTTTAAAAAATGGCTCATACTTAAATGTAAACCCTAAAATTATCAAAGTTCTAGATGAGAACAGGAGAAATTTGTGTGCAGTTGGGGTAGGCAAAGATGTCTTAGCTACAAACCAGAAACATGATCCATTAAAGAACACAAAACGAATAAAGTGGACTTCATCAAAGTGAGTAACTTCTGTTCTGTTAGAATGAAAAGATGGGCATCAGCCTGGAAGAAAATATTTGCAAATCACACACATACCCAGAATATATGAAAAACACAAAACCAATTAAAAAATTTAAAAAGCAGACCAAAAAATTGAACAGCTGCTTCACCAAAGAAGATAGTAGGATGACAAGACAGCCACCACGGGAATAGTTGCTCAACATTGCATAAACGTGAGGGACTTTAAAATCACCACGAGATGCCACTACACATCTGTCAGAATGTAAACTGGCAAACCACCTTGGAAAACAGTTTGGCAGTTTCTTAAAAAGGAAGTGAAGGTCTGTAATGACAGAAAGCAGATCAAGATTTGCCTGGGGAAAGGAAAGGTGCTGGAAGGGGAGGGAAGGAGAAATTACAAAGACCTAAGAGGAAACTTCAGGTGTAGTGAGTATGTTCCTTACGTTAATAGTGGTGGTTTCCTGAGTGTATACATTTATCAAAACTTAATAAATTGAACACTTTATTTTTAAAAAATATTTATTTATTTGACAGAGAGAGAGAGAGAGAGATCACAAGTAGGCAGAGAGGCAGGCAGAGGGGGAGGGGGAAGTAGGCTCCCTGTTGAGCCGACAGGCTGATGAGGGAGCTCTATCCCAGGACTCTGAGACCATGACCTGAGCTGAAGACAGAGGCTTAACCCACTGAGCCACCCAGACACCCCAGGACACCTTAGATATATATCATTTTTGGTATCAGATGTTAATAAACCTGTTTTAAGAAAATCAAATGGCATGTTTACACATGTGAAAACTAAGGTTATCTGTAGAACTCTTGTATACCAGTGATAAGAAGAACCCACAAAATAATAAGAAACCACCAGGTAGGGGCATCTGGGTGGCTCAGTGGGATAAGCCTCTGCCTTCGGCTCAGGTCATGATCTCAAGATCCTAGGATCGAACCCCACGTCGGACTCTCTGCCCAGCAGGGAGCCTGATTCCCTCTCCCTCTCTCTGCCTGCCTTTCTGCCTACTTGTGATCTCTCTCTCTCTGTCAAATAAAATAAAAATAAAATCTTAAAAAAAAAAAAAGAAACCACCAGGCAGAGAGTAGAAATGTAGTCTTTTAGACTCATTTTTCAGAATTTTGAAAGTCATAGAACCATGGAATCAATTCTTGCTTTGGCTCTGATTAATTTACCCTCCTCCCTTGAAGTCAGCCAATACTCGAAATGTTGACCTTCCGTAAAGTTTTCTGTGGAGTAATGAGATTATTTAGAAGTAAGTGTAGTTTACTCAGTCAGGGGGAAGGGCAGGTCATGGCTGTATTTGGCTATGAAAGAATTAGACCCTGAGCCTTTTTTGGAAGGATCAAAGAGGGAAGTGTGAAACCATGATGACTTGGCCCATCCTTGAAGAGAAGATGTGAGGACAAAGGATTTCTGCAGAGGCTGTGGCAAGTCTGGGCTACCTTATGCTTACTCTGTCTTTATGCACACAGTGTATTTACCAACTTGTGGATGCTCTGGCTCTTAGTGGCTGTGGAGGTATAAACTTGGAATCCCAGCTGGAAAATATTACAGACATGCTGTTCAATCAGGTGAGTGCTGTGGGGCTAGAAGCATCCTGGGCTTGCTTTTTCTCTCTTCTTTGGAGGCGATGGCTCCCACAGCCCGGGTCACAACCTCCGTAAAGGCAGGTGTCTTTCACATGGTAACCTTAACCATACACATCTCAGGTTTCCCTGGAATAGATAAATGTCTGGATTCTGGGCATAGACTCGAATATTCTCCATGAGATAAATTGGGTACGTTCTGTGTGTTCCTTGAAGGTCACAGAACTTTGTTGCTCCCCCTAATCTCTAGCTCAATGGCAAGAGGTTCAAAGCACCCCATTATGTCTGTGAGAAATGTCAGGGCCTCTCTGTTGCAGCCTAGAGTAAGAAGGTAATTGAACATTTTGAAAATAGGTGTTACCTTCTTTATGTTTAATTTGCTTGCCACTGTCTTCTCTTTGGGGCTGGGAATGTGGATTCCTGGGTCTGTTTTCCTATTCCCCTTTATGGTTAAGCTCCACACTTTCCATGGTGCCTTGGTTCCTCCATCCACACCCATGGCCCCTAATTTCAGTCCTCCTGCCTTGGTCTCCCCACAGCTGAGTGAAACAGTCCAGGAGTCAGAGCCTCACTCTGCACGGAACCATATCTTTGTCCTGAAGGCTTTCTACACCCTATGTAAGTTAACACAGTTCCCTAACACTAGGTATTTGTGTGGGTGGGCACATAGAGTAACCTTCGTGTCTCCCTGGACCAGAGCAGGGACCTAGGTTCCCATAAGGGGCTTCCATCCTTCTAGAACAGATGCAAAATAATCCGTGTGAGCTTTGCTTGAAATTCAAGGAATCTTAAGGGGCAAAGATGTAGCTCCACTCCCTTCACCTGAAGTTGGCTTCCCTTTCTCCTTCAATGAATACCAGCTTAGAAGGGTGATCTTGTCATTACAACACTAATGATCATGTGAGTCATGCTGACCTATTGGAGGGCACATGGTGGGGCAGGGGAGGGACAGAGCCCAGCTAAAGGAAAGCATCTAGCTAGATGCCAACCCTCTTCCTTTTCTCCAGCCTAAAAGACCCTAATTTGTCTGGTTCGTGACATCATGGTTTGCTGTAAGCATGATTTACTTCTACTTACCACTCGCTAGTTAAACATACTCTTGATTCCCTTGTATTTGCCCCCTTCTGATAGCCAAGTTATACAATGATCAGGTGGTATTCTTAATACAAAAGACCATGAAAACCAGTGATCCAGCCAAGATAGTATCAGCCCTTCAAGTTTTCATGGATGTGTTCCCGGAAGGTGAGTGACCATTGGCCTAATCTCGGGGATCTTCTTTCCTATGAGAGTTCTTTTGTCTGGGAAAGAGTCCCAAGTATAGTTCAAGTCGCAGTTTTAAACTTAATGTAAACTCAAAGTAAATTCAGTAGGTTTAAATCTTGGCTTCACTTCTTATTAGCTGTGTAAACAGGGGCAGATTTCTTTTAGTCTGTGCCTCTATTTCCTCACCTGAAAATGAAGGTAATGCTTCCTTTAGGGTTTTTTAGTGAAGGTTAGATGAGAAAATGGATGTGAGGTACTTAGACTATTCCCCAATATGCAGTGAGTTTTGTAGTGGTTTAGTCTGTGATTATGATCTTGGGGAACAAGCATCAACTCCAATCCAGCGTTTGCTAGACCTTTGCTCTGTGTCTAGCAGAATGCAAGGCACTGAAAACAGACACTCAAATAAGACATAGTCCCTGCTCTCAAAGAGTTCACTATTGCATTCGGAGTGTGAAACAATGCAAGATAATACGTGAAAAGTTGTTCAAATGTGACCGTGGTTATTTGCAATAGGAATATAGAGAAGGGGTCAGTCGGGAGATGGGATGGGCTCTGGAGCAGGGAAGCAGATTGTAACAGTGAGTTAGGAGAGAAAATTTACATAAAGAAGAACAGTTGTCATAGTTTTAAAGGTTGTGGTGTATGGGGCAGTGGGGGTTGCGGGAACAGCTTGACTGGGGTCGTGGGCATTCGTAGGAGACTGGAAAGAGCTGGGGCTCCAAAGCCAGCTTGATGATAATCCCGTTTTTTGTCACTCTTCAGTCTGGTTTGAAGCAGAGGGATGGTGGAGATAATCTTTGGGCGCTCTATCTGGTCCTCGAAGACCAGGACAGTACCTGGAATTCCTCTCACCTGTCTGTCTTGTGCCTCCCAATACAACAGAGAGGCTGGAGGAGACTGATCCCCAGCTGTGTGTGTGTCTTTTCTCTAGTGTCCCAGACAGAGCAACTGAAGAATGAAGTGATACATTCCATCATCATCATGATTCAGGACGATCTCAAACCAGGGAGCAGAAAGGCGGAATATTTGGGCCGGGAGGGCAGTTGCTTTCTTGAGACCTTGAAGTTGTATAAAATGGAGAGGCGAGGCTGTTCATGGATGAGAGAGGTAAGGCATCCCCTTACCAAGCCCACCCTGGCCTCAGACTCTGCCCATGGGTTACATGTGAGCTCTTCAGAGCCTGAGAAGGATTTGAGAAGTGGACAGGTGGTTCCTACCTATTTTCTGAGCCTTGTCAGTGGGGACACAGAGCTCTAAAAAATACTAATTCTTTTTTTTTAAGATTTTATTTATTTATTTTACAGACAGAGATCACAAGTAGGCAGAGAGGCGGGCAGGGGAGAGAGAGGAGGAAGCAGGCTCCCCACGAAGCAGAGTCTGATGTGGGGCTCGATCCCAGGCCCCTGGGATCATGACCCGAGCTGAAGACAGAGGCTTTAACCCACTGAGCCACCCAGGCACCCCACATACTAATTCTGCCCCCTAAATATTCAGTTTTCTTGGGGAAAGAAGACCTCAATCATCATATCTAGCATGGGGTCTGTGGCACCATATTTTTAGCAGCCTCTGCCTGGATTGGAGGCAGCAAATACTGCTCCCAGCTCTGAATTGAGACCAGGTGGACAACTATGACACCATCCCTAAAAACCAAGTCCTAAATCTTCAGAAGGTTGATGGAGAGACTTGGATCTTGAGGGCTGGGCCTTCGGACTTGTGGGATTCATTTCTGGCTTTCCCTATGAAGGCCAGAACATGGGACTTCTCCTGGACTCTGATTTCTCCCTACCCAACTCTTCTGTCCATTACTTATGTAAGACGTGGGCAAGCTCAGTGCTTCAGGAGAATGGTAAGAACTGAAATAGGCTAGAACTTCAGGGTCGAGTAGGGTTGTCTGTAATCACCTAGAGACCAGTGAAGAGTCACATTGGGCTTGAAGTTGGGAGATCTGAGTCTCTTGAAGACTCCTGTCACAGGCTCTTGTCCTCTGTGTTCTCACCTGGAACATGAAGGGTCATACTGATGTGCCTTCCTATCTTGTCACATGATAGGTGACGCTTCCCCCCTCAAAACTACCCCCCACAGGTACGGAAGGCCCTCCTGCACTTCATCGAGATGCTGGGCCGGCTTGACTACTTGACCATGCCCCAGGGGAATATCATCATCAACTATGTCATCAAGCTCAGCGAGTCTGCCTGCTCTGTGAGCAGGGGCCAGGCAGGGAGGGGACAGAGGGTGGCAGCAAGAGAAGGACAGGGTCGGGAGCAGGAGGGAAAGAAGAAGAGGGCATCGTCGGCACAGTGGGAAGGGGCTTTGGTGTCTAAAACTCTGAGCAGTGAGCCAGGGGAGGCCTTGAATCAGAAGACTCCACTAGCATTGGTTTCAGATTTAAATCTTTTCCTATTCCAGAATGAAGAGGACATCCAACGAATGTGTTCCGAAATCCTACAGATGGTACAAGCAGCTAGGGTCAAAGAGGCTCCTTCATCTCCTCCTCTCCTGGTGCCCAGACACCCTGACCCCCAGATTGCATTCTCTCTGTCTCCCCCCTCCCCCCACTCCACCTAACCCCCTGTACTGCCCCCTCTACCCTCCCCACCTCTGTCTGTTCCCACTCGAGTGTCTGGGGCTCCTCTGAGGAGTGGCTCAGTGGAGCAGAGGGTCACTCGGTGGTAAACCTGGAGGCCTGAGTCTGGGTCTTGCTCAGCCGGTTTCTGGCTATAAAATCTCGAGTAAATTGCTCTCCAGGCTATAGTTTCTTCCATAAAAAAAGACGGGCAATTATCCACCCTGCCCGCTCTTAGCAACCTCTAAGGATTCTTGGCGACTCTACGAGTTGTTGTGTGGGTCAGAGCTGAGTCAGGGGCCATGAGAAGCAAAGGACAGCTGTGATTTACTGTTCTTCCCAGATACCCCCTCTCCCTCCCAGCAAGCTGTCTCCCGACGGCTAGCATATCTTTTGCCCCCCGAATGCCACCCTGTGAAGGCGATGACAATTCACACAATTCCACATTTCAAGAAGCTCCTCTATTTAATCAAGTCCATCCTGTTGTAATTTTCATCAGGAATTGGTTGTGTTTTACCAACATGTGGGGGAAAGGAGGAGAGGGAAGGGGGATTATCAGTGAGCGGAGGGGGCTGTGTATACAGGTCTCAAATGCCCCTCCAAGAAAGGAGGACAAAGCCATAGGGTTAGAGAACTTATGACTGGGACTGATTTGGAGCTTGACATCGAATCCCCTTGCCACCTCTTCTGCCAGGTGTCCTCGCCCAAACTGATTACCTTGGCATGCCAGCCCAGCAACACCTTGGCCTTCATGCTGTTGAGTAAGATAGCCACAGACATGGCTCTGAAGGCCGGTCCCTGGGCCAGGTTCCCTATCTAAGCAGCTTCCTCCTCAGCCGTAAGTACACAGGTCGAGGAGACTGTGGAGAGGGGGCAGTTGTGAAACAGGCTGCCACAGGCGGGAGGGGAGGGTGGGAGAGAGACTGGGACTCTGGAGGGGTCCTGGGTGTGGGGAGGGGGCGCAGATCTGCTGGGAGGGCCACGAGAGCACAGCTGTGAGCCTGGGCCTGGACGGAGGAGGAAGGCAAAGGGTTAGGGCAGCAGCTTGATTCCATTTGGCTCTTCACATGGATGAAAAGGGGATTCTTCTGGAAGAGAGGCAAGAGCCCCCCCCCACCCCCACCCCAACAGATCCTTTTTCCTCTATTCCTCGTCTTGAAACACTGGAGTAGAGATGAACAAACTTTGTTATTAATTACAAAGTAATTCGTACACAGACATTCCTGACCCTTAGTTCTTTGCCCCGACTCTGAGCCTCACTCTTTGCTCACCCAATCCCTGACCGCTACTTCCAGGGAGAGTCAGAGTCAGGGTGAGGCTATCTGTTTGGCACATTACTTGGGGTGTGTGGGAGTTTGTGTGTTTGGAAAATAAGCATTCTCTGTTAGTGTTTAAAAGGTGGAGAGGTAGCAAATGACTTTCCCAGTGTTGAGAATCCTGATTATATTCAGTGTAAACAATAGATATTTAAAAGGTCAACCCAGGATTTTCAAATATGAAAAGCATGAAAATGTGTGCCTGGATAAGAACTTCTCAGGATAGTGGGAGATCCTTTCAAGGTATAAACTAATAGGAACCACTCACGAGTGGTGACTGTTTACCATGTTTCCGCTGGACAATGCCTTTCTTCCCTAGGCTGTCTCTCTATTTAAATCATTTTATTGTGGTATAAGTGACATACAGTGTTCTGTATGGGGGCTCCTGGGTGGCTCACTCAGTTAAGTGTCTGCCTTTGTCACAGGTCATGATCTCAGGGTCCTGGAATCAAGCCCCGTGTCAGGTTCTTGGCTCAACAAGGAGGTTGCCTCTCCCTTTTCTTCTCTCTCTCAACTCTCCCCACTTAAATAAATAAATAAATAAATAATAAAATCTTTTAAAAAATCTTTAAAAATATTAGTGATCTGACAATCTATACATTACTGTATGCTCACCATGATAAGTGTTGTCACCACAAGTGTCATCACAAGATTATTCATTACATTCCCTATTCTGTACTTCTCGTCCCCATGACATTTATTTTATAATTGGAAGTTTGTATCTCTTACGCCCCTCTACCTGTCTTGCCCATCCCTCCCCTCTGACCACCATCTTTCTGTTCTCCATATTTATGTTTCTCTTTCTGTTTCTATTTTTGTTTGTTCATTTGTTTAGTTTTGTAGATTCCGCACATAAGTGAAATCATATGATATTTGTCTTTCTTTGCCAAACTTCTACCTAGCACAACATTTTCGAGTTCCATCCAAGTTGTCATAAATGGCAAGATATTATTTTTATAGCCAAGCAATATTCCTTGTATGTGTTTCTCTGTGTGTACAGACCACCTCTTCTGGATCCATTCATCTATTGACGGACACTTGGGCTGCTTCCATGTCTTGGCTCTTGCAGTAAATAGACTGCAGTAAACAGAAGGGCACCTGTACCTTTCCAAATTAGTGTTTTTGTTTTCTTTCGGTAAATGCCCAGTGTGGAATTACTAGATTGTATGAGATTTCTATGATTAGTTTTTTGAGGAAACTCCATACTGCTTTCCACAGTGGCTACACCAGTTTGTTTTCCCTGCAACAGTGCACGAGGGTACCTTTCTCTCCATATTCTTGCCAATACTTTTTATTTTTGTCTTTGATGATACCCGTTCTGACAGGTAGAAGGGGTGTGTGTGTGTGTGTGTGTGTGTGTGTGTGTATGTTTAATACTGAAAATGGTCTGTTTTTAGGGTAAGTCAGAATGTCACAATCCGCAGAGCAATGGCACCAATAATCACTCTCCACTTTGCTTTTTCTCCTGCCCTGAAGAATGGGTGGTGAGCTGTTGGGTGGGAGAAGGGGCTGAAGGTTGGGCATCCTGGAGCTGATACTGACTCTGTCCTCTTCTTTTATTCTCTCTTTTTAATTTAGCTACCCAGTTCATCTCCCCACAGAAAATTCTGACCCATCTTGTGGTAAGTGATACATGTAGAGGATGAATACTGTCCATCCATCCCTCCATCTCTTCATTCCACAAATAGTTGAGTACTAGGTTATTCCAAGCATTGAGCTCGGTATGTAATAAGGGGTAGGGTCAAAGAACATAGGGGCTTTGGGGGGAGATGACAAACAGCTTGGAGCAGGGAATTGGGACCATAGTGCTGAGACCTGAAGTGAGGAAGTGGTGAGGCTGGGGAAGGCCTGACCTGTGTCCTACATGGCCTTATAGTGAGCTGCTCTCTGCTGATCTTGGGCAAGTCTGCATGCCTTTCTGGATCTCATTTTCTCAGCAAGAATGCTGTGAGAATGTTCTAGACATTATGAACACTTGGAAAGACGAGGTATAAAACTTCCCTTGAAGTGTTCACAGAGTTAGTGGGAAAGACTAGCCCGGGAATAACCACCCAGAATGCAGTGTGATAGATGCTAGTAGAGGAACACGTAAGTTACGAGGGGGATCTTAGTAGAACAAGGGGCAGACTTGGTCTCCAGGTTTCAGAGAGGAGGCAACGTTTTGAGAGCACCATGCAGAATATGTAGGAGTTCACAGGTGGAAAAGAATAGGAAGGGTCTAAGCCTCAGCTCTACCATTCTATGAGTTTGTTCTGATTTTATTCCTTCTCTTCCCTTCAATCCTTTCTCTGTCTCCTGCTTGCTTCTCTCGCTTCCCAGGTGTTTGCCCTGAAGTCCTATAGAGAAAGGGAGCTTGGGATAAGCTCTCTAAGGCTACTACAGGCCCTGCATCCTATCACCTCCTTGGACCCTGTTATCAACTCAAATGTGGGCCAGCTGTGGATGAAGGAGATCCCCCAGATGTTGCAGATTCTGGATGGTGAGGGGTTGGCTGCGAGGTGGGAGGAATGGAGCTGGGGCATTGGGGCAGAATCTGGAAGAGATGAAGTCCTGAGGTGCAGGATGGATCTTCCCTGGTGTGAGGAGCACCAGGACCAGTCTCTCTGTCTTTCTGAGATGCCGTTTGGGTAGGTCTGTTTGTTTGGACCATGTTCTGCACTGAACAGATATGCAGCCCAGAGTTCTGTGCCTCCAGATTTCCCAGAATGCTCTTTTTTATGCTCAGAGGATCAGGAAAGAGTGTGGGCTTTGGAACCAGAGACGCAGGTTCGTAACCTTGCTCTAACGTTTGCCAGCGGGGTATGTTTGGCCTTTGAAAAGTCATACATTTCCTGGAGCCTCTGTAAAGAAGGGGAAACAATTATCTTGTAGTATCGTGATCCAAATTAAATGAGATGATGGGCAAAAACCCCTTGGAATGGTGTTCCAATGTTGGTTCTTTTTCCCTGGCTGGGGCCTTCTGGTCGGCAGGTCCCTATAACTCTCTTCTTTCCTAGATCACACTGAGAAGAATCTGGATCAGGAGGAGTGGGAGGACAGGCTACTCTAGGTATGCACTCTAAGAGACATACCATTCTCCACACTTGCCTTCCTTCCCCTCTTTAGGATCTTTAAGGAGAAGAGGCCCCAGACCCCCTGAGCTAGAGACATGATTAAGGGACCTCCCTACTCAAGAGAACCTCTTTTCGAGGTTCTGAGAGGACTCCCGGCCTCTACATTGGAATCTTTGACTATATCCTAGACCTTATCTTACATTCCACACCCTCAAAATTGTACTGTACAGTATGGGAATGGGGCCCTAGCTTTGTGTCCTTGGGCAAGTAATTTAGCCTTTGCCGGCCTCAGCTCCTTTATCTGCAAAATGGAAATAACTTCCATCTCCCAGAATTAAATAGGATAATACAGGAAAAGGAGAGCCTTGCAAACTGTAAAGGGTTTCACACATAGAGTTGGTATTACCATCGTTGTCCCTATATTGTTATTCTCCAGCCCTGACTAACCCCCCCTCCCCCATGTATATCAGCTCTTCCCCATTTCTTGAGCTCTTTTTTCATATTCACAGACCATGCCCCTTGTCTCTTGCTTCTTTCTGACCCACTTCCATGAGGCAGAAAAGCACAGCCACTGCTCTGTGTGGTCCTCTTCTCCCTTCCTCTTAGTTTTCAAGTCAGTCGTTAGTGGCCATCAATGATGACAGCTGGCGGGAGCAACTCATCAAGGTTGTCTTGGAGAGGATAAATTATTTCAGCGATGGTGAGGAGAAGGTGTGTGTATGTGCATGCGTGCGCATGCGCAGGTGGCATATCAGGCAGCTGGTGGTAGTTGCAAGGAGGGAAGTGGGGGTGGAGGCTGGTGTGTAGGAGTTTGGTGGGGAAGGAATACAGAAATGTACACGAAGGACAGGCCTTGTGGGAAAAGCCAGCCCATGTTTCTGGGCCCCAGGGAATGGAAGGATGGAGCATACCAGGAGCTGGCAGTCACACAGAAACAGCAAAAATATAAATATCTTCACATTTGTTTAGTGTTTGTGGTGTCTTGTTTTATTTTTGTTTTTGTTTTTTTTAAGATTTTATTTATTTGTCAGAGAGAGAGAGAGTGAGCACAGGCAGACAGAATGGCAGGCAAAGGCAGAGGGAGAAGCAGGCTCCCTGCTGAGCAAGGAGTCCCATGTGGGACTCAATCCCAGGGCGCTGGGACCATGACCTGAGCCGAAGGCAGCTGCCCAACCAACTGAGCCACCCAGGCATCCCCTGTTTAAGGTTTTATCAAGAACTTTGCCATCTGTTGTCTTAACTGAACCTCCCAGTCATTCAGAGGTCAAAGAATAGAGCTGGTATTTTGGTGCAGTGGAAAGATCATTGACCTAAGGGTCAGATTGAAGCAAGTTAGTTCAAGTAATATTTGAGGTCATACTATGGATTCAGGAGTATATGTGATGTTGGGGTTGCAGAGCTGACTAGGGAAGGGGCTCCTTTGCTCACAGACCTCAAGGTCTGTTCTGGTGAAGGCCTCGTTCCTGTCCTGGCTTTTCCTGCACTCCTGGTGCAGTCTGGGCCAACTGTCTTAGCCTTTGTGAGATTTTGGTCACCTCACTTGGGCAGTGGCAGAAATGACTTCTGATCACAGGAGAGTGGGTGAGGATAGACAAAGACACCTGTGCAGTTGCTTTGTAAAAGTCAAAAGACCAAGTAACCGACAACTCATTATCCCGACTCCCAGATGGAGAAACATAATCTAGAGGGATTTAGAGCCTTAAGCAATTTATTGGTAAAATTGGCACCTGAATCCAGGTTTCTTCATTTTAAATCTTGTTTTCCTGTCGCCAAGCAACATTTTATTTGGGCTTTGAGGGATCTCCAGGGAAGAGGCCTTATTTCCAAGACTGAATATTAGCTCTCTAATTATTAACAAATATATATGAAGCACCTGCTATGTGCAAAGCTTTGTGGATGGAAGAATGAAGCAAACAGGGATCCTGATCTTATTTATTAAGTTATTAAAAATATGTACAAATGCTTTTGGCATAGCAGGCATGGACTAGGCACAGGGTACTCACATAAAAGGCACAGACTCTGCCTTCAGGAAACCACTGCTTGAGTGAACAGAGTAGAGAGTGGATTATTGTAAGTGTGGTAATTGTCGAGATTGGAATGTGCACTGTATGCTTGGGAGCAGAGGGGAGAGCTGGTCAGAAAAACTTTCTCGAAGGTGGTCTACCATATCAGTTCACTTAGGACTGTCCTGGTTTTAGCTTTAAAAGTCCAGCATACTGGGGCGCCTGGGTGGCTCAGTGGGTTAAAGCGTCTGCCTTCCACTCAGGTCATGATCTCAGGGTCCTGCGATCAAGCCCCGCATTGGGCTGTCTGCTCATGAGGGAACCTGCTTCCACCGTGCCCCCCATCTGCCTCTCTGCCTACTTGTGATCTCTGTCTGTCAAATAAATAACATCTTAGATGAAGAAGAAGAAGAAGAAGAAGAAGAAGAAGAAGAAGAAGTCCAGCATACTAGGAAATGCCTCAGTACTGGGAAAACTGGGAATATTTGTCACTCTACAGACAAATGATTCAGTCTGGGAAGATGAGTAATGTTCCAGCTAAGCAGAGAGTCAGGTGCCTCAGGTCAGGTTTCATAGAAGCAGAGCCCAAAGGGAGGGTCCTTGTCAAGTGATTTGTCAAGAAAGGAGCTGTGGTCAGGTAAAGGACGCAGGATAGAAGAGGAGAGGCCAAGAAAGGACGTGGGGAGATCTGGATGGAAACTACACTGTAGAGTCTATCCTGTTTAGAGACAAGTGAGAGGCTATGGCTTTTGTACCTCCCCACCCCTCCACCTCTCTGTCACCAGTGCCAGGCTTCTATGGTTGTTAAGGGGCAGGGATGGGAGAGAGAAGAATATAACTCTCAGGCATCTCCAGACAAAGGGACCCAAAAAGACTGCAGGTGGGAACTGCTCACAATGGTGTCCACAGCCAGGGAAGGGAAGGAAACTTCAGCTCTGGATAAGGCTTGAAGAGCATCTGCTAGAGGAAGAAAAAGTGCCCATCAAGAGGGGGTTCTAGGGTGAGAGCTGAAACGTTCCTTGAACATGTGGTATACCCTTTTTGTCTACTGTGTCAGGCACTCTGTAAGTGCTGGAGTAGAGCAAAGAACAAGACGTACACTGCTCCTGAGCTTTATTTATCACTGGAGATGAGAGGTTGGGGCGAGTTAAGAATTAACCAAACAAATGCATAAACAAATGACTAGTGATTGTGATGAAGCCTTGAATGAAAGTATCAGGATGGTGAGCTTAGAGAGCATTTAGGAGATCAAGGAAAGTTCACTGAGCCAGGATCAGAAAGATGAGAGTGAGACAGCATTTTGAAGAACCCAGGGAAGATTCCAGACAGGGGAAATGGGAAATATGGAAATCGTGAGGCAGGAAAGTGTTCGAGTGCATAAATATGGATATTACAAGGTAGACAGGGCAATGCACAGTAAGCAAGAATCAAGGCTGCTAAAATTCAGAAGAGGAAGACAGAAAGACTACATAAAAATACTTTTTTTGATTATGCTATTTTGATTTTTAAATTATGCAAATTTAAGGAACTTTTTTTAAAAAAGATTTTATTTATTTATTTGACAGAGATCACAAGTAGGCAGAGAGGCAGGCAGAAAGAGAGAGGAAGAAGTAGGAAGAAGTAGGCTCCCTGCCAATCAGAGAGGCCAATGAGGGACTCGATCCCAGGACCTTGAGATCATGACCTGAGCCAAAAGCAGAGGCTTAACGCATTGAGCCACCCAGGCGCCCGGAACTTTTTATTTTTAATTTTTTCAAGTGAAATCTTTGCTATTAAAATTTATTTATTTGTTTTTTTGTTTTAACTTATTTTTTCATTCAAGTATAACCAACAATGTTATATTAGTTTCAGATGTACAATATGGTAACTCAACAATTTTATACATTTCTTGGTACTCATCAAAGTAAGTGTACTCTTAAGTCCCCGTACCCACCTTCCCTCTGACAACCACCAATTTATTCTCTGTGTTTAAGACTTTTTTTTGTTGTTGTTGGCCTCTTTTTTTCTCTGTTTGTTTCATATCTGAAATTCCACATCTGAGTGAAATCATGTCGTATTTCTCTTTTTCTATTTCACTTAGCATTATACCCTCTAGATTGACCCATGTGGTTGCAAACAGAAAGACTTCATTCTTTTCATGGCTGATAATATTCCATTCCACATCTTTATCCATTCCTCTGTCAATGGACTGGGTTGGTTCCATTTCTTGGCTATTGTAAATAAATAATTCTGCAATAAACGTCGGAGGCATATATCTTTTTGAATTAGTGTGTTCATTTTCTTTGGGCGAATACCCAGTAGTGAAATTGCTGGACTATGTGGTTAGTCTATCTTTAGTTTTTCGAGGAACATCTGTACTATTTTCCACAGTGGCTGTACCAGCTTGCATTCCCACCAACAGGACACAGGTTTCCTTTTTCTCTCCATCTCCACAAACTCTTGTTATTTCTTGCGTTTTTTATCTTTAGCCATTTTGACAGGTGTAAAATGATATGTCATTGTGGTTTTGATTTGCATTTTCCTGATAATTAATGATGTTGGGGATCTTTTCGTGTGTCTACTAGCCATCTATACATCCCCTTTGGAAAGATGTCTATTCAGGTCCTTTGACCATTTTTTAATTGGATTATTTGCTTTTTTGGTGTCAAGTTGTACAAGTTTGTTTTTTTTAAATATATTTAGGATATTAGCTCCATATCAAATATAACATTTGCAAATATCTTATCCCATTCAATAGGTTATATTTTTGTTTTGTTAGAGGTTTCCTTCACTGTGCAGAAGCTTTTTATTTTGGTGTAGTCCCAACAGTTTAATTTTGCTTTTGTTTCCCTTGCCTGAGGAGACATAGCAAAAAAAAAAAAAAAAAAAAAAAAAAAAAAAAATTCCTATGGCTGAAGTAAAAGAAATTACTGCCTATGTTTTCTTTTAAGAATTTATGGTTCCAGCGGCACCTGGGTGGCTCAGTGGGTTAAGGCCTCTGCCTTCATCTCTGGTCATGGTCTCAGGGTCCTGGGATGGAGCCCTGCATCCGGCTCTCTGCTCAGCAGGGAGCCTGCTTCCTCCTCTCTCTCTCTGCCTGCCTCTCTGACTACTTGTGATCTCTGTCAAATAAATACAAATCTTGAAAAAAAAAAGAATTTATGGATCAAATGGAGACAGTTATGTCTTCAATCCACTTTGAGTTTAGTTTCGTGTATGGTGTGAGAAAGTGGTTTAGTTTCTTTTTTTTTTTTTTTTTTGCATGTGGCTATCCAGATTTTACAACACAATTTGTTGAAAAGGCTGTCTTTTTCCCATTATATATTCTTGCCTCTTTGTCATAGATTAATTGACCCACCATAAAAAGCATGGGTTTGCTTATGGACTTTCTATTCTATTACATTGATTTATGTGTCTGTTTTTGGCCATTACCATACTGTTTTGATTACTACAGCTTTGTAATAAAGTTTGAAATCTGGGACTGTAATACCTCTAGCCTTTGTTCGTCTTATTCAAGACTGCTTTGGCTATTTGGATTTTTTGTTTGTTTACTTTTTTGTTTTTTTATTTGTCTGTTTTTTGTATTCCGGACAAATTTTAGGATTATTCGAGTTCTGTGAAAAATGTTGTTGGAATTTTGATGGGAGTTGCCTTAGTTTGTAGATTACTTTGGGTAATATGGACATTTTAACAATATTGATTGTTCCAATCCATGAACATGGACTATCTTTCCATTTTTTAGTGTCATTTTTTAGTGTCATTTTTATTTTTTTTATTTTTTTTTAAAGATTTTATTTATTTATTTGACAGAGAGAGATCACAAGTAGGCAGAGAGGCAGGCAGAGAGAGAGAGGAGGAAGCAGGCTCACTGCTGAGCAGAGAGCCCGATGTGGGACTCGATCCCAGGACCCTGAGATCATGACCTGAGCCGAAGGCAGCGGCTTAACCCACTGAGCCACCCAGGCGCCCCTAGTGTCATTTTTAGTATCTGACCCTGATCAAAGTCAGATAAAGGCATTATAAAGAAAGAAAACCACAGGCCAAGATCTCTGATGAACATAGATGCAAAGATGCTCGGAAAATACTAACAAACAGAATCCAAAATCATTCACCATAAACAAGTGGGATTTAATCCAAGTATGTGATGGTGGTTCAGTATTCACAAATTCATCAACATGATAGATCACATTAACCATATGATCATCTCAATAGATGCAGACAAAGCATTTGACAAAGTACAATATCCATTCATGATAAAAACTCTCAGCTGAGTAAGTTTAGAGAGAACATACTTCAACATAAGAAAAGCCATACATGAAAAACCCAGAGCTAACACCATACTCAATAGCGAAAAACTGAGAGCTTTCCCCCTAAGATCAAAAAACAACGTAAGGGGGTCCACTCTCACCACTTTTATTCAACATAGTAGCAGCAATCCTAGCCATAGCACTCAGACAAGAAAAAGAAAGAAAAGTCATTCAAGTTGGCAAGGAAGAAATAAAACTTCCACTATTTGCAGATGACATGATGTTATATACCGAATATCCTAAAAACTCCATGAAACTGATAAATGAATTCAGTGAAGGATACAACAGTAATATACAGAAATCTGTTGCATTTCTTTACACTTAATGAAGCATCAGAAAGAGAAATTAAGAAAATAATCTCATTTACAATTGCACCAAAAATTGTAAAATACGTATAAATAAACTTCACCAAGAAGGTGAAAGATCTGTACTCTGAAAATGGTAAAACATTGATGTAAGGAAGGTTTTATTTCCTAGCTGGAAATAGGAATTATATGGATCAGGGAAAGTTCCTAAAGGGATGATCTGTACCCTAAGATGCTGAGAAACTAGAAATACAGCTTTCTCTTATCTCTAGCTTTAGCCCCTGCTGTCTAGGGATACTGTCTTATCCAGATGACCCCCAGAGAACAGGAGGGCCAGTGTGGAGGATAGGGCAGTGGGGAAGATGCTGGTTGACCATTTCTTTTCTTTCTTTTTTTTTTTTTTTTAAAGATTTTATTTATTTATTTGACAGAGAGAGATCACAAGTAGGCAAAGAGGCAGGCAGAGAGAGAGAGGAAGGGAAGCAGGCCCCCTGCTGAGCAGAGAGACCCATGTGGGACTTGATCCCAGGACCCTGAGATCATGACCTGAGCCAAAGGCAGCGGCTTAACCCACTGAGCCACCCAGGCGCCCCAACTGGTTGACCATTTCAAAACCAGTTTGGGTAATGGCTATTCCCCAATCTATCCTAACTTCATTCCAAGCTATGCATGACCCTGCCTTTTCACCCCTCCTAGGATTTCCTGTATAAATTCTTTGGATTTACCTTGGGGACTTCAAGGAATATGAAACTGGTGAAGACGATGCTTTCCTCTATCTTACAAAGTGTCCATGAAGACCAGGGAGGTGAGGTGGAGGAACTGACAAAGGGGAAAGAAACATTTTTCCTTTAAAAGGCAGGATGACGAAGTAGTTAAAAGCTGAGATCTGGCAAGCTAGAAAACCTGTTGGAATCCTAGGTCTGCCACTTTCTCACTGTGTGCCCTTGGGCAAGCTATTTACTATTATTATTTTATTTTCTGAATCATTTCAGGAAGTTGCAGTTATGCGCATTTCCCCATTTTCACGGTGTACTACCTAAAAATAATGATATTCTCTTACATAATCAAAGCACAGTGATCAAAATTAAGAAGTTAACATTGCTACAGTACTATTTTCTAATTTATAGACCTGATCTGAAAATGGCCAATTGTCCTGCCCATGTGTGTTTTTTTTTTTTTTTTTTTAAGATTTTATTTATTTATTTATTTATTTGACAGACAGAGATTACAAGTAGGCAGAGAGGCAGGCAGAGAGAGAGGAGGAAGCAGGCCTGATGCGGAGCTCGATCCCAGGACCCTGGGATCAAGACCTGAGCTGAAGGCAGAGGCTTTAACCCACTGAGCCACTCAGGCTCTCCCTGCCCATGTTTTTTTTAGAGCAAAAGAAAGACATTTTTTTCCCCTCTGGTCTGAGATCCAAATTAGAATCGATTTATCATTTAGCTTTAATATTTTCAATTAGCAATAATCGCGCCTCGGATAAACCTCATTGACTAGCTTTAATATTTTTAATCTGGAACCACTCCTCAACATTTATTTTTCATGAACTTGACATTTAAAAATGTATGGACCAGGTCGCCGAGACGTGGCGCGCGCCGGGCCGGGGGCGTCTTCCGGGGCGTGGGCGCGGCCTCCCGTGGGGCCTGGACTCCGCCCGGGCCGCCCGCCTCGGCCGCGGGGCCCGCCTCGCCGGGGCCGGCCCGCGCCCCCGCCCCGGGCACCCCCGATGACAGCTGTCGCGTGCGGGCCAGGCGGGTCGCGCCAGAGACGCCTTTTCCAGATGGCGGCGCTCTGTTGACGAAGCGCCAGGAGCGCCCGAAAGTTGTGAGGCCGGGGCCGGGCGGGGGCCGGGGGCTGTGGGGGGCCGGGCGGGGCCGGCGTGCGCTCCGCGGTCTGCCCCCCGCCCTTCGTCCGCCCCCGCCAGGCGCCGGAGGGCCGAGAGGGCGCGCGACCGCCCGCGCGTTTCCAGGAAGAGCCGCCGCGGCGGGTCGGGGTCCCGGAAAGCGCGTGTCCGGGAAGCGCGGCCGCCGCGGCTCTGGGCCGGGCCCGGACTTCGTGGGTGAGACGCGAATCGAGGTTGCGCCTTCCCGTCGCCGTTGTCCCTCCGGGCCCGGACTCGGACTCGGTCTCCGTGGGTCTCGTTTCGCCCTTTGCCGTGAGCGGCACCGCCCCGCCCCCATTGCTGGAGGGCGCCAGGCCCCTGCGGCCCCTGCGCTTTCCCGGGTGCGGGGACCCCCCGCGCGCGCCCCCGCTCTGCGCGCGAGTCTGCCCGGCCGGCCGCGGGGCAGCTCCGGCCGCGGGGCAGCTCTGGCCGCGCGTCTCCGCCGAGAAAACGGGAAGTTGTTCCGGAGTTCGCTCTAACGGGATCCCGCGCAGCGTTTCTGCGAAGCCGCTTCAGGGCGCGCGCGGCCCCAGGGGTCAGCGCCCGCCGACCTGAGCAGAGTCCCGGGGTCCTCCGCGGGGAGGTTCTCCCGCTGCCGCCGCCGCTCCGGCTGGCTCGCTCTCAGGTCCATCAAATCTCTTCAAAATGCCGGTTCAGATTTCAGCGAAGCAGGTGCGTCCCAGCAGGGCACCTCGTGCCGCTCCTCCCGCGAACAACGCTCGCTCGTCCGCGCCGTCGTGGCCAAGTTCAGGGCCAGGAGGACCCGGTCGGCGTGGGGGACGCGTGCGAGGAAGAGGAAGCCGCGTTCCGGTTGGCGCCGAGGCGAGGCCGCGTCTGGAGAGGAAAGTGCTCCTGGGAGCTGCGCTCGGCTCCGGGGGTCCCGGGGACGCGGTGCGGGGACACACGGTCCAGGCCGCCGCGCTTCTCCGCACGAGACCCGCACGGGTTCCCGCGTGGGCCTGGTGTTTCCGACGTGAAGACGCCGATGCGCTGGGGGTCCCCGCCCGCGCCGGGGTTGGTAAGGGACCCGCTGCCAAGGGAGCGGCCGCAGCCTGGAGCGCGGGCGCCGCGCGGACAGTCGGCTGAATCTGCGGCCACGCGTGCAGCCGGGTCGCGCCGGTCCGTGTGGCGTGTCGGGCTGTGTCCCCGCCGAGGCCGCAGAGCGCGCAGAGGGCGGAGGCGCGGCCGGAGCCGCCGAGTGCGGGTCGCCGTCCGCGCGCGCCTCGTCTTCACGTTTTTCCTTGCGGGGCCGCGGCAGCTCCGGCTCGTGGACGCTGGTCCGACGGCCTTCGGCAGCGGTCGCCTCGTGAGGGATGGCAGACGGGGCGCGGGCGCGGCGCCGAGCCTCGGGGGGTTCCGCCGGTGCAGCCTGCTGCGTCCTGCCGAGCCTCGTGCACTGAGCGGCGTCCAGCTGCGGCTTCGCTTGACTCCTGGCCGCCCAGGCTCGCGGCCGGGGCCGAAGGCGGCTGTTCTCGCCCGCGCGCCGGGCCCGGGGAGCTGGGCTGCGTGGAGCCGCGGGCACCTCCCGCCATCCTGCAGCCTGTGCGGCGCGGGCGCTCCACGGGGCTCCGATCCACCACTCTCCTCTCGCCCGTGTCTCTCCCGCGCTCCCTCGCCCCACGTTCCAGGGCCGGGCCTGTCTGCGTCCCGGACTTGTCTTGGATCATGGCCCGGATCCCTCCCTGGTGAATCCCGCGGCGACGTGCTTCTGGTGGTCCGAGCTGGGAAAGGCGCTGCTGGGAGGAGACCGAAGCCTCCCGCTCTCGCGCTCTGGTCCGGAGCAGAGTCCTGGGGCGGAGAGTGATTGACCGGGGGAGGGCTCAGCCGGCTCTGCAGCCGGCCCAGCCAGCGCGTCTGGGAAAGTACGGGCGGTTCCGTCTGAGACCCTGTTCCGGGAAGACCTCTGCTGGGGGGTTCCAGCCTGGAGGATCTGAGTCCTGAATGGAGGCCCCAGGGAAGACTCCTCAGTGTCCCGGAGAGGCTGGCCCCCTGGCAGAGCCCGAGTCCTGTGGGTGCCTCCGGGGCCACTGTGGCCTGTGCTCCTGACCAGCGCTGGCTCCGCGAAGGCCCCTCGGCAGCTGCACCCCAGCCCTTTCCCAGCACCCGCTGCTGATGGTGGCCTGGGGCTGGGGTGCAGCAGGCTGGCGCCTGCTGGCCCTGTGGAGGCTCTCAGAGATGGCTCC
Source organism: Mustela lutreola (assembly GCF_030435805.1). Taxonomy (NCBI): domain Eukaryota; kingdom Metazoa; phylum Chordata; class Mammalia; order Carnivora; family Mustelidae; genus Mustela; species Mustela lutreola. The sequence continues at coordinate 12,159,710 of NC_081297.1, read as the reverse complement.
CTGCTGTGGACGGGGGACCTGGCCCTTTGGTGGTGCACACGAGGCCTTGCACCTGCTCTGTCCTGCTCAGCACCCCCATGGATGCAAACCACAAGGGGCGACTTTTCCTCCAAGGCCGCTGCTGACTGACCTCAGTGGACAGCCTCCCCAGGGAGCGGTGTCCAGAGCGCGAGCCCTTCCGGGCTGCACTCCACATCCTGTAAGCAGAAGGACACTTGGAAAACTCGGTAGCTTCCAGCCATCGCAGCAGTTTCACAACTGCCCCTCATGGGACTGCCCTGGTCCCCGTGGGAAAAGGCGATGCGAGAGGGTCGTCGTGCTGCCTAGATGACAGCCCTCTGGTCTCCAGGAGAAGATGCAGGTCTGCGCTGTGTGAGTGCGTGTCTGCGTGGAGAAGCGGGTCCGGGTGGGGCTCCCGGCAGGTGGTGGCCCGCGCCCTGAGGCGAGCTGGTGTGCTTCCCGCGTGCCTGCCGCTTTGGTGGGGTTTATGATCTGCTGTGCTCGTTCGCATTCAAAAGATGGAGTTCATATTCCAAGGCTGAAGATGGTGGACATTTGGGGGCACAGATAAGCCTTCGGATCAGGTTTTTACCCATCTCCGACGACGCGGCCCGAGTAGTTATGGTCAATTATGGAGAATAACCAGGAAACTCATCCCAAAAGGGATGGTGAATTGGTTTCTGATAAAATAAATTTTAAAATAGAAGAGGAAGATGGTGTTCGCATCCCTAATCACAGTTTGGAAGGAGTGGCGATTAAGAGGGAGCAGGACAGGCCCGGGGCGGAGCGAGGTGGGGAGCAGACAGAGGCAAGGGAGGCGGGCGGGGGCCGCGAGCCCCACGGGCAGTGCCTCCCCGCCGACCAGGAGGAGGAGTATGGGGCTCTGTTCTCCCAGTACAGCAGCACACTGTACGACTTGGCCACGGAGGCCGTGACGCAGAGCCTCCTCTTGGGCCGGGGCGCAGGCTCCAGGAAGAAGTCGCCGGCCTGGAAGCATTTCTTCATCTCCCCGCGGGACAGCACGAAAGCCATCTGCACGTACTGCATGAAGGAGTTCAGCGGAGGGAAGAATGAGAAGGACCTGAGCACCAGCTGCCTCATGCTGCACGTGAGGAGGGCGCACCCCACCATGCTGGGCCAGGAGACCTGCGGCGGCTGGCCGGCCCTGCCCTCCCTGTCGCCCCCGCCTCTGCGGCTGCCGCCACAGCCCGCCAACGCCGGAGACCTGGGCGCCACGCGCTCACCCCTCAAGCTCGCCCCAAAGCTGGCATCCAAGGTGCTGTCCCCCTACGACGTGACGGAGGAGCCTGTGGTCCCCTCTGAAGACGTCCCCCCAGACACGTCTGCCCCTGATAGGTATGGGCGGGAGGAGTCCCTGGGGGGGCCGCCGCACCTGCCCCCGCTGCCAGGCGAGGAGAGCGCGGAGAACAGGCTGGAGAGAAACCCGCCACTCCCCAAGGGCACGTCGGGGTCCCGCAGGCGGTCGGCTGTGTGGAAGCACTTCTACCTGTCGCCGCTAGACAACTCCAAGGCCATGTGCGTCCACTGCATGAACGAGTTCAGCCGGGGCAAGAACGGGAAGGACCTGGGCACCAGCTGCCTCATCAGGCACATGTGGCGGGCATACTGCTCCATCCTGCTGCTGGAGAACGGCGGGGGCTCGGGCATCCCGCCGCTGTACGCCGCGCCCCCCACGCTGCTGCCCGCCCTGCCGCCTCCCGACGGAGACCCGGCTGCCCGGGCGTCCCCCTCGGCGTCCTCCTCCCGGACCGGCTGCCCGAGGAGCTGCAGGTGCGTCTGAGCGCCAGAGACCCGCTGACGGAGGACACTGCGCCGGCCTCGGACGACGTGGGCGCGGCCTCGCTGGCGTCCTCCCCAGAGAAGATGCAGGCTGGCGGCCTGAGCCCCGGCCCGCTGGACTGTGGCGCTGGGTCCCAGCAGAGAAAGGAGGTGATAAAGAGGCTGAAGTCGGAGGTGTGGCAGCACTTCTCGCTGGCGCCCACCTACAGCCTCAAGGCCCTGTGCCGACACTGCGCCTGCGTCATCAGTCGGGGCCGCAGGGGCGACGTGGGCACCAGCTGTCTGATGCGGCACCTGTACCGCCGGCACGCAGACGTCCTGGGCGCCCCGAACGGCGCGCTGGGCGCCAGCCTGGCCAACTCCCCCTACGCCACGCTGGCCTCAGCGGAAGGCGCCGCTTCCAGATCGAGTGACCTGCCCTCCCTGGTCCCGAGAAACAGTCCGGTCCTCTTTCCTGTGAGCAGCAAGAAGACCTCCAAGCTGTGGAACCACTTCTCCATCTGCTCCGCGGACCCCACGAAGGTCGTGTGCCTGCACTGCGGCCGCACCATCAGCCGGGGCAAGAAGCCCACCAACCTGGGCACCAGCTGCCTCCTGCGCCACCTGCAGCGGTTCCACAGCGGCGTGCTCAAGGCCGACGCGCCCCGGGCCGCGCGGCCTTCCTCGCCCGGCCCGCGGGGGCCCCTGAGCGCCCAGCTGCCCGGAGCCACCTCCTTCGAAGACCCCAACGAGAAGTTCTACGATTCTCATCCCGTTGCCAAAAAAATCACGAGTCTCATAGCTGAGATGATTGCACTCGACCTCCAGCCATACTCCTTCGTAGACAACGTTGGCTTTAACAGGCTGCTTGAATACTTGAAACCTCAGTACTCTGTACCCTCCCCATCCTACTTCTCGAGGACGGCCATCCCAGGGATGTACAATAATGTGAAGCAGGTAGTCCTGTCGCACCTGAAGGAGGAGGAGAGCTGCGTGGTCCACTTCACGTCCGGGATCTGGATGAGCACGCAGACCCGCGAGTACCTGACGCTCACCGCCCACTGGGTCACCTTCGCATCGTCGGCCCGGCCGTACCTCGAGGACCACCACAGCTCGGCCCTGCTGGACGTGTCGCAGGTGGACTGCGACTACAGCGGCAGCAGCATCCTGAAGCAGCTGGAGGGCTGGTGGGAGGCCTGGGTGACGTCCAGCGACCTGCAAGTGGGCATCACAGTCACCGACAACCCGAGCATCGGGAAGATGCTGAGCGAGGGGGAGCGGGCCGGCGGGCAGTGCTTCAGCCACACGGTCAACCTGGTGGTCAGCGAGGCCCTCAAGAGCCAGCGCATGGTCCAGAGCCCGCTGAGCACCGCGCGGAAGCCGTGCAAGCGGGTGCAGCGCTCGCCCCGGGCCAAGGAGAAGCTGGCGGGGCTGCAGAGGGCCTATGGGCTGCCGCCGCACCACCTCCTGCAGGACGTCCCGTCCAGGTGGAGCACGTCCTTGCTATCTAGATAATTGGTGTGGGCAACTGGCAGAAAGGGATAGCATTTACTGAGATGGAGAAGAATAAAGGACAGACAGCTTGGAGCATATTATTTTTCCTCCAGCATTAGTGGATAACCACGCACTTTGGCAGTTGGGAAAATTTTGCAGTCCTTCAGGGTGACTTTCTGTGAATCCTTTACCTCATTGCTGTAAACTTTGTACTTATCCCCCGAAATTTCCTGTGATTCCTGTGACTGCCTGACATCTTGAGAGGGACTGGCATCTGGAACGCTAACAGTGACTTTTTGTGTCCTTATTTATTCATGTTTCCTTATAATTCATATTTTATAAGTATATTCCAGTTTTATTTTTTATTTTTTTCATATTCTTGTTTTAAATAGCTATAATAATTTCTGTTTTACTCACCATCTCAATTATTTAAAATAGAAATGCACTAAAATATGCCGAAAGGAAATTTGACAAAAAATTTCAATTATATCTCTTGGAATGGCGGGGGGGGGGGGGGGAGGGGTGGGCAGTAGTAACTCTTGACAATATAATTTTTGCCAAATATTTATTTTCTGAAATTTTTAACTTTATAAGCAGTTACAATTCAATGATCAGAAAAAAGAAATGTATATTTTCTGGAACTTACTCAGATAATTATTATAATAGCAATTAAGCTTATTAACAAATATTGGTACCTGCTGCCTACCAGGCACTGTGGGAATAACAGATATTCTGTAGAACAGTATATTTAGGCTCATTAAGTTCACAAATATGTATCAAGCAGAGATAGAAATAGAAAGATAAGAAGATAGTAGGGAATAAGAGGTAGATGAATTTTAAGCAGAGTTCTAAATAACTGAAATACTGAGTCATGTATTATAGTCAGGCAATAATTGACCAAACCAAAAGTGGCAATTGCAAAGGTCTTGAGGTGAAAATTTGTTTGACTTATTCAAAGAGCATCAAGGAGATGAAGGTAGATGGTTTGTTCTGAAGAAGTGGAAGAAGACCCAGATTTCATTCAAGACTTTGGATGTTATTTTAGATGCGATGAGGAAGCACTGGAGTTTGTGAGTAGTTGTGAGAAGAAACGTGGAGTAACATGATGACTTACATGGCAGCTTTGCAGGAAGCCCAGCTTAAAGATGTTGGAAGCTTGTGAGGTGTCTGGTAAAAACAATGGAAAATTTCGGAGTTCAGAATGTATTTTTGAAACTAGATTCCAAAAGATAACTCCTGGGAAAAATAAGAATAAATGATGCAACTTGATTTGGGCCCTGAATGACAAGTTCAACAACCCAGTGTTGCTATATTATAGCTCTGCTAAGTGTCTACATGTGTCATTTCATTATATTTCTACAGCAACACTATGAGGAACATTCTATGTTACCTATTTTTTTCCCTTTGGATAAGAAACTGAGATACAGATTAAATTAAAAGAAAGAAAGAAAAAAAAAGAAAAGAAAAGAAAAACCAGTACAAGGTCACAAAACTACTAAGTTGTAGAGAAGGAAGAAAATTCTCCAGGAAAACAAGTTGTTTTAAAATAGTAATAAGGAATGTTATATTCTATTGATCATGTAAAATATTTTTGCTGCCTTATTTCTTACCACATTGTTTAAAAAATCAAATGATTTATAATATTTTATCCATTAGGGATATTGAAGATGTATTGATAAAATATAATTGATTGAAGAGAAATATCAACTTATTGATTTGTTTCAAGGTTCTCCATAATCAGAGACACCTCTGCAGAGATGCATTAACTGCATCTCTGTCCCAGGATGTCTAGATTCCATAATTTAAAATGCAATAGGGAAATTTTATTCAGGGAGATTATTGGTTCAACATCAAAAACAATTGCTTGCAGAAATGTACAGGCTCTAAGACCCATAAAGACATACATTTCTATATGTTAACAATAGATACTACTTATTGTGTGCTATTTGCTAGCCACTGTTCTAAGTGCTACCTGTTTATTGATTCACTTAATACTCATGGTAGCCTTAAGAGTTGCATAACTATTATAGGTCATTATAATTATTTCATTTTGTGAATGAGAAAACTAAGTTTCAGAGAGCTTAAACCATTTAGCGAAGGTCAGACAACAAGAAAGTGGAAGAGTTAAATCTGAAGACAGTGCTGGAACACTAGGGTCCATAAATCCCAAGCACTGTACAAAAGTTCTCTCCTGCTTTCCTGTTGCCTATCAAAGTGAAAAGTAGATTTAGTTATTACAGAATTATAATTTGTCACAGTAACTACAGTAATATTTTAGCAATTATAATATGAATGAATATATCTGATTTTGACTTGGAATTCCTAAAAGCATCCACAGGAACATGTCCTCCAACAGAATAACTTTTTTTATTTTTTTGTATTCCTCTGGAATTACTGGATACTGAGAAGGAAAGGATCAGTGTGTAAGATACAGGGTACACCAGTCGGGTGCCTTATTTTGTTTAAAAACAAATTATAGTAACAATGCTGTAATTTTATAAATGTGTTATTTTGCGTACTCTCAAAATTTATATTTGAGATTGTTTTACTCTCTTAGTACTTTAGTTTCAGAAGAATCTAGTTGGTTATATGAAGTTGTGAATAAACCTGAAGTTACCCTTGACATCTTGTTTCATTTTTTTATTCAAGTGTAGAAATTGTGAAAAGCTTATATTGCTTGACTAAGATTATCCAACTCCTAGATTACATTTTCTTGAGTACTCATTGTCATTTTTAAGATGTTGTGTGTTTGTGTTGTTTCATAGAACTTGTAAATACTGAAGACAAAAGATAATGCATAAAATGTCAAGAATATGAAAATAAATGGTCTGTGATCTCCCAAGTTGAAAAGCAGATATTCACATACCTTTTAACACACACATAAAATAAACTCAAATATCACAGCACAATAATATACAATGCTATGATTATTTTTTTAAGGTAGATTAATAAAACTGAGAAAAAGTAATAGGCTATATTGGAGGTTAAGATAGGTTAAGATACCAAGCTTGTTTTCACTGGATATTTTTCTATTTAGAATTTATGTTTCAGGGCGCCTGGGTGGTTCAGTGGGTTAAAGTCTCTGTCTTTGGCTCAGGTCATGATCCTGGAGTCCTGGGATCAAGCCCCGCCTCGGGCTCTCTGCTCAGGGAGGAGCCTGCTTCCTCCTCTTTCTCTGCCTGCCTCTCTGCCTACTTGAGATCTCTGCCTGTCAAATATATAAATAAAAAAATCTTAAAAAAAGAAAGAAAGAAAGAAAGAACTTATGTTTCAAGAACAGCCTGCATTTTTCAAGAAATTCATAAAATGATCATTTTATAATAAGTTATTATGAACATTAACAAAAAATGAGTTCTAAATAAATGCAATAAAAAATATATTCACAAACACTATTCTAGGTTTTACCCTGTTCATTATATTCTCATAGTGCTATTGTTATCGACACAGAGAGACTTGAGTAACCTGCTCAGAGTGCAGAAATTGAACTAATAAAGACTGACAACAGTTTCTTAAAATATGACAATCAACCATTTAAAAATAGTAATTTATTTTGCTTTTCTCTATTTTTTCCAATTATCAAAATTAATAAGTATATCTAACAGTTATCAAGTGCTAGTAATGATCACATTTATGCAAAAGAAAACTATTATTATTCCTAACTTACAAATGAGAAAACTGAAGTTCAGACAATTTGGGAAAAAAAAAGAAAAAAACAAACCTATTAATATCCAGTCTCCTCACTGAGCCCATATTTAAACATTGATTTCTCTTGCTTTTCAATAGTTATTTATATGCTTCTCAATAGTTATTTTATATGATATTTTATATTTTACATTACTTTAAATAAATTTTTTATATTTTATATTGTAATGGTGTTATTATATACTGCATAGTGTCTAGTATTTTATAATTTTACTTTTAGTCTACTATTATAAACATTTTCTTTATGATTAATCATGGTCCATGTAGTTGATATGCCATGATTTATTTATTTTTTTTTGGTGGACATTGACATAAATAATTAGATAGATATATTAAAAGAAAGTCCTTCTGTATTTTTGTTTTATAAAATATGTTTGTTTATCCCATCTCACTTTTCCAAAGCATCTGAGAAGACTGAGTTACAGGTTTCTACCCTTAGGCATTTTTGTAGTTCATTCTCTCCTTCACCATATGATTTCATCCTTTTTACCAAATCCTGCTTCCACCAGTAATATGTGATTGCCAAATTTCTTTTCCTAGCTCTGGTCTTTCTCCTAAGTATTAGAACCAGATATTTCTACATGTTACCTAGACGGCTTCATTTCATTGTTTCACAGGCACCACACGTCAAGATTTTCAAGCAGATTTTTACTTTCCACATACATGTTTTATTTTTTATAGGCATTATCTCAGGCATGACATTTTTTCCTCCCAGAAACTGCATAATATTTCAGTCATCACTGAGTTCTCCCTTATCTCCTATATAATTATTTACAATAAACTGTGGCATTTCTTTCTCTTACACATTTCTAGGTTTTATCCCTTTTGCTCCAAACTGATTGCTTTTGCTTTATTCATTCTCTTTCTCTACTTATCAACATTGCCTCCTGACAAGTCCCTGTATCCAATCTGTCTCTCTCCCAAGGCTGCCAATTATATTTCTAAAGGACATACCACATGATACTATATCTTTTCTTAAAAATGTCAAGATGATCTCCATTTCTCATAGATAAAATCCTATAGTTTATGATATGAGAAAGGATAATTACACTTTTCACTAGGAGGAATAAAACCAATTTTATATAGTGCCTTTGGTTATAAAAGGCAAATCAGATATGAAGGATAGACAAACACAGAAAGTATTGCACTGATATAATGATTTTGTTATATAAATTTTGATTATCTCCTTAGAAGCGAGGTTAACAAGGCCTGGAAACCCTGGAACTGGAGAAAAATACAATAATCAAGAAGGGTAGAGTTGAGTTGGCTGAGACAAGGGTCAGAATAAAGAAGTAGAATTTTCAGAAGGAAAAGAATAGGAAAAAATATCCAGTGATGGGAATGGTCACTTAACTTTGCCTGTGATTTTTTTTTAACAACTTCTCTACTGTATATTTTTAGCACTGTTAATTTATAAAACCTTTATTGAACATCAGGAATTTTTCTAGGTTCCTATAAGAGTCAACCAAATTGGCAAAACAAAAACAGAAACAAAACAAAACAAAAACAAACAGTACTCTCAGGGAGCTTACATTCAAATAGACTATTAAAAAAAAAGGTATACAACTTCTAAGATACATCTTCAAACATCTCACTTTCTATACTTAGTTATAAATAATTAATACCAATAGGAAAGTTAACTTTTTATAATTATTGACAGCTCAAAGAAATGCATATATTCTTTTGATTTTCCAGAACAAGCTGCTAGTCTAGCTGAACATAGCCATGAGTGTTTATCAACACTCATGTATGATTTCTCACCCACACACTACATACACACACAACATACACACAAAGACACCTGAAAAGAATATTGTTACCCACATATATACATATATTATATTTTTCTATTTGTTGAATTTCTGAATCCAAAAGTATCTGGGTGATAATAGGTGTTATGGGAGAATAGCTTGGTGAAGGAAGAATATGGGTTTTGTAGTAACAAACTTCAGTTCCTGTGTGTCATTGAACAAATTACTTAGCTGTTCTAATTCAACAGTTCTCAAGCTGTTTAGGTTCTTAAGACTCTTTTATACTTTCAAAAATTATCAAGAACTCCAAAGACGTTTTCTTCATGTACAGTATATATGTTGATACTTACATGTCACATTTTTCACACTACCATATTTATTCTTACTCATATATCTGTAATAGTAAGGATAGTTGGGTCTCTTCCCATTGTCTTTTCTAGGACAATCTTGAAAATCTAGAGGATAATTTGGGACTTTGGAAACCAACAATTCAAAGGTTAAGAGATTAGAAAAGGGTAAAGAAACTAGTGTTGATTCACGGGGGTTAAATCTAACAAGCTTGCACTTAAATAATTATTCATTGAATTCCTGCTGCTGAAAAATGCTTATAACTGGAAAGACAAAATGTGGAATGCATGGTAAGTCAGGACTGCTTTCCATCCACGTTTCAGGTAGAGCCGAGGAGAATAGGGTGAGGGCAGGGTAGATGAGATGTTGAGAATATTGACAGGGAGCAGATGTTCAAATCTGTTGAAAAAGTCATTGCTTTCAACTGTCAGTTCTTTATGATCTGGAGTCTGAGCAAGTGCCTCCAGATTTTCCTGAATGTACTAAAGGAAAATTCGAATACAGATGTTTGTTTTTGTAAAACACTCCACCTTATATATTCCATATTTATCGGCCTGTCCATAGTTCAGAGGGAAAGTTTTATTCAAATGAAAATGGCCCAGATAAAATCTGGATTTGGGGATTTTTACTTATGGTTACATTTCCATCTATGTACCTGTTCAATTTAACTCAATAACAGGGAAAAGGAGGACAACTGTTTTTTGTCTGCATTGACTTCTGAGATCTGATCTCTTCTGAGATATGGTACTGATTAAGAAAGGTTTTGAACCATTTGGAATGCATTACTAAGCGATGTTATGAAGTATCTTTTCTTAAAAGCTCTAGGAACATGGCAGAAAACTATTTTTCTTTGTATATCAGACGGGAATGAACAGAATCAGGGGACAACAACAAAACTGAAGATAGGTCTTGTTTTCCTGTTGAATTCTTTTGAGAAACTATGTGCCATTGTACAGAAATCATTTTTTTTTTCTGAACACAAGGAGTGAAAGCATCAGTTAAATAACTTAATAATCTTTTTTTATTTTTTAAAGATTTTTATTTATTTATTTGACATAGAGAGAGATCATAAGCAGGCAGAGAGACAGGAAGAGAGAGAGGGGGAAGCAGGCTCCCTGCCAAGCTGAGGGTCAGACCTGGGGCCTGATCCCAGGACACTGAGATCATGACCTGAGCTGAAGGTGGAGGCTTAACCCACTGAGCCAACCAGGTGCCCCTTAATAATCTATTCTTAAAGGTGATGTATTTCACACTGTTCACATTGACCCAAAGAGCGGAGTTTTATAAATCTTCAGGAAAAAAGATTTACACAGTGAAGTCTGAATAGTTAAAATCCACACTTAGAGACTTTTGTATATGTCAATCATATTTATAAGACTAGAAGAAAACGCTATTACTCTCCTCTTAAATTTGTCCATGTTTATTAAATGTATTTAACATATTTTCTCATATATAACTCTGATAGCTTGACCTAACCTTGCAGTAGAACCTTTCAAATACTAATTTAATATTCTTTCAAGAATGTAGTAGTATTTTACATCATTATATCTTAGGGTCCGGGAGGAGGACATTGAACAGTGGAGGCAACAAGTTTTTTTTAAGTTTCCCACATCTTGGTTTACCTCATCCCTGAAACACAAGCATATCTTTGGAATTCAATAACCCAGTCTCTTTGTACTTCTTCAGATTTGATGTATTGCTTTGGTGGTATTGACTACCCAGAGTTTCCGTTAATTAACTTTACAGAATTTGCGATTTGCAGTAGGTTTCCATTTAGATTTGTTAACTCCATTAGAATTGTTTTAGTGTCTAAAGTAAGTAGGATAATGAAGTTTGATAAGATAAAGCCCCATACTCCAGTAAATCTAATGTATCATTGCATACTATTTTATAAGTGTGATTTATAAAACTTCAACTATACTGTAAACAAAAATTCACAAATAGTTAAAGAAAACTCTTCACTGAACAATTACTTGCTAAAAAGTTACAAATCATGCCAATTCATCCAACCACATTCATTTCAGGTTAATTTTATCAGGACATTCAACATGTTTAAAAATAATGCCTAATGCCTGATAAAGATGCCAAATTATGCATTTCAAGGGCACAAAAATGAGTGATATGGTCCTCAGCCTCAAGAACATTATCTGCTACAAAATTTAGAACACTTCATGAATAACATGTTGTAGAGACTAGTAAAATCCATGACTGAATTGCAAAGTGGTAGAAGGGCTCAAGATATTAGGCAATACTGTATCAACAAATAATTATAAAATTTCATTTTTATGGTGCTGGAGAATGATGTAAGTCATGTGACATCTGTCCATACTTTTTGACTATACTGAACACATTTTATAAGATGTGGTATTTGCCTGTCTCTTTGATTATATTTTCTATTACTTTTTCCCCATATTATGTTCCAGCAGCATATATCTTCTTTCTGGAACTCAAATAGGCTTCATTCTCATGTCAGAGTCTTTGCTAACTGCTGTAACCTCTCCCTGGAATACATTCCACCTTTACCTCCACCACCAGAGCTACCATGGCTGTTAACCATTTATCATTAATGTCTTAATTAAAATATGATCTCTTTGACAGGAATGTATTGACCACCCTATTTAAATTACTCTCTTGAACTGACTTATATTTTAGCTTCTTTTAGTCATATTCCCCTCTTATTATTACCTATTACCCCCTTTCAATTTTTCATATCACTTTTTACTAGTCATTTTATATTTTATTATATTTATTTATTTATTTATTGACTGAATCTTCCCCCATTAGAGTATAAGCCCCATGGTGACACACTCATGTCATTCTTCATTGTTCTAGCTGCAATGCTTAAACCAGTGCTCAGTATGTAGTAGACATTCAACAGTATTGACGAATTTTACATAAAATATGGTTGAGGAATTCACTGCATAGAAGAGAGTTTTGTTTGACATTTTTTATATTTTAAAACTAAACACAGATCTAGTGTTTTTCTTATTTAAATCTCCATAATTTTTTAAACGAAGAACCTTAAATCCATTTCCCTATATGTACCCCAATGAGATTTTTACAAACAGCACTTAACAATACATACAGGTCTTGAAGATGTATTTTTTTAAAGATTTACTTATTCATTTTTAGAGAGACAGAGACAGAGAGGGCATCTGTGTGAGCAGGATGTAGGTAGGTATCGAGGGAGAAAGAATCTCCAGCAGCTTGGAGCCCTACTAGGGGATCAGTCTCAGAACCCTGAGATCATGACCTGAGTCAAAACCAAGAGTTGGATGCTCAAACAACTGAGCCACCCAGGCGCCCGACATCTTGAAAATATTTAAAGGATTTGAAAGGCTGGAGAATTTAAGAAAAGCAGAGGAAGAAAACTCTATCTAGTGGGCATAACTTATGGAAAAGGGAGAGAACAAAGTAAGAAACAGCAAGTAGCTGAAGTAGGCAGGATCATAGGGTGTGTACAGTAAAATAATGACAGATAGGACTAAAGAGAAGACAGAAGATAGGTGGATTAAATTATTTTAGGCTAGTAGGGCACCTTGGTGGCTCAGTGTGTTAAACCTCTGCCTTAGGCTCAAGTCATGATCTCAAAGTCCTGGGAAAGAGCCCCGCATCGGGCTCTCTGCCAGCAGGGAGCCTGCTTCCCCTCTCTCTCTCTGCCTAGCTCTCTGCCTACTTGTGATCTCTCTCACTGTCAAATATATAAATAAAATCTTTTAAAAATTATTTTAGGCTAGCATGCTAAATTTTACAGAGGTGCTATTTGAATTTAGGAATAAAAAATGGATAGAACTTAAGAAAAGGTTACTATATGTATAAGAAGTTTGTGAGCCTAGAACAGAAGTAGAAAAACATCCTGCCATTAACTCATTCTGAGCTCAAATATTGAAGGAATGTACCTTTCATGCCCAGCATGACAGCTGTATTCATTCTTATCAAACTCTACCGTGAACCCTGTTCTAATTCCCTTTACTATATGAATTTCTCTCTACATCTCCCTTGATACTTATTTTTGTTTTTATAGGATTCTTATTTTATAGCACAATTTATAGTATTTGTTTAATTTTTGAAAAGCTTTTTCCTGTTTAGAATCAAAATATCTATGTAGATACAAAATGTCTTACCTGTTTAGGATCAAAATATCTATGTAGATACAGAATTTTCCTTTTTAGTATCATATCTCTGACAGTGACTAAAATCAATCATCATCGAATCTTATAGTTAGACAAAGGGCTCATCCTCACCATCTCTTTCCTTCCTCCCTGCCCCCCTTCATACACATACTTTCTACTATGCTCTGTTCTGATCTTGACATGGTCCTTTGTCTATGATTATATGAATATTATCCTTTACATTATTTCTCTGGGAAAAGCATTTTTGCTTGATGAGTTTTTAAAGTTTATGCCACAATCCCTACTATAAATTTTCTCTCCTTCCACATGCTAATTACATTAAACCTAATGTTTTCATGAACATATTTCTCTTCAAGAAATTTCATCTCTTTAGGAATTTTTTTTTTTAACGAAAACACTGGGAAACCATCCCAAGATTCCCACTAGAGCAATGTGACCCTCATGGTTGCCTCATCTTCACGGGGATATTTTCCTAGAATTACTTTACTGACTTTGATTCAAATACCAATTTGTGGTGTTCCATATTAGTATTTCCTAGTTTATAGCCAGTTGTGTTAAAATGACATTGGTATATTAATATTCTTAATTTTTTATCTTGACCACATCAGAAATTATATATTCTTTAAATAAAACCAGTAGAATAGGTTCATTTTAATGGCATAAAACATTAAGGAAGACTGTAACTAACACACACACAGGCACACACACAAACACACACACACTAAACTAGTAGACAACTTAAAAGCTGATTAAAATGAATGGATTTGGCTTAGCACGGGTATGGAATATACAATGCAACCAATTTTTAAATGGTGATGTAACAGCTTATACAATATGTATCATTTTCATAATTTTAAATTTAAAGTATTTATTTGAACATAAATATGTAACTTGCACTAATTTATGGACCATCATATACATGTACTTTAAAAACAAGACAAAATTTAAGCTCCCTGTACTGTCTTGAGCATCAAAAAATATTAGAAAAAAAGAAAGAATGAAAAATTAGGAGAAAATTAAGAAATAGATTTTGGAGATTCACTTCTGGCATGATAGAGTAAGGAAATCAAAAAAATTTCCCCCCCAAAGCAACTATGAAGTTGGACAAACAGATCAACCCTGCTGATGCTCTGGAAATCGACCAATGACATTGAGCAAGCTGAGAAGTGTTTATTCAGGAAAACTACTGAACTTCATTCAGGTAAGAATAGCCTGAACTGTGTGGAGTTCCTGTTTGGAGCTGCTGCCGTCCCCCCATCTCTGCTGGTATACCAGTTCAAAGTAGGCAAGGAAGGCTGTGAAAATCAGCAGCCTGCCAGCTACTGCTAAAATGGTCTCACTTTACTTACCAGCAATTCCACTTTTAGGAATCTATCCAATGTAAATGAAAAGGTGCACAAAGAGACTTGTATGTGAATGCTCCTAATGGCATTATTAATAATTGTTGAAAAAAAAACTCAGTAAATTCAAATAGTAAGTATTTGTTTATGAAAACATAAACAAATGTGGCATATCCATATAATGGAGTACTAGTCACCAATGAAAATGAACAATGTATTGACATATGCTGCAACATGGACATGGCTCAAAACATCATGCTGAGAGAAATAAACCAGATACAAAAGTCTGTCCATAGTATTATTCAATGTATATGAAATCCCAGGAAAAAAACACATTTATTGAGACAGAGAGCAGTGTATAGTGTTTAACTGGTAGTTAGGCATGGATAGGAGTTACCTGCCAGTAGGATTGAGGGAAATTATTTTGGTGATGAAAAGTTCTAAAACTGGATTATGGTGATGGTGACACAATTTTATAAATGAATAAAAACCACCTAATTATATACTTGCAATTAATGAAATTTTATGGTATGTAAATTGTATCTTAATAAGGCTCTGCAAAAATAACCATTGTATTAAAAACAACCACTATGCCAATTTAGAAAGTAGGACCACATTTTAAAGCAATAGAGGTGATTTTAAAAAATCTTCAAATTTTTCTTTAGTAATAAAACACATGGTAATATTGAAAATATGTTCAGTAAAGAAAAATAAATGGATTACATTCCATACTCTGTTAGATGCTCATAAAGAATATATTCTGTTTTAACAGGAAGCTTAGACCGAAGGAAGCCTTTAATACGATAACAGATATACTGGAAAAACAGAAATTAATTATAATGGAGCTTAACACTACATGTGCATTCATACCAAACATTAGTGTATTATTAAGTGGTTTGTTAATTTTGGTTTTGTTTTTGATTCATAAAAACACTACTTAGAATTAGTCACTCCTAAAATGAACTCAAAATACATGAATATCATAACATATTGATGCATATTTTTCAAATCTGATAATAATCCTAAAAATATGCATGATATTTCCAATATGTTTTGAAGAAATTTTTAAAACCACCAATGGCAAAAATTAAATTTTGGTAATAATCCTGAAGAAAGACTAACTTTTCTTTCATAGAAAAACAAATTGTAATATAGTTTTCATATGAGGCAAACACTATAGAATACATAGACAAAAATGATGACCAAAAATATATTAGAAATATGGCAGGATAGTTTAAAAAATGTTATTTTATTATTCTGAATAATTATCATCATATTTGTCAGTTATTTAGAAATTTATAACACTAGGATTTGTTTTTTATTAGATAAACATGTATAGTACTGTATTCATAGTTTTCTATTTTTCTTTAAACATTTCCCTCTTGTAATTTGTATAAGCTTCATGACCTACAAAATCTCCATCTGTCTCTTTACCCTTAATGACATTCCAAAGTCTGTGATGCTATTTGTACCAGTATCAGAAAATAATTGATGATTAATAATAATTAATGATTTTCTGAGTCTTGGTCTCTACCACTAGAGTCGAACCCTGAGGTTACTATTATTTCTCTTCCTAAGATCTGAGCTCCTCTCTATTTCTCATGGTATAGAACCCTCAGCTAGTATGAGGCAGTCCTATTTGGCACAACCCAACTGTTTGCCTCCCAGATCATAGTTTTAGAAGAACAAAACTCTCTTAACTCTCTACTTGGTGCAAAGTAACCCTACGTTTTTCTCATGTAAAGCTAAACCTTTCCTTCTTGCAAGAAATAAAGGGAAATTGACCTCTTCTTCCTTCTATTGTGTTACACACTGCTAAGGAAAATTAGGCTATGTTAAAACTTACTGAGAAATTCTACAACACACGGTATTGAATTAACCAAATATAATAATGGCCTAGTTTGAACATTAGAAAGTTTCCCCTAACCACATTCCCATCTCTATATCCCATTCCCTATCATCTTAGTAACCCTTGATTGGAATCCTTGGGTACAGGAAATATTCATTTTGGTGGTAATAATAATAATACTCTTTTATTTTAAACCTATGTCGTTTCGAATTAGTTATCTCAAATCTCAAATTTATTTTTTTCCTGCCTCTGTAAGAAGCTTAAAAAAAAAAAAAAGAATCTTGCCCTGACAGCAGTTAAATTAACTGACGTCCTTGGTGTTCATCTACATCTATTCGCCTCTAGGCTTTTGCCAGCTGTTACAAGTTCTGCCTCATGGCTCACGCTTGACATTGCTGTTGGCATGTAGCTCTTCTTTCATTGTCACAGAGGTATTGCTCCTCCTGTCACTGCCAATCTTCCACTGAAGTCCTCATGTCATTGCTGGGACAGCTCTCACAGAAGTGACTGAGGCACTCTTCTACTTAAGAGACTCTACTGCTCTCTTATTGTCTTCCGTCTTCCTAAGTCAAGAAACTCATCTTATCCCCTGGTCAGGAGATATTTGAGTGTCATCAGACATCATGTGCTAGAAGATATTCTTCTTTTGTGTCCTTAGTGAGCAAGCATCTCTATTCTCATTTCAGGTAAGTTTCCTCATTCATCTACAAGCACTATCTAATAGGGTGGAGTGGTCCTGTCCCAGTCCTGACACTTATTAAAGAGATTTTACCTCAAATCTTAACCCTACATCTTTCCATGTATTTTTTTTCCCCTTATGGGAAGTCTATCTGGTATACTTGGACTACCTAGAAATCATGATGGCCCATGCATGCCGCCAGTGGAAATGCAGAACAGTTTCTTTCCTGGGGCCAGAAAAAGAAAATGTGCACTTTATTTAAAAGGTGACATCTGTGCTTTAAAAATTTTTATATCTCCACAGAAAGCATTATTTTGTCTCACTTACAGTATTTATGTATATACCAAACATATATATATATATATATATATAATATGAATCAATTTTATTTATAAATCAATTATATTTGTATAAGTATATATGAGATACCTAAGTAGAAAATCTCACAAAACTCTCTCAATAATGTTTTTCACCTTATTTAAGCCTTTCACTAATCCACAATTAAAATTTTATCACCTCCTATATAAGAAAATATTATTGATGTTTGGACACATTCCACGGTTGGTTTCTATAAGTCACTGTGAAATGCATTGCATGATACTTACTAAAATTACATGATACATATTAAAATATCAGAAATAAATCATTGTTATAAAAATAAAAATAAAATCCTAGAGATCGGTTTTAAAAACTGAGATCAATTTTATAAGCCTATTTATCGATTTTAGAGAGTGCAAGAGCATGTGTGAGTGGAGGGAAGGGAGAGACAGGGGCAGAGAATCTCAAGCAGAGTCCTTGCAAAGCAAGGAGCCCAACACGGGGCTCTGTCCCATGATCCATGAGATCACAACCTGAGCTGAAACCAAGAGTCGGTGCTCAACCGACTGAGCCACCCACACACTGCTAATTAGTTTTAAAATTTTAATAATAGTACTTTTTTTTAGATTTTTACAGACGAAAGACATTAATTAAAGACACTTACGGACATATGAAAAAGTACAAAGAACACATTATCAATATCTAAAATTCCATTTCATAGATATAACCATTGCTAATTTCCTCTTCCAGGTAGATTTATACCTGTACCCACAAATATTCCCAACAACTAGAATCTTACTGAAACTACTTATTTACATACTTAGTGCAACCATTTTTTTCTATTTAAGTATTGTGAGCTTTTTCTTCATTTATTTAAATTCTAACAAGTCACAGCTTTAAAGAACAAATGCTATGGATTTTTTAATTCATAAAGTAATGTTATAATTTAGAAATATGTGAGGAATAAGAAAGGGCCAAAGCTAGAGCTAATTTAAATTAACAGAGATAAAATTAAAAAGCAAACACTTTAACTCTATAGATGAATCTCCTATTCCCAAATTGTAACCACCTTTCTAAGTGCAGGCAATCTTCATAATCCAAATAACGTTGGGTGGTGCATTGAAAGACATTCAGAACTGCATCAGAATTTTGAAAATGGAACAGTTTGCACAGCCATATGCCTTCAGATTATTTTTTCTAAAAAACAACATAATGGAAACTTAGCTAAAATGTCTAAGTCTTCCACCTTGAGGGAGAATTATATTAGGGTTTTCCAGAGAAACAGAACCGATAATGCAAATATATGGAGAGATACAAAAATTGGCTCACATGGTTATGGAGGCTGAGGAGTCCCATAATGTGTGATGTGTGTTCTGGAAATCCAGGAAAGTTGGTAGCATACTTCAGTTGCAACTGAAGCTCTGAGAAACAGGGGAACTAGTGTTGGAGTCCAAAGACTAGGCCAGGGGCTCCGTTGTCAGGAGAAGATGGATGCCCCAGCTCAGGCAAAGAGAGAGAGAAAACTTGCCCTTCCTTTGTCTTTTTATTTCATTCAAGCTCTCAGTGGGTTGGATAATGCCATCCACATTGGTGAGACTGGTTCTCTTAACTCAGTCCACCAAATCAACTGCTAATCTCTTCCAGAAACACCTTCAGAGACACACTCAGAAATAACATTTCATGGGCTATTTGGGTATCCTTTAGCCCAGTCAAGTTGACATATAGAATTAACCATCCCCAGGATTAAGCTTAATACTTGAAAAAGCTTAGATGATACCTGTACCTACCCACTCACTTCATTCAGGGCAGATACCTTCTGTTCCCCTCTAGGGTCAACTACAGTGCTTTGGGGAGCTCTGCTGTGGAAATTTAAAAAGTAACCTTAATCAATATGGAGGAAGCCCTTTCTGTATATAATATTCCTTAATCTAAGGAATATTAATCTAACTTTTTGACTATGAGAAAATAACAATTAAGGAAAATTAATTTTCAGAAAAAGGAGTGTAATCTATCAAGGAAATTGGTTCTCACTGAAGCAGAAATAAGTCTGGAAATAAGCTAGTACTTTGAAAATACTGTAAGTATATATTTATATTATGTATTTATATATTTATATTATATAGTATAAATATATGCTTAAATATGTAATATATATCATATACCTAGTTATATAAATATATATAATGTATATAATATATAAGAAATATTTAATTAGCATATTAAGTGAAAACACAAAGTATTTGTAAGACAGGAGTATTCAGCTACAAAGACAGGAAAATTGCATTTTTAAATTAACCAATGTCTTTGACATTTATGGAGAAAACTGCTAGTAGGGTTTGTCTACGAGGCATATGTTAATTTAGATTTCCAGGAATGAGGTAGGGAAGGGCATCTGAAATGAAAACAGAAATAGAACTGGGAAATAGCACAAAACACGACCAGTGAAAGAACAGTCAAGGAAAAGAGGCTGAAAATGAAAAGTTATTGGCCTGCCTGAAAACCCATTAAAAAAAAAAAAAAGGCCACTTTGGTGGGTGAGAGCAATATTGGTAGAGGAAATCAAAGAGGAAGCCTGGGGTTAGACTCTAGGAACTTGCAGGTCCCGTAAGAATTTGAATCTTCTTACGACTAATGGTACATCACTGAAGGAAAAAGGAAAGGATCTGATTTGTGGAAAACAGACATGAGAAAGGGCAACAGTGGAGTCTATTTAGGAAGCTAGTTTTTAGCCAGTTTAAAAGGAGATAGTGATTTAGACTAGAAGGGGCAGTGGAGATCAAGGTGAATTCCAGCTATATGTAGAAACAGAATTGGTAGGAATTTTCGGTGACTTGGTTATAGAGAAGGTATCAACAAAACAGAATAGGAGATTCAGGAAGATAATCTGTTATTTAGAGAAATTTGGTAAATTATAAAGATGATAATTCAGATCCAAGATACAGAAATTAACCTCAGTGGATTGGAACAATTGACTCATGATTTGGAAAAATAAATTATACACCCATCTGACATTACTTATATATCTCAGATGTATGAAATATTAAAGGTTTAAATTTTATAGCTACAGGAGAATATAAAAGATAATTTTTATAAAATTAGGTAAATAAAACCTTTCTAATTGTGACATAAACCCAGAAGCCACATGGGAAAACCTGGGCAGAACTGTATATGTACAGACTAAAAACATCTGTACAGCAATAAACACCCCGAAGTTGAAAGAATGGAAATACCTCAACATATATGGCACCCAAAGGATCTCTTTTTATAACATATGAGCTGAATGTAATCAAGTACATGAAAATAAAAATGATAGGAAAAAGCATAATCAATTGTATGCCTGTGATATGTGTGCTAAACATGTCATGTACATTATTTAATCTGTTCTTTACAAAACATCTATCTATGACATAGGAACTATTTGAATCTTCACTCTACAGGTGAGGAAACTGAAGCTCAGTATGGTTAAGTGATCTCCTCAGGATTACACCACCATGGTATTCTGGATTTCATGCTTATACAGCAGTTGTGAAATTAAATTTAATGCTCTGCTTTATATTCTGCTCTGGCATATTATACTATACTGTTAAATCCCATCTTATCCTTTCCTATCTCATCTTATTCTATACCATATTCAACTCTACTGTGCTATACTAAAGACCCTATAGTATACTATTCCAGCTTCAACATGGTTGAAAGCAAAAATACTTCTTTTTATAACATATACATATGATATCTCTCCTACCCATTGGGAAAAAGTGTATTTCCTATTTCTAATATATCCTCTGTGTCTATGTCACACACACACACACACACACACACACAGAAACATTGCCTAATATTTGCTAGCAGCACTATAGAGATTATTTAATGAGTAATAGCTTTTTATTAAATTGTGTATATTTTGAACATGAATTCACTGTTATATATCATAACAATAAATGATATGCACAGATAGTCTGAAGGCAGGAAGTCCAAGAAAATAATTATTCTATCTTAAGATGTTTTATTGACTTGATGAACTAAAAAAATTAATATACTCCTCAATAAAAAAATGCATTGCTCTCCTGAAGTGACAACATTCCTCACTATAAAATTATTAATTTACTGGCTTCATAATGATTTTGAAATCATCATTTATACACTACAGTGCTGCATAAGCATTTAAACATTACTAATTATTTTATGATCAGATTAAAGAGCACAGTTTTTATTACTTGAATGAATGTGCTTCTACAATTTATCACTGAACTCTTAAAATATTTATCCTACACTCAACAGAAATACTTTCTTACATGTAAATATTCTCTAGAGGAAATAGACAAACTAATTATAGTTCAGCTTCAACAAAAATAGAAATGAAAATGGAACTTAATAGTTTTGTCCTTGTATTTCCTTTACATAAAAGGGAGAAGCTAGCTGGGTGACTTGGCTGTCATGTGCTGTGAGACTGATCACCTTACCAGGTAATTTATTAGGTCCTCATCAGCAGAATCTATTGCTGCTCCAGCCAAAACATTTGATTTGGCAGAAGCAATAGATGCAAAGCCTCGCATTTATGAGTTTACTAGAGATGTAGTTTTAAAATTTATTTATTTATTTATTTATTTATTTATTTATTTATTTTTAAAGATTTTATTTATTTATTTGACAGAGAGAAATCACAAGTAGATGGAGAGGCAGGCAGAAAGAAAGAGAGGGAAGCAGGCTCCCCGCTGAGCAGAGAGCCCGATGCGGGACTCGATCCCAGGACCCTGAGATCATGACCTGAGCCGAAGGCAGCAGCTTAACCCACTGAGCCACCCAGGCGCCCCACTTTTTTAATTTAAAAGAAATATGCTTTGATTGTTAGCTCAAGGTTGGTCTATAAAAAGATTTGGGAGATAACTGTTCATAAGCATTTCTTAGGCTTATATATTTGGATTTAAATAACCATCCCTAAAGATCCTGTTTATAACTGTTGCCAAGTATTTAAAATTTATAATAAAAACACAGTATTCTTTTGAAGTAGAATCCCTCCTGTTTTGTGGCATCAATTTCTGGCATGAGGCCAACAAATTGCTGTTTGAATATAAATAGATTTCTTCCAATAGCTAAAATTGTCAAAAGTATTTTCATTTTTGGCAGTCTAGCAAATATTATTATATAACAATACTCATAATGTGCCTGATGCTGTAAGATAGTGTAATATTATTCTAACCTATGGAATGAGAGATGAGTTAAACAAGTCTGTAAAATACCATTTGATGTCCTCCAGTGGCCACATGAATTACAACAACATAAGAGATATAATTCATAAGAGATATAATTCTTTTGGCAGAGCATCCTATTTAGTTTCTTTATGGCATGTTATTTTTCCTGGGCCTGATGCAGTTGAGGACAGTTGAGGAAAAGCTAAAGTCTTCACTATACGTATCTGATTGGTTGCTTGAAGAACTCAAACACTGTACATGTGTTGTTACAATTCAGGGCATGGCACAGAGCTGAGTGTACCTCCAATGATCAGAGGATATTAAGGTTGTCTTCTTAATCACAAATGAGAATAATCCATGTAGCTATATTGAAAGCTAAAATATCAATGTGTGATTTAATTTGGGAAATCTTTCTCTTTGTAGATGAGGGACTATATAATTTAATGTGTGCTAACATAAGCCAGAACAAAGTTTCTGGAGGGCTAAGAATATATATATTTTTCTTTTTTCTAACTCACATGTTATTATAAGCAAAGGACCTAATTTTCCCTACTCTGATTCTACATCAAAAAGTTTTTTTTAAGTTATATATTTGGATTGCCTTCTATAATCAGTTTGTCTGGCTTTCTTCTTTCCCTCTCATTTCTAGTCCCTCTAGATAAAAAATAAAGAACACTAAATACAGCCCTCAAGCCTTTATTTAGCTTATAGGTAGGTACTTATTGACTATACACTGTTTGTAAAGCATTGTTTTAGTAGTCGTACTTTTTTTTTTTAAGATTTTATTTATTTATTTGACAGAGAGATCACAAGTAGGCAGAGAGGCAGGCAGAGAGAGAGAGAGAGAGGAGGAAGCAGGCTCCCTGCTGAGCAGAACGCCCAATGCAAGACTCAATCCCAGGACCCTGGAATCATGAACGGAGTCGAAGGCAGAGGCTTTAACCCACTGAGCCACCTAGGTACCCCAGTAGTTGTACTTTTAATTAGAGCCCTGCACGTTTAGATCTTAGTATAAACTGGAACAATTCTTCCCAATTATTGAAGAAGTCATTTTTTTCTTCTTATAAAAGGAAGTGTGTTAGGAACAACTTAAGCCAAAGAAGAAATATATATATATGTAAGGACCTATTTAGAAACTGTCCCTGCTCCCCTTCCCCTAGGGGATTTACTTGGAGACTAGTCCCAGAAACCAGCTTCAGGTAACAAAGCCCAGATACAAAGGTGGGTCAGGTGGAGACATTGATCAGTGGGGGGTGGGGGGATGCATATTGTCTCCCTGGTTACCAAGGAGTAGGGGCCCTGCCCTTTGGGAGCCTTTTTGGCGCTAGTCTCAATCAAGGTGTAATAGGCTGGTTCAAAGGTCTACTAGGGTAAATTGTAACTCAATTGGTCACCTAGCATCATTGTGGAGTTTCCTGTGTGTGTTACAATCTCATTGGCCACCTGTGCGTGGCCAAGCCTGACCGCATGGCCTTTGCCCTTAAAAGCTAGTCTGTGAAACAGAGAAGTGTTGCCCTCTTGTAAGAGGTGCGTCCCGAACGTTCAGTTAGATTCTTGATGCTTGGCGCGAAATAAAGCTTTGCTTGATCTTCGCTTTGTATCACTTTCGCTCCTTTAATCATGGACCCATTATTAGGGCATAACTATATATATATATATAGTTATATATATATATATATATATATATAATCAAAAGAATGATCACTGTCTTAAATTTTGAATTCAGGAAAAAATACTTATAAGAATACAATACAGGGACGCCTGGGTGGCTCAGTTGGTTGAGCAGGTGCCTTCAGCTCAGGTCATGATCCTGGCATCCTGGGATCGAGTCCCACATCGGGCTCCTTGCTCCATAGGGAACCTGCTTCTCCCTCTGCCTCTGCCTGTCACTCTGTCTGCCTGTGCTTGCTCTCGCTCTCTCTCTCTGACAAATAAATAAATAAAATCGTTAAAAAAAAAGAATACAATACAAAGTATGTAACATCTTAACAGTAAGAAAAGGAGTTATGGAATGATTTGATTGAATTTTGTTAAAGAATTTCAGACTAGTATTTCTCATATATATGTCATATTTATCTCCTTTGAATACAAAGTAGAATCCAACCTTAGCAAAAAATTCAGTGTCTGTATGTCTGTCACTACTGCCTTAGAGAAGGTTTATTTTTCTAAAACATGGCTTCCTACTACTTACAAAATAAAATCCAAATCTTTGCAAAATATCTAAGGCCAATTAATATCTATTTTACATCTATACACTTTCCCGGGCCATATACATAATTTTGTAAGCCATATCTGTTATTTCCTGGTGATGGTCCAGATTTTGCTGCACTATTTCTTAACCAATATTCTCTCATTTAAGAGGAATGTTCCTTCTCTAACCTCACTCACCAAAATCTAGTAAATTCTTCAGCATTTGGATCAAATATGACCTGTAAAATTCCTTTTCATTTCTTCCTATTAGAAATAATCTTTTCTTTTCAAAATTCAATTGTACTTGTTAAAATATATATATTTTCTTAATTATACTAGTAACACCAGGTTTTGACTTACATAAAGAAGGCAAGACTAGATAGGATGGCAACGCTGACCATACCACCTAGTTAGGAACAGTCCATTTGGAGAATTCTCAAGTTAGTAGGGACCCTGGTTGCAGCTTCTCAGTATACAGTGCAATTATTAAAAAAAAAAAAAAGCAAAAAAAAAAAGCTTTAGACTATTGCTGTTTGTTTGTTTGTTTGTTTTAGCTCAATGGCAATACATACATATTATTTGCCTCTGAATTCTTTAGTCACCTACCAGAATCCTTGAACATATGGATATTTTATACATGTGCATATATGGTTTTTTAGTTCAGGCATCACAAATGATTCCCATGACTCTTTCACGTTATGGAATCCTCAGAAAGTAGAAAGGTGAGCACTGTAGATACTCGGGTAACTCATGGAAAATGAAAAAAAAGACAACAGCAAACCACAAACAGAATTTCCTTTGGTCCAATCACTGATAGAGCTGCAGGCTTTTAATAAAAATAAAAAAGAAAGAAAGAAAGAAAAAAAAATCAACCAGCAAACTCCTTAAATAATTGTGAAGTTGAGTTCTGAGCACTGTAGAAAAAGCACACTTTTATTTGGCTGAAAATCACTGAAACAAAAGAAAGGGAAAACCAACCAAACAAACCTAAACTTCATAATAATATAGATATCAATATTTTATTTTGATCTGCTAATTAAAAATCTAATCAACATTTGGTCTATTATATTTATGTTAAATTAAAGCATTTCACCCTCTTAAATTGCAAATGTTGATTCTTACTCCCTTTGCTTTGCTTGAAAAGATTCTGAATAAAGAGTACAGTGGAATAAATATATATTATTTGCATGTTATTAAAGCTTATGTTTGAAGTACATGACCTCAGTCCAAAAAATTCCCTCTTGTGCCATTTGCAGAATCAGTGTAAGGCAGTAAGTAAAACAACAAGGACAGTTAGTTCTATGTTTACAAAACGAGCACCTCACTTGGCAAAGAATATGTGCCTAAAGAGGAAACTCTGGGCAGGAAATGAAGACATAAGGAGGTAACTGGAGAATTTCATGGTCTCAAGCATTTAAATAAATTAATTACCTTAATGATCATGTAAATGGGTGATCATAAATGAATTCCTGATAATATTAAAAGCCCCATAATGTACCTCAGAAAGACTATGCACGCAAGCCTGGGTAGCTCAGTTAAGTTAAGCAGCTGCCTTCCGCTCAGGTCATGATTACTGGGTTCCAGAGATCAGCCTAGCCTTGGGCTCCGTGTTGGGTGGGGAGCCTGCTTCTCCTTCTCCCTTTTTGCCTCTGCCTCTCTCCTCCCACCTCCATTCATGTGCTGTCTCTCTGTCTTAAAATAATTGCATCATTATACTTGATAACTTTTATTGTATAGCCTTTATAATCGGCCTACAAACAAATTAGATTTTAATTGTTCTAAGGATTGGATTTTACTTCAAAATCATGCAAATTTCATGGAATAGAGGTTGATTGCCTCTATTCCTCAATCTGCAGAAAAAACTAAAAATCTGTTATTTAATTAATGAACCTTATCCTTATGATAGTCAGTTATCCTGCTCATCTAATTCTTGTTTTTAGTTCTGCTAAATATATTTTGTAACTGGCAATTTCAGTTTAATGACTAACATCACACTGTTACATCTGTGTATATGTGTGGTATATATATATACATACACACACACTATATAAATATATATATATCATGTATATATATAGCTTATTTAATATAACTCAGTAGGAATTAGAAATTTACTCTTCATTTTCTTCATTTTCTCTTTTCTTTCTCCTTTGTTAGTAAAAGCAATTTGAATAATAATGCTAGTCAATCAACTTGAATAATAATTGAGATATGATCTATATCCCATACCAACAGACTCTTTTTAGAGGAAATAACTCCAGATGACCCTACAAGTGATGATTCAAACTTTCAGACACTGATTGCACCATGAATAAATGAGTAATATATTCATCATCCAAAGATAGTTTATTAATGAATGTAGTTTTGAATATTTTAACAAAAACCCTTATTTATGCTTCTATAACTAGCTGATATGAATGTGTTTATTTTTTAGCCTTAATGTAATGAGATCTGTTTCACATTTCCAATGGTACTAATCAGACCTAAAGAGAGAAAGTAGTCATTTAGACACTGTGGGAGAAATCTTCTATGTATATATAACCATAAAATTGTTATTAAGTCAAGATATTAAGAATGTCTGATTCTCTTGGGGCGCCGGGGGGCTCAGCTGGTTAAGCATCTGACTCTTGATCTCAGCTCAGGTCTTAATCTCAGGTTCATGAGTTCGAATCCCGCATTGGGCTGCACACTGCATGTGAAGACTACTTTAAAAAAAAAAAAAATCCAATGCTCTCAAAGAAGGTAGATAAAAGAATTGAGTTCCAAAGGAAAAGAGGATGGACAAGAGATTTTTAAGAATACCTGAAACTTCACAGTAACTACAATTCATATGAAAGGGCATTTTTCAACTCATTTATTTTTTTCCTATTTTGTGTTGGGCTTATCGTGAAAAAGAGTCTGAGCCAAGTTTCATTCAAATATAAAAAAGTAGGGCAGTTCTATTTTCAACATTTTGAGGAACCTCCATGCTGTTTTCCAGAGTGGCTGCACCAGCTTGCATTCCCACCAACAGTGTAGGAGGGTTCCCCTTTCTCCGCATCCTCGCCAGCATCTGTCATTTCCTGACTTGTTGATTTTAGCCATTCTGACTGGTGTGAGGTGATATCTCATTGTGGTTTTGATTTGTATTTCCCTGATGCCAAGTGATATGGAGCACTTTTTCATGTGTCTGTTGGCCATCTGGATGTCTTCTTTGCAGAAATGTCTGTTCATGTCTTCTGCCCATTTCTTGATTGGATTATTTGTTCTTTGGGTGTTGAGTTTGCTAAGTTCTTTATAGATTCTGGACACTAGTCCTTTATCTGATATGTCGTTTGCAAATATCTTCTCCCATTCTGTCAGTTGTCTTTTGATTTTGTTAACTGTTTCCTTTGCTGTGCAAAAGCTTTTGATCTTGATGAAATCCCAGTAGTTCATTTTTTCCCTTGCTTCCCTTGCCTTTTGCGTTGTTCCTAGGAAGATGTTGCTGCGGCCCTATGACCCAGCAATTGCACTATTGGGTATTTACCCTAAAGATACAAATGTAGTGATCCAAAGGGACACATGCACCCGAATGTTTATAGCAGCAATGTCCACAATAGCCAAACTATGGAAAGAACCTAGATGTCCATCAACAGATGAATGGATCAAGAAGATGTGGTATATATACACAATGGAATACTATGCAGCCATCAAAAGAAATGAAATCTTGCCATTTGCAACAACATGGATGGAACTAGAGCGTATCATGCTTAGCGAAATAAGTCAAGCAGAGAAAGACAACTATCATATGATCTCCCTGATATGAGGAAGTGGTGATGCAACATGGAGGCTTAAGTGGGTAGAAGAATAAATGAAACAAGATGGGATTGGGAGGGAGACAAACCATAAGTGACTCTTAATCTCACAAAACAAACTGAGGGTTGCCGGGGGGAGGGGGTTGGGGAGAAGGGGGTGGGATTATGGACATTGGGGAGGGTATGTGATTTGGTGAGTGCTGTGAAGTGTGTAAACCTGGTGATTCACAGACCTGGGGATAAAAATATATGTATATAAAAAATATATGTTTATAAAAAATAAAAAAAATAAAAAAAAAATAAAAAAAAAATATAAAAAAGTAGAGTTTTAAAGGCTAGCAACAATAAAGGGAAATACAAAAGAAGATAGATAAGCTATTTATACTGTACCTTAAAAGATCCTTATAAAATTCAAACTTTTAGGGGCACCTAGGTGGCTCAGTCATTAGATATCTGCCTTTGGCTTGGGTCATGATCTCAGGGTCCTGGGATCCAGCCCTGCATCTGGCTCCCTGCTCGGCAGGAAGCCTGCTTCTCTCTCTCCCTCCCTCTCCCCCTGTTTGTGTTCCCTCTCTCTGTGTCTCTCCCTGTCAAATAAAATCTTTAAAAAAATCAAACTTTTAGATGGAATGTAATCTTAAACTTAATATCTGCACTGCTTCGTTGCAAATTTATTCCTCTGCCTACTGCAGTCTACACTGCCTCTACTACTACATTGAACCTGCCCCTTCTGGGGTTACCAACTGCTCCTTGTTGATAAATTTAAGAGCATTCTTCAGTATGTACATACCTGACTTTCATTTAGCTTCCCATATCCCTCAGCAGTAAACATCCCTTTGATTTTCAAAATATCCTGTTTTCTTGCTGGTATTTCCTTGTCCTTTCATATCAGTATACTGCATTTGTGAAGGACAGCATTTTTTTTTTCTGCTCTAGAAACTAAGCACATGATTTTTTCACAAAGGGCATGGAAGGGGAATACTAATACAGCACTATAAGTATGCTGCCTGGCTTGTTAGATAATTTAGGAGCTATATATGAAGCAAGCAGAAGTTCATACTTACTGCCAAATTACATTGTGTGTGTACCCATATCTGCAGAGAAACTGGCTGAAAAGTTCAAGTACGGTAGTCAGGTTTAACTCAGAGACAGCAGAAGAAAGAACTAACCACTGAAAAGTATGTTAGGTCATTCACAGTTGCAGGGTATGTCTGTGCTTGGGGCCAGGCAGGGGAAATTTTAAGTTTCCTATTTCAACCAAATAGCTTGAGAAACAAGCATACAGTGTCAGGTGGGTAGCCACATCAATGAAGTTATGCTCAGTAGATCCCAGTGTAGTTGGCGGTGTTCAATGTTTCAATGTTTCCAATGTAATATGATAATGGCACAAATCCTCAATCAGAGGAAAGACACTTTGAAGACTTATTCTCACTGTTTTATTTAAAAGGCTCCCGTCTGACTTGGAATGCGATGCTCATACATTGGGTCTGGCTGGGTCTCCAAGTCCCAGCCAAACCCAAAGTATAAGAGAGTTAACAGACCTTTACATTTTCAAGGTATAGGTGACCTTTACACTTGGGAAAGAGAGGAGATTTTCTACAGGGAAAGAATGATTTTAACGTTTGAGCCCTTTCTTAGGGTTTGAGGGGCTAAAAAGCAAAATGACTGGATGCATGGTGGGGGTGAGCCCTAGGATTGTAAAGAGCTAACTTTGACCTCTGAATCTGCTCATCCAGATGATCATGCATATTAATACTGGGGTGGGGTAAAACTGAGGAATCTCAGAGGCTAATGACTGTGTGAATAACTGCTTTAAATGTAATCAAGTGAAAGAATTTATCAGAGTGCATAAAACAAGACCCAAATATATATGTTGTTTATGAGAAATTCACCCAAATATAAATACAGGTTGAGAGAAGGAGAAACATACACCATGCTAATCTAATCAGAAGAAAACAAAAATAACTATATTAATTTCAGATAAAGCCAAACTTCAGAACAAGGGAAACTATTAGGGCTAAAGACAGTTATGTTCTTGTGGTTCATCTGGGTTACACATCAACAGTCATAAATCATGTCATAAATGTATTCACTTGGTTACTGTGTTAGGGATTGCTCACATACTACTTATGATTCAGTTATTAAGAGTAACTGATACTAAACTCAAGATTTTTATATGACGATTGTGGCCAGATCTCTTAAAATCAATAGGGAACAAGAGAAACCTGGCTCCCTTTTGAACATGCAGTATTTAAGAAAATCTAAGGAATAATTTTTTTTTTAAGATTTAATTTATTTATTTGAGAGGAGAGTGAGTGAGTGAGAGAGGAACAGGAGAACAAGAGATGGGGAGATGCAGAGGGAGAGGGAAAAGCAGACTCCCTGCTGAGCAGGGCTGATCTCAGGATCTCTGGGTCATGACCTGAGCAAAAGGTAGCCCCTTGACAAACTGACCCACTCAGGCACCCCTAAGGAAGACATTTTCTGACAGCAAAGAAGGTTAAATTGTTGTTAGAAGTTGTGAAATCTTCTCTTCTGCAGGTGTTTATAAATACAATTATTTTAGATGTAATCTCATCAGAAGACAGAATGATGAATGAGGTTACTTCTTAGATTTGCCTCTTCTGATAAATTTAATATTACAGTAGCAAGTTGCCATCCTGAAGAAAATAACTGAACATTGGAAAATGAAGAATAATAGGAAGGGATGACATAGATGGAATGGAGGCTTACTCTGTACTTGAGACTATTAACATGATGAAAGGCCTGCATTTTAGTACCAGACAGATATTTGTGCCCATTTCATTAAGGTCAGAAACCCACCCATTCATTCAATGATGCGTTACACACCAAATATTAAGTGGCTATAATTAATACACTTTGATAGTTGTTAGGTGCTAACAATTTTTTTAAAATGCTTTTTCATAGGAGAAAATTGGGAATTAAAAAAAAAAAAACAGTAACTAGAGTTTCTGTTTTTTTTTTTTTTTCCAAAAACCAATATTCCCAGTTCTAATTTATTCAAAGAACTTTGTCTTGGTCAGTTAAAGCATAAGACAAAGGAAAGACAAATCTATATTGTGGATGCTTTATTTACAAATTGATACTTTCTCAGTTTCAACTGATTCTGTATCATAGCTAAATAACACTTTTTTTTTTTTTTTAATCACGGAGTCATGTATCTTTACTTTTTAAAATTTTTTTAAAGATTTTATTCATTTATTTGCTAGAGAGAGAGCACAAGCAAAGGGATCAGCAGGGAGAGGCAGAGGGAGAAGCAGGCTCTCTGCAGAGCAAGGAGCCAAATGCAGGACTCAATCGAAAGACCCTGGGATCACGACCCTAGCCGAAGGCACCCACTTACCCAACTGAGCCACACAGGCATCCTTCTGTTTTTTAGATTATTTTCTCCCCTGCTTAATATATTTTTTTCTCATAGTCTCTCTCACTTTTTATAAAATGTAAGCCCTTTCCTCAAGACTGTCGTCAAGACCAAGCCTCCTACTCCTACCAGTTAAATAGGATTTCCACTGAAATCTTAGAAATTGAAGCAGCTAGGTATGAACCACTTATCTCCCTGGTCATAACTCTCACGCATACATACTTATGATCTAAAACAGTTTCTATCCTCTAGTTTCATGGGCTGAAACCTCTTTCCATTTAGTCAATAAGGAATTAAAATGTGTTTGCTCTGTGACAAGCCTTATGAGGAGCAGTGTTTGAGGAGCAGTGTTTGAAGCCATGCTATCATGATATACTCATTTTATTTTTTGTATTTTATTTATTAACATATAATGTATTGTTTGTTTCAAGGGTACAGGTCTGTGAATCATCAGTCTTACACAATTCACAGTATTCACCATAGCACATACCCTTCCCAATGTCCATCACTGCCTTCTTCCCATAGTCGTCTTCAGCATTATTTTTCTCAGTTTTAGTTAATTTATTCATATCAGCCTGTGAGTAAGAATATTTTCTTTGATCTAAAATTTAAAATAAGTGGATTTTTTTTTAAAGATTTTATTTATTTATTTGACAGAGAGAAATCACAAGTAGATGGAGAGGCAGGCAGAGAGAGAGAGGGAAGCAGGCTCTCCGCTGAGCAGAGAGCCTGATGCGGGACTCGATCCCAGGACTCTGAGATCATGACCTGAGCCGAAGGCAGCGGCTTAACCCACTGAGCCACCCGGGCGCCCCTAAAATAAGTGGATTTTAATCATTATCCCTAAACTATAAGAATCTATGTTTCCCTTATCAATTTTCATAAAGTCAAAATCATTGTCTACTCTACTTTTCAAAGTAGTTCCCACTACAACGCACACACAACACAGAAAGGCACTGCTTTTGAGGAATACCAATAATTATCTTATTGCCAAAATAGACAAGCATGCTATTTAAGATTTCCTACTGAACATCTAAACCACTTTTGTAACTGTAACAGGCATTGCCTTGTGAAATGTCCCTACCCCCATAAGACAGATATATTATTATACTCTCATAATTCTCTGTTCTAGCTAGCTCTCCCTTTCACTCTAAGATTACTGGGTTCTATTCCCCCTGTGTGTGCTTCACTGTATTTTTTTGAGATTACTGAGGACTTCAAAATCATAACCTCTCTTCTGAGCTTCACATTTTTGACACTTCCTTATGGCAGTGGAGGGGAAATGATTAATAATATGAAAAAGTTTACCTACAGAATATTTTTATTCTCCCTTTAAAACCCCTAATTCATTTCTATATTTAAGACCCTTATTATCTGTATCTTGAGATATGTAATTTCATACTTGTTCACCTTGCTTTTAATATTGTCCCCTTTCAATTTATTCTTTACCTGGCTTTATCTAACTAGATAATTCCATTTGAAAGCAATTTGGCCCATTCTAAATTTTTATGAAATATTTCGATGATTCAGCTTTGCTTTTCAAAAAACGTATATATATATATATGATCTTTATGATAGAATTCAAGGACTTTCAAAGTCTAGTCTCTATGTATTTCTTTATACTCATATCCTGAAATAGATTTAAATATATTATGCCAGATCATGGTTTTTCATGTAAGTACTCTTTTGGCTGTATTGTTTTTTCTACTTTATCTGGTGACTTTTGCTTATATTTTAAGACTCAATTCAGGCATTGTATCCTA
Organism: Mustela lutreola; assembly: GCF_030435805.1. Taxonomy (NCBI): domain Eukaryota; kingdom Metazoa; phylum Chordata; class Mammalia; order Carnivora; family Mustelidae; genus Mustela; species Mustela lutreola. The sequence goes on along the minus strand of NC_081297.1, from coordinate 12,126,017 downwards.
TAAGAAATTTCTCTAAATTTCTTGTTTTAGTGGTGGAGGCTTCCTTTGAGTTCTCCTTGGCAAGGATTTATATCTATATCTTCTAATTTATGCCATTTAGAAATAATCTGTCTAGGTTTGTTCCTTCACTAGTGGAAGATAATTTCTTTAAAGTCTAAACTTTCCTTGCCTTGCATAGTACAGGGCACAGTGCAGGGTAATATTAAATTACAAACTGTGACAGTGGCTTCCAGGAAGATGGAATAGATGTTTCTTCCTTATTCATCTTACTATGTACAAGTAAAAGATAAGAACACCATATATGAAACTACTATAAAAAGACTCTGAAAGTTGGAGAGAAGGCTGATGGGATAATGATACAAGGATTGCTACAGTGGTGAGCATCTTTTTTGGGGGGGCTTACTTTACCTTATATATCTCAGACTTGGGGTGGAGTAAACTGGCAACCCCAAAACACCAATCAAAAGTACCCTAAACAGATAAAAAATAAAAGCACCCTAAAAACCTTTTGTGTTCTCTAAATCCGTTCTGTCTAGTCAAAGGACCAGGAAAGGAGATTAACAAAACAGAAACCTTTTAGACAATAACTGCTCTATTCCAGCCCATCACCACAGAAAAACTGCCCTCCCCCTAATTTTGTCAGCAAAAACCAAGTAGAGATCCTAGTTATCCACCCTTGCCATGAGGTGACCCAATTCCCCACTCTACACACAGAGATAGCAGAGAGGAAGCCCGGGGAGGGGACTTTTATACCTACTGAGCAGTAATATCCCCTTCCCAACCTCAAGTAGTACAAGTAGACACCATGAGAGACTGGGCTTTCATTCCCACCAATTCCTATCAATAATCCCAGGAACATCTTTTGTAGTTATAAAGAAATAAAATACAAATATAATATGAAATGACTACATACCTATTAGATCAGCTAAAAAATTTTGTTACTGCGACAGTATCAATTGCTGGAAATAATTTGGCAATGTATTAAGAAAACAAACACAGTCAAATAAATATTTACTCTATGACCCAGAGGTTGTACTTCTGGACATTATCCCAGAGAAATAAACACTTTTATCTACACATAAACATGTATATGAATGTTCATAGCAGCAAATAACCAAAACCTGGAAAACTAAAATATCCCTTCATAGGTGAATGGTTGAACAAACAATAATATCTCCATATCATGAAATACTACTCAGTAATAAAAGGGAATAAACGACTGATAAACACCATTTGGATAGGTCTCCAGCGCAGTATGCTGAGAAAAACAAAAACAACAAAACCGAAACTATTGTGTACTTTGTTTCAAGACGCATAGCATTTTTTGAAATGACAAAATTCTAGAAATGGAAAACAGCTTAGCGATTGCCATGGGTTAAGGACTGGGGCGGGGGGGCAGTGCAGGAACTAGAAAGTGTAGCAGGACGGAGATCTGTACCGTGTCCACACGGCTCTGTATCCTGACTTGAACTGGTGGTTACACACATTTACTCCAGTCAAATGGCACAGAACCACACACTTTGTTCCAACGCCAACTTCCTGGTTCCGATTTTGTACTATAATTCTGTAAGACGCGATCTTAGAGGAAAGCGCGAAGGGTACGTGGGTCCCCTTGGTATGACCTTCCTAATATCCTGGGGCTCTGTGACGTGCCAGCACCTGGACAGCGGGCCTGGCGGACTGTACGGCGGCGACTCACATTCAGCTTTTCAGAGACAACTATCTGGAATAAACACCTTGCCAGCCATTGGACTGCCCCACCTCTGAAGTTTCTTTTGTTCAGGGATCTCTGGTTCGACGGCTTGTTTTTCCCTCCCCTTCCCCTTCCGGAGCATGAATTCCCGCGCTTCGACTTTCCCGCCCCTGTTCGAAGGTCACCAATAAACTGCAAGCCCGGGAAACGGACACCGCAGGCGCCCATCCCCCACCCCCACAGAAGCGGAGCTGAGACGCGTGCTCTTCGGCCCTACCTGCGACCTCGCGGAGTGCCGAGAATCCTTCCGAACCTGTGAGTAATAAACCTTGTTTTTTCTGAAAGTGTCCTGACCCTTGTCGCTGAGCTGGGTCTCGCAGTCATAATAAGAAACACGATAGCGCGGGGCGTCTGGGTGGATCAGTCGGTGAAGGGTTTGCCTTTGGCTGAGGTCGTGATCTCAGCATCCTGGGATTGAGCCCCTCCTCAAGGTCCCTGCTCAGCGGAGAGCCGGCTTCTCCCATCTCTCTGGCTGCCCACTCTGCTTGCTCGTGCTCTTTGTTAAATAAACAAAATCTTAAAAAAAAAAAAAAAGAAAAAGAAAAAAGAAAGAAAGAAAGAAAGAAAAAAGAAACACAAGAGCGGTCTGGCCACAAGCCTGACTCCCAGAGGGGAAATGCTTGTGTGGGCTTTACCTCAGCCCCTGTGAGTGCCCTCAGGCATTCCTTGAGGATTATTGATTATTCAGAGGCAGGGAGTGGCACAAAATTCTATGACTATTTCAGTATAAAAATCTAAAACATACAAATTAAAAACAATATTTTCAGACAGAAAAACAAATCTTGTTTAATAAATACTGTTTGATCTCACATGTATGTGGAATCTGAAGAAAACGCAGAAACAGAAGATTGGTGGTGGGTGGTGTTTGGGGTGAAGTGGTTGGAGGGGAAGGGATGGAAAAAAAGAAGTGAAGGTGGCCCAAGGGTACAAACTTAACCATTATGAGTAAGTTTCCGGGCTCTAATATACAGGGTGCTGGCCACAGTTAACACTGAATTGTATACTTGACAGTTGTTGAGTTAATCTAAAAAGTTCTCATCGTATGGTGATATTGGTAACATAAGTATTAAATATATATATAAGATATATGTATGATATATAAGATACATATATAAGATATAAGTTGATAATGTTTATGCTGATGATACTTCAGTGGCATTGCTGAAAAAAATCTTGGTGAATCCTGTGAAGGTAGGTTGTGGGTGAATGAAGTCATTAATGAAATGAGTAATGTAAACAGAAATGCCTCAAAGCCGTTTTCATGTAGATCTTCCTTGTTTGAAAGATATGCAGATCCTTAAGCTGAATTTGGTTGAAATGTGATTATTTATACATATATGGGGAGACTCACCAATAAGATGGGAAGATCAAAGGCAAAGCTATACATTGAGGCGTCCCACAGAAGCTGCATTACAGAGAGGGAACATCTTGGAGGTGTGTGTATAAGGTCACAACACTGAGCTGTCTACTTATTGCCTGCGGCTGTTGAAAGTAGTCCTTCATTAAGGAGTAGGCCATCTGAGCAGATGCCTGCACCAGTCTACCAGAATGCTAAGTCATCACTGGAATATGTTTAAAATGCTAAGCCAGTTAATAGAGTTCCTTATAGGCACATATTAACATAACTGGCAGAAAGTAAGCTCTTTCTGCTGTAATTGAAGTAGCAATTTAAAACTTGGTAATATATCTCAAAGAATTTTAGGGATCAGTATCTTCGTGTTGCATGTTATAATTAAAGGGCCACATTACAGACTCAGAAATAAGCTTGATTGTAGTATGATCTTGGCATAATAAGATTTCAGCCAACTGAAATTCTAGAATGTAAAATATATGGCATAATATTACTTGTAGTGAATGGGTGACTTATTTTATAAAATCTAAATTTTATACAAATTAATATTCCTCTAAAAATATTGCCAAGTTTAGAAAGCTAAATTCGAAAACAAGAAGGAACAACCCGAGTACAAAATATTTTGTGAAATTGGAAATCTGAAAATTATGTTTAAACATCTTTAATCCCCATATAAACCAGAGTCCAAATATTTATGCCTCTGAATCTTTTCATTTTTTCAAACAAAAAGAAGTTGAATACTAACTGAATATACTACATTTTTACTTGTTTTTCTCACAGGGCATCAAATAGCAAAGAATGTAATTCATAAATAACAACACTCTAAAATTTTTCAAGGGGTACTCTTTTTTTTTAAAGATTTTATTTATTTATTTGACAGATAGAGATCAAAAGTGGGCAGAGAGGCAGGCAGAGAGAGAGAGAGAGGGAAGCAGGCTCCCCGCTGAGCAGAGAGCCCGTTGCAGGACTCGATCTCAGGACCCTGAGATCATGACCTGAGCCGAAGGCAGCAGCTTAATCCCCTGAGCAATCCCCTGAGCTACTCAGGTGCCCCTCAAGGGGTACTCTTAATGATTAATAAATGTTAAAGAAATTCATTTTTATTCTTTCATACTTTTACCAAATTCTCATTGTTTACACATATGTATACTAATATGTACACACATCGATTTCAATTTTTTTTCATACAAATATAATCATACTTTATAAACAAATCTACAACTTTATTAACAATGCATCAACAAAAACTTAATATATAATGGATCTGCATACAGTTAATTGATAGAAATTTAATTCTATCTTCTCTTATACTTACTTTTGTCATGAGTATATTCACAAATTTTGTATTGAGTATGAGACTATGGGTATAAACACACACATGCCCATACATGTGTAATAATCCTATTACTAGATCTTGGGAAGCTATAGTACTTTCTAGACGGAAAATCCTTTTTTCTCTTTTTCTGCTAAAGACATCCTCACCAATTATTTTGACACAAGTATTTCCTATCAGAATATCAGGCAGAACATGTTTTACATCACGTGTGTTAGTTAAACAAGTGATGGGGTAAAGAGGTACAACATCTTAAATACTTTAACCTATTTGACTCTTTGAAGCACCCTTGTATTTTGTCGTTATGTTGTCATAAAGCCGCTTTTCTGAGCTATCTCTATTTTTAAGTGTAATTAAAGTGAAAGATAACAGTGGACTCCCCAAAGTTTCAAAATTAGTGAAAAATAATGTAATATTGGTGCTTAATATTCTTGAAATTGAATAAACACACAGAAGAGAAAATACTGACTGCAGTTAGTTAAATAAATCCAACAAACCCCAGCATTAAGTGTGGGATTATATTTCGGGGATGGGGGCAGATAACACGGTGCACATATCCTATCCATTGGTAAAAGGAAAGAGGAGAATTAGGACATTAAAATCCCAGGTTTCCTGGAGGTTTTTTAAATTTGTTTTTTGTTTTTGTTTTTTTTTAGAAATGAAGGAAGGTATAGATCAACTTGCAGAGAAAATAACTGGCATTTTGTTTCTCTACAAATTAGAGACATAAATACATAAATGTGAGAAACAGAGAGAAGATAACACTAGTAACAGAACGGAAATGTGGAGTTGGATATGGCCCAGGGTATAGGATATAGGGTAGAAGATATAGGATAGGAAGGACATATTACTTTATAACTTGAATCTCAAGCTTCTTAGGAAGAAAGTATGATTCCTCAATTATAACAAATCAGTCTACCCACTCCAATATACCAAAACAAAACAAAAGACTGTCTTTATCTGCTAACATGTAAGTCTGTGAAGTCAGTCTGTGTGTGTGTGTGTGTGTGTGTGTATGTGTGTGTGTACTTAGGAACCACAGTGCTTAGAACATGTTATTGTCTAATGGTATCCAAATAAATTTCTTTAAATCAACAAAGTGTTTTTTTTTTCTTTTAGTTTATTTAATTTACTGTGTTTTAGTTGTTCACTTCTCTCAAAGCTGACCCCCGGTAGATTTGATTATATCTTTCTGTTCTTTAAAGTATCTTAAGTACATCTTTCATAAGTCTTTGTTTTGCTGCACAGAATCAATACTGTATTTCCTAGGTTCCCTCAGCACTGTATCTGACCATGTACTAAATTATCACTAGTAAGATGGAAGGGCAACCCAAGAAATTCTCTCTCAATAATTTAAAATCACTGGCCCAGAGCCAGTAGCCTCTATAATTCATTTATGTGACATAGAAACTCTGTCTTGAGACATTTTTAAATTTCATTTTCTGAGATTTTCAAATGAATCTTACAAACCTAATCCTAAGAAATGTACCATCCCTTCTCTAGATTCTGTATCTTAGTCTGCAAGATAAATGCTGCCCAAGTATGAACAACAGACATATGAAGCTGAAGTTCCAAAAAGTTAAAATATTATGTCATGTTTATTTTTTGTCATATACCAGGTCTTTTAAATATCAGCACGTTTACCATTTATATTAATGGGTAAATATTTTGTTCCCATTCCTACTCAATGCATGTGAATAAGAGTGCAAGCATATTGTTTAGAAACTGCCAAGGGATAGTTTCACCATGTGCTTATATGTTTTTGTTTGACATGTACATTTTTATTTTAAAGTAAGGAGGTATTTGGCAGCAAATTATCCCCATGATATCACTTTAAAGTAAGTGCATTTTGAGCAAGAGGGCTGTGAAACATTCCAGGATGTATTTCTTCTGCTCAGAGTAGGTGTACAGTACATAAATATTCACACAAAGGCACTGTAGGGCAATGAAAACCCTGAATCAGTCCCTAAGAATCCATCCCTCTCCCCTTCCCCTACTTAGTACTTCTATATCAAGAAAACAGAAATGAACTCTACATTAGAGACAAATCAGCAACAATCGCAGGAGTTTAGATTTCATGGACTATCAAGACTGACAAAGATAAAAACAGATCCTTGATGCAGATCAAAGGCCAGACCTTCTATTACCAATTAACTGAAAGCTATCTATAATCTTTGTTGGTCCTTGTTACATCCTGTATTTGGTATACTGTGAATCTTGTATACCAGAAGATGAGAGTTGGGGTCATGAGAAAAATGAAGTACATTTTGTGTATTGCCCATATTTAAGACTCCAGTGTTCCACTTATACAACTGTTGATTTATAGGAAAAGACTGCCGTGACATGGACCTGAAAGGTCTAGATTAAACAGCATGGAATTTTCCTTACCTAGATTTATAAACGTCTAGTCAGCAATTGGGATTTTGTTTTCACTTGCAAGGCAATATCTTTTTTTTAAAATTTTTTATTTAATTTTTTATTTTTTATAAACATATATTTTTATCCCCAGGGGTACAGGTCTGTGAATCACCAGGTTTACACACTTCACAGCACTCACCAAAGCACATACCCTCCCCAATGTCCATAATCCCACCCCCTTCTCCCAACCCCCTTCCCCCCAGCAACCCTCAGTTTGTTTTGTGAAATTAAGAGTCACTTATGGTTTGTCTCCCTCCCAATTCCATCTTGTTTCCTTGATTCTTCTTCTACCCACTTAAGCCCCCATGTTGCATCACCACTTCCTCATATCAGGGAGATCATATGATAGTTGTCTTTCTCTGCTTGACTTATCTCGCTAAGCATGATACGCTCTAGTTCCATCCATGTTGTCGCAAATGGCAAGATTTCATTTCTTTTGATCTTTTACTTTGCAAATTCTTTATGACTGACAGCCACATTAAAAACAAACAAAAAAACTGCTTGGTCTTCGAAGATTCCCAAATGTTGGCACTGGGGAAATTAGGGTAGGTAAAGATGTGGTGCCCACTGATGTAGTTTAGAGATAGCCACAATCAAATATCACAAAATTACTAATATATTTTTATGTCGTAATTATTGTAACCCATAGTTGTTAATGTGCAGAAAAAAAAATCCTAATATGTTATGGACCAAGTAATGTAGAATACTTTGGCAGCATTTAGTTTGTACCAAAGTACCTTAAGGCAGGTTGTTCTGAATCAATTACCAAAACAGTTTCCATGGAATTCAGCCTCTCTATATGTCATGAACTTCTTATAAAGTATGTTACTTTATAATTATTTCATTATTGAATCGTAACTTAAGACTGGTGATAAAAATGGGGTAAAAATTTAATCATATTTTTCTGGGTCACAAATGTCGATATTGGAATTATCTCCATCTATTAGTAAGAAAGATAAGTAGTAGATAATAAACACAATGTTAACTTTTTACTACAGTGAGAATGAACTTCCTACTTCTATTAGAGATTCTGAAAAGACTAGTCATATGTTTAAATAGATAACAGATGTTAATAAGATTTGTTGTGGTGATGGTCATTTTGCAATATTTACAAATATCAGATCATTATGTAATATACCTGAAACTAATATAATGTTGTAAATGAAATAAACTTCAATGAAATAAAAGAGAAAAAGACATTTTAATTAGGTTTTCTACGATTTCTGCATATTTAAAATTTTTATCTTAATGTTACCGTAGGTAAATGGAATTCCTAAGAAATTAGTTCATGTAGACACTAGGGTCTGATTAAATATCAAGGCAGTTTCAGTAGCTTGTAATAGGTGTATTCTGTGTGTATGTCCACTGTCTATGTGTATTTCTCATAATACTGCCTAGTTGTTTTTTGAAAAGTGTACTGTTGGATCACTTGGAAGCCTCGGAGAAAATAGTGAGATGAATACAAATCTATTGGCTTTACTAGAAGTATAAAATTGCATACCTTATTTTAGCTTTTGTTTGTCTTTTGAAGGTTATAGTTAACCATTGTTTATTTTGTTAAATTCTATTATGTAACATAAATAAATGAATGTAATTTTAAAAGCTGACCATATAATTAATGTTAGACACACAAATCTAACAGAAGAGGGTAAACAGGATACTCTGAGCTAAATTTCTATTAATATATCAGGTGGTATGTGCTTTGGGCTCTGTTTTTATGCACATCTTCTGAAATTGGACATCTGAATAAATTAGTTTTACTCTAAGCTTCCACCACAACAATCAAAATTACAATTGTAGGTATTCTGTGGGAATTATGAAAAAGTATGGCAGCAGCATATGCAGTCTATCCCCAAATTACTACCCAACCCCTCGAAAGCATTGATAGGTTGAACTTTTATGACTGGGACATATAAATAATGCTATTCATGGTGGTTTGGTTTCAGGTCAGTCTTCAAATCCAGTTAACCCAAAATGCAATTTAAAAATTGATTCTAATCTCCATATGTAATTACATTTTTATGGGAAAATAAATCAATATGCCTTTCCCACTGAAGCACTAATGTCATATTTGTTACTATTTTACTTCTTTAGACTTTTAACTTTTGAAAAGGCTTTATAAACACTTTACTGGCATAGTAGATTATTTTCGCAGCAAATATTGCTTAGCCCCCAACACTGCCCCCTCCATGGGAAGATTATACTTCCTTATCTCTTGACATTGAGCTTGGCCATGTGACTTGCTTTGGTCAGTGGATGCATTTCATACAGAGCCTTTAAATGTGCTTGGCCTATTGCCCTTGCTGTCCTGGGTGTTTTCCATTATCATAGGGACACCATACCTTGAGAAGCCCCTGCCCCAGAAAAAAAAAAAAAAAATTGGAGCAGTTTCCACAGGCAAACCTTAGATGTTGGAATGAAAAATGCATTAGTCATTTCCTACTGGCATTTTGTGGTAGTTTGTATGTGTTAACTGTTGTTTCAGTAATTCTTCATAACAACCACCTACAAGTCTGTGGAGGGTGTCTCAAAAGAAGACTCAAAGTTAAGAAATAAATGCTACAAGATTTGTATCAAAGTAAGCTAAGATCATAAAATCTTGCTTATGAAGGAGGTGACACTCTAAATTTTATCACTTAAATCAGTTTTTTTGTTTTTTGTTTTGTTTTTGTTTTTAAATATAATACAGAGGTCCTGTGTGGCTCAATTGGTTGAGAATCCCAACTCTTGGTTTCGGCTCATGTCGTCATCCCAAGGTCATGATCTCAGGGTGGTGAGGTGGAGCCCTTTGCCAGGCTCCATGCTCTGTGGGGAGTCTGCTTGAGATTCTTTCCCTCTCCCTCTGCCCCTTCCCTCTCTAAAATAAATAAATCTTTAAAAAACAATAAAAAACCCAAAACAGTAATATCTTTAAAAAGTGAGGCAAGAATGCATTTTTGGAAAATACCTTTTAATCACACTCCATTGTTATAACTGGTTCTACTTCAAATAACCCAGGAAAGAATAATGGTACAAAATTAATGATGGACTTTTAAAAACATGGATCAATGGTAATAAAATCAATAAAGGTTGTAACATTAGCAACATAAAATTGGAAAAATAAAAAAAAGAGGCTCTGAAAACTGTCAAAATATTAAAAATTGTATTTGATAAGAGATAAGAGAATTTTTGGTAATATGAAGTCTGGACAGGTGTCAGGCATAAGAGGAATGAGGGAAATATTCTAAAATTACAGGGGGGTATATATTACTAGTATTTGGAAAACAGTATAACTTAGTTTTATGCAGGGAGATCCTGAGAAAGATCTATAGGCCAATGAGTAAGCTTAAGAATGTTTCACCGTGGGTTGGTGACTCAGTTGTTAAATATCTGCCTTCAGCTCAAAGTCCTGATTCCAGGGTCTTGGGATGGAGTCCCAAGTCAGGCTCCCTGCTCTGTGGGAGCCTGCTTCTCCCTCTCCCACTGACCCTGCTTCTGTTCTCTCTCTCACTGTCTGTCTCTCTCTGTCAAATAAATAAAATCTAAAACAACAACAACAACAAAAATAAAACCCTTCCACTGTCCCGATAGGTAAATATCCTTAGTCACAAATAAGATTTTTTAATAAGGATAAGAACAGAGAGAAGGTATATTGGGGTATTCTTGATAGCATGTAAGGAATGTCAAGAGTAACAAGGTGCTAGGTTGTTGGCCTGCTTATTTCTGTCCTGATATTTCTGTTAAAATGGTACTTCTCCAAACCACACACTGATAACGGAGATAAAATTGCACTTGGTTTTCATGAGCAAGTTACCCATTTCTTTAATTGCTAATAATCCCCAACATTCAGTATGTTTAAAGGTGCACTGATAGAGTAAGCATGCTTATTTTAAGGTTTATGTGGATATTTATTCAGATGTTAAACAACTGAAAGCCAAATAGCATAAAACAGAACATCCCTAAGGAAATTGTGGGAAAAGGTGATTGCCTATAGTTAGGCAAATAACCCCAGGTAACTTGCCTAAATCTTTGTTTTTGCCTAGAGATGATATTACATGGATTCTTATTTATCAGTCAGTATTTTCTCAGGAGGAGCCATACTAAAAAACAAATTTCATCTTTTGTTGCTTTTTTACCATTAACTAAAATCTGGTTCAAAATTCAAGCATTTTTTCAAATAAAAATTCACACCTCAGGCATTATTTAGCTTTTCCTTAAATTTTTATTTCTAGGTAGGGTTTAGGGAAATAAGAAAAAATCTTAACTTGCATAGATAAATGCACAAAAAGTTGTAGAGTGTGGTTTTACAAGTCCACAATTTAGATTCTACATACAAGTGAGATCATAGAGTATTTGTTTTTTCTGACTTAATTCACTTATCGTTAACACCCTCAAGTTTCATCCACGTTTTTGCAAATGGCAAGGTTTCATTCTATTTTTTATTAATGAATAATATTCCATTTGTGTGTGTGTGTGTGTGTGTGTGTGTGTGTGTATCACATTGTCTTTACCCATTCAACTGTCAGTGGATACTTAAGATTGATTCTGTATCTCAGCTATTATAAATAATACCACAATGAACATTAGGTTACAGATATCTTTTTGAGTTCGTTTTTTCGTTTTCTTGAGGTACATATCCAGAAATGGAATTGCTCAATCACATGGTAGCTCTATTTTTATTTTTTTGAGGAATCTCCATACTGTTCCAATATATATATTGTATAATGGCTGTGCCAGTTTACATTCCTACCAACAGTGCATAAAGGGTTCCCTTTTCTCCATATTCTCTTCAGAATTTGTTATCTCTTGACTTTTTGGTAATAGCCATTCTAACAGGTATGAGATAATATCCCATTTTGGTTTTGATTTGCATTTTTCTGATGATTCATGATGTTAAACATCTTTTCATGTACCTGTTAGCCATCCATGTCTTTGGATAAATGTTCACTCAAATCCTCTGTTTATTTTTTAATTAAATTTAAACAAATTTTTAAATTTGCTATTGTGTTGTATGTGTTCTTACATATTTTGGCTATCAACCCGTTATTAGACATGATATTTGTAAATATTTTCTCTGGTTCTGTAGATTGTCTTTTCATTTTGCAGATGATTTAAAAAAATTAAAAATTTGTTTTGTTTTGTTTTGTTTTTGCTCTGCAGAATTTTTAGTTCAATGTAGTTCCATTTGTTAATTTTTGCTTTTGTTAGGTGTCAAGAAGAATGTCAAGAAGATTTTGCCCATGCTTTCTTTTAGTATTTCTATGGTTTCAGGTCTTATATTCAAGTCCTTAATTCATTTTGACTAAGTTTTTTTGTGTGGTATAAGATAGTGGTCAAGTTTCATTCTTAAGCATGTGACTGGTTTAACCAAAACCATTTATAAGAGACTGACTATAGCTTTGTAATATAGGTTTTTTTGTTTTTTGTTTTTTTCTTTTGTAATATAGTTTTAAATCAGGTAGTATGACGCTCTCTGGGTGGTGAGAGTGAGCACACGTGTTTGTCTTGTTCCTTTTCTTAGAGGAAATGCTTTTAGCTTTTCACTAAAAGGAAGATGAGGAAGATGTTAGCTGTTGGATGTACTATAGTTTTTCATTTTCGGTGCAAACGTGCAAAGTGGATACTATTTCTTCCTGTTCTACAGGTAAGGAAACTGATGCTCATTATGACTAAAAACTTTGAAAAGTTTATTATTTATTTTTTGTAGTTCTGTAAAATGTGCTGCTCAAATAGCAGCATAAGGTAAGGTTATCTGCCTCAAAGGTTATTTCTTCTCTTTCTTTTTAATGGTCATGTTACCATTTCTATTAGCTATTACTGATTCTAGGTGCCTTTTTTTTTTTTAAAGATTTATTTATTTATTTATTTGACAGAGATCACAAGCAGGCAGAGAGAGAGGGAAGAGGCTCCCTGCCAAGCAGAGAGCCTGATATGGGGCCAATCCCAGACCCTGGGATCATGACCTGAGCTGAAGGCAGAGGCTTTAACCTCTGAGCCACCCAAGCGCCCCTCTAGGTGCTTTTTATTTGAGTTTTTAAACATTTGCTGAGTCATAAGGTGACATTTGTATCTTTTTAAACTTTAATGAGGTATAACTGACATATGACATTCTTAATTTACAGTGTCAACAGTTTGATTTGATATATATATATATACATATAAATTTTTCAGTAATGAAGATTAAAGTGAGGATTATAAAGATACTGTATGGTCACACATTCTAAAAAATCTTAAGTTTTTTTTTTTCTAAATTAAGGGATGATTTAATTTCTCTCTTCTTTTGGGAATATCGATAGGTTCCCAAGTTAGACTGTAGAATCACTTGAAAAATATCAATTAGGCAATTAAATAATACCTAGACACATTTCAGAAATAAGCACTGGAGCGGATAGAATGCTATATATACCATTTATTTTGAAAAATACGAATCTAAGCCTCTAACTTAAGACTTTCAGAGCATGGTAAAGGAAATTATATAAAACAGGGGCACCTGGGTAGCTCAGGTGTTAGGAGACTGCCTTCAGCTCAGGACATGATCCCAGGGTCCTGGAGTCGAGCTCTGAATCATGTTGCCTGCTGGGCGGGAGGCCTGCTTCTCCCTCTCCTACTCCCCTGCTTGTGTTCCCTCTCTTACTATGTCAAATAAATAAATAAAAATCTTTAAAAAAAAAAGGAAATTATATAAAACAGTGACTTTCAAACATTAAAATGCATCAGTATTACCATTGAAAATACTGATTTCTGGGCTCAACTCTCAGAGCTTCTGATTCAGAGGGTCTGGTGTAGGGCTGGATTTTTGCTTTTCTAATAAGTACCCAGTTAATACTGATGCTGCTGGTCTGTGGACCACACATTGTGAATGGTGTAATACAGGAAACACTGGAGGTGGGGTGCGAGAGAGATAGGGGAAGCGCTGGGTTCTGACTTCAGGTAGGAGGGAGGGGAAGCCAGTATTTGGCAACTGAGGAGGCCACAGGGGCAGAGGAGTTGAAATTCCAAGATTAATTTTTGACCCAGAGTTTTTATTTCTGAAATGTTTAAAAGAATGAATGAATGAACTAATAACATTGCCACTCATAAAAATATATTATTTGAGATACAGTGAAGGAACCATAGCGTACTTGACTGCAAAATGTGTAACAAAATACTTCCTGACAAATATTAGATTTAATCAATTTACAACACATTTCAAAGAATTACATAATCATTCACATCTGTCTTCATATGTGGAATGCTCTAAAGAACCCTATCAAAATTTAATTTGAATTCAGTGTTTGAGCAAATCTGGTTTAAATAATGTTTCTGTGGATAAGGGACAGCTTCCTTTCCACTTTTGTATGTGTCATTATTTAAAAGCCCTACCTCTGTCCCTGAAAACGTAGAATGGAAAGTGCATGAAATTGGACTATAAATGCATGACCTCTATTTTCTCGCAGGGATTTTTTTTGTAGGTTAACAAGATTTTCACTTATTGCATGTTTGATATCTTTTGATGAGAGAAGCTATATAAATATCAAATATTATTCTAGGCAAAGGGTTCATTAGTGCTCTATTTTCCATTAATTTTGCCAAAACCAAATTGGCACTGAATGGAATTCTACAGCATGTTTGGCAACTACTTGTTTTCTGTCAAAATCATGTCAATATACAGATGGATTCCATTTTCACAGGAACTTAAATAAAGTGATATTCAAGATTAAAATTTGGGATGAAATAACTATTAATGTGTGAAATGCCTTAATGAATTTATGCAGTAATGCAGAATGTGATGAAATGCAATAAAAGCTAACTAAATTATGAAACTACTCAGAAAAATAGATGGAGTTGGATATGTTATAATGATGACCATTGGCAGTCTCCTGTAATCACACGATACCAATAGCAAAGGGAATATTTTTAAATTTAAAATTACACAGTTAGTAAATCTGGCCAGAAATAACTCCTAATGTTAATATGAAGAAATTACCTCTCACGTGGGAAAATGCTGTTTGCCACTGTCTGAACACATCATAAAACTCTAATGCTACGTTGTGAAAAATTGTGTGTGTGTGAGTGAATGTGCACAAGGGTGAAACCATTGTGAGTCATGAAAGCGATCCTGTGAAAGTAGACAGTCTAGGCCAAATAGCACATAAACAGCTTGATATTTCACAGGGATGAGTGTTAGTTACTCTTTTATGCTTTAGAATTACCTGAGAGTGATGACTTAATTCTATCTAAGGAGAGGAGCTTAACTAGGAATTCTTTAGAAAGAGACACAAACTGTCCTTACTTCAGTCTTTATGACTTTATTGATAGCAACCATGTAGAAGGCACAGTCTTAAGCTTGAGAGTTATAGAGACAAAGAAACAATAAATATGTCCCCATGGAACTTAGTGGAACTTAGTTTGTGTTCTATTAGGGAAGGCACATAATTTGAAAATGCATATATAACATGTGAAATCCATGTTAAATATATAATATAAATATAGAATGTATTGACAGGGTCATTGATTTATAGAAAAGTTGGAGTTGTTCAGGTAATAGAGTTTGAGATGATGCTATTTTAAGAGAAATATCAAAGCAAGTGTCTCAGAGGGAGTGATATTTGAGCAGAGATCTGAAAATGGGTGATAACCTATGGGAAGAGACTTTCAATTTGAGAAAATAAGGGTACATGAGGGTAAACATACTTGTTATTTTTAAGGAACATCAGTAAAGCTAGAGAAGTACATGGAGGGAAACTATGGCCTGGGACACATCATGAAGACATGGAGCAGATCATGTTGGCCATATAAAATTTTATATTTTAATCTAAATTGAATATAAATCCATAAGAACATTTTGAGGAGGAAAGTGACATGATCTGACTCATTTGTAAGTAAGGAATAAATTCTATCTTAATGTGGAAGTTTGCAGATTTAAGTAACGTTGTAATATAGGTCCATGCTTTTGAAAAAGCCTACTAAGGTGCTACTGTTATCCTCATGAAATATTAATTCAGAATAATATTTAAATGCATTTAATTTCAAAATGACTTACTATATGTTAGGAATACTCTGTAAGTGCTTTATTCTTCCTATGAAACACATTTATTACATCTATGAACAGTTTTGAAAGTAGTGATAAAATGAACACATGTAGTCTCTGTCAGGTTTATGTTAAAGTCTTAATGACCTCTTTTAGAGGCCTTTTATATTGATTAAATACATTTCTAAGAATTTAGTGTCTTATGTTGCTGTAAGTGAAATTTAAAAAAAAATACCCAATATTGAAATGCTGGCATATGAAAATGGTTTATAAGTTATCCTATTATACAGAGATCTTGCTAAATTATTTCATTAGTTTTATCATTTTTGTAGTTTCTTTAGGATTATCTATATGAAGAATCTTGTCATCTGAAAATAAAATTTAATTTCTCACCTTCTAATCTTCATGAAATTTATTCTTTTTCATATGTTCTTGCAGTAGGTATTACCTTCAGAAATGTTGTAGTGGTAAGAGCAGACATTCTTTCTTGTTGTCCTGATCCTAGGAGTAATTGGCCCATGTGTACCGCTAAGTAGGTTAGGAGTGTGACCCTATTGAAGTTCTTTATCAGGTGGAAAAAGTTTGTTTCTATTATGTTTCTAAGAGTTTGCATCATGAATATATATTTAATCTAACACATGTGTTTCCTCATTACATGAAGGTGATATTAATGTAGGTCACCTTTCATTGTCTTTTTAAATGTGAGTCAGATTTTCCTGGTTTTTGTAATATTGAATTGAATGCTGTATACTATGAATGCTGTTAGGAAGAATTTGTGTACAACATATGGGGTTCCCCACTAGTGTTTCTCTTTTTTTTGTTAAGGATTCAAACCTCATTTTCTGGCAGATACAGACGCCTTACATTCTGCTTCTGATTCTTCATGACATAAAGACTGTGGGTTTTCTGTTAGTGTTTTATGCCCTACCCAAGGCACTGACTTCCGTCAGCCCTCAGGCTGAAAGCTGGAAAAATTTGTAAATATATCTGTGCCACTTCCTACTTTCGAATATTGACTTATCTTCAGAATCTGCCTGCCTTCAGATGGTTGTATATTTGTGTGTGCACTTTTCTTTACTTTGTTTTTTTTTTTAGTTTGTGTTTGCTATCTGTGACATCATTGAGTTCTGCAAGAACTACTTAGCTATAAAATAAGTAAAAGGCTTTATCTTCTTAGTTTCAACCTATCTGAGTTTTGCAATAATAAGAAAATTTTGTATAGACAGCTCTTCTTCTTTGAAGATCAGAAACTATTCATTTTCTTCAAAATCTTGCTTGATAAACTTAACAAGTTATTACATCTATGTAGGTAATTATATTTCTTCTGCTGTCATTTGAAAATATTAGTAAAATTTCAACTGGCCTATCTCGATTTGCAGATGACATGATTCTATACACTGAAAATCCCAAAGTGATACCTGGGTGGCTCAATTGGCTAAGCATATGAGTCTTGATCTCAGCTCAGGTCTTGACCCCAGGGTCGTGAATTCAAGCCCAACATGGAGCCTACTTGGAAAGGAGAAAAAAAAAAATCACAAAGAACCTACGGACCGACAAAACCTAAAGCAAAATTATGAGAAATAATAAATTCCGCAAATCATTAGGATAGAAGATCAATATAAAAATTGTTTTTATATACCAGCAATGATTATTAAAAAAGGAAACTAAGAGAGCAAATCTATTTATAATAGTATTCAAAATAATCAAATGCCCTCGAATGAATTTAATTAAGAGATAAACTTAATGCAAAAAAAATTATATACTGAAAACTGTAAAACAGTGCTGAAAGAAATTAAAGACTTAGATGAAATGGAAAGAAATTCTGTGTTCATGGATTATTACTGAGAAGTCAAAACTAACCAGTTATCTATAGATTTCATACAATCCATACTAATATTCCCAGTGGCCAATTGTGTGAATGTAGAAAAGTAGATCCTGAAATTCATACGGAATTGTGAGGAGCCCAGCTTTATCAAAATGACCCTGAAAAAGAAGAACAAAGTTGGAACTCTCACAATTCCTGATTTCAAAATTTGCTACAAAGATACTGTAACAAATATAGTATAATATTGATATAATGACAGACATTGAAGTCAATGGAATAGAACTGGGAATCTTGAAATAAACTCCATCTATAATCCTGTGATGCTGGACAAGTTGCCAAGGCCATATAATGAGCAAAGACTAATCTCCTCAGTAACAGATAATGGGATGACTGGATATCTACAAGCAATAAAGTGAGGTTGTACATTTATTTTACAACATATACAAAAATCAGCTCCAAATAGATCAATGGCCTACATAGAAGAGCTATGGAGAGGAAATGAAGGGTGACCGCCGAATGAAGGTTGCCTGGTACAGAGTTTTCCTTTGGGGTGATAAAATATCTTGAAATTAGATGGAGGTGGTCGTTGTACAATGCAAATGAATTAAATTGTACACTTTACAAAGGTTGATTTTATGTTAGGTGAACTCACCTAAAAAATCACACTGTTACTCTTTTTTACGGATGGACAAACCCCCTAGATTTAGAACATGTTCTGTTGGAAAGGCTTGTGGGGAAAACAGGTGCTGTCACACTCTGCTAATGGGAATGCAAAATAGCACAAACCCCATTGAGGGGAATTTGGCAATCCCGAGCAAAATTGCATGTGTACTAGCCCACTTCTAAGAATAGCTTCCATAGATGCTGTTAATTCATATTTTCACTTCCAAAATATAAAAAAGATTATTATATTTCCTTGTTGATTTTAAATCTAAAATGTGGATTCAGGATTCAACTCTACTACTAGATTAGTTTCTTTTGACCTTTTATCTTTTCAGATGTTATCCAAATGGAACAAAAATATTCTCTAAGAACGCATAGGATAAAAAAGGGAGAAAAAATATTTTTAAAAGATTTTTATTTATTTATTTGACAGAGAGAGAGAGAGAGAGATCACAAGTAGACAGAGAGGCAGGCAGGCGGTGGGGTGGCTGGGAGGAAGCAGGCTCCCTGCTGAGCAGAGAGCCTATACGGGAGGGGGGGGGGTTGGTCCCAGGACCCTGGGATCATGACCTGAGCCGAAAGCAGATACTTAATTACTGAGCCACCCAGGCGCCCCGAGAAAATATATTTTTGATGGTTTGTTCAATCTTTTAAATTTTGTTCTTGTTTTTACCTATATAGAGATAATCTAAAAGCTGTATTTTAAATCTAAGGAAAGAAATTCCAGATGTCAGGGACCAAGAGATTTACTTATTTAATTTGTGGTGTTTGAAAATTATAATGTGGAGTTCACAATTATGGGTTTGGAGTTCTGAAGGCAATTACTTTTTATAAACAAAGTATTATTCCATTATTGTTATTTTATGTTGTTATAGCTCAAGGAATTTGTCTCAACAACTTGCATTTTTAAGTAAATATTGTCTTCTTGGTAGGTTTCATTATACCATGAGCTTCCTAATGTTTATATTACACCTGATTTATGATCATTTTGTTAATATTCTTTCTGAAGAGATTTCACAGAATTAATCTAACTTAATATTGATCAGAATCATTTAATTTATATCTGATAATCATTTTTATTTTTTCTTTTCATTAGCAATGTATTTCTCATTAGCTTTAGTCTTCAACATAGATTTTTAAATCTAAACTATGTTAAAACAAAATACATTTCTAGTAGGGCTTCAAATGCTGGTAATTCTTTGGTTCTTCATTTTCTGAATTTTTTTTATGTATTGACTATGTGCAATTACTACTCTAAGAATTGAAAATGAATGGTAAGGCACTGAGCTGAATTTTATCTCCATCTCCAGGTCTCACTTAAAAGTCATCTTTCCTGTAAGACTTCCCAAGTATTCTAGTTCATATTGATTTTTTTTTATCTAAGTTTATATTAACATTCATCATTTGGATTCATCAGTCAATTAAACAGTTTTTTTGTTGAGTGCTGATAATATGCCAGGAACACAAAACAGGTATGATATTTGATTATACTTTAATATTTCTCATTTATTATATATGTATATACATATTGCTAAGAAAACCTTGAGGATTATATCATTTTAATTTTTTCTCACAGAATTCGGTACAAAATAGGAATGTAATAAATATAAATTGAATTTATCAAATTATATATGTGATAAACTTAACAAGGATAAATGATTTGTCATCGTACAATCAATAACCCTATTAATTGGGCCTTCTTTTTATTTATGTATTTATTCTTATTCTTTTTTTAAGTAACCCCCCCCCAACCCAGCATGGAGTCCTAAGTGAGGCATGAACTCATGACCCTGAGATCAAGACCTGAGCTGAAATCAAGAGTTGGATGCTTAACTGACTGAACCACCCATGTGCCCCTGGGGGATGGACCTTCTTAATATTAAACACTTTTGGGGAACCTGGGTGGCTCAGATGGTTGAGTCTGCCTTTGGTACAAGTCCTTATGTCCAGCTCCCAGCTCAGGAGTGAGTCCGCTTCTCTCTCTCCCTCTGCTTCCCCCCAACCCCCACTTGTGCACCTTCTGTATCTGTCTCTCTCAAATGAATAAATAAAATATTTTTAAAAGATATTAAACACTTTCATCATGCCTGATCTAGGAAGGAAGGAAGGGAATGTAAGCTAAAAGAAAGTCACCTTAACCCCCTGCTCCTTCCACCCATGGCCATTATTACAGATTCTGTTATATAATAAATTATAGAAACATAATTTCAAGTGAGGAAACAGAATGCTGTAAACTTTTAAAAGGGAAACTGATCCATCGTGGATGTATGCCATGGATAAATTTTTTGAATATGTAAAGTGTTTGTTAACATCTAAAAGAAGAGTAGGAGTTAATAAAATGAATAGATGAAGGGATCTCACACTTTTAGAAATGTGGGAAGTTCCAAAGGAAAGTGGGAGAAACATGGCTGTAAATAACCGAAAAGAAGTCAGTATTGCCCCCATTTTGAGCAACAGCTTAAAATGACATATTATCTGAGGGTATCCGATAGTGACTTTATCAGTATCTCATTGTTAATCAGATAGAAATATGCAGATTCAAACTCGTCTGTCTAATCCTAAATCTTCTGATGATACAGATAAATCCAAAATTTAATCACAGTATGGAAGAATTGTCGTAATCTGGCCCTAGCTTTCCTCTCAATCTAATTTTCCATTCCACCTCATCATGGAAACTGCATTTCAGACAAATGATATGGTAAAATCTTAGTCACAAAACAAATCTTATTTATCTTCCTTTTCCCCTCAGGACCTGGCAAAATATCTTGCTCCAGTAGGAAATCAGTAAATATTTATTGAATTTTCATTAACAGTTCCATTGTCATAAAATGCAGTTTGTATTGTTCAAAAAAATGGATACTGCTTATCAAATAAAAAAGCAGACAAGTGTTTGGTTTTGTTATTTGAGAATAAAAAACAATTTAGCCAAAATAGCATAATAAATAGTCTGTGACAAATGTTGCAAAACAGAGGAGTTAGTTCTGAGTAAAATTTTAATTAATCCCTGAGCAAAAGAAATATCGTATCAAATATGTACAGTTATTTGAAATATTTGAATATTGAAGTTTTTGTTGTCATAAGCAGTTATAATTTATGTCATTTTGCTTGAATAACATAGCTTCAATGTTGTCTTTTTTGGAACCTGGTAGACTATGAATAAATAAAACAATAAGGTTTTCCATTTCAGAAACTCATCTCCTTATTGTCTGAAATTGTGTCATTTGCTTTGTATAGTCGGTTTATAATGGAGAATTGTCATATGAATTAATAAACTAAATACCTTTTTCAAATATGCACACAAAACTCCGTTATTAAATATAAAATATATATCCTAATTATAAAATACAGTTGAGCTATTATTACTTGAGGTACATTCTCTGGTGAAGTTTCTTTCTTTCTTTTTTTTTTTTTTTAAGATTTTATTTATTTATTTGACAGAGAGAGATCACAAGTAGACAGGGAGGAGGCAGAGAGAGAGAGAGGAGGAAGCAGGTTCCCAACCCAAAGGCAGAGGCTTTAACCCACTGAGCCGCCCAGGCGCCCCTGTGGTGAAGTTTCTAATGAAATTCTAAAGACATGTGGTTGGAAGTTCTATCATCATGATATGACTTACATTTTTGGTGTCTTCTGGTTTTATTATTTTCTATGTTGTGGCCCCAAAACATTTATGCCTTCTAACCAATTATCTAACTCTAATTCTAGTCCATTGTCGGAGAAGTCTGTGGCAAAGCTTAAGACAATAAACAACTACTTTTACGTTTCACCATGATGAGGAATGAGTTTTTATTATTCCTGGGCTGGTAGAGGAAGTAAGGTGGGGGCTTCTCAGTGATGGTGTATTAATGCATTAAATGAATTTCTTAATCAAATTCTATAACAATCTTTTGAGGGATGATTTTTTTCTTACTCCTATTTAATATAAAGAAAGTGGCATTCCTTTGGTTACACAGCGGAAAGAAGTACTGGACTCTTTTTCTCCCGTAGTTTTTAGGTCCACGTGGTTGGAATCTTTTGAGTTAAACTTCAAGCTCTATTAACTTTGAAAGGAGGTAAACCCACTGATCGCAATTTTAGTTTGAGAGAGCTGAAAGGAGCCCTGACACATCCATCTTCAATGTAAACTTGGGAAATATACATAATCTTCATGAGTTTCAGTTTCATTCTCTATAAAATGAGAATAATAGCACTTATCTTTTGAGGTTATTGGGATAAATGACATAAAGTGTATAAACCATATTGCCCAGTGCCTGGTATTGAATCCCTTTTGCTGTTTTTATTCCTAATGACAGAAACACTGAAAGTAGTAACCTAATCAGAAATTGAGGCCCTTTCCTAGCAGCCTGTGTTTCGGTGAGTTGTCTCTAACTGAATCATCTGTGTAACTAGAATAAACTTACTATCTCTAAGAATTTTGTAAAGATTAAAATTGATAATGTATGTAGTGCTCCTGGCAGAGTATCTGACACATTGTGAGGTCTTAACGTATATTTATGTCTTAGTCTTCTCTGTGTGAATGACCTTAGCTACAATTTTAATGTATAGGAAGTGGGACCACTGAAAGATGCAGGGACCACCAACCAAGTCTGAAAATCTTTATGAGTTTTCAAATCTCTGTGAAACACTATTTGGATAACGGTGTTTGGATTGGGAGAAATTCTCTAAGGTGCCAAGTTGCAAGTGTGCAATTTATGTGGTTTTTCAGATTAATATGTTATGAAGGAACTTGGCTACTAATTCTGCTTTTAAAAGTTTAACTGCATTACATAGTGAAATCAGAACCTCTGTTTTCAATGTCTAATTTTACAACCTTTTAAAATATAGCTTTTTAAATTAATTTTAGCCAGAGCCAGTACCTTAAAATATATAGACTTATTTAAGTAACTCTTTAAGTATATTAAACAACCCTATTAAGCTAGCCCCAATGAAACTTTAGTTATATTAAACAAATTTATTATTGAATATGACATTTATTATTTTAGGTACTGTCAGTTACAAAGAGAGATCTGTGAGAACACTGCATATGTGTAAACATTAATGTGATCAGCCACAACAAAATCAATTTTGGTGGTCAACTGTAAGGATTTTTTTTTATAGTTTCTATAAAACTATAGAAAGATTCTTAAATCATTATTTCAACAAAATGGTTTCCCAAACTTTTCTTTTATCATTTGAAAATATTTTCAATTAGTAGAAATTTACATTTTAACATTACTAAGTTTTGTATCATTCCATTGAATCATATCCAGATCTGAAACATTTCTAAGATTTCTAGGAAATAATCCTAATGTCCTAGATTATGAATATCTTATATCTGATCAATGGGATTCCAGCTATGTTCCTTTAACTCTGTCCAACTATATACAATCACTTGTTCATATGTATTTTTAAGTTCTTAAAATTTGCACATGAATTCTGCTAAATACTACAAGTTAACTTACATATTTATATAAAATAGCACTCAGTAGCTTAGTTTTTTTTTTTTATACTTTTAGGGTGATTTATAAAATTATGAAGGGAATTTTGACTATATGTGTCATACATATTCGTTTTTGAGCCTAACTTATAATAAAACAAGATACCTCTGGATTTGAATTTAACATTTGTGTAAAACAACATAAAATATGGTTAACATTTACTTAATGTCCTACACTTCAGAAAAACTTGAGTTTTTCAGTAATACAGGAAAAAGTAACAATTATGTATTTTAGCTACATGATTTTTTTGTTGTTGTTATTATAGTGTTGATTTTAAGAGTATCAAACCAGAGGACTTTTAAAGGATTTCTAAATTAATAGCAAGCTGATTTAACATTATTAAAATACCATGGAAACAGCTAAAATATTTATAAACACCTTAAAATCAAATATAAAATTATAAATAAGACTTGAATTATACTCCCATCACAGTTCAAAATATTTCTGTTAAGTAGAAATAATTCAGTCATTCATTACAAGAGTACTGTATACCAATGATTTTCTGACAGTGAAGCTACAACAGTGAACAAACTAGAAAAAAAAAATCATTGTTCATGGGAGCTTTCATTTAATAGGAAAATCAGGCAAAAACTAAGGTAGGTAGTTAATGGTATGGGAAATGATGATATGCTACAAAGCAAAAAATAACAGGGATTTTGGAAGGAGGTTGCGGAGCTGCGTAGAAGGAAGTATTGGTTTTACAAAATTAAATAGAGTGGTCAGAAAAGATTTCATTGAGAAAGTGACATTTTATTAAAGATCTAAAGGCAGAAAGGAAATAAGTCATGCAAATATATGAGGAAAGAACATCTTGGGTCCAGGAAAGAGAAGTGAAAATGGCTTCAAGCCCTGAATAGTTAAGAGGTCAGAGTGAGCAAAGAGAGTAGTATTATGTATGAAAAAACAAGACAACAAGCCCGAAATGGAGTTGCTTATGCTAAACCTTATGTCACAAAGCTGCACCAATCCTTAGCTCTTGGTCAGTTTGTGGTTCCAGTCTAGGGCTTAGAAACACAATTTATATCCTAAAGCCTTTTATGCACTATTGAGTTTTTCATTAGCATAGCTCATGGCTAAAATTTTAAAAGTTTTAAGATTTCTGTGGCTGTCTATAGGTCTTTTTGTGATTATGCATATCTTCTAGATCTTTTTTTTTCCCTACCTCTGATGGTATTGCCTAAATTAATTTGAAAGAGAAATTTAGATTATGGTTAAGCTGTTTAATGCCTCATGAAATTTTTATAGTAATCTAAACATAATTGTTAAGAACTAGTAAATAGATGAAAGTAAAAGTTTGTAAAAAGTTTAAATAATAATTATGCTTTATTGTATGTCTACTTTAAAATAGTTTCTATATCTTCAGTAACTTAAAACTTTGAAGTTATACTGATAAAAGTTTAGTTACATTCATTGAATATCTACATAATTTCCAAATAAGATGCAATGTTGACATGTTATTTACTGAATATAGGTTTATCCACTTTTGGCTTGCATTTACAGAGAAACTAAAGATAATTGGGTGTATTAGTAAACATGTTTTGCACCACACTGAAAAATTTACTGAGGAAGAATATGCTTCTAGAAATTATAAAATATATTTATAGATTTGCCAATCCACATAATGTGAGTGTAACCATCCACAATTGCTTACATCTTAGTTTTCACTAGAAATAAAGCATTTTAATCAATATATTTATTTAAAGCTCCTTTAATAAGACTGAGAGGAAACAACTGTGTGTGAAAAGTAGGCAAGGAAAGACTGTTGTTCCAGAAAGAGAAGAAAAAAAAAAGAAAAAGACAAAATCTGAATGAACATAAAAAAGCTGTAGGAAGTCTATGGAAAAAGAATCTTGGAAAAGGAGTTTTATGTGTGGTCAAGCTAGCTAAGATTAGAATGGGTTTATTAAATTTTAAAAAATAATGAGTTTTAATACCTAACCAAATTAGAATTTGGTTTTCTCCCTATTAACAGGACAAAGTTTTTTTGGAGTTTTGGTCTGCTCTTGATTGGAGATTGTAAAAGGTTTTTGTCTGTTTCTTTAACCTTTTGATTAATCTACCTATAAAGCAAAGAATTTTTACCAAATAACTTATTGTGCTTCATGTTATCTCTGAGTTTTTCAAGCTGAGCAACTAGGACAATTGTCTTTAGTAGAGATGGAGAAGAAACAGATTTACAGGGTGTGAGTTGTGTGGTGGTTGATGGGGAGTGACCAGAAAGCTCAAATTTGGGTATGAGGATTTGATAATCTTACTAGACAGTCAAGGAGAGATGTCAAGAAACTAAGTTAATTACGTAAAGAAGATGAGCAGAAAACTGTGGGCTCAAGGTATCAATCTAGGAATTATCAGAATATTTAAAGCTATTTATGTGTTCACCAAAGATTTGATAGACATTAGAATGTAGATGAAAAGAAATTCAAGGAAACAAACATTAGGCACTCCAACTTTTAGAGTTTGGGGGTAAACAGAAGATTGAGAAGGAACTCCTAGAAATATAGTGGAAAACACATGACGCAATGGATAATATAGGACAGTGGAAGAAGAAAGGGAGTGGAAATGAATGATCAAAAAGGACTCACTGGGCAGGTAGAATGAGAATATAAAACTGTTTTTAAACTAAGCCTTTAGTTTAGAATGGACTGAATTCAAAGGAATCTTCTGGGGCTGAATTCAAAGGAATCTTCTGTTATTCACCCCCCCAAAAAAAGTAATATTACAAAATAGAAAGTAAGGGAAAAAGTTAGTTGTATTTTCTGATACTGACCAGATAATTACAGAATGTTGGGACCATTCTTGGACTACATCCAAGAATACTGAGTAACTAATTCTCAGTCTACTGATACAGAAATGAAATTTTTTGACATTTGGAGAAAGAGGACATTGTTCCTGGACCTTTTAAATAGCTCTGAGACAGACATATTCAATTTTTGGTAGATTTGTGCTATACTGATTACCTCATCTGCTTTTTGTGTTATTGATTTTTTTTCCTTTTACTATTTCCCTGCTTGATTTCTGACATTTGCAGTTAAACTCAGAAGTGTAGAGCCCTGTGGCATATTGAAAAATTCCCTATGCCCTCTTAATTAAATCTGAAATTCAGCCTCCTTTCAGTCATTTGACCTCCTTTATTTCTTGCTTTAGTTTTACTGAAACCATCATTTTGAAAGGTATAGCTAGTATTCATATGATTAAATCTCTAGCCAATGGGCATTTAAATCTTAAACTGCTAGGCCCATTCCTTAACTTTCTAATCTTTAACATGTTTTTGTGAAAGAAAGGATAATCCTTTTGCTACACCAAGGCTCTCTCATTGTTTAGTCTCATCATGTGACTAGTTCTGACCAATGAGTTTTTAGAAACAGTATGAACTTCAGGCTAAAGCATTTAATTGCTAATGCAAGATTGTCTGGGGCTTTCCTTATTCTTGTTCATTAATGGAACTTTGAGATGGTGGTTTCTCCATCAATCTGGATACCTGAGAAACAATGATGGGCAGAGAGTACTCTATCCCTTAGTTTGAGATAGTGTTTTTGTTTTTTGTTTCTTTAAAGAACAGCATGATCCAGTGAATCTTGGCTGAAACAGTCCTATAGGAAGTCTGCTTCCAAAATTTGTTTCCAAATTTTTTAGATTCAAAAGGATCTAGGAAATAATGATCAATTGACAGGCCATGTAGGGTTGGTTTTGTCACTTAGAATAATTGTTAAGTGTATTTTCACATCTTTAATTTTTATTTCAAAATACATGTTTATAAAAATATTTTTAATTAAAAAGTATGCAACTCTGCTTGACTTATTTCGCTAAGCATGATACGCTCTAGTTGCATCCATGTTGTCGCAAATGGCAAGATTTCATTTCTTTTGATGGCTGCATAGTATTCCATTGTGTATATATACCACGTCTACAACTATCATATGATCTCCCTGATATGAGGAAGTGGTGATGCAACATGGGGGCTTAAGTGGGTAGGAGAAGAATCAATGAAACAAGATGGGATTGGGAGGGAGACAAACCATAAGTGACTCTTAATCTCACAAAACAAACTGAGGGTTGCTGGGGGGAGGGGTTTTGGGAGAAGGGGGTGGGATTTATGGACATTGGGGAGGGTATGTGCTTTGGTGAGTGCTGTGAAGTGTGTAAATCTGGTGATTCACAGACCTGTACCCCTGGGGATAAAAATATATGTTTATAAAAAACAAAAAATTTAAAAAAAAGTATGAAACTAACAAATTTTAAATAAAAATATCACCAATAATCTCAATGTATGGTTAAGATTCATTATTTTAGTCTTTTTAATATTTCAAATTATTAGTATATTACTTTAGAGTTATAATAAAATACTCATAATAGCTCATCTTGTTTGAGCATTAATTACCTCCTACACACTATTCAAAGACTTTAATATACACTGATTCATTATGTTCACAATAATCTGTAAGGCATTCTCCATTTTAATGGCTGAGAAAATAAGAAGCAAGGAATAACTTGCTCAAGATCACTCAACTAGTGGCTTGTGGGAGATATTTTGTGGAAGCAGTTTGTAGGAAGACCCAGAAAGTCTAATAAGACTTGTACTCAACCACTAGACTAGATTCCTGTGTGATTGAATATTTCTTATTCACATCACTTTAGATGTTTCATAATGCACTTGACATTTGGCTGATACTGGACATTATATTCTTCCAATATTTTGTATGAATAATTTTGAGATAAATATTGGGCAAGCTTTCCTCCTTGTAGTTCAGAGTACTTTTATGACTTAGGTTCCTAGAAATGTCTATTTTGGCTGAAAGAACATAAACATTCTTTGGTATCTGAATAAAAATTTTATAGTAATATTTTTTTAATATATTGTATTAAACAACTGTGAGTAATACGTGAAAGAGTGCCCATTGAATGGACATGGATATAAATCCAGTCCAGAATCATGGGTAAACAATAGTGTAGGATGGACTAAGGGTCTCAACTTTGACACGAGAAGTATGGAAGGGTATAATATTGTATTATACAATTACTTTAATCTGTCTACCACGTGTCCTAAATCCACTTTCTATACCTAAATCTACTTAGATAAGATACTCATATTTTGGTTTCACATTGATTTGAGTATATGTTAAATAACAGTGTCTAGTAACAGTGTTACTTGATTAGAAAATGAGCAACATAACTGAAAAACCCTGTGCAACACTGTATCAGGGCTAAAGGAAATGTCACTGTTCAATTTTAAGAGGACAAAATAAACTCCTAATGTGGTAGATAAATCCAAAAGCATGAAGAAAATGTTTACCAGATTGAAATAACAAAGGAGAACAGATTAACCTAATCCAGGAATGAATAACAGAATTACTATGCTTCTTTTGTTAAGCATTAATGTTTCATAGGCTTTAAAAGGATTTGACTTATTTCTTGTAGTTATAGAATGTACAAAATCCATTGCCAACGACACTCATTATGCACAGTGAACCTGGTGTGTTAGCAATGAAGTGAGACATATTTAAATGTAAAGAGCAATATTTCATTTGCATTGCAAGTAGATTCTGAAAGGTAATGAGAAGTTTCCTAGAAAAAAGAATATACTACATTTTCCCCCTCCTTTTTCCAATTGTAATAGAAGAGCTCTTGTCTTCAAAGTTTTACTGTTGTTTACATGACTTCCGTCTTAGGACTCTACTATTATTATGAACAGTGGACAAAGAGAAAAAAAATAGCTGAAAGATGTTAAGATTATTTTGTAGCTTTTATCTCTAAGAAGACAGTGTGTATCAGCCAATGTCTATAATTAAGTCTGGGCTGTTTAACTGTGACAAGTCACTTAAATTTTCTGGCTTTAGGTTATATGCAAAAAGCTTGGTAGTAGTCATAACTATTCTTTTTTAATTTAATTAAATTAATTTATTTATTTGACAGAGAGAGAGAGAGAGAGAGAGATCACAAGTAAGCACAGAGCCAGGCAGAGAGAGGGGGGAAGCAGGCTCCCTGCTGAGCAGAGAGCTCGATGCAGGGCTCTGTTGGGCACAGCAAAGATGGCGCTGGCCTGCCTTCTCTTCCGGCTAGAAAAGGCGCCACCGTGGCAGTATTGGCGCCAACGTGGCGGTTTCGGTTCCGCATATCTCTGATATTTCCTCCTCTCGCCCAACACACCCTACCCAGTTCCTGACTACGTAACCAAACCCCATAGGCTCTCTCCCCGCTGACCTCATTTCCCATCCCCTACCCAATATAAGCTGCAGCCCCGCTCAATAAAGTGAGATCCTGCTTCGACAGATCCCCCGAGTCTGGTGTGGTACGTTAAGGCACCTGGACTCGCGACACTCGCCATCCCGCTCAGCCCCAAGGGGAGCTACCGGCTGGCCCAGACGCTCTCCTCGTGCCTGTCGGCCCGCAAAACCTACCGGAGTCCGACAACTGGTGCCCCGTGTGAGGACCCTCTCCTCGTTCTTCTCACTGACGGGCCAATCGGTCTTTGGGTGAGTGTACCCCCATAAATTATGGGGCAGTAATCTTCCAAAAGTGACCCTGCCCTCGAATCCCTTCGTTTCCTTTTGAGAAGCCGCGGTCTTTCCCTCACCGATTCCCAAGCCCTTAAGACATGGGAGGCCTTTGTTAAGGTGGCTCCTTGGCTTCCGGAAGGTAACGTTTTTGATTGGGACACGTGGGATCGTATTGAACAGCTAATCCATAAAGCCCACGTAAACAGGGGGGAGATACCCCCTTTGGGTACATATCCTACTCTGGCGGCACTAAAGAGTTGCTTTCCACCCAGACCCCCAAAGGGGCTTAAGGAGTCACCTTGCCCCCCGAAATCTTGCACCCCTCCCCCTTCCCAATCCGAAGCAACCAAACTCCCTTCTGGGACGCCCACTCCGACTATATCAGACAAGCCACAAGAGAAGTCCCCTACTCCCGCCTCAAACATTCCTGACGGCCCCTCCGCTAGACCCAAAAAACTCTATCCCCCTCTAAACCCTTTTTATGAAGCCCCTTGGCCCCCAGATCTCCAACCCAAACCTCGAAGTAAGAGCCCCCCTGTGCGACACCCCTCCACTACCCCTTTATTCAGCCGTCAGCGCCCACTCCTCCGCCTCCTTATTGCCCCCCCCTCCAGAACATCCCTCCCCTGAGCCCTCCAGTTGTTCCTCCCCTTCGTCCTCCCCTTCCTGGGACCCATCTTAACCCTACTCCTCCTAGTTTCCTTTGGCCCCTGCATTATAAACAAGTTGGCCCAATTCGTGCAAAAGAGGATGGAAGCCATTCAATTAATGAATGTCCAAGTACATTATCAGAGATTGGCCGCCCATGATGAAGACACCTACTAATAGCGCCAACGACCTTTATTGGCCAATGACGGGTAAGACCCCATGAAGACCGGGGCAACCTAAGACAGGCCTTAGAGGAAAGTTCCCCTTGTAGCTGCATGATATTCAATGACGGGTAAGACCAATGGGAGGGACAGAACAACCTAAGACAGAGGACATACCTTTGCTGTATGACCCTCAA
Source organism: Mustela lutreola (assembly GCF_030435805.1). NCBI lineage: Eukaryota > Metazoa > Chordata > Mammalia > Carnivora > Mustelidae > Mustela > Mustela lutreola. Next base: position 12,094,711 of record NC_081297.1, on the reverse strand, counting down.
TGACGGGTAAGTCTGTTACCTCACCACTGGCAACCTAAGACAGAAGTCATGCCTACAAAAACAAAAGGGGGAAATGTTGGGCACAGCAAAGATGGCGCTGGCCTGCCTTCTCTTCCGGCTAGAAAAGGTGCCACCGTGGCAGTATTGGCGCCAACATGGCGGTTTCAGTTCCGCATATCTCTGATATTTCCTCCTCTCGCCCAACACACCCTACCCAGTTCCTGACTACGTAACCAAACCCCATAGGCTCTCTCCCCGCTGACCTCATTTCCCATCCCCTACCCAATATAAGCTGCAACCCCGCTCAATAAAGTGAGATCCTGCTTCGACAGATCCCCCGAGTCTGGTGTGGTTCGTTAAGGCGCCTGGACTCGCGACACTCGCCATCCCGCTCAGCCCCAAGGGGAGCTACCGGCTGGCCCAGACGCTCTCCTCGTGCCTGTCGGCCCGCAAAACCTACCGGAGTCCGACAGGGCTCGATCCCAGGACCCTGGAATCGTGACCTGAGCCGAAGGCAGAGGCTTAACCCACTGAGCCACCCAGGTGCCCCATTCATAGCTATTCTATTAAAAGGGTTGTTGTCAGGTTGTTAGCTTTGAATGAGCAAGTGTATGTGATGGGTAAACCATAATAATTATTTTAGGTACAAAAAAATGTGACATACTATAAGAAATTCATATTTCATAGATGTTTATTAACTCTTCCCCATGCTAATCTGCTGTATATTAAAATTCCATTCATAGCTTGACCAGTGGGGCTTTTTTATAATCTTTTAGGCCATATTGCTTTTGTGAATTTCTTAGTTTCTGTGACCCTAGGGGCCACCCAGTGTATGTATGTAGTAGATAGTTGAAGTAAATCGACATTCAGGATACTCACATTTGGAATCCAGTGTTATACTCAATCTTCAGTTGTAATAATTATTTGTTTTAGGTATCTAATACCTCTTACCATCGCTTCTGCTGTGCCTTTCCTAATTCAATGTACGACTATGAAAGAAAATAAAAATTTAAGATAACTCACTCTTAGTAAACCTCTAAAGTGCTTCTTTAAATGAAACCAAATGGTATTATGCTACCAAGTGGAAGGTATTACTTTTATTTCTGAACATTTTTAACATAAAATACATATTTCAGAATTTGATATTAACTATCATATTGTCTACTGAGATATGTTATTTCCTTTTCAACTCAATTGTAAGTTCTTTAGGATCAGGGGACTATATCTTACATGTGATTTTCCTTTGTAGTTTTATCATAATACCATAAAAATAATAGATGATAATAATTTATTTATTTATTATTTTTTATTAACATATAATGTATTGTTAGCCCCAGGGGTACAGGTCTGTGAATTGCCAGGTTTACACACCTCACAGCACTCACCATATCCTCCCCAATTCCATAACCCAACCACCTTCTCCCTAGCCCCCTTCCCCTGGCAACCCTAAGTTTGCTTTGTGAGATTAAGAGTCTCTTATGGTTTGTCTCCCTCCCAATCCCATCTTGTTTCAATTTTTCCTTCCCTACCCTCCAAGGCCCCCATGTTGCCTCTCTACTTCCTCATATCAGGGAGATCATATGATAATTGTCTTTCTCTGATTGACTTATTTCACTCAACATAATGCCCTCTAGTTCCATCTATATCATTGCAAATGGCAAGATTTCATTTCTTTTGATGGCTGCAAAGTATTCCATTGTGTATATATACCATTTCTTCTTTATCTTTTCATCTGATGATTGACATCTAGGTTCTTTCCATAGTTTGGCTATTGTGGACATTCCTGCTACAAACATTTGTGTGCAAGTATCCCTTCGAATCACTACATTTGTATCTTTAGGGTAAATACCCAGTAGTGCAATTGCTGGGTTGTAGGGTAGCTCTATTTTCAGCTTTTTGAGGAACCTCCATGCTGTTTTCCAGAGTGGTTGTACCAGCTTGCATTCCCACCAACAGTGTAGGAGGGTTTCCATTTCCGCATCCTTGCCAGCATCTGTCGCTTCCTGACTTGTAAATTTTTGCCATTCTGACTGGTGTGAGGTGGTATCTCATTGTGGTTTTGATTTGTATTTCCCTGATGCCAAGTGATGATGTGGAGCACTTTTTCATGTGCTTGTTGGATAATAATAATAATAATTATTATTTTTAAAGATTTTATTTATTTATTTGACAGACAGAAATCATAAGTAGGCAGAGAGACAGGCAGAGAGAGAGAAGGAACCAGGCTCCCCGCTGAGCAGAGAGCCTGATGCAGGGCTCGATCCCAGGACTCTGGGATCATGACCTGAGCTGAAGGCAGAGGCTTAACCCACTGAGCCACCCAGGCACCCCGATGATAATTATTTTTATGTATTGATTATATTAAATATTTTCTGAGCTACATGTTATCAACAACTGCCATCTCTTTCTTTACAGTGTTTTATAAACTACCTTCATTATAACTCCTTATGTTATATAACACATACTTTTAAATACAATCTGATGTAAGAAAATGGCTCTTTATAAATGGAAGAGCAATACATAGTTTTTCCTCTGAGACATTAATAGAGAACTATAGAAAGCATTCTTTGGAACTCCCAAATTAGGCAGACTGAATATATTGTAGATAGTGAAGCTGATCTCACTGTAATTCCACCAAGTTCTAATTTGAGAAATGGATCAGGGTGGGAACAGAGCAATCAGCAGGATAATTAAGATGACTATCATAGGATTTATGTATAATCTTGTTGAGGAGTCCCAAGGTATTATTTTTAAGAATTCCTTTGAAATTGAAAGGGACAACTGGGATTCTTTAGAATGAGAGAAAAAACAGATATCTGCTAGTTGGGATTAAAGATGCTGTTATATCAATGGATTCTATAAATAAATAATGATAGAAATTCACTTCTTCTTTCTAAATGACATTCAAATAGTATTTCTATTTAGGTAGCATGCATCTTCACTTCTGTTATAAAATATAAAACTTAATATATCATTAACTAGTTTGACTATATTTAGGAGTTGTTTGGAGCCAGATTTCAGCCTCCATATCTAGATCAAATGTAAGAATATACAGATTGGTGATCCTAAATCCCAAAACTGCTCCGGGAGTACACAGAGTTAAAAGCCATCGTCCAGTGCATGTCTACTGGTTCTCAGACAACTTTGTATTAGCATTTAGTAGTTATTTCTGCCATGTCATGGAAGGCCTTGTTATTTTTTTTTGAATTTTAATTTTTTTAAACTTATTTTGCTTAAATTCAATTGTTTAATATATTGTTTATCATTAGTTTCAGATGATGAATTCAGTAATTTATTAGTTTCTTATAACACCTACTGCACATTACATCAAGTGCCCTCTGTAATGTCCATTACCCAGTTACCCTGTCCCCTTCCCTCCAGCAACCCTCAGTTTCTTTCCTATAGTTAAGAGCCTCTTATGGTTTGTCTCCCTCTCTGATGTTTGTCTTGTTTTATTTTCCCCCCCTTCCCCTATGATCCTCTGTTTTGCTTCTGAAATTCCACATATGAGTGAAACCATATGATAATTGTCTTTCTTTGATTGTTGTATTTTGCTCAGCATAATACCTTCTAGTTCCATCTATATTGATGTAAATAGTAAATTTCACCACTTCTCTTTATCAATTCATCTCTCAATGGGCATCTGAACTCTTTCCATATTTTGTCTATTGTGGACACTATACATTGGTGTGAAGGTGCCTCTTTGGATCACAATTTTGTATCTTTTGGGTAAATACCTAGTGGTGCAATTGCTGGGTCGTAAGGTAGTTCTATGTTTACTTTCTTGAGGAATCTGCATATTATTTTCTAGAATGGCTGAACCGGTGTGACTTCTCATCAAAAGTGTAAGAGGGTTCCCCTTTTTCTGCACTGTTGCCAGCATTTGTTGTTTCCTGACTTGTTAATTGTAGCCATCTGACTGGTGTGAGGTGATATCTCATTGGGGTTTTGATTTGTATTTACCTGATGACAAGTGATGTTGAACATTTTTTCGTGTGTCTTTTGGTCATTTGTTTTCTTCTTTGGAGAAATGTCTGTTTATGTCTTCTTACCACTTCTTGATTGAATTATTATTTTTTTATTTTTATTTTTTTAGTTTGATAAGTTCTTAATAGATCTTGGGTACTAGCCTTTTATCTGACAAGATATTTGCTAATATCTTCTCCCATTTTGTAGGTTGTCTTTTGGTTTTGTCAGCTGTTTGCTTTGCTGTGAAAAAGCTTTTTATCTGGATGAAGTCCTGATAATTCATTTTTGCTTTTGTTTTCCTTGTCCTTGGAGACGTATCTGGCAAGAAGTTGCTATGGTCCATGTCAAAGAGGTTGCTGCCTGTGTTCTCTTCCAGGATTTTGGTGGATTCCTTTCTCACATTTAGGTCTTTCATCCATTTTCAGTCTATTTTTGTGTACAATATGAGAAAATGGTCCAGTTTCATTTTTCTGCATGTGGCTGTCCATTTTTCTCAACACAATTTGTTGAAGTGACTTTTTTCCCACTAGATATTTTTTCTGTCTTGTCAAAAATTAGTTGACCACAGGGGGAGGAGTCAAGATGGCGGAGAAGTAGCAAGCTGAGACTGCTTCAGCTAGCCGGAGATCAGCTAGATAGCTTATCTAAAGATTGCAAACACCTGAAAATCCATCGGCAGATCGAAGAGAAGAAGAACAGCAATTCTGGAAACAGAAAAACAACCACTTTCTGAAAGGTAGGACCGGCGGAGAAGTGAATCCAAAGCGACGGGAAGATAGACCCCGGGGGGAGGGGCCGGCTCCCGGCAAGCGGCGGAGCAACCGCGCACAAAATCAGGACTTTTAAAAGTCTGCTCCGCGGAGGGACATCGCTCCAGAGGCTAAACCGGAGCGAAGCCCACGCGGGGTCAGCGTGGCCTCAGGTCCCGCAGGGTCACAGAAGGATCGGGGGTGTCTGAGTGTCGCAGAGCTTGCGGGTATTGGAACGGGAAAGCCGGCTACAGAGACAGAGCCGACAGTAAGCTCGCAGCTCCGTGTTACCTTGAACCGGTCGCAGGCTCGGTGAGCTCGGAGCGCGGCCGGAGGTCAGGCAGACGGGAGTAACTGGGCGCTGTTCTCTGAGGGCGCACTGAGGAGTGGGGCCCTGGGCTCTCGGCTCCTCCGGGCCGGAGACCAGGAGGCCGCCATTTGTATTCCCGTCCTCTGGAACTCTACGGAAAGCGCTCAGGGAACAAAAGCTCCTGAAAGCAAACCCGAGCGGATTACTCACCCCGGCCCCGGGTAAGGGCGGTGTAATTCCGCCTGGGGCAAAGACACTTGAAAATCACTACAACAGGCCCCTCCCCCAGAAGATCAACAAGAAATCCAGCCGAGACCAAGATCACCTACCAAGGAGTGCGGTTTCAATACCAAGGAGAGCAGCAGAATTCCAGAGGAGGAGAAAGCCAAGCACGGAACTCATGGCTTTTTTCCTGTGATTTTTTTTAGTCTTGCAGTTAATTTAATTTTTTCTTTTTCATTTTTTTTTTTTTTTTCTCGCCTTCGGGTAAAATTTTTTTTTTTTTAACTGTTACCTTTTTCTTTTTTAACGATTTTTTACTAGTTTATCTAATATATATATATTTTTTTTTACATTTTTCTTAGGTGTTTTCTTTTTTAAAAAAAAATTCTTTTCTTTTTTTTTTTTTTTTTTTTTTTTTTCTTTTTTCTTTCTTCCTTTTTGAACCTCTTTTTATCCCCTTTCTCCCCACTCACGATTTTGGATCTCTTCTAATTTGGCTAAAGCATATTTTCCTGGGGTTGTTGCCACCCTTTTAGTATTTTACTTGCCCCTTCATTTACTCTTATCTGGACAAAATGACAAGACGTAAAAATTCACCACAAAAAAAAGAACAAGAGGCAGTACCGAAGGCTAGGGACCTAATCAATACAGACATCGGTAATATGTCAGATCTAGAGTTCAGAATGACAATTCTCAAGGTTCTAGCCGGGCTCGAAAAAGGCATGGAAGATATTAGAGAAACCCTCTCGAGAGATATAAAAGCCCTTTCTGGAGAAATAAAAGAACTAAAATCTAACCAAGTTGAAATCAAAAAAGCTATTAATGAGGTGCAATCAAAAATGGAGGCTCTCACTGCTAGGATAAATGAGGCAGAAGAAAGAATTAGTGATATAGAAGACCAAATGACAGAGAATAAAGAAGCTGATCAAAAGAGGGACAAACAGCTACTGGACCACGAGGGGAGAATTCGAGAAATAAGTGACACCATAAGACGAAACAACATTAGAATAATTGGGATTCCAGAAGAAGAAGAAAGTGAGAGGGGAGCAGAAGGTATACTGGAGAGAATTATTGGGGAGAATTTCCCCAATATGGCAAAGGGAACAAGCATCAAAATTCAGGAGGTTCAGAGAATGCCCCTCAAAATAAATAAGAATAGGCCCACACCCCGTCACATAATAGTAAAATTTACAAGTCTCAATGACAAAGAGAAAATCCTGAAAGCAGCCCGGGAAAAGAAGTCTGTAACATACAATGGTAAAAATATTAGATTGGCAGCTGACTTATCCACAGAGACCTGGCAGGCCAGAAAGAGCTGGCATGATATTTTCAGAGCACTAAACGAGAAAAACATGCAGCCAAGAATACTATATCCAGCTAGGCTATCATTGAAAATAGAAGGAGAGATTAAAAGCTTCCAGGACAAACAACAACTGAAAGAATTTGCAAATACCAAACCAGCTCTACAGGAAATATTGAAAGGGGTCCTCTAAGCAAAGAGAGAGCCTACAAGTGGTAGATCAGAAAGGAACAGAGACCATATACAGTAACAGTCACCTTACAGGCAATACAATGGCACTAAATTCATATCTCTCAATAGTTACCCTGAATGTGAATGGGCTAAATGCCCCTGTCAAAAGACACAGGGTATCAGAATGGATAAAAAAACAAAACCCATCTATATGTTGCCTCCAAGAAACACATTTTAAGCCCGAAGACACCTCCAGATTTAAAGTGAGGGGGTGGAAAAGAATTTACCATGCTAATGGACATCAGAAGAAAGCAGGAGTGGCAATCCTTATATCAGATCAATTAGATTTTAAGCCAAAGACTGTAATAAGAGATGAGGAAGGACACTATATCATACTCAAAGGGTCTGTCCAACAAGAAGATTTAACAATTTTAAATATCTATGCCCCCAACGTGGGAGCAGCCAACTATATAAACCAATTAATAACAAAATCAAAGAAACACATAAACAACAATACAATAATAGTAGGGGACTTTAATATTCCCCTCACTGAAATGGACAGGTCATCCAAGCAAAAGATCAGCAAGGAAATAAAGGCCTTAAATGACACACTGGACCAGATGGACATCACAGATATATTCAGAATATTTCATCCCAAAGCAACAGAATACACATTCTTCTCTAGTGCACATGGTACATTCTCCAGAATAGATCACATCCTCGGTCCTAAATCAGGACTCAACCGGTATCAAAAGATTGGGATCATTCCCTGCATATTTTCAGACCACAATGCTCTAAAGCTAGAACTCAACCACAAAAGGAAGTTTGGAAAGAACCCAAATACATGGAGACTAAACAGTATCCTTCTAAAGAATGAATGGGTCAACCGGGAAATTAAAGAAGAATTGAAAAAAATCATGGAAACAAATGATAATGAAAATACAACGGTTCAAAATCTGTGGGACACAACAAAGGCAGTCCTGAGAGGAAAATATATAGCGGTACAAGCCTTTCTCAAGAAACAAGAAAGGTCTCAGGTACACAACCTAACCCTACACCTAAAGGAGCTGGAGAAGGAACAAGAAAGAAACCCTAAGCTCAGCAGGAGAAGAGAAATCATAAAGATCAGAGCAGAAATCAATGAAATAGAAACCAAAAAAACAATAGAACAAATCAACGAAACTAGGAGCTGGTTCTTTGAAAGAATTAATAAAATTGATAAACCCCTGGCCCGACTTATCAAAAAGAAAAGAGAAAGGACCCAAATAAATAAAATCATGAATGAAAGAGGAGAGATCACAACTAACACCAAGGAAATACAAACTATTATAAGAACATACTATGAGCAACTCTACGGCAATAAATTTGACAATCTGGAAGAAATGGATGCATTCCTAGAAACATATAAACTACCACAACTGAACCATGAAGAAATAGAAAGCCTGAACAGACCCATAACCAGTAAGGAGATTGAAACAGTCATTAAAAATCTCCAAACAAACAAAAGCCCAGGGCCAGACGGCTTCCCGGGGGAATTCTACCAAACATTTAAAGAAGAACTAATTCCTATTCTCCTGAAACTGTTCCAAAAAATAGAAATGGAAGGAAAACTTCCAAACTCATTTTATGAGGCCAGCATCACCTTGATCCCAAAACCAGACAAGGATCCCACCAAAAAAGAGAGCTATAGACCGATATCCTTGATGAACACAGGTGCGAAAATACTCAACAAAATACTAGCCAATCGGATTCAACAGTACATTAAAAAGATTATTCACCACGACCAAGTGGGAGTTATTCCAGGGCTGCAAGGTTGGTTCAACATCCGCAAATCAGTCAATGTGATACAACACATCAATAAAAGTAAGAACAAGAACCATATGATACTCTCAATAGATGCTGAAAAAGCATTTGACAAAGTACAACATCCCTTCCTGATCAAAACTCTTCAAAGTGTAGGGATAGAGGGCACATACCTCAATATCATCAAAGCCATCTATGAAAAACCCACCGCAAATATCATTCTCAATGGAGAAAAACTGAAAGCTTTTCCGCTAAGGTCAGGAACACGGCAGGGATGTCCATTATCACCACTGCTATTCAACATCGTACTAGAGGTCCTAGCCTCAGCAATCAGACAACAAAAGGAAATTAAAGGCATCCAAATCGGCAAAGAAGAAGTCAAATTATCACTCTTCGCAGATGATATGATACTATATGTGGAAAACCCAAAAGACTCCACTCCAAAACTGCTAGAACTTATACAGGAATTCAGTAAAGTGTCAGGATATAAAATCAATGCACAGAAATCAGTTGCATTTCTCTACACCAACAGCAAGACAGAAGAAAGAGATATTAAGGAGTCAATCCCATTTACAATTGCATCCAAAACCATAAGATACCTAGGAATAAACCTAACCAAAGAGACACAGAATCTATACTCAGAAAACTATAAAGTACTCATGAAAGAAATTGAGGAAGACACAAAGAAATGGAAAAATGTTCCATGCTCCTGGATTGGAAGAATAAATATTGTGAAAATGTCTATGCTACCTAAAGCAATCTACACATTTAATGCAATTCCTATCAAAGTACCATCCATCTTTTTCAAAGAAATGGAACAAATAATTCTAAAATTTATATGGAACCAGAAAAGACCTCGAATAGCCAAAGGGATATTGAAAAAGAAAGCCAACGTTGGTGGCATCACAATTCCGGACTTCAAGCTCTATTACAAAGCTGTCATCATCAAGACAGCATGGTACTGGCACAAAAACAGATACATAGATCAATGGAACAGAATAGAGAGCCCAGAAATAGACCCTCAACTCTATGGTCAACTAATCTTCGACAAAGCAGGAAAGAATGTCCAATGGAAAAAAGACAGCCTTTTCAATAAATGGTGCTGGGAAAATTGGACAGCCACATGCAGAAAAATGAAATTGGACCATTTCCTTACACCACACACAAAAATAGACTCAAAATGGATGAAGGACCTCAATGTACGAAAGGAATCCATCAAAATCCTTGAGGAGAACACGGGCAGCAACCTCTTCGACCTCTGCCGCAGCAACATCTTCCTAGGAACAACGCAAAAGGCAAGGGAAGCAAGGGAAAAAATGAACTACTGGGATTTCATCAAGATCAAAAGCTTTTGCACAGCAAAGGAAACAGTTAACAAAATCAAAAGACAACTGACAGAATGGGAGAAGATATTTGCAAACGACATATCAGATAAAGGACTAGTGTCCAGAATCTATAAAGAACTTAGCAAACTCAACACCCAAAGAACAAATAATCCAATCAAGAAATGGGCAGAAGACATGAACAGACATTTCTGCAAAGAAGACATCCAGATGGCCAACAGACACATGAAAAAGTGCTCCATATCACTTGGCATCAGGGAAATACAAATCAAAACCACAATGAGATATCACCTCACACCAGTCAGAATGGCTAAAATCAACAAGTCAGGAAATGACAGATGCTGGCGAGGATGCGGAGAAAGGGGAACCCTCCTACACTGTTGGTGGGAATGCAAGCTGGTGCAGCCACTCTGGAAAACAGCATGGAGGTTCCTCAAAATGTTGAAAATAGAACTGCCCTATGACCCAGCAATTGCACTATTGGGTATTTACCCTAAAGATACAAATGTAGTGATCCAAAGGGACACATGCACCCGAATGTTTATAGCAGCAATGTCCACAATAGCCAAACTATGGAAAGAACCTAGATGTCCATCAACAGATGAATGGATCAAGAAGATGTGGTATATATACACAATGGAATACTATGCAGCCATCAAAAGAAATGAAATCTTGCCATTTGCAACAACATGGATGGAACTAGAGCGTATCATGCTTAGCGAAATAAGTCAAGCAGAGAAAGACAACTATCATATGATCTCCCTGATATGAGGAAGTGGTGATGCAACATGGAGGCTTAAGTGGGTAGAAGAATAAATGAAACAAGATGGGATTGGGAGGGAGACAAACCATAAGTGACTCTTAATCTCACAAAACAAACTGAGGGTTGCCGGGGGGAGGGGGTTGGGGAGAAGGGGGTGGGATTATGGACATTGGGGAGGGTATGTGATTTGGTGAGTGCTGTGAAGTGTGTAAACCTGGTGATTCACAGACCTGGGGATAAAAATATATGTATATAAAAAATATATGTTTATAAAAAATAAAAAAAAAAAAAAAAAAAAATTAGTTGACCACAGAGTTGAGGGTCCATATCTGGGTTTTTTATTCTGTTCTATTGATCGATGTGTCTGTTTTTGTGCCAACCATACTGTCTTGATGATTAATTACAGTTTTGTAATAGAGCTTGAAGTCCAGCACTGTGATGCCACCAGCTCTGGCTTTCTTTTTTGACATTCCTCTGGCTCTTCAGGCTCTTTTCTGGTTTCATATAAATTTTAGGATTATTTGTTCCAGCTCTTTGAAAAATGTTGATGGTATCTTGATAGGGATTACATTGATTTTGTAGATTTCTCTGGATAGTATACACATTTTAACAATATGTTTTTCAATGCATGAGCATGGTATGTTTTTCCATTTCTTTTTTTCCTCTTCAATTTCTTTCATATGTGTTTATAGTTTTCAGAGTACAGATCCTTTACCTCTTTGGTTAGCTTTATTCCTAGGTATCTTATAGTTGTTGGTGCAATTGTAAATTGTTAATTTCTCTTTCCTCTGTCTTACTGTTAATGTGTAGAAATGCAACTGATTCCTATGCATTGATTTTATATTCTGCCACTTTGCTGAATTCCTGTATGAGTCCTGGCAATTTTGTGGTGGAGTCTCTTGGGTTTTCCATAAGAGTATCATGTCATCTGGAAAGAGTGAGAGTTTGACTTCTTTGCTACTTTGGATGACGTTTTTTTCTTTTTCTTGTCGGATTGCTGAGCCTAGGGACTTCTAGTACTGTGTAAAACAACAGTCGTGAGAGTGGACATCCCTGTCATGTTCCTGACCTCAGCTCAGTTTTTCACATTGAGAATGACATTCACTGTGGGCTTTTGGTATATGGCTTTTATGATATTGAGGTATGTTCGTCTATCCTACACTATGGAAAATTTTAATCAAGAAAGTATGTTGTATTTTGTCAAATGATTTTTCTGCATCAATTGAGAGAATCATATGGTTCTTGTCTTTTCTTTTATTGATGTAGTGTATCACATTGATTGATTTGTGGATGTTAAACCACCCTTGCAGCCCCAAAATAAATGTCACTTAGTTATGGTGAATAATCCTTTTAATGTGGTGTTGGATCCTATTGGCTAGTATCTTAGTGAGAATTTTTGCATCCATGTTCACTGAGGATATGGGTCTGTGATTTTCTTTTTTGGTGGGGTCTTTATCTGGTTTTGAGATCAAGGTAATGCTGACCTCATAGAAAGAGTTTGGAAGTTTTCCTTCCATTTCTATTTTTTGAAACAGCTTCAGAAGATTAGGTATTAATTCTTCTTTAATTGTTTGGTAGAATTCCCCTAGGAAGCCATCTGGCCTTGGACTCTTGTTTATTGGGAGTTTCTTGATTACTGTTTCAATTTCCTTGCTGGTTTTGGGTCTGTTCTGGTTTTCTATTTCTTTCTGTTTCAGTTTTGATCATTTATATTTTAATTCCAGTTAATTGATATATGGTATAGTATTAGTTTCAAGTGTAAATATAATAATTTAACATTTCCATACATCACCCTGTATTTATCATAACAAATGTACTCCTTAATTTCCATGATGTATTAAACCCATCCCATTTCCCCACCTCCCCTCTGGTAACTATCAGTTCCTTCTATATAGTTAAGAATCTGTTTCTTGGTTTGCCTCTCTCTCACGCTCTCTTTTTTTTTTTTTCTTTGCTCATTTGTTTTGTTTCTTACATTGTGCACAGGAGTGAAATCATTGGTATTTGTCTCTCTCTGACTGACTTATTTCACTTAACCTAATACTCTCTTGGCCCATCCATATCATAGCAAATAACAAGATATTCTTTTTTTATGGCTGAGTAATATCCCACTGTTTATGTATGTGTGTGTTGTGTGTATGTCTTTTCATTATCCATTTTTCAGTTTTTGAACACTAGGGTTGTTTCCATAGTTTGGTTATTATAGATAATATTACTGAAACTTTGGGTGCATGTATCCCCTCTTTTTGACTCTTTGATTTTAGTTTTCATTATTTTTGAGTTTCACATTTTTATTTAAATTCTAGTTAATTTATAATGTAATATTAGTTTCAGATATAGAATTTAGTGATTTATTACTTACATACAACACTCAGTATTCATCACCAGTGCCCTCCTTAATCCCCAACACTCATTGAACCCATCCCCCTCCACTTGCCCTCCAGCAACCCTCAGTTTGATGTCTATAGTTAAAAGTCTTTGATGATTTACTTCTCTCTTCTTCCCACCATGTTCATTTGTTTTGTTTCTTAAATTCCACCTATGAATGAAATCCTATGGTATTTTCTTTCTCTGACTCATTTAATTAACATAGTACCTTCTATCTCCATCCATGTTGGAAATGAAAGATTTCATTCTTTTTGATGACTACTATTCCTGTGAGTGTGTGTGTGTGTGTTTGTGTGTGTTACATACACATACTGCATCTTCTTTATTCATCGGTCAGTGGACATTTGGGCTCTTTCCATAATTTGGCTATTGGTGACAATGCTTCTTACGACATCAGGGTGCATGAGTCCCTTTAAATCAGTATTTTTTTCTTTTGGGTAAATCCATATTAGTGCAATTGAAGTACTGTAGGATAATTCTATTTTTAAATTTTTGAGGAACCACCATATTGTTTTCCAGAGTGGCTGTACCAGTTTGCATTCTCACCAAAAGTATAAGAGGATTTCCCTTTTGCCACATCCTCACCAATACCTGTTATTTTTTGTGTTGTTGACTTTAGCTATTGTGACAGCTGTGAAATAGTAAAACTTATATGTAAATAGGAAATGAGTCCTGGCTGTGAATTTTATGCGGCCAGGAACCTTCTGCAGGTGGGATGTTGAATTATCCAACCACTTGGTGTGAAACTAGACATACTCAAGATAAATCTCAAATAGATGTCATTAAAATAACATTACCTGGGTCTTTGGTTTGATGTTCTATTTGACCATTTTCTAAAAGGGGGCAGTTAAATTGTTCCATACATTATGCATGTTTGGTTATTGTAAATACATTTATGTTTGTCACTGACTTGTATGTATCTAAATAATGGCAAACTAAAATTGGAAGTACAAGATTAATTTAAATTGATGAAGGCCATATATTTTTTTTAATATATAAGGTTTCAGACTTGACTGAATTTTAAAGGCTTTTTACTCAGATCAATGAATATGGGACCACAAGAGATCATTCAAAGAATATTCTGAGTACTGAGTTCTCTGCATTTATTTAGACATAGGGAGTCTGTGAATACATGTTTGTTTGTTTTTTTTTGTAGTTGTCATAATTATTTAATTTTTAAATTCTATTTTAGGAATGCATTAAAATTTAAAGACATGGAGCACTAGTCTAACAGAAAAACAAGTAGAACAAAGCAAATTGTACTGACCAGTCGCTATGTTCACAATGTGTTAAAATGAAGAAACTCCTTCCCTTTGTTATTTATAAGACTGAGGTTCCTTTGCATTGCTCTCAAATTGTGAGAGAAAATAATTCTTAAGTCACATTGAAAATGTCACCATTCTGACATGGAACAATTTTCCTCCTCTTACTCAGGAGAGCAGGGACTATGAATGATGAGATTTCATATCAAAGGTCAGGAGCTGATGTTCAGGTTTAGAACTCTCTCCAAAATTCAGGGAGAAGGTTTAATAAGGAGAAGTAAATATTAATCACCAAAACTACGAAGTCAAAATACATGGAAAGTCATGAAAGCCAAGCTTTTTAAAAGATTCACCCTAAAGCCATGGGTGAGCTGAAAAGAAGATAGATAAAAGAATAGAAACTGCATCTTGTCTTACTCACTGTAATGCTAAAGACCAAGTTGGAGACAGGCTGGTCAGGGCTTCTTATCTTGTTTAACTTAATTAAAAAGTCCAGGTAGACCAGATACAACTTGAGAAATCTATTATGGAAAAAAAGATTAGTGATGTTTTCAATATTTATTTTTTAAGATTTTATTTATTTATTGGACGGAGAGAGATTACAAGTAAGCAGAGACGCAGGCAGAGAGAGAGAGGAGGAAGCAGGCTCCCTGCTGATCAGAGAGCCCGATGTGGGACTCGATCCCAGGACCCTGAGATCATGACCTGAGCCGAAGGCAGAGGCTTAAACCACTGAGCCACCCAGGCCCCGTGTTTTCAATATTTTTTTTTTTAAATCACAACTGTAGTATCAGTAATAATGGTTAGGAGTGGGTTATCATGGGACAGAAAGGTGATCTTCCTCCTTGTTGGTCCCTCATTTCAATTATTGTTGTCAGTGGAACTGAGTCATTTATGAGCATTGTAAAAGTAACAGTGTGTCACTTTTAACACATTGTTAAATGTGATCAGTGTCATGTCATATAAAGTCAATGTGGTCATTAACTTTATACTTCTTTTTTTTGTGTATGTTAATACTATAATCATATTTCATCTAGGTAATCCCCAAAATATTTTGTGGATAATTGTCATTCGCAGCACTTGGTCACAGGGTTTTGGTTGCGGGGAAAAGGCAGGCTATCAAAATAGAATGGGCAAAAATGCTCCAGATAGTGTATTACTTTTGAAAACATACATTGAAAACAGTAGTGCAATTATAGAGACCAAAAATTCTTACATGGACTTCAGAGTGAAAAATATGGATGAAGTTAAAAAAATCAGGAAGCATTCAAGTACTGAAGATCAAGGAAAAATAATCAGAGGACAAAATGGCATAATTGAATGGGTATAGGCATAAGCTATAAAGATAGGAGATCAAAATTATTTCTACTTCTTACTAGCTGTGGTGTATAGACCTCAGTTTAATCACCTGAAAGATGGGATTTATAATGTCTAATTTACTGCTTTTTGACATATATATCAAATATAAAAGCATATAAAAAGTATGTAACAAAATATCTTACTAAATGGAGCAATTGACTGGCAAGCAGTCACTGAGATAGGGAGTGGAGGTAGATCAAGCCAATAGTCAGGCAAGAAAGTGAGATGTAAAATTCAGGTAGTTGGTATGTGTGCAAGCCATTTGCTCAGTTACAAGCAAACTCCGAAATGTATTTTTCTTTATTTTATATAGCTGTAGATAATTCTGTTAATTTTAGTATATTTCTGCAGTATTCTGTAGCCTTGAATACTTTGTCTAAAATAGAGTTGATTAATAAATGGGCTGATTGAATAAATGAATAAAATAAGATGTAATGAAACACTGGACTTTCTGATGCACTGATGTTCCTCGTTCCAGCTTTAGGTTAGTTACTAGATAGCTGTGAGAGCTTAAGCAGGTGATTTAACCTCTGGAAGCAGCATGGTCAACTAGATTAAACAGTCTATAAAAAAATGTAGCTGATTTAATTTTTCCAAGTCATAAACAAAATCTATTTTTTATTTTAGCCTTTTTTTTTTTTCTTAACTGTGAACATATTCTCCCAAACAGTTATGGCTTAGGGCCAATTGCCAATATTGGCAGTAAATCCCTATGGCATCATTAGATGTGCTATTTAAATAATATAAATTTACTACTAATTTATGTAAAAAATAATTTAAAAATGAAAACGTTACAACCAAAAGATGTGGGATCTTAAAGCAAATCTACATGCCATTAATGTTACCTATACCATGTTTTGTCCCGCCTAAAAAGGAAACTTGATAATGGATAAGTCAGTCACTGAGAGAGATTATCTTTCTGTTTTAAACAAAACAGGATTGATTACTGCTATCTGTATAATTAGCCACTGTTTGGCTGAAAACAAATGATAATCCATCTGGCAGTATTTTAAACCTTGTACATTTTATGTTGTGATTGGTGGGCTTCATCATGCTAAGAAAGATTCACCTAGTTACCAAAGAATTAGTAAATAGGAATTTAAAAACATCATACCATAGACATAGCATCATATAACTTTTTTTATTCCTTTATTCAACAGAATATTATTGAGTACATATTATGTTCCAGGTCATATTTTACATGCAAGTGTGAATGAGACACACATGGTCCCTCGAGCCTTCTTTCCAGGAAGTGATACAAGCAAGCAAGCATTAAATACATAAATAAATACTAATGACTTCCCAATAACGATGAGTACAAGCCAGTAATGATGTAATGGGGAATAACTAGTCACTTTACCAGATAAAGAACAGGTGAAAGAATAAATGGCAGAATAAAAGTGATGATAGCTGATAAAGGCTTTTGCAATGTTTAGCTGCAGGGAAGTGGTGGTTCAGAATTAGGTGTAGGTCAGTAAAAAATGGACAAAATATTGGTGACATGTTTGGGGATATTATTGACAAGTTTTGCTCATGTAGTCAATGAGGGAACTGAGAAAACAGGGATGCTAGGATCCACCCTAGCTATTTGTCTTAAGCTTCTGGGTCTATAGTTCTAATTACAGAGCTAAACTGAGGGAGAATGTAAAGGAGAAAAATAAGGGTTTTCTTGGGGAAATTAAATTAAATTTTGAGAATCTTTTATATAGCTCCTGGGGAGGTCAAGAAGACAGATGGATGTCTAGAAAAAGTACAAAACTGTGGATACAGATTTTAGTGTAGCCCGTATAGCTTTGTAGTTCTGCCTGTGTTGACCGTCGGGGTTTTGTCCTCCTCCTCCTGGTTTGGCTTTCACAATCTGAAACATCATTGATTATACATTTTTAAACTATGTATTCCATAGACTATTCCATCACTTTCATTGGCTTTGTATCATTAGCCTCAGGAAATTTACAGAACCTTTCCAATACTTAGACTGTAGTATAAAAAATAGTTTCGTGCATGAATTAAACTGAAGAACATTTATGCCTGAATCATGGGGCTCTCTCCAACCTGGAATTTTGGTCCTTTATCTGTAAAGAATACAACTTAGAAGCGTTTTAAATTTAAAAAAAAAAATCAGCTCTGTTTGGGGGGGGGGGGAAGTGTCTCAAATGGAATCACAGGAAATAGAAGAAACAAAGCAGAGATGTTCAGTTCAGCCTTCCAGGCCAACACTGTGTGCTTTCACTGGTATTGAGAGCCGTCAACTTAGGGCTCTGTTTATATGCCATAGGATTAGATTGTATCGAAGGTCCCCACTGGGACCAACTTATGATTTTATTAAGTTGTTGCCTCAGGATGGAAATATCTCCTATGGATTCTGCTGGGTCTGAATTAGTTTTAGACTGCTGCCAATTCCAGAATTTGCAGGTGGTAACCTACACATGTGGGAACACCTGGATAGGCAGAGGTTAGAGATGGAGACAGAATCTGACAGTCAGAAATGTTCTGTGTAGTGCAGAGCAGTTATTCTGTGATTTGAAACACATGGTACAGAATCCGCAGACTGGAAAAACTATACACTGAAGTTTACCTCCAAGCACAGTAAATTTTTGTGGATTTGTCAAGAATTCAAAAGACATCATTAAAAATGTTAGCTATGAACTTAAATTAAAAGCACATTTATGAGTGTACTTTTATGTATTTATTTTAAATTACACTGGTTTAATAATACATTTGCAGCCAATTTGCAACCCTGTATTAGACAACTTTAAAGAGTTCTCAGTGGGGAAAAAAAGAGTTCAAGTACATTGGTCAGGGTTAAAAAGAAACTACCTGATAAGAAGTATACCAAAACATGAAACATCTCTGGGATGAAGGGCATTATGAAAATCTAGAATTAAACTCATGACTCTCTCAGATTCCTAGATCGTTTTCTAGGACATTCTCTAGGAAGTATATAATTGTTCCAGAGTAAATGAGTGTTTTTTTGTTAGGCTTAGGATGGTCTTCGAAATTTACTGATGAAATTATTAAGACTTAATAAAATGTTTGTAAAGTTAACAGTCGTAAGTAAAGCTCTGTCCACCCCTAAGGAGAAATGCATACATATGTTCACCAAAAAACATAAGAGATATTCACAAGAGCACTCTTTAGGCCAAAACTAGAAACAACCCAATGTCTACCTAATGGAGAACACAAACTATTGTGATTCACAGAATAATCTGCAATGGGGATGAATGAAGTAAAACTTCATGTAAAAACATGGATGGATCTCATAAACATCATGTTGAATGAAAGAAGTCATATACGCTACATGTATTATGTTTATGTAAAGGTCAAATGCAGGCCAATTAATATATGTTATGAGACAGAACAATGAGACGCTTGAAGTAGGAAGAAAGGGACACTAGGAAGTTTCTGGTAACATTTCACTTCTTGAGCTGGATGCCAATAATATACTGAGTTCACTGTGTGAAAACTTACTGAGGTACAGATTTGTGATTTGTACAGTTTTGTGTGAATGCTAAACTTCAAAATTTATCTTTATAAAGAGATCTGGGGGGCTCAGTCAGTAAAGCAGCTACCTTCGGCTCAGGTCATGATCTCAGGATCCTGGGATCAAACCCTACATCAGGCTCTCTGCTCAGCAGGGAGCCTGCTCCTCCCTCTCCCTCTGCCACTCCCTCTGCTTGTGCTCTCTGGCACACACTCTCTCTTGAACAAATAAATAAAATCTTTAAAAAAAATAGCATCCCCCCAAAAAATAAAAAAAATATGTATATAAAAAGAGATCTAGCCCTTTATCCATTAAAATACATTTTTTAAATATTCAAAGATATCCATATACTGAAAGAAGGCCAATAGACATTTGGTCAAGGTAATCAATAACTTTAAACGTTTAAACAGATTAGATGTCATCTACTACTAAAGCTACATTTTCTCTGCCCAAACTTTCTGTCAAGAAAATTCCCAACTGAGGTACATAAAATCTATATAGAATGGAGTTTAGGGATCAAGACAATGAATGGAGTTATAAAAGCCCTTTTTAGTATTTTTATGGCAACTATATGTAAAATTATTCTTATAGAACCAGAAACTCTAGGCAAGGAAATGAAATTCCTATACTAGCTGTTTAAGAGTTGGTAAAACTGATCACAGGTACCACCTACTGACCCAACTATTTTGGTAAATGTTGTAAATTACATTGGTCTATATAAATTTAGATTCTATAGCGATGGTGGCAATATAAAATTGTAACATTAATTATAGTATTTGTTTAGAATAGCACAGAAAACTTCGTGATAATCTACAAACTTTGGGATGAGCCCTTTCTAATATTATCGATGTCTTCTTTAACTTCATAATCAGAATTGGATTCATTCCAAAAGTGTAGTCTATTGAGCACTGAAGTAAATACACTGCAAGGAGAAAGGAAGAACGCCTCGCTGACCATAATCTCAGCACAGTTCAATGGAGAGTAGGCTGACTGCACATCTTAAAATGGGCAGGGCCCTCTGCACTTACCAGTTTTCAAATACCACACCAACCTCTTCCTCAATTATTCTCTTTCCGCATTCCGACAGAGTTCACAGCTGTTTAAATTGGCAAGGGAGGGGAGCCTGGGTGGCTCAGTGGGTTAAAGCCTCTGCCTTTGGCTCAGGTCATGATCCCAGTGTCCTGGGATTGAGCCCCGCATTCGGCTCTCTGCTCAGCGAGGAGCCTGCTTCCCCCACTCTCTCTGCCTGCCTCTCTGCCTACTGTGATATCTCTCTTTCTCCCTCTGTCAAATAAATAAATAATATCTTTTTTAAAAATTGCCAAAGGAAGGGAAGGAGTACTTGGTATAAAATTATCATAGTGACTCCTGATACTTTATTCCCTAATAGTTGAGGTTGTGAAAAGTATTTATGCATAGATAGGGAACAGAGTGTGGAAAGAGTAGGTGCTTTCATTCTACTCCATATTGTGAGTGCTGTGAAGTGTGTAAACCTGGTGATTCACAGACCTGTACCCCTGGGGATAAAAATATATGTTTATAAAAAATAAAAAATTTAAAAAAAAAATAAATAAAATAAAATAAAATAAAATAAAATAAAAAAGTGGACTTTTGACTGGTCAAACAAGTCAGGCACATTAATTCTCAAGATCTTTGCTCTCTCTCTTCTTCTGGCTAGAAGTGTCTTTTGCTCAAATACATACATGGTTTAGGTACACCTGGCTGGCTCAGTCTATAGAGCATGTGATTCTTGATCTCAGGGTTGCACGTCTGAGCCCCATGTTGGGTGTAGCGATCACTTAAAAATAAAACCTTAAAAAAAAAACCACATGCATGGTTTACTCCATCATCTTCAAATCTTCACTCAATGTCACCTTCTCAGTCAATCAGAAACTGAATATCCCCATTTAAAATTGTGATCTTTAGGGGCGCCTGGGTGCTCAGTGGGTTAAGCCTCTGCCTTTGGCTCAGGTCATGATCTCAGGGTCCTGGGATAGAGCCCCGCATCAGGCTCTCTGCTCAGCAGGGAACATACATCCCCCTATTTCTCTCTCTGCATGCCTCTCTGCCTACTTGTGATCTTATCTGTCAAATAAATAAATAAAATCTTTAAAAATAAATAAATAAAAATTAAAATTGTGATCTTTCTCTCAAAACTCCCAGTCTTCTTCATGCCACTCCATATTTTTCCTATAATGCTTCATCACATTTGAGCATACTCTATTATTCCCTTATATGCAATATCATGGTTTAGTTTCTGTTAGAAATGACAGCAGAGATTTATTTCTTCTTTCCCAAAACCTAAAAGAGGGATGGAGACTATGCAGTGAAGCTAAAACTTCCAAGGTTCTAATCACGGCTCATTTTTTCTAGTGTCCAGCCCCACCCAGGAGCCCACCAGAGTGGCCTCGTACAAATGACAGCGCCATCACCCAGGAAATTCCTAGGGATTTAGAAGCCCTGTGTCAGATATCAGCATCAAAGACCATGCTGCAGAAGCAAAGATGCACTTAGTACTCTTGTCATTTAGGGAATTACAAGAGTTTTAGTGCCTCGACCTGGAGGTACATACCAATATATATATTTTCTATTTTATATCTTTAAAATGAAATATTGGCCTTATATAATTATATAATATTTGAAGAGTGCAGGGTAAACTTTAATTTAAATTTATTTTTTGTTTATTTTCAGCAAAGCAGTATTCATTATTTTTGCACCACACCCAGTGTTCCATGCAATCCGTGCCCTCTATAATACCCACCACCTCGTACCCCGACCTCCCACCCCCCACCCCTTCAAAACCCTCAGATTGTTTTTCAGAGTCCATAGTCTCTCATGGTTCACCTCCCCTTCCAATTTTCCCCAACTCTTCTCCTCTCTTATCTCCCCGTGTCCTCCATGCTATTTGTTATACTCCACAAATAAGTGAAACCATATGATAATTGACTCTCTCTGCTTGACTTATTTCACTCAGCTTAATCTCTTCCACTCCCGTCCATATTGCTACAAAAGTTGGGTATTCGTCCTTTCTGATGGAGGCATACTACTCCATAGTGTATATGGACCACATCTTCCTTATCCATTCGTCCACTGAAGGGCATCTTGGTTCTTTCCATAGTTTGGGGACCGTGGCCATTGCTGCTATAAACATTGGGGTACAGATCGCCCTTCTTTTCAGTACATCTGTATCTTTGGGGTAAATACCCGGGAGTGAAATTGCAGGGTCATAGGGAAGTTGTATTTTTAATTTCCTGAGGAATATCCACCCTGTTCTCCAAATTGGCTGCACCAACTTGCATTCCCACCAACAGTGGAAGAGGGTTCCCCTTTCTCCACATCCCCTCCAACACATGATGTTTCCTGTCTTGCTAAGTTTGGCCATTCTAACTGGTGTAAGGTGATATCTCAATGTGGTTTTAATTTGAATCTCCCTGTTGGCTAGTGATGATGAACATTTTTTCATGTGTCTGATAGCCATTTGTATGTCTTCATTGGAAAAGTGTCTGTTCATATCTTCTGCCCAATTTTTTATATGATTGTCTGTTTTGTGTATGTTGAGTTTGAAATTTCTTTATAGATCCTAGATATCAACCTTTTGTCTGTACTGTCATTTGCAAATATCTACTCCCATTCAGTAGGTTGCCTCTTTGTTTTCTTGACTGTTTCCTTTGCTGTGCAGAAGCTTTTGATTTTGATGAAGTCCCAAAAGTTCATTTTCGCTTTTGTTTCCTTTGCTTTTGGAGACATATCTTGAAAGAATTGCTGTGGCTGATATCGAAGAGATAACTGCCTATGTTCTCCTCTAGGTCTCTGATGGATTCCTGTCTCACATTGAGGTCTTTTATCCATTCTGAGTTTATCTTTATGTATCGTGTAAGAGAATGGTCTAGTTTCACTCTTCTACATATAGCTGCCTAGTTTTCCGAGCACCATTTATTGAAGAGACTGTCTTTTTTCCACTGTATATTTTTTTCCTGTTTTGTCGAAGATGATTTTACCATAGAGTTGAGGGTCCATAGCTGGGCTATCTACACTGTTCCACTGGTCTTTGTGTCTGTTTTTTATGCCATGTTGTCTTGGGGATCACAGCTTTGTAGTAAAGCTTGAAATCAGGTAACGTGATGCACCCCATTTTATTTTTGTTTTTCATTATTTCCTTAGTTATTCGGGGTCTCTTCTGATTCCATACAAATTTTTTGGATTAGTTGCTCCAGCTCTTTGAAGAATGCCAGTGGAATTTTGATCGGAATGGCATTAAAAGTATAGATTGATCAAGGCAGCATAGACATTTTAACAATGTTTATCCTTCCAATACAAGAGCATGGAATGGTCTTCCATATTTTTGTGTCTTCTTCGATTTCTTTCCTGAGTGTTTTGTAGTTCTTCGAGTACAGGTCCTTTACCTCTTTGGTTAGGTTTATTCCCAGGCATATTATGGTTCTTGGTGCTATAGTAAATGGAATCGATTCTCTAATTTCCCTTTCTGTATTTTCATTATTAGTGTATAAGAGAGCCACTGATTTCTGTACATTGACTTTGTATCCTGCCACATTGCTGAATTGTTGTATGACTTCTAGTAGTTTGGGGTGGAGTCTTTTGGGTTTTCCATGTAAAGAATCATGTCATCTGCGAAGAGAGAGAGTTTGACTTCTTCATTACCAATTTGGATACCTTTTATTTCTCTTTGTTGTCTGATTGCTATTACTAGGACTTCTAATACTATGTTGAACAAGAGTCGTGAGAGTGAGCATCCTTGTCGTGTTTCTGATCTCAACAGGAAGGCTGCAAGCTTTTTCCCATTGAGGATGATATTTGCTGTGGATCTTTCATAGATAGATTTGATGAAGTTCAGGAATATCCCTCTATCCCTAGACTTTGAAGCGTTTTAATCAGGAACGGGTGCTGGATTATGTCAAATGCTTTTTCTGCATCAATTGAGAGGACCATGTGGTTCTTCTCTCTTCTCTTATTAATTTGTTCTATCACATTGATTGATTTGCGAATGTTGAACCATCCTTGTAGCACAGGGATGAATCCCACCTGGTCATGGTGGATAATCTTTTTAATGTGCTGTTCGATCCTGTTGGCTAGGATTTTGTTGAGAATCTTAGCATCCATATTCATCAGTGATATTGGTCTGAAATTCTCCTTTTTGGTAGGGTCTTTGCCTGGTTTGGGGATCAAGGTAATGCTGGCTTCATAGAAAGAGTCTGGAAGTGTTCCTTCTGCTTCAATTTTTTGAAACACCTTCAAGAGAATAGGTGCTATGTCTTCTTTGAAAGTTAGGTAGAATTCCCCAGGGAATCCATCAGGTCCTGGGCTCTTGTTTTTGGGGAGGTTTTTGATCACTGCTTCAATCTCTTTACTAGATATTGGTCTCTTCAGGTTGCCAATTTCTTCCTGGTTCAATTTTGGGAGTTTATAGCTTTCCAGGAATGCATCCATTTCATCTAGGTTGCTTAGCTTATGGGCATATGACTGTTGATAATAACTTCTGATGACTGTTTCTACTTTCTTAGTGTTCATTGTGATCTCTCCCTTTTCATTCATAATTTTATGAATTTGAGCTTTCTCTCTTTTCTTTTGGATTAGTGTGGCCAGTGGTTTATCGATCTTATTGACTCTTTCAAAAAAACAGCTTCTAGTTTCATTGATACGTTCTACTGCATCTCTGGTTTCTACCTCATTG
Organism: Mustela lutreola; assembly: GCF_030435805.1. NCBI lineage: Eukaryota > Metazoa > Chordata > Mammalia > Carnivora > Mustelidae > Mustela > Mustela lutreola. The sequence goes on along the minus strand of NC_081297.1, from coordinate 12,069,902 downwards.
ATCTCAGCTCTAATCTTGATGATTTCCCTTCTTATGTGTGGAGTTGATTTGATTTGTTGTTGATTCTCCTGTTCTTTGAGGTGTGGAGACAGCTGCTGTGTTCTGGATTTTTCAATTTTTTTGAGGGAGGCTTGGATGGCTATGTATTTCCCCCTTAGGACCTCCTTTGCTGTATCCCTTAAGTTTTGGAGCAAAGTGTCTTCATTCTCATTGGTTTCCATGAATTGTTTCAGTTCTTCTTTGATCTCCTGGTTGATCCATGCATTCTTAAGCAAGGTGGTCTTTAGCTTCCAGGTGTTTGAGTTCCTTCTGAACTTTTCCTTGTGATTGAGCTCCAGTTTCAAAGCATTGTGATCTGAGAATGTTCAGGGAATAATCTCAGTCTTTTGGTATCGGTTGAGTCCTGATTTGTGACCCAGTATGTGGTCTATTGTAGAGAAGGTTCCATGAGCACTTGAGAAGAATGAGTATTCTATTTTTTTAGGGTGAAATGTTCTGTATATATCTATGAGGTCCATATAGTCCAATGTGTCATTCAATGCTCTTGTTTCTTTATTGATTTTCTGCTTCAATGATCTGTCTATTTCTGAGCGAGGCATGTTAAGATCTCCTTAAATTCGTGTATTTGTATCAATATGACTCTTTATCTTGATTAACAGTTTTCTTACGTAATTGGCTTCTCCGATATTGGGGGCGTAGATATTTACAATTGTTAGATCATCTTGGTTGATAGTCCCTTTAAGGATTATGTAGTGTCCTTCTGTATATCTGACTACAGTCTTTAGTTTAAAATCTAATATGCCTTATATGAGAATCGCTACCCTGGCTTTCTTTTGAGGCCCATTGGCATGAAAGATGCTTCTCCATCCCTTCACTTTCAGTCTGGGTGTATCTTTAGGTTCAAAATGGGTCTCCTGTAGACAACATATGGATAGGTCCTGTCATTTTATCCAATCTGCAACCCTGTGCCATTTTATGGGCACATTTAGACCATTCACATTGAGAGTGATTATTGATATATACGTTTTTATTGACATCGTGTTACCTTTGAAGTCTTTCATTTTGTAGATTGTCTCTATATTTCTGTTCAATGCTATTCTTTTATAGAACCCCTCTTAATATTTCCTGCAGTATTGGCTTGGTGGATGCATAGTCTTTTTTTTTTTTTTTTTTTTTGGTGTATGTGTTTTGTTTTTGTTTTGTTTTGTTTGAAGTGGCATTTTTAAAATTTTTTCAATTTATTTATTTTCAGAAAAACAGTATTCATTATTTTTTCACCACACCCAGTGCTCATTGCAATCCCTGCCCTCTATAATACCCACCACCTGGTACCCCAACCTCCCCCCCACCGCCACTTCAATCCCCTCAGATTGTTTTTCAGAGTCCATAGTCTCTCATGGTTCACCTCCCCTTCCAATTTACCCCGACTCCCTTCTCCTCTCTAACACCCCTTGTCCTCCATGATATTTGTTATGCTCCACAAATAAGTGAAACCATATATTAATTGACTCTCTCTGCTTGACTTATTTCACTCAGCATAATCTATTCCAGTCCCGCCCATGTTGCTACAAAAGTTGGGTATTCACCCTTTCTGATGGAGGCATAATACTTCATAGTGCATATGGACCACATCTTCCTTATCCATTCGTCCACTGAAGGGCATCTTGGTTCTTTCCATAGTTTGGGGACCGTGGCCATTGCTGCTATAAACATTGGAGTACAGATGGCCCTTCTTTTGACAACATCTGTATCCTTGGGGTAAATACCCAGGAGTGCAATTGCAGGGTCATAGGGAAGCTCTATTTTTAATTTTTTGAGGAATCTCCACACTGTTCTCCAAAGAGGCTGCACCGACTGGCATTCCCACCAACAGTGTAAGATGGTTCCCCATTCTCCACATCCTCTCCAACACATGTTGTTTCCTGTTTTGTTAATTTTGGCCATTCTAACTGGTGTAAGGTGATATCTCAATGTGGTTTTAATTTGAATCTCCCTGAGGACTAATGATGATGAACATTTTTTCATGTGTCTGATAGCCATTTGTATGTCTTGGTTGGAGAAGTGTCTGTTCATATCTTCTTCCCATTTTTTGATATGTTTGCCTGTTTCGTGAGTGTTGAGTTTGAGGAGTTAATTATAGATCCTGCATATCAACCTTTTGTTTGTACTGTCACTTGCAAATATCTTCTCCCATTCCGTGGGTTGCCTCTTTGTTTTTTTGACTGTTTCCTTTGCTATGCAGAAGCTTTTGATTTTGATGAAGTCCCAAAAGTTCATTTTTGCTTTTGAATACAGGCTTTTCCCACTGCCTTCAGCCGCATGCGCGAGCAAGTGAGTGACAAGAAGCTGGGTAAACTGGTGCCCATTAAGCCGCTTCTAGCAGAGCCTGCCTGCACCTGCCCAGGGTGAGGCCTCCGATCAGCGAGTGAGTGGATCATGAGAGTTGGAGCTTCTACTCAGGCCTCCCTTTCTCTCTTTCCTGTACAAGCCCCTTCCAGAGGCTGTGGGGAGCAGAAGCACAGATGTTCCCTGCATCTGTATAAATAGGTACAGCCTTGCAGAAAATGGTTTGTTGATACTGGTCTGTGCGTGGAAGTGGTTTGTGTTGCAAGGAGGTGAAGCATCATACACGACTGTGAGCAAAATGAATTTTGTCATCTCAACTTTTTTTTTTTTTTCTTTTAGGATAGCAAGACTGTGTCTGGCAGACAAAGGAACTGACTGGGAGCTGAAAATAGGTTATGATAGCAGCAGGGATTTTTAATTGGCCAGAAGAGACAGCAGAGATCTGGAAGGTGAGGCTCGGGCTGAGCTCAGAAGAGGTGCAAGAGTGCAGCCTCCGACGACAGCAGGGGTGGCCCTGGTACTCATGGCGGGGACTGAGTCCAGGCTCCAGGATTAGGATGGAAGGTGAAACCGCCCATTGCCACGGGATGTAGGAACGTTGGTTTTATTTCTGCAGGTCTTGGCTCATACAATTCAATTAAAAATATCCCCATCCGCCAGAGAGTTATTTTTCTGAGGCAGAACTCAAAACATGCCCAACAAAGGTCAAGGATTTTTGGAAAAGTGTGATGTGGCTCAGAAAATAGAACAGAGGGAAGCTGACGCAGGAGGACCTGCCAGCATCCCTGGTGACGACATGGGGACAAAGAGAGTCTCATCTGGGAGGTCCTCAAAAGGGATGGCTGCCAGTCACACGTTGGAGACTCAGGAACCAAAAGAATGAAGTTGAAACTGCCCGAATGAACTCAAAGCCAGTGTGGATGCCTGGAGGGGATTCTTCCTTCACTGGGCCAGCCAGCATCCCCGCTTGCCAGGGATTCTCCAACTTGAGTGTGCCTCCGAACCACCCGGCTGGCTTGTGAACCCACTGTTGCTGCCCCTGGAGTTCTGACTCCATGGGTCTGGGGTCGAGCCTGAGAATTGATATCTCTAACAGTTTTCCAGGGGCTGTTGCTGCTGCTGTTCCGGGAACCCCACTTTGAGAACCACTGCCCCAGGGAATTAAGAATGGGCAGCATGGGAAGTCAGGCCTTTGGTGTCAGACACCCTCAAGGCTGAATCTTGCTTCCATCATTGAGCCTCTCGGATCAGGTCACCTAGACTCTCCATGCCTCATTTTTCTCCACCTATAGAAGGGAGCTGACTCCTAGGACCTCTAGTGGATAGGTGGTTCTGAGTTTTAAAAGAGACGGTGTATGTAAAGCTACATAACAAAGCTTCAGAGATGACGGTTTTCATTATGTACCTGGACACCCAATCTGAATTGACATATGAAGTGAGTCAGTGAATTTGAAGTCCCTTCTAGCATAGGGATTGAGACCTTTTCCATCATCAGCAGTTAACTCTGCCTGAAATTTCACCTCTAGATGTTCATTCACTAACTCTTGAAAATATCCACCTATCGGGGAGAGAGGAAAGTTGATCCAGCTCAGACCCGAGATGTACGGATCCATTTCTCAGTTTTGCTTTCTTCTCGAATGAGCAGAGCCAACAAATGTGGGTCAAGAGTTGTAGGAGTACCTGATTTTGTTCAATTTGCCACTGGCTAGGGGACTAGTCATTTCTTTTCTCTGGTCCTCTCTTCCTGCTTGGGTGAAATGAGAGGGCTGGACAAGCAGGCCATGTAAGGCGCCTTCCTGCACTGCATTTCACAACTGAGGTCATCTGCCTTGAGATGAGGCAGAGAGGAAGGATGGTGTCGGGCTATGAGTTCAGGTTGTAGACCCATTCGCCTGCCTTCAGATCTCAGCCATTGGTTAGCTCTGTGACTGTGGGCAAGTTACCTACCCTCTCTGTTCCTCGGTTCCTTCATTTGGCACAGATTAATAGCACTCACCTAACAGAGCTGCTGAGAAGATGGGATGAGATTTTGCACGTATGGGTCTTGGCCCAGTGCCAGCTGGCACACAGTGAATGCATGATATATGTGAGCTGTCACTGTTACATCTCACAGCCTACTCACTCACAGCTGACCCTCCTACAAGCCCCAGAGTACTGTAATCCTAGGACGCCCCTTTCCTAGAATCCTACTCCCTAGAAATCCCACTTAAAAGAGTGGCCAGGTGAAGGCACACCTGAATGTCACACAGGGACTGAGAGAACATTCCAGAGCTAGGGCCCAAAATATCATGAAGGTACTGGGTGGTATATCTTTGTGTGAAAGTCCAACTTATACGCTAATGTGACCAAGCCAAAGGGAATCTTAACATTGGACTTGTTTGCCCCACACTTAAAGTCCAGAGATCTCTACACACAGGAGCAAGTGGGTCTAAAATGTTCATTACTCTTTATTGTTAAGGAAAATCTCTTGTCTGTGTGTGTACGTGTGTAATGGTTGGGGAGACAACAGGGGAACGGGCACTGGAGAGGTGAGGGGTCAAGGCCATAAACCTAACGCCTTATCTTTTAGAAGAAACCCTCTTCCACAGAGCTGGAACAAATAATCCTAAAATTTATGGAACCAGAAAAGATCCCAAATAGCCAAAAGAATGTTGAAAAAGAAAACCAAAGCTGGGGGCATCACAATGGCAGACTTCAAGCTCTATTACAAAGCTGTTATCATCAAGACAGTATGGTGCTGGCACAAAAACAGACAATACATCAGTGGAACAGAACAGAGAGCCCAGAAAGGGACCCTCAACTCTATGGTCAACTAATATTTGAGAAAGTGGGAAAGAATATCCAATGGAAAAAAGACAGTCTCTTCAACACAGGGTGTTGGGAAAATTCGACAGCCACATGCAAAGAATGAAACTGGACCATTTCCTTACACCACACAGAAAAATAGACTAAAAATGGATGAAAGACCTAAACGTGAGTCAAGAATCCATCAAAATCCAAAGGAGAACACAAGCAGCAACCACTTTGACCTCAGCCACAGCAACTTCTTGATAGACCTATCTCCAAAGGCAAGGGAAACAAAAGCAAAAATGAACTATTGGGACTTCATCAAGGTAAAAAGCTTTTGCACAGCAAAGGAAACAGTCAACAAAGCCAAAAGATAATCGAAAGAATGGGAGAAGATATTCGCAAATGTCTTAACAGATAAAGGGATAGCATCCGAAATCTATAAAGAACTTAGCAAACTCAACACCCAAAGAAAAATAATCCAATCAAGAAATGGGCAGAGGACATGAACAGACATTTCTCCAAAGAAGACATACAAATGGCCAACAGACACATGAAAAAATGCTCAACATCATGTGACACCAGGGAAATAGAAATCAAAACCACAATGAGATGTCACCTCACACCGGTCAGAATGGTTCATGTTAACAAGTCAGGAAATGACAGATGTTGGCGAGATTGTGGAGAAAGGGGAACCCTCTTACACTGTTGGCAGGAATGCAAGCTGGTGCAGCTGCTCTGGAAAACAGTGTGGAGGTTCCTCTAAAAGTTAAAAATAGAGCTACCCTATGACCCAGCAATTGTACTACTACCCAAAGATACAAATGTAGTGACCCAAAAAGGCACCTGCACCCCAGTGTTTATAGCAGCAATGTCAACAACAGCCAAAGTGTGTAAAGAGCTCAGGTGTCCACCCACAGATGAACAGATAAAGATGTGGTATAAATAAATAAATAAATACACACACACAGAGAGAGACAATGGAATATTACTCATCTATCAAAAAAATGAAATCTCATCATTTGCAATGATGTGGATGGAACTAGAGGGTATTATGCTAAGTGAAATAAGTCAATCAGAGAAAGACAATAATATGATTTCATTCATATGTGGAATCTAAGAAACAAAACAGTTCACGGAGGAAGGGAAGAAAAAATAAAACGAGGAAATCAGAAGGGAGAAAAACCATAAGAGACTCTTAATCTCAGGAAACAAACTGAGGGCTGCTGGAGGGGTGCTGGGTGGGGGGATGGGGTAATTGGGTGATGGGCAGTAAGGAGGGCACATGATGTAGTGAGCACTGGGTGGCATATGTGACTGATGAATCGCTGAGCTCTATCTCCAAAACAAATAATACACCATATGTTAATTAACTTAATTTAAATAAAATACAATTAAATTAAAAGAAAAAAGAAGAGACCCTGTCCTTCTAACCTGCTGGGTGGTGGCAGTGTCGAGTTTTTAAAGCAGTGGAAATAAACACAGAGTCTATCCCGGCCTGCCCTGGGCCTCTTTCCACCCTCCTGCAGACTGATAAGGGCCAGCCTGGGCCCCAGCCTGCGCTCTCCTTCCTGGTGGAATTCCCCAGAAACAAAGTAACCATTCTGAGGTTACCCATGGCAGAGTAGGCAAGACATTCTCAAATAATTCCTTCCTAACCACGAAAGGCTAGCACCTCCCAGCCTGTTGAGTTGGATAGGCAATCTGTCTTCATTTCTGAATGTCCCCTCATAAGAACAAATCTGTTACACTCTGGCCAACACATTTCCAAGGAAATGAAATAATGTGATCTGACTAAAATGTCAAATTCTCTTTTTTTAAATTTTTTATTTTTTATAAACATATATTTTTATCCCCAGGGGTACAGGTCTGTGACTCACCAGGTTTACACACTTCACAGCACTCACCGAAGCACATACCCTCCCCAATGTCCATAATCGCACCCCCTTCTCCCAAACCCCTCCCCCCAGCAACCCTCAGTTTGTTTTGTGAGATTAAGAGTCACTTATGGTTTGTCTCCCTCCCAAATCCCATCTTGTTTCATTGATTCTTCTCCTACCCACTTAAGCCCCCATGTTGCATCACCACTTCCTCATATCAGGGAGATCATATGATAGTTGTCTTTCTCTGCTTGACTTATTTCGCTAAGCATGATATGCTCCAGTTCCATCCATGTTGTCCCAAATGGCAATATTTCATTTCTTTTGATGGGGGCATAGTATTCCATTGTGTATATATACCACATCTTCTTGATCCATTCATCTGTTGATGGACATCTAGGTTCTTTCCATAGTTTGGCTATTGTGGACATTGCTGCAATAAACATTCGGGTGCACGTGCCCCTTTGGATCACTACGTTTGTATCTTTAGGGTAAATACCCAATAGTGCAATTGCTGGGTCATAGGGCAGTTCTATTTTCAACATTTTGAGGAACCTCCATGCTGTTTTCCAGAGTGGCTGCACCAGCTTGCATTCCCACCAACAGTGCAGGAGGGTTCCCCTTTCTCCGCATCCTCGCCAGCATCTGTCATTTCCTGACTTGTTGATTTTAGCCATTCTGACTGGTGTGAGGTGATATCTCACTGTGGCTTTGACTTGTATTTCCCTGATGCCGAGTGATATGGAGCACTTTTTCATGTGTCTGTTGGCCATCTGGATGTCTTCTTTGCAGAAATGTCTGTTCATGTCCTCTGCCCATTTCTTGATTGGATTATTTGTTCTTTGGGTGTTGAGTTTGCTAAGTTCTTTATAGATTCTGGACACTAGTCCTTTATCTGATATGTCGTAAAATGTCAAATTCTAATATTGAACAAGAAACGGAGTAGACGCAGCAAGAGAAGGAACATCCAGGAAACCCTTCTGGCAATTCAGCCCAAAAGCTGCCCTCCGTGCACTTCCACGGAAATGACAGATACCCACACCCACCCTGCGTCTGTGATTCCCCTCAGAAAAGATAACCCAGCCCACCCCCCCTTCACTGGCCTTCAAACTGCTGAGGTGAACATTTCAGAAGGGAAATAGAGCAGAGCCAGATTCCCCAACCATGTGAAAACTGAGAGGGAGAAGCTTCCAGCACCCCAGGATCCTACCCCAGCTGATGTCTGGCTCCTCAGGCCAGGCTGCCAGGGCCCCTCTCATCTCAGCACCAGAGAAGATTTCCTCAGAGTGCAGGATGGCCCCCAAATGAGCTCCCCTCCCTCCCTAGCAAGCCCCAGCAAGTTCTTGCTGTCTGGGGAGTGGACCTGATCTCCAACCAGACCTGAGGCATCTGAGGGATCCCCCCACCGGGCCAGGGCCAGGCTGGGGAGGCATCTACCGACCTGTGCTTTCAAGTGAGAAAGATAATAATGGAAATAGCTAATATTCGTAAAGAACTGACTTAGCCTCAGTCACTGACATAAGCACTTTACATGCATTTTAAAACTGTAATTTGCATGACGTGGGTCCTATTGTCCCCATTTGACAAGCGAGGCCACAGGCCCTTTTCTCCTTTATAAAAAAAACCAAACACTTCCCAGGTAAACAGTGGAATGGACATGGCCTCTTGAGCTCAGGATGCCTCCTACTAATTCAATACACCCTGATTCAATACATTTCTTCTTGGAACGGATCTGCTAAGGAATCAGGGCATTAAGGGACGAAGAGATCAGCTTCCTAGAGCAGCAAGAGCCCGATTCCGGAGGCGACGTCACGGAATCCATGGCGCTCAGACGTAGGCCAGCAGCTGAGGTGGATTCTGCTTGGCCCCTTCTATCTTCCTTTTCTCCACAGGCCTGTAGATGGTAGGGGTCAGGGTCTCGCCCCATCCCCTCCTAGAAGCTTCCACCCTCTCCCCTTCCTGCCCAGCTACATCTCGGAGAGTGCAGTGGCCGGGGCTGTCTCAGTCTCCAACGGGATGGGTGATTTATGTCCTTTTATTCAGCAAGCAGCTTTGTACAGAATGGACGAGACATGCTGAATGTCACCAGGTGGGAGCAGAGACGCTGTGCAGAATCCCAATAAAGCCTTTTCGGCCTGGACAAAATGGCACCGGTGACTTTGTTATTATTGTGTGTGTTCTCTGGTGGGCATAAGGAAGAGGCAGCAGATGCCCAGAGGTGTTGGGAGAGCTGGCCTGAGTAGCAGGGAACCCCCCCGAACCCCAGCATCTGGCTCCCCTGTGAGTGCCTGCCCCCTTCCTGCCTCCCATCTCCCACGGACACCCTACAGGAGACAAGCCAGGCAGGCGGCAACTCGGACTTGGGTGAAGAGGTTCCCTTTTGGTGCTGTTTCCGCACAGAGGCTGGGTGTGCCGGCGAATAAAGCACAAGGGTCCGAGGCACCCACTGGGGCGGAGGGGGCTCAGCTCTACACTCCACTCTCCTGACACCCCTAGGCCTGCGGAAGTTCCGTCTCCCTGTCCACCCTCCTCTGCTCATCTCTCCCACTGACACCAGGTGTGTGAGTTCCCCTGAGGCCACGGCCACGCCTGCTCCTCCCTGCCCCCATCCTGTACTCCCAGGGATGCCCGGCACAGCCTCATTCCCAGCCCGGAGCAGGCACTGCGTGTTTGTGGCAGGAACTGTGAGCTCCCGGCTCTGGAGCCTGCGGGCTGCTCTGGGATGGCCTGGTGGCCTGACAAAGCATGGCCTTGACCTTTAGGGCAAATGATTCTGCAACCATCCCAGTGTGAGACAGTGACACTGAGGAATACGTAAGATCTCAGAGTCACCGGAGTTGAAGGGATCTTAGAGATCGCAGGGCTCGACCGTCTCGCTCGCTTTCCCGGTAAGGAAGCCGAGGCCCAGAGGAGGCCTCCCAGCAGGAGAGGAGCAGAGCCAGGCTTCAGAGCAGGCCCTGTCAGGAGCAGCTCTCTCTTGCCACCACACTGCCCCCTCATCCCTAGCCTGCTCCCCACCTCAGCGGCCAGCCTGGTCCCAGGCTCCCAGCGGCGCCCCTCCCCACGGGGGCTGCCTGTCTCCAGCCCACACACTCGGTCTCCCAGGGAGGATGGCAATTAGTTAGCATCGTGCTGCAGGGCGCCCGCACCACTGGGGCTGCCGGAAAACTGCGCGTTCCCAGTGTGCCAGGTCACTGTGGACCTCGCAGGTGAGAATTTCAGGACCAGGCCACAGGGCGACTGGGGAGGGCAGAGGAGACACAGTCAGTCAGGGCTGGGAGTGAAGCAGGAAGCCCCAGAGCGGGGAGACAAAGCAGGGTCCCCCAGGGGCACGGGGAGCCAGGAGAATGAAGCACTGAGGAGAGCACACCCCCACTCACCCTCCCACGGAAACAGGGCGGTGGGGGGTGGGGGGGCGGGAGTGGAATGGGGACAAAAGCAGATGAAAAGGCCGGAGAGATGAGCTAGATGGAGGGAAAGCCTGTGTGAAAGGAGACAGAGAAAACTTGATCTTTCTCCTCTTTCTATCATTTCCTCAGGGTCTCCCTTCAGGGCACCCTACCCAGCAGGGCTGATGCTGAGGAGAAAGGGGGGGCGAGGGAGAGGGAGAAGAGAGGAGGAGGGAGGAAGCACACTGATCCTTTCAGTTTCCTCTGCAAGACCCTCCCTCAGAGCAGCTCAAGCACTAGTGGGGGAGGGTCTGGTTGTCCAAATGGGGGGGGACTGAGTGCCGTCAACTACGGGGCATCCTGGGATTTCAAGGTCCCTCACATATGTCCAAGCCCCTGCTCTTCGGACTGTACTCAGTTAGACTGAGTGGATTCAGGAGCGTGACAGGGATTCCAGAGGACAACGGGATGACCCCTCATAATCCAGCCCCCTCCAGTCCACGGGCAGAGAACCGGAGGCCCCAGGGCAGGGACTTGTCCAAAGACACAGCACCAAGACTACTGCGTAAACAGAAGCCAGATCTCCGAGCTCCCTCTCCGGGCACAGTGACAATCTTGCCAGTCAGGCTACTCCCAAACCCTCGGGCAGGAGACCCCTGTCCCTCCTACAGCAGCCCCTTACTGCTCCAAGAGCAAGACGAAAGGGAGAGATTGTTTCAGAACCCCCGAGAAACAAGTCTGCTGACTTCCCAGGGAGAGGCTTCCGACAGCATGGTGACCTTCAAGAAGGGGGTCTGGAGCAGACTTTATGGGGCCTCAACTTCTCTCTCTGCCAGGGGCAAGGTGGCTTCGCGGCCCCAAGGATGCCACCCCAGACCTGGGGGCTCTCACCTGCCCACGCCTCCACGTGAACAGAGCCAAGAGCACTAGTGAAGCCAAGCCCACATCCTGCCCACATCTGTTGATCTTGGTGGTAAACGTATGTTTGTGGAATCACTGTATTTTCTTGCTCTGAAACCCTTCCATCTAACTCCCTTTTCCTGACTTGTGTTTGCCTCCACCAATATGAAACTGAACCCACATGGGGAGCAAGCCAGCCAGTGGGGGCTCAGGAGCTGGGCAGACGGCAGCAAGGTGGTGGGCTGAGGGTCTGTTCACCAGGCAGAGACAGTCCCCGTGTAGACCCAGTCCTCCTCTCTGGCCCCACAGGGTAGCAGGAAGGAGGCCTTTTCGTCTCCTTCGACCATTTCTATACCCCTGGTGCCTTCAGTGGGACCCAGCCTGGAGCCCGCTCAGTAAATGCAGGACCCCAGGAGGGGGAAACAAAGGCTGGTCAAGATACAGCAACGGGCCCAGACTCCAGGGGTCCTGTTCCCTCCCCTGTGTCCTGTGGGACCCTGGGCCATGCGTGGGGAGAGGGGCACTCACTCCAGCACATCGCGGTTGAACTGCTTCTTGCTGTTGCCTAGGAACTCCCCGATCATCTGCCGGCTGAGGCCCTTGCGCTGGAGCAGGAAGTGGGCCACTCCGATGGGGGTGTCGGGGATGAAGCCTCCAGAGATCAGGAACTGGATGCCTTTGTCTGGGTTTCTGGGGGTGGGAGTGGAGGTGGGAAGAAGAAGTAGAGAGTGAGCCAAGGCTGTCCACGACTTCCTTCCTCCCTTTCTTCCAACCCAGGGAAGCTACAGAAGTGCCTGGAAGCTTCTGGGAAGAATTCCATCAAAAAGTCAGGATTCCTTCTGCTGCAGACGGGCTCCTTGTCCCAGGGGCTTCACCTAGGAATTTTGTCTTCCTGAACACCCCCACCCCCCCCACCCTTATACACACACAGGAGTGAAGATAGCATGGGGAGAGAAGGAGTTAGGTCTGGCAGACGAAGAGAATTCCAGAGCAAGTGGAGAGGTTTCTTTTTGTCTTCCCTGAAAGGCCCGGAGGCTTGCCACGAAGGCCCTTCCACCCAGTCTGTGTTCTGTCGTCTGTATGCAGTACTCGCCCCAGAAGCAGGGCTCTGGGGAGCAGAGGGGAGCTCTCCTACCGCACTGGCCACAGGGACACATGAATCCTGCTCTCCATCATTCACTTTCTCAAGCTCTAGTCTCTACGTGTGGATGTAGGTACTGTGTTTTTAGGAAATGTGCTCACAGTATGGCCTGCAAATCCATGCTGTTCCCTGAACTGTATCTGACTGGTTCAGGAGAAGCTAAGTACAGAACCAGAGGGCAAGCGTTTAGAACCTTTTATAGCACTCTGACATTTTTGGGATAACCAAGCATGTGATTGTTTTTCTAGCAACTCATTTTTATTGCATTTCACAAAAGTATCAGCCACCACTTAGTCCGTGAAAACCCAGACTGGTCCTTTACTACAGAGAGTTTGAGAACCACTGTCTTGAGGGATCCCAGGGTCTGCGTGAGTGTGAGCTCACAACTCCCCTTACTTGTGTGAGCCTGCTTCTTTTCTGTAAAATGGCATAATAAGGCCATCTCTAGATATTGTTGGGAAGTTTGCAGATGTTTTATGTAAGGTGAGCCAGGAACAGTAGCTGTTCCTCCCTGGAATAGAAGTTTCTGGAGACCAGGGCATGTGTCCTCCTCATCTCCATGGTCAATGCGCCCGGCATTCAATAAGTGACAGTTGAGTGAATAAGTGAACGGACACGTGGCTGGGAGAGATGTTCAATCTCCTGGCTCGGGGCTCTGAAGGAAGGGGTGAACGCAGGGTGGAGATGGGATTTCCACGGGAGGGGTGCGTGTACACTGCTGGCCCCCGGCTCTCTACATTCTAGTTGCAAGGACAGTTCTGGCTGGGGCTCTGGCTGGGGACTCTGAACCAAAACCCTTGTTCATTTTCCTGCTTTCCTTCTCCTGTTCACTTCTGTGCCACCTCTGTGTCCTTGTCGCCGCCCCCCTTTTATCCCCGCCCCTCTCCTGCCTTTTACCTGGATTCCTTGTGCTCCTTCTCTTCCTTCTCACCCACCCAGACCCTCCCTTGCCTTTCCTCGTTTTCCTCCGTGCTCCCTCCTTGACGTCATCCCCCTGAGACGATGCTGATTCCTTGGCCTCGGGTCTGCCTGAAGGATTTCGTCTCAATCCTCATACGACCTGGACTATTAGTTAATACTGCATTTTCTTTTCAATTCCCTCACTTTTCAAGCCCTAGTAAGCAGGAATAGTGCTGAAAGCATGGGCTTGATGTGTTGTTTTGTCCCTAATCCTGAACATAAATTTGTGAACCATTAAAAAGAAAACGTGCATCCCTACCCAGCACCTCCAGGAGCAGGTGCGGCACAAATGTCACCAGGCAGGGCGCTGGGATGATGCCATTGTAGCCCCTGCCCCCTCCCCGCCGACCAAGAGATTCCTGGGTCTCCCCAGAGCTCCCGAGTCGGTGCTCACTCACATGTTGGAAAGGTTGAGGCCGATGCGGTAGAACCGTTTGCATAGGATGTCCGTTGAGAGCGTGGGCGACTTGCCGCTGGCGGGGTTCTCTCAGTGGTAGCGCGGCAGGCTCAGAATCATGGCTTGCAGGGCCTCCTGGGAGGCTGAGGCTGATGCTTCCGAGCCTGACTTGGCCGACTTGGTGGACGTGCTGCTGCTGCTCAGCGGCTCCGAGTTGTCGCAGCCTCAGCCTCAGTCCCTTTCCCCACCTCCCCAGTCCCCTCCTCCGCCACCTCTGCCTCGGCCGCCACCGTGGCCCCCTCCACCAGCGCCTCCACAGCACCCCCAGGAGGGTGGGTGCTCGGGGACCCGCTGGCTCCAGCCTCTGCGCCAGTGTTTTCGGCGGGCCCGTCCCCCTGAGCCGCGGTTGTGGCCACCGAGGCCTCCTGCCCCGGGGCCTCTCCCTGCTCGGCTTTGCCCACCGTGGGCTCCGCCAGGGCCTGGGCGGTCTGCGTGCCCAGACAGTTGGCCACTGACAGAGCCGTGGCGGAGAAAACAGAGATGTTCTGGTTGGCGATTTGCACGGTGATGTCCCGGAAAGCCATCATGAAGGTACTGCCGTGGCCCTGGGGCAGGCCGGCGGCCTCGGCGGCGGCCTCTTACCCCGGAGCGGGCGCGGGCGCGGGCGCGGGGCGGGCACTGCAGAGCTCCGGCATCTCGGCCTCTAGGCCTGGCGGCCCCGCGCCCGCGTGCAGGGCCTGGTGGAGCTGGTAGGCGCTGCTCTCCTGCGGGGAGCACATGGTCTTGAGGTTCCAGGTTCTGAGCGCGTCGTGTATGGACTTGGCCAGGGACTGCACCTGCTCAGTGAAGGAGTCCTCCAGCTCGGTGAGCGTGCCCGCGAAGGTGGGCGGCAGGGAGGGCGAGCGCACCAGTGGCAGCCCCATGAGGCCGTAGCCCTCCATGAGCGCCTTCTCGGCCGCCAGGCTCTCAGCAGTGGGCGCGCGGACTTTGCGCAGGGAGATCCGTCGCGGCAGGCGGCTCTCCAGGAGCGAGTTGCGGATCTTCTTGAAGTTCTTGTTGAGCTGGTACTGGCGGAAGGCGGTTTGGATGGTGCAAGCGGCGCGCCGGGACAGGCGGTGGCCCCCGTACTTGTGTTCTAGCATTTCCATCTGTGGCAAGAACAGGTAGGAGAAAGAGCGCGGTGAGGCCTGGGGCGGGGGAAGGGAGGGGGTGCGGGGGGACTAAAGAGCCAAAGTCTGAAACTCCTGCATGTCACGGCCTGGGATACCAGATGCTTGTCAAGACTCCTAGATGTGTAGGATATAGGACTGGCTTCCCAGCGGTTGGCGATTTCCGGGGGGCGGGGGGTGGAGCGGGTAGAGGTCAGGGCGTTGCATTTGGGGATCAGATAGCTGTTTGTTCCAAAGCGTTCATATCAGAGATCTGTATGTAAGTCCTTATGGGTGAAATACAGGGGATCTTGAGTTTGTATTAAAATACTCCATCAAAAAAACTGGAACCATTAGAGGAAACAATATTAACGAAAATTGTTAGAACTGGGGGGTGGTTATCTGAAAGTTTACTACACTATTCTTTCTACTTGTGTGCACATTTAAAACAATAACAAATTAAAAATTAAACAGGAATGTGTAAAAAATAATGCTGCTCCTCCCGTTCACCTTTCTTCCTCATCACTGAATTGCGGAAATTCCCAACCCTGGGATCATCATAAGGGGATGACTGGGGATTGATCAATGTGTTCCTGATACCCAGCCCAAGGGCTGGCACATAGTAGATGCTCAATAAATGTGAATTTAATAGATGGAGGACAGAGGAGTGGGTGGACGGATATTTTAAGAGTGGGAGTCCCTCCAGGCTACCATAATTTGGGCGCCCCATATTATGGGTGCCCCATAATTTGGGCCACCTCTGTTCCCAACAACACAATAACCTTTAGCCACATTGGCTCACCAGCCACTGCAGGTGGAGTGACTGCCTCTCACGACCTCAGCGATCCGCTGGGTTCCCTCCCCATGGGTGCCCCCCTATCCCCGGACCAACAGAGGCATCCTTCTAGCCCAGGAAAACTGACAGGCACAACCCCAACCCTTAGGGATGATCCCGGGTAAAATGGCATGACATCAATCCTATCTTCGGTTCTTCTGTCTCACCATTCAGGGCCCTTCCCCATCCCCAGACCTAGTGGCCGTATGCTTTCTATCTTCCTCAGTCTGGCTGTCCTCTCTGAAAATAGGGGGGAAGCTGAATCTCACTAAGATTTGAGTGGCCAGTAGGTATCCTAAGTTCAGCTGCTTGACATTCCACGCTGAGGCCCTTAGTCACAGCTACCTAATGTTCTCTGCCATATGATAGTTTGGCCCTTTGAGGCCAAGAGGAGAGTGACTCTGATACTTCACCTTCTTTTAAAGGGTTCACCTGATTAGGTCAAGCCGCCTGGGGTGATTTTCCTTTGATTCACTTAAGGTCAACTGAGTGGTAACCTAATCACAGGAGGGATTCCTTATTATGCCCTCTAGTCCCACAGCACTTCCCATGGAAGGGAATTATACGGATGTGTGCACTAGGGGGGCGGGAATCTCGGGCTGTCTGAGTTCTGCCTCCTGGAACGTTCAGACAGTTGCCTACAGGGTTTCATCATGTACCCAGGATCTCCAGAGAAAGAGAAACTCCTGATATCTCAGAGGCATTTCATTGTTGCTTTCACAGAAATCACATCAGAGGGGAGAGATCACTGTGGCTCAGCTCAGTGTCCCCGCAGAACTCTGGCAGGCTCCCTGAGGTCTGGAATGGCCAATCGGCCTTAACGAGGCAGGAGAGCCCTCCAAGGTGCAAACTGAGGGGAGGTGACCACTTAATTGCCTCCTTCTGTCCATTTCTGTCTGGAGGACCAGGAGAAACAGACACCAGGCAGAGATTCTTACTTCTTTCTAACCTGGCCTACTCACGCTTTGAGGGAAACGCTAGGCCCAAGAGCATTCTCTTCAGGTTATGAGATGCTATTGGCAACAGAGGGAAGTTATGAAACCCCATTGCCTGAAATGCTTCCAGAATGGGAAAGATGTCCATTTCCCTAGCACAGTATCATCCTTCCTGGAGAGAGAAGGCTGAGCTAAGCCTAGGAGACTTCTACCAGCCTGTGTCCTAGTGTCCCAAGCAGAGAAGAAAACCAGATTTTGAATATCTTTAATCTGTTCCCATCAAGTTCTCCACTAGACTGTAAGCCCCACGAATGCACAGACTCTGCCATGTTCACTCCTTTATCCCCAGTGCTTAGAGAGCACCCAGCACACAGTAGGACTACAGTGGATATTTACTGAATACATTAAAGAATTAATTGCAAAGTTATCTTTGTGACTCTCAAACCCCCCCCCCCAACCTAACCCATAACTTTCTTCTCCTGGAACTGATGTATTTCACTTGCATTTCCAAACTCTACTGTGTCACTGGCTCCTTTCCACCTGCCTACAGACCCTCCCAGATCTCCCCAGGATAAAACATAACTCCTCTTGACTTCACTGCTCTGGGGCACTGGCCCAGGCTCTTTTTCTCTGTTTGCCACCAGACCTCTTGGAAAACTAGTCTATACCCTCTGCCTCCTTCCGTGAACAAGTGCCAAACAGCCAACCCAACCCTGTGTGCGCCGACTCCTCAGGGTCTGCCTCCTGCTCCCACCAGTCTTCTAAAGTGACTCTCAGGAAGGTCACCAGAGACCTTTAATCATGAAACCTGATGGTCCGTCCTTCACTCTCCCTCTGCCCCTTTTCCACAGTTCTTGGTGTGTTTATCACCTTGAGACTCTGTCCTCAGCTCTCACCACCCAGTCTACCTTGGTCTGCCTGCTTCCATAGCCCTTTCATCCTACATTCTGACCGCGAAACCCCTACGCATGTCAGTTACGAGTCCCACGTGGGCCATCTTCCACTCTGCAGACACATCTGAGCCCTTCCGGACATTCCATAACTGCCGTGTTGGACATTGTCAGAGCAGCCTCTGGTAACTGATAATTAGGCACCAATTAAGAGGGAAGCTGTCTCAGGCAGAGCCTTTGTGGCAACATCTACAGGCTAATGTCTTCTCACCTCTTATGTGAGAACCTTGTTTCCTATCATAACTTCACTCTACTTTAATGGACCGATGAACAAGCCTTAGGAGAGATACTCAGGCCCAGATCTGCTTCTTCCCGGCTGGTTGACCTTGAGCAAGTTTCCTAACATCTCTGATTCTCCACTTTCTTATCTGTTAAATGAAACTAATCCTGCTTATCCTGTACCTTGTTATGAGATTTGAACTGTTCGTATAGTGCTTGGCACATAATAGGTATACAGTAAGTGGTAACTTGATGACAATGATGATGATGGGAATGACTCTCAAATTTCCGTTCCTAGGCTTGATCCGAGACATGGATTTCCAACAACCCACAGATCCCCCTGTACTCCTATACAAAGCCCCTGTCTTCCCCCACCTCCCTTAACCAGCTCTAGGACTTCTTTTTTTGCATACAGAGCCTTGGCTGTTACATTCTCCAGGCTGGGAAACTTGCATTTGACCATGGGTTCTCCTTCACCCTTGCCTCTGCATTTGTCAGCCTCAAAGCCTTTATTCCACACCCCCCACCCCAATACCTTTTGCATCAACCTGACCCGACTGTTGCCATGTGAGGCTGTCTTTGGCTCCCCACTTGGACCCTCTGGCAACCTCCCCACTGCCTTCCTGCTTCTTGTTCACACCTACCATCCACCCTACATGACCGTGATCAAGGGTCTTGAAGAGCCGATGTGATGCTTTGTGTTGCTTGAGAGCATCACCCAGAATAAGTAGAAGTGTTTCCTGTTGGCCTTGTGTTGCTTGAGAGCATCACCCAGAATAAGTAGAAGTGTTTCCTGCTGGCCTTCCGATCCTGATCAACCTGGCCTCAGCCTCCCTCCCATCGTCTACTCCTACGCCAAGCCTGCATACACACTGGCTGGACTCCTGCGCTTCCCCCAGCCCACGCTAGGCTTTCCTGCCCTGAGCATTGGCTCAGCCTTGTCACTCAGTCTGCTACATTCTTCCCTTTCTTCGAGACCTGCCTCCAATGTGCTTCCTCTGTGAAGCCTTCTCAGTCCCCCAACCCGACGGGGGGCTCCTCATTTCAGGTGCCCATGGAGAACGTTGTTTCTTACTTCTTTCCAACACTCAGTTCTCTCCACTCACCTTTGGGATATTTATCTAACCCACCCTTCTCTCCACCTCACTGACCCCAACTCAAACAGAGCAGAAGTAATTCGAGCCCTCTGATCCATGCCCAGCACCCAGCACAGAGCCTGGCAAGGAGCAACTGCTCATTGTGGTATTTGAATTCAATTGTTGGATCTTCTCCATTTGTTCCAGCGCATTTAACACAACCATCTCCCATTTATTCCAGCCTTGTGCCTGCTGCAACCCCAGCCTGCACTGTCCCCCACTGTTTCTTTCCCGACCTTTATGGCCCACGCTCTGTTGCCCCACAAACTGTACCTTACAGACAGGACGGTATTATGTCTCTCTATTCCTGGGGCCCAGCATCAAGCCGGAGCCATGGCTGGGGCTTGATAAATGTTTGCAGACAGGAACTCAACTGAACTCTCTCCTATATCCCAGGGAAAATAAAAATCTAGGCTCTCTTCCGGATCTGGGCTTGGAGTCAAATGCTGCATTCTCCCCTTTCCCTCCACTATCTCGCCCCCAACCAGGGCTCGGGAACTTGGCAGGGTCCCAGATCAGCTCTGTCTACCCAGCCAGGTCCTCCCAAGCGCCCTAACACTTTTCTTTTTTTAACCGGTGCCAGATTAGAGCTAAAAGAGATGGACACGGGGGTGGGGGAAAGTGGGGGGTGGGCCCAGGGAGGGAAGGTCTCTGGGCCCACCGGCCTAAGAGCAGCTCAGCTCACTTCTCTCTAAACCCCATGAATCATGGGTAATTGTAGCCTCGCCTCCTCCCAAGAGAGCAATCTCTCAGCTTCTGCCAGGAGAAGGGGTGGAGGGGAGCTTGGGGGGCTCTGTCTGTCTAATGAGCCTCTTAGTGTTAATTAGAACACGCTCCCTCTTTTCAGGTTGCTGCCGCAGCCGGGCCCGAGGAAGGCAGCAGAGAGAGGGCCGCCAAGTCAGGCTGGGAGAGGAAGAGCAGCTAGCTGCTGCCTGGGGGTGGGAGGGGCGGCAGTGCTGGGGAAGGAGGGAGCCAGCCCGAGGTGGGGGGTGGCTTTCACACGTGAGCGAGGATTTCCTCTGATCCAAGATTTCCCAGCTGAGAATGTTTAAACATTACGTGGAATGAGCCTGCAGAACTTGGCAAGGGAAGGCTTCCAGGAGGCTTAGGGGCAGACAGTAGGGGTGGGAGCGGGGAGAAGCTCGGAGATGCTAATGGCGGCCCCCAGGGGAAGCTGGCCTGCGCCTGGCACCTGTCGGGATGGGACCCCTGCGTCTTCCCTGTGTTCCCACCTCCCTGTCTGCTGTCCAAAACACAGAAAGTGCTCGACACAACAGGGTACTGAGGCCTGCCTAGGAGTAAGGATGCTCTTGGGAAACTCTCTGGGCCCCAGCCAGCTAGGGTTGGGGGCTACTAATGACTCTGCTCCTCCTCAGTCACAGAGACTGCCTCAGGGAGAGCTACTGCTATGGGGAGCCTGCTTTGAACCCCAGATTGGGCTCCTCGCTGTCACCAGTGCTCCCACAACACGCCGTCCACCGCTTCCTTGGAACCTACCCCTTTGCTGCCCTTGTGAAAGACTTGGGATAAAATCAAAGACTGTGAGTCCCAGTCTTGGCTGGACTGCAGACATACACTTAGGGACGTGTCCTTGGGTGAGTTACTTGTTACGGCTAAGCCTCAGTCCCCTCATTCCTCAAATGGGGGTAGCAGTAGTCCCTAGCTCACCGAGATATCCTGCAGATCTGGGAAGATAATGCATAAGAAATGCTTAGAACCTCATCTGGCCCAGATTAGGGCTGTTAGTGCTACTTAGTACCCACTACATGTCAGTGCCCACCCCTGGAGTGAGCTCCTTGAGGCCTGGAACTTCGTCTTTTGTAGTGCAGTGGCCCAGGCCTTGCACATAGCAGCTGTGCGGTAGTGCTCGCTGAATTGGATGCAGGTGGACAGAAGGACAACCCTTGACTGGCACTGCCTTCACCATCATCTGAAGGCTGGCCCCTGATGCCATCCAGGGCCATGGTGGGACTCTCATCTTCAGAGGAAGAACAAGTCTTAGATATTCCAGAATAATCTCTTGTTTCTTCAATGAGGAAACTGGAATGTTGGAAACATAATCAACCACCTCTCCCCTTAAGAGGGTGATCACCTCACGGATGAGGCTGGACCCCAAGGCTCGGGTAGGGGAGATCACTTGTAGAAAGTACTGCTGTCCAAAAAAGAAAACATGACTTCCACCCAGGACCTGACGTGGGGTCAAGGCCTGGCTGCTACGGACCACCGCCACATGGTCCCCTGGTTTGGATGGCACAGAGACCATGCCATTTGGATATCCCACACGGGCTCCAACAGGGTCCTCCTCAGCAGTGGCACACAACAGGATCCGAACTCCCTCGAGAGCAAGGATGAATGTGGAACTCACTCAGCTGCCCTATGCATCCTCCCCACACCACTTTCCTAAAGGACCCCCCAATAGGACCTGCATGTTCTTTGTCCTGGGAGGTTGTAACCTCAAGGACCACTGTGAGATAAAGTGACAGAGCTGAGGGCAGAGGGAATGGAGGACAGGAGAAGCCAGACTGGAGGACCTCCCCACTGTGTGAGTATGAGGAGAGGCCTTGGGGGCTGGGAAGCAGGGATGTCTGGAAGGCGGACTCATTCATTCTTTCGTTCATTCGTTCGTTCTTTCATTCATTTGTTTGTTCTTTCACTCCTGTGTTCGTCCAGTGTGAAGCATGTCTTAGGCACCAGGGACTGTGCGGGGTGCTGGGAAGCAAAGGTGGGCAAGAGCTGTATATCATCTAACACACAGCTCTGAGCAGTGCTCAGTCCCCACAGAGACTACAAAGGTGTTCTGTGCACAGTCTGCTCGACTCCGTGACAGCCCTGAGGACGACATAGCCCCTGCCTTTATGGGTGGGACAGCTCTCAGGAGGCACAGAGTCATCAGAGGGGCACTCCGTGAAAGCACACAGCCAGGCTCAGGGATACTGAGCTGAGATGCGGAGTATGAGCAGAGATCTCCCCAGTGACGTGTGCTGGAGGGACAAGTGGGGAGTATTCCCAGCAAAGGAAATAAAATCTGCCAAGGCCCAGAGGCAAACGACAGCACAGAGGTCTGGAGCAAGGCAAGTGGGAAAGGCTGGAAACCCACTTGGGAGCGGGGCAGGAGATGGAGTTGTGTCTGGTGATAG
The DNA here is from genome assembly GCF_030435805.1 of Mustela lutreola. NCBI lineage: Eukaryota > Metazoa > Chordata > Mammalia > Carnivora > Mustelidae > Mustela > Mustela lutreola. Next base: position 12,047,742 of record NC_081297.1, on the reverse strand, counting down.
GAGACCTTGGAGAAGTCTTTGTCCTGCACACAGAGAGGAGCCATGCAAGGCTTTCAGACAGATACCGTGATCAGATGTGCTCTCCAAGAGGGCTCAGTGGCAGCGTGGAGATCAGTTTGGAGGAAGCACAGCTCCAAGTAGGGGAATGTGTGGCCTCCCCCGCCCAGGGGCTCAGGCAGGAGAGGATGGTGGCCTACCCTGGGGTGGGAGTAGTGGGGGTGGCAGGAGGGGGTGGGAATTGGAGAAATAGTTAAGATGTAGCAGCAGTGGAGGTTGGGTTGTAGCAGATGTGGAGGAGCGAGAAGCCACAGAAACTGCCTAGGATTCTGGACTGGCTGATGGAGCAAGACTAGCAGTTGGTGGACTAGGGAGATAATGACTGTCCAAGATCCTTCCAGTCCAAGTGCGACAGTATTTGTGCAACTGTTGGGACTGACAGAATCAGAATACCATATCCTAGGTCTCAAGGAAACCCAAAGCAGAGCCAGGTCCTGGCCCCAGGTCTTATGCCCCTCTCCCTCTTCAGCTCCCTTAGTATTTTCCCCTTTTCATCCCTGAGCATCTTCTTCATGCCAGGAACTGTGTCAGGCACTGGGGATATAATGATGAATAATAAGTCATGCGTCCTGCCTTCAAGGAGTGGTCAAATCAACAGGGAATGAGGATATAGGACTGAAGGGCTATGACTGGGAACGGCTGGGTGCGGGAGGGTCACAGAGAAGGGACATCCAACACAGGCTTGGGAGGGCAGGGAAAGCTGCCAGGAGGAGGAAAGAGAACCACCATTCTGTCTCAAAGTAAAATAAAGAGTAATTGAGGCCAAGTGCCAAGTGAGGAGGGGAGCATGAAAGTTAGCGGTAGAGGCAGAGGGAACAGCATGTACAAAGCCCCAAAGAGATAGGAGGCAATGGAGGCCAGAGAAGTTAAGCAGCTTGCCGGAGGTCACACAGTTCATTTGCAGAAGAGACAGAAGTTGAGTTCAGTCTCTTATGAATGTGTGCCGCATTTTTAATCACTTTTCTCTAGCCCCTCACTTTTTGCCCTCTTCCTACCTCCCTCCCATCTATGCTTGACCCAGATACTCAATCCAGGGGAGTGGGCTGTTCCCCGAGGCTGGGTTCACTCAACAAAGGCTCCTGTCACACCCTCTGCCAACCCTCCCGCACATTTCCCACCCCACTCCTGTTGGTCCGACATGCAGAACCGTCTATCAGAATGATGTGCACTATAAAAAGGTCCATGATACCGATCAGAGCAACTCTCCATCTGCCATCGTGGCTCAGAATTAAACTAATTCTCCCGCCCAAGTTGAAGCACAGATTTCTCTCAGTTTTATTGGCCCGATAATCCTTAAAATGAACTACACTCTCTTTGGGGGTCAGTAGGGACCATTTTCTTCTTGTTACCTCACTCTCTTGTTGCTTTTCACACCATAGTTATCCAAATATTATTCACTCAATGAGCTCTTCCTATGTCCAAGACCCTCTGCTAGGTGCTGGGGGAACGGTACGAAGATGGACGGTAGATGGTCTCTGTCCTCAAGGAGCACAGTCTTGTGGAACTGGGAAGATGTCTTCTCTGGGCCAACTGACCAGCCACATCATACTGTAGTGTTCCAGATGGACTGTCTGCCAACCCCTGCCTGGGCATTCCCAGGAACACAAACTCACTACCTCACAAGCAAGGCCTTCTATATTTTTAAGAGCTCTGATTGTTAGTTGAGCTAAAAGCTTCCTTTCCTGTAGCTTTCTTACGTTAGTATCACTATTTTTGTCTGGAGTGATAGAAAATATATCTAATCCCTTTTTCACATGCCAGCTCTTCCATATTTAAAAGTTGTTTTCGTGTCTACAATTTCTCCATATGGATCCAGTCAATCCTCTTTTCCTTCTTGGGAGAACCTTGGAATCCTCGGCGTTCTTACCTGCTTCTTAAACACAGCCCCAAGAATCAAGGACGGGCTCCAGATAGGCCCTGACCAGGAACCAGTGTGGGGCTCTAGCCAGCTGCTTCCTTATCCAGGGGGCTTTATCTACCCTGCTGTGCACTGCTGGACTCACTTTGGCACCTGATTTCCTGGTTATTGACTCCTTTTGAACTTACAGTCAACAGAAGCCCTAAGGTCTCTCTCCCAGGGCCAAGCCTGCCCATCTTGTACGAATTCTGTGGGCTTTTCAAAGCTAAGAGAACTTTAGATGTTTTTCCCTATTTCATTTGGACTTTTTCATTTAAATCTTTATGTCTGGATAAGATTTTTACAAAATCTTGGATTCTGTCACCGAGGTATTTTGCTGTCCCCTTTCAGCTTTGTGTCATCAGAAATTAGTGCCTTGTCAAAACCCGTCGAACAGAACAAGACCAAGGACAGCACACCACTCACCTCCCCCAGGAATTGGCCTTGATGGATAAACCAACTTTTTTTTTTTTTTTTAAGAATTCTGTTTGAAAAGAACCCGCTTGACTATATTGTCATCTACTCTGCTTCCTCTCTTGCCCATATATCAATCATGGGGGATTTTTTAAATACTTTGCTGACAGCCAGATGTTCCACCTACAGCTGACCTTGATGCAGAAGGAAAGAAGGGAGGTTAGTATGGCCTGACTCAGTCTTAGTGATCTTCCCACTAGCTTTCCTTCCCAAGACTGACTTTGCCCATTGAGTTAAATAATGCTTCTTTAGAACCTACACACTGTAGAGCTAGAAGGGACCTTGGAGATGATTCAAGGTCTAATGCCCAATTTTGCTGATGAAGAAATCAGTGCCCAGAGTGCATAACTGGCATTCCCAAAGTCACAGAGTTAACTAGAGCAATACCAAGGATTGGATCCTATGTCTCTGGCTCCAAGTTCAATGCTCTTTCTTAACAATATCTAGTCACAGGAGACCTGGGTGGCTCAGTGGGTTAAGCCTCTGTCCTGGGATGGAGCCCTGCATCGGACTCTCTGCTCAGCGGGGAGCCTGCTTCCCCTTCTCTCTCTGCCTGCCTCTCTGCCTACTTGTGGTCTCTCTCCCTGCCAAATAAATAAACAAAATCTTAAAAAAAAAAAAACCCAATCTCTAGTCATGATGTTTTTCTCTAAGTATATGCACATAAGTACACACACACACACACACACACACACACACACACATACACACACGGGATTTGTTCTCCAGGAGGGGAGCTTTGGTTAATCCAGGGAATCCTCAATCTGCTTGGAGGAGACCATTCTCTTGGTACCTCATTTTAACCTGTGTGTGCCTACACACAGAGCTTGTCCTTTGCATGGACACGTAAGCGAGGCTCTCTCTTCATTCCCAGAGAACAGTGGGCCACCTGGCTCAGGGTCTGGGGCAGTTTAAGCTTCTGGCTCACGTCGAGAGGAACAGGGTCCTGAACACAGTACCGAGGGGACTGGCATTGCAAAGGTGTGACCCCTGCCATGGAGAGGCTGGTTCCTGACAAACTGGGCTCCAAGGAAGGGCTGAAGACAGCTCCATTTGGGAGAATTCATGGTGAAAGAAGTGTGCCTACAGCAGAGGTGGGCCCAAGTGGGGAGATCCCTGGTACCCTGGATAGCCCCCGAAGGCAGGACCCCCTCATCACCCTTCCCGCCCCCATCAGAGGCCTTGGGTACCTGTTTATTCTTTAGGTCAAGGGAGAGCTCGTAATCAGAGGCGTTAGGGTCATGGGAGCAGGCTGCTGCCGGCCAGGGGAGGCCACACAGTAGGAGCCATCCCTTGGGGAGGCACTCCCCTGTCCCCGGCCGCTCCTCCTCATGCTGCAGCTCCTGGGCTTGAGCCTTCAGGGCATGGGCACTGGGTCTGCCGGCTGCCACCGCCGCCGCTGCCACCATGGAGTCCTCCATGCCCCCACCGGCCTGGGTGCAGGAGCCATCGCTGTGAACAAAAGGCAAAGGTGCTCGGTTGGGGGAAAGTGGGACAGGGTGCATGTGGGTGCGGGGGTGAGGAGAGAGACTGGGCACTCCGGCCTGGCCTTTGGGGCACTGATGGGCCTTTCTGGTGGTGGGGACTCGTGGGGGTGCCTCCTGCCATCGCCTCTAGGGAGGGGCTGCCTTGGCAGGGGAGAGCTGTGAGCAAGGAGAGAGAACCTATATTTGAGAAGGGTAGCCCAGGAAGAGGGAAGAAGCAGCAGTGCTTAGAAGCAGTGTGGCACAGTGGGGAAGAGCAGATCACCTGGGCTGGGACCTGGACTCTGACTTATCAGCTGTGCGAACCTCAATAGGCTATTTGACCTCATTGTACCTGTTTCCCCATCTATAAAATGGGCACAATGATAGTATCTACCTCATAGGGATGTTGGAAGATTTGAGTTAGTTAAAGTTCTCAGAAAAGTGCCTGACTCATGGTCCCTCCTATATCTCAGTGTTAAGGATCATCATTATCAGTCATCTAGTTCCCGGACCAGTGGCTTAAGCAACTGGAAAGAAGCTGGTTTACACTGAACCCGCTCCGTCTTTACACCGTCCCAGCAGCTGTGGGGGAAGGAATGATCCTTACGTTGAAAGACAGAATGAAAGGGTGAATAGCAGATGATTGTGAACGGCACTCTAAGGCTCTCTCTGCTGAAATCCCCTCCCTCTTCTGCCTTTTGAACCTTCCACTCTGGTTTCCAAAGTAGGGCATTGCATCACTGCCCTGTCTAAAGTTTTGCCCCTATGACTTCCTATTAGCCTCCCAGAGGGGCAGAGGGGCAGAGGGAGAAGTGGACTCCCCACTGAGCAGGGAGCCTGGACCCTGGGATCACGACCTGAACCAAAGTCAGATGCTTCACCAACTGAGCCATCTAGGCACCCCCTAGCCCGGTTTGTCTTAAGATCAAAATCAAACTCATCACAATGGACGTCAAGACCCTATCAGCGTGTCTCAACAAAGAACACTGGTATTTTGGACAAGAACATTGTTCACTGCAGGAGCTGTCCTGTGCTCTATTGGCTGTTTGGCATAGCCTTTGCCCCCAAATGCTGGGGGAGCGACACCTCCCCCTCAACCTAGCCAGCCATTGTGGCAACTAGCATATCCCCATACATTTCCAAACACAGCCCAGTGGATCCCATTTGTAGCATCTCTTACAAGATTTTCTGCACCCCTGCACTCTACCACTTCGCAACCCTTCACCAACATTTCTGATTTTGCCTCAGACTATTCTCCATGGGTTCCCTCTGTTCCTGTCTTACTTCAAAAACCAGGCTGTTCCCTCAGTCCCTCAAGGGGGCTTTGACTCTGCCAGCCTCACTCCCCCACCCAGATTTCTCAAAACCCCAACCCCCAGGCTCTGGGTCTTTGCCCAGGTGTTATCTTCTCAGTGAGAACTTCCCAGGACTCCCTGTTTGAAACTGTGGTTCCCCTTTACTCCCAGGTCCCCTTCTCTGTTTAATTTTTCTCCACGACACTCACCCCATCAGATGTAACTGATGTTCTCTTTCTTAATCTTGCTATTTTTTTTTTCCTGTCAGCTTCCTGACGAGAGTCGAGGGTTTTTTTTGTTTGTTTGTTTTTGTTCACTACTGTACCCCAGTGCCTGGAACAGTAGGAACGGGCTCATGGTAGACGACCGAGTATTATTTAGGTGGAAGAACAGACATATCATGACTATATACTTACACAGAGAAGAAAATAAGCATTTTTAAACCAAGGAATAAAGAATTGACTTCATTCTTAGCCAGGCCTGGATTAGGCTCAGCCTGAGGTGGTAAATAGGGGGAGATGTAATGGGAAACTCCGTTTCCTCCTCAGATCAGTTCAGGAAGACTTCCTGAAAGAGGTGGTGTTCTCGGACTCATCTTTGGCTGGTGGGAAGGAGACTATATACCTTGGCAGCTCCCCAACCTTGTTGTCTATAGGCAACAAAGGGAGCCAAGCTAAAAGAGTGGCAAAGACTCTTCAGGGAAGAAGGCATGCTTCCGGAGTCTTCTTTCTACGGGAACTGATCTGGTGTCTGGAGGAGGCTGCAGGAGCACACCTCAGCAACTGGAGGGCCAAGTTCAAATGGAACTCCTAGGTCATGTCTGCCCACCCACCCACCCCTCAGAGAAACACCTCCAAATGATTACACGGCTGGGTTACCCAGAGCTCACCTTCCAAACTCTCAGTAGGCAAGAAGGAACCTAGATTTACAGCCAATGGCATACTTCACAGCTATTAAAAAGAATGAGGCAGCTTTCTCTATACTGCATATGGAAGGATCACCAAGACAGATTATTGGGGGGGAAAAGCAAGATGCAGAACAGCATGTAGTTTACTGTTATTTGTGTAAAAGATAACACACACACACACACACACACATATATCTATATGTGTGTGTGTGTGTGTGTGTGTGTGTGTGTGTGTGTGTGTGTGTGTGTTTGCTTGAAGGTACATAGAATAACCCTGGGAGGTTGCATGAGAATTCATTAACTTTTCTGGGGGGGTGGTTTCTGGGGGGTGACAATGGGAATAAGTGGGTTGGAGGGATTGTCAATGAGAAGTCTTTCTGTTCTGAGCCCTCTGGAAGACACAGGGGGATAAGGAAGAGAGCCCTCTACCTTCGAAAAGCACTTTCTGGCCTCGAAGGTCCCCAAACAACAGCAACTAATATACCTTCTTGAGTGCTCACTGCCCGCAGGCACTCGCCTTGCCTGGCGCTTTCTTGGCCTGACCTCTTCATTTCCCAGCAGTCCTACGAGATTAGGAGTATGCGCATCCCCATTTCAGATAAGAAAACCAAGACTGTCACTGCTGAGTATGGCAGCGAGCACGTGACCGAGTGAGGGTTCAAACCCAGTGCCACTTTCGGAACAATTATGCCTCATCATAGGTTGCACCAGAATTCTAAGGCTAAGTGATTCTATAAAATACAATATAAACCATGGGAAGGCTGAGATACAGCTGGGATTCTCTTGCCAGGTCCTTGATGCTGCCGCAACCTCTCAACAGCTCTGTCTCTAGTGGACTTAGTGAGTCTAGGGGAGACAGTCCAAGAGTGGAGCAAAGAGTGATGGTCCCCCCCTTGATCTGGGGGGAGACCAAGGCCCAGAGAAGGGGAGGGGTTTGCACCAAGCTTACATTTGGGGTCTGTGAGGATTGCACAGGCATCAGGACTGAGGGGCCTGGCTTCTGGGTCAGGGACCTGCCTAGTTCTGGAATTCCCTTCAGCCTTCCATGACTGGCTCATAAGAGGGAAATAGCCCCAAGAATGTCAAAGATGCCAACCTAGCCAATTTGGAAGCATCCGGGACATCTCTGTAAAGACCAGACTATGCCAGGAAACACTGAAACTACACACAAGCAAGAGCTTCCCAACCGCTTTGTAGAGTTTTTGTCGCTGTTGCCGTTTTAAAATAATCATTGTGTTGAATTCATGTGTTGAATGAAAATTGTGGTGCATTGGAATCATTTATCAAGGAAGAGATTGTGGAATTCCCTTGCCTCTCTGCCTGGGGTGGGAGTGCATTCCTCATAGCAGGGAGACAGCTGGTAGGACCTGACAACTCCAGAGTCCAGAGAAGTCATATGGTGCCACTCCCTGGCCAGAGCTAGGCCAACTCTGGTCCAGGGAAAATCACAGCGCAGCTTTCCATGCATCACCCTGCTGCTGGGTGGCTGAGCTTCCAAACACAATACCTTAATAGAGAGTCTCTGATCCCTGACCCCTGCCCTTGCCCACCCTTCAGGCAACCTTCTTCCCAGGAGCTAGCAGCTTCCAGAAACCTGGCCCCCGTCACTCCTGCAATGGGGTGAGAGTGGGAGCATGTAGACTCACCCCATTTTACAGAGGGGAAGACCCAGAAGGAGCTGGCTAGCCAAGAGAGACGAAACGAGTCATGCAGAGAAAGGAGAGAGAACCCAGAGTCTTGACTGTGTAACCAGACCACGGAGTCATGGGGAAGCAGAAGGAAGATCTATGCTGAGTTTTGCCATAAGGTCCACACATCTTTTTATGGTGTGTGCTGTGATCCCTCTCCCCCACCCCTAGTAACACATTCACCTCTGCACAGCCGTAACCATGAACACATCTGATGCTTATACACACCTGCTCACCCTCCCTTCAGAGTCCTAACATTTCCCTGAACAGAGCTGACACTGCCTGGTCAGGAAATAGGAGTAAGAGGCCTGGAGCCTGAGGCTGGTTCCTGTTTCATCCCTCAGGCCAGAATCCAGTTCTCTCTCTCTTCTCTTTCCACCTGGAGACGTGGCCAAATCTTGGGCTTCCTTTCCCTCCCATCATCATAGACCAGTTACCTATTCCTGGTTCAAGCTTCTGACAAGGCCATGGGCCTGGGGCAGGGTCACTGAGATGAAATACTCAAAGGGCTTTCTCATGCTTGATCCTTAACACGGTTTCCCACACGAAGGATTGCACTGGTCTGGGGTTAGAGGCTGGCGGCAGAGGGAGAGGAGACCTTTGCAGGCTCGTGGAGAGGTTTGGGGTAGGAGAAGCCCTGATGTGGCTCTTACTCCCCAGCTGGCCTTAAGAGCTGAATCTCTCATCCAGCTTCTCTCTCTTGTGCTCAGCTGCAGACTTCAGGCTTTGGGGCCTAACTAAGCACAACCTCCTCCCCCAGTAGAGATTCCCTCCAGCTGAGATCTTCTTCAGCCTGGACACCGTGTGCTTACCTCCCTCCACCCAATGATTGCTGAGCCTGCCTGGGACCTACATATTAAGAAATTGTTTCTTCAAGCAGGATTTATCAAGCTCCTACTAGATGTTGAGTTAGCCCCTCTTCCCCCAATCTCTCCAGGCCCAGGTAACCCCAACCTCTACCACCTGTTAACGCTCTCGCCCACCTCTTCCCAACCTCACAGCAGAGCCCAATAGAATCATGTGAAATTTTGCCATCTAGAGAATTATTCTAAGATCCTAGAAAGGATCAAAAGAGATTACCCTGTGTCAGGATGCTCCTTAAATTCCTGCCGAATGATTTTTAGCCAAGAAGCTCATTGGGCAAGTATCCCTTCTACAGCCAAGACAATCACTTTTCCGAGGCAAGCCAACGTGGGAGTGCCCTGGGTCCCCCCGCCACTCAGCTTGCCAGGTCCAGGCCAAGCAATTCCAAATCCCTACAAAATATGGCAGAGATAAAAATCATTTAGGCTTTCAACAGCCTCCCCTGTGAGCCTTTCCACTCCTTCTGAGCCTCCTGCTCTGTCTCTTAGTCAACCAGTGCCACCATGGCACCCCCCTCCCTTATCAAATCCTTTCTCGGACACTTCTCACATCAGAACTCTTTCATGCTGAAGTGTAAAGGCTGATAGAGCTAAATGGGTTGTTTTTCTCCTGTCCTAGGAGAATTTGCATTTTAACAAGGGGGATAACCTTGAAGTATTGAAAGGAATCTCTAATTGTGGAATTTCTGGCAGAGGCGAGCTATTCTGGATGGCAGAGACCCCCCTGGGACCCCTGAGTTCCCATAACTAGCTGTAGGTCTGGCCCCATACATCCACGGGACAGTCCTGACCAGCTACGGGGGCCTGTCACTGGATAATGTCAAGTGCACCAGGGGAAGAGTTCTAGGTCTCTTTCTACCACTAACTCATCTGGAAACACCAGTCACTTCTCTCTCCAGCCATAGTTGCCTCACGTGCCACAGTAAGTTTGGAGCCACGGCCCTTTTTGTACCTTTCCAGCTCTGACCTTTGCTTGACCTCCCAGTGGGGCTGGAGGACCTTAGCCCAGCTCCGAAAGCTCTCCCACCCCTGCAGCTGTGGCCTGGAGAGAAGGGCCCAGTGCCGGCACAGAGCATGGGGAGGCGCTCGGACAGCCGTGCTTGGCCTCCGTCCACAGTCGCCTGCCTGCCTGCTGGGCACAAATGGTACCCCTCAGCATATACAGCGGGGCCTGCATAGTTACATAACCCTCCCAGATGGGATATTCCAAGGAGCCACCGCAAAGCAGCCCGTGCCTCTGCTGCGCCCAGGGCCACCCGTGGCCGCCTATGCCTGTTGTGGCCTCATAGCCACAACCACCCTGGGAGGGAATATCAGAAGCCCATTGTCTGTTCTGTTTTTGTTTTTTTGTTTTTTCTTAGATGGCATTTCATCTCAGGAAGTCTTAGGAGAAGAAACTCTTTTATCTTTTGACCCTAGAAAGTAGAATCCTCCCGTAACCTCCCTGCCTTCCCCCTCAACCCACCACCCCAAGTCCCACAACACATCAGGCTGTTCTCTCCTCAGGCAAACCCTGCTGGGCTTTGTGTTTTGTTTTTGTTTTTGTTTTCAACTTTCAGACCTCAGAAAGAGCTGCAAAGAACAGGGCTGCCCTTTCAAAATTCCCAGGATGGAAAAATTTGGACAAATGGATGTAGGTTTCATTCCAGGGAACTGGGACACATTCTCCTGGCCCAGACTCCATTCCACTCACCTCTTACTTTTATCCTCGACAAGTTCATATACTAGAGGAGACTGTGGCTTCCCCATTTGGAAAACAGGCAAGATCATTCTTATCACCACGGGGCACGGGGTGCTCCCTTTGATGTCCTTAGGAGAAGTGCAAATCATCTTAAAATGCAACAGAAGACATTTCAGTTGAGCTTAAGGAGGCATTTCTCAACAATAAAGTTGTGAGGCCCCATCACAGATCACTAAGGGATGGTGGATTTGTCCTGCTTGGCTGTATTCGAAGGTAAGCTCTACAAGCGTGCAAACGAAATAGCTTGGGTGCGCACTGACTGAAGAGAGAGGGGCAGATGACAAAAGGGCACATGTAGGAAGCTGGCTTGGAAGCAGGAAAGGGATCTTGAACTTGGTTTCAGGTCTTTCACTGTGGTGAACGACCCTGGGTTCTTTATCTGGGGATGAGCCCTGGGTTCTTTATCTGAAGAAATGCTACAATGTCTTGAGCACTTATTGGGTTTCCAGAACAATATTTTTAAAATGATACCATTTAATTTTTAAGCTTTACAGCAACCCTTCAAAGTATATGTTACTTTTTATTTTATAAATGAAAAAACCAGAGGCTTAAAGAAGGTAAATAATGACTATAAAGTCTCACAGCTGGTAGGGGATAGAGCAGGACTCACACCCAGGGATGCCTGACTCCAAAGCCCGTGTTCTTAACTACCTAGATCTTGAAAATTCTGTGATTATTTAGTTCCTTAAGTTCCCTTCAGCCTGAAAAGTCTAAAAATTTCTCCCTCATGCTGCTCCTCACCCTTTTTGTTTGTTAGTGCCCTCACTCCTTGAAATGGAGATGACCACAACTCTCCTCCCTCAAAACAAGAAACCCTTTGCAGCCTGGGTGAGAACCTGCCCTTTGTGATTTTCCAGGAGCAGAGGAAGAAGGTGCTGCAGTGGCCCAAGGCTTGGAAATCCTGCCAGATGGCCTTGCATTTGGGGGTGTGCCAGGTGCAATGAGAGTGTCCCCAGGACCTCTTACTAAGAACCCCCACACCAAGCTGCTGCTTAGCTAATGTCCAGGGCCACTGAGAGTATGTTTGGGCCCCAGTGAGAAGTGTTGAGGCTCCCCAGCAAGGTCAGTCTGTCTACAAATCTTTACCTGGGATTTAAATTCAGGATCCAAGTCTCTTTCCAGACCACAGGTCCAGCTGTTGGACCCAGCTCTCCCCTCTTCTTCAGGATCATTCTCGCTTTTGTTGGCTCTCCCCCCACACCTGACTCCATCTGCCTTGTCTCGTAAGTGACCTTTGAAACTCGGGCCACACAGATATATGCTGCATCAGCAGAGCCAACTACGGCTCCTCTTGTTGGGTTTCAAGCCAACAGGAGAATGTTCCAGGATGGTCTCATGGGGCCCTTATGGTGTTTGCTATGTGGGCTCAGGAAGGGCCTTGGAGTGAGGAAGGAGAACGCGAATGGAGCAAGGCACCGGGAGCTGGTGAGGAGGACAGAGAACAGTAGATTTTCCCAGAGGCAGGGGTGACTCGTTTCTCTTGAGCTGTGTTCTTTTTGGATGAAAGGGAGGAAGGTCTGGGCTCTTGGGCAAGCAGGGAACAGAAAATCTTTACAAGTGCCCACTTTGTGCCAGCTTCTAGGTGAGCAGAAAGATGCATACACCCTCCGCTCGGTGAACCTTCCTTCTGGCCCCATTTCCCAGCTTCCCAGCTGGAATTCCTCTCCTTGCTGGGGGCAGAGGAGAAACGGAGGGTAGGCGGGCAGTTTGGTGAGCACTGGCCTTCATGTTGCTTCCGCAGCAAGCAGGCCTTCCAGCCCCAGGTAGACAAGGACTCTGAGTGTTAAGGCCCTTCTTACTCTGCTGATAGGGTTTAGCCTGGTGGGAAGTGATTAGGGTTGGAGGTACTGTACTGTCCGAGGATGGAACGATATGCATATGCAGCACAGGTCATGAGTTGAATCTCTGGGTCTCCACCCTCCTTCCAGCTGCCCTTGGCCCTTACTCCTCCTGACATAAGCCCTTGACTCCAACCAAGAAAACCTCCTCCCTGGGCTCTCAGTATGCTCCTCCTTGTCCCCCTGTTCTTTTCTGATCCACTGAGCAGCAATCCGCTTACACTTGCTTGGATGGTTCTAGATATATGTTTCAGGTATGTTGACAGAGACTGCTTGCTTCTTTCCTGTTTTTCCACTGACAGACAGACCTTCACACTCTCTTAGTAGCTCTCAGAATGGGCCACATAGGAGCCACCATCTCTAGGCAGACGAGCCTGACTCAGTGGGGACAGAGACACCTGCTCCAATCAGAGTTTTAGACAACAGGCTAAAAAGCGCATCTAATGATTGTCTGTCCTTCAGCCTGCAGTCATGACACCGTGGAGCTCAAAAAGTGACCCAAGATTTGTTTTATGCTTAAAGGGTGAGAGCAGAGAAAAGGAGACTTCACTGGGCTGCGGAAGTGGAACCAAAGGAGAGATAGGAGGAAGAAAATATGGGAGAGAAGAAGAGTTTGAGGGGAGAGAAGAAAGGTGAAAGAGAGAAGGAAGAACAAAGAGAAGGGGGAAGGTAGGGAGGAAGAGAAAGTGGAAGAGGAAGATGAGGGACAAAGGAAGAGAGGAGAGGACAGGAGCTACTGAGGTGGGGGGTTTGGAGTAGGAGCAGAATTTGAATTATAATTCAAGAATCTTATCCAGCCTCCAGTAATCCCCTGCCTGGGGCTGGAGAACATGGGCTGTAAATGCATGGCTGGCTGGGTGGGCATACGTGTTCAGACAGAGAAGCTGTGGTCCCAGGGAAGCCAGTAGCCTCCGGTAGGATCATGTGCTTCCACGGCACGAAGTAGGCTTTGCCAGATCAGGCTGAGGCTCTGACTCCAGCCAGGAAAGGGATAGTCAATTCTGTAGATGCTGTGAGCCTTGATTGAAAAAATAAAGAGGAGGAAGCTAGATAGCTGCTTTCATTAAGAGGCGAAAGCAGTGGGGGCTGGAGCTTAGCAAAAGCCAGGAAGCATGCAGAGAAAGAACGTTAACCCCTCCAGCGTCTTTCTTCCGTGATATCTTTGCACTCACCCACTCCTTCATCGTCACTTCCTTGGCCTGACCTCTAAGACCACCACCTTCCTATCGCCCTCAGCTAAAGAAGAAAGAGAAGCAAGGCTGCATAATAATGCAGATCTGATGACAATTAAATGATGCACTGTTCTCTGGGCCCAGGTTCCCCGGGGCTCTTGCCTCTCCTGGATTTGGGCAGGAAGAGGAGCTCTGGGTACCAGAGACAAACTGTGTGGGAAGATAATGCATCTAACACAGTGCCTGGCCCCATGTAACACTCGCCCAACCCTCAGCAACCTCCCCAGGGCCCCATCTTTACTATAATGAGGCCAGAGAAGGGCAAGTAAAAGAATGAGAAAGGATTTCAGTAAAATTATGATCAGAAGACCTCATCTGCCATGTCTTCTTCTTACTTCAGCGTGCCCAGTAGAGAACTGATTCAGCAGGGAGCTCCCCAGAAGAAACAAGGAGAGGGCTGCTGGCTCTGTTCTTCCTCTCCTCACCCCACTCTACCCGTAAAGATCTCTGCCTGCTGGTTTCATCCAGCCCTGCACCACTGAGAGATATGGGCAGAGGAGAATACCCATACAAAATGGGGGTCAGGGGTAGAATCTAGATGGGACCAAATGTAATCAGCAACAGTGTGTCATTACTGAGGTTCTGTGAGGGAAACTTGGATTGAAGTTCAGCGAAACAGTGTGGAGGAATGAGTGGCACAAAAGGCACAAAAGGTGTTCAGCGAGCCAAGATGTCCATGGTTTCACATCCAAGGGGAGAGAGTGTTGCAGACAGGAGGTGAGACACTCCCTCTGTCTCTTGGTGTCCAGGCTCCGGGAGCAAGGGGAGACACTGGAGGAGCTGGAGGAAGGAGGGGGCTACTTGGGGTATTAACCTCTTAGGTTCCTAAGTGAGAGATTTTTAACAACTTCCTAGGTGAGAGATTTTTAACAACTTTCACTCCCTCTGCCATTCTAATTATTTCTTATTTTTGTTTTGCTCCTATGGGAAGCAAAAACAGGACAAAGGAGAAGGAAAGATGAAGACGCTATGGGCAGAAGAATTGGGGCTCTCCAAGCTACTTTGGGGGCCACAACAAAGTCCTTTTCCCAGAAAAAATGATCTTTCCTCAACCCTTTTTGCTCTTAGTTCCCTGAAGAGATGCAGGGAATGTGGGGAAGAGAAAGGAGATACCAAAGGGCATGAGGAGAGGAAGCAGGTGAAGAATCATAATTATCAGGAAGCTGTATCAACCCCCAGAAAAACAAATGAAATAGGTCTTTCCCCCCTACTTAGGGGAAAGCCACATAACACCTTGTAAGAACATTGTCTTGTTGAATCCTGGGCACTGAGGGAAACCTGACTTTCTGCTTTTTATGTCAGATAAGGAAAGAAAACTGAAACTGAAGGAAGGACAGATGAGCCATTGGGGGAGCTGGGGAAAAAGGCTTCACCTTTTGGGGGCTTAACGCAATTGCTATAGGTCTGCCAAGTCAAATCATCCTGGGTCTTCACCCCTAGGAGACCATGGTTCCAGTCAAGTCTATTCTCTAGGAGTTAACATATCCTTCCCCAACTTCTCTAACTACATAGATATGAGGAGAAAATGAGTTTTGAAGGAATACACCAAATCCCCACAAGTATCCGCAGACTTGAAACATGCCGAGACTAGATGAGATGAGATTCTTGGCTCTCCTCCCTGCCACCCCACCCACCTCCTCCAGTAACATCACCATTGTCAGTGTCAGGTGCTGACTAGGTACTGATTTCCCCTGAGCTGTTCTTCCATGCAGTTCTCCCATCACCTGTATACTCAGAGGAAGGAAGCTGATATGTCACAGCCTGCCCAATACAGAGGACAGAACATTCCAGTCCTCTTTCATCTCTTCTTCCCAAGTCCCTGGTTCATAGACATTGAAAGTAAAGAAAGAGCTTGAGCTCCTAGAGTACCTCACTGGGGGCTAATGAGTATCTTTCTCTCAGGACCAAACAGGAGATTCCTAATATCACCAAATAACCAAGTGGAAACAAGAATGCAGTCACCAGCCATAACAGAGAGAGACTTAAACATCCAAATGCCAACAACTCCGTTTGCCGACTCTCTCTCTCATCATTGTTCCCCTTCCACAATTGCCAACCATCCTGCACAGAAATCCCCCTTCAGTCAGAGGGAAAGAGCTATAGCCAGATTGAGTCCTCATGCTGTAACTGAGTCCTCCATTGGCTTGGTGCGTTGTGTCTTTGCACCCCTTTGGTTCTGTGGGGATTCAGAAGAAAGATGCCCACTCAGGTCAGCAGAGTAAGCTTTCCCTAAGAGCCACTCCTGGCTTTGATCCCACTGCATCAGTGAAAGAGCTAGACTCATTCCCCTGGGAAATGTTTTCTCCCACCCTTTCTCTATCCCCAGCACCCCTGCCTTCTCACATCATTCCTTCTTTTCAGCCTTATCCCCTGCCTCCTAAATTTTCTCAGACCCCAATTCTACTCTTCCTGGACCCTAGTCCTTTTAAAGCCCTTAACATGCATCTTTGCCAAGCCTCTGTCTCTTTCCATTCAAATAATTTTACTACCTAAACTCCCTTCCAAATTCCTCTTAACTTAAAAAAAAAAAAATCAGCTCTTCTTTTTTCTTTTTCAATGTAATCATCACAACTTCCTCTTGATCTTGTCCTCTTTAAAATCTGTCAGTTTCTGATATCCCCAATCACTTAAAAACCCATTTCTTCCCTTCTTTGCCCCTCCGTAAGGGTCTGGATTCTCTCTTTTGCTCCAACATCCCTTGAAACCTCTCAAACACTGATATCAATCCCTCCTTCCCCCCAAATCTCCTTGACACACTTCTACCTCCAAACATCTTCTCATCTCTTCACTTCAGGTTGTCCTAGTCCTTCAGACTCTTAGGGGATCCCAATTTCCCCCTTATTTCCTCCTTACACCCTTTTGCTTCTCTTTCTATCACTACAATCCGCCTCCCTTCTTCCCCACTCACTCGGGTCTCCTGCTCAGGACGCCCTTGCCTAGGGCGGCAGGGGGATTTATGCTGAAGGAGGGTTCCAGCAGCAGTGCAACAACTCGGGGGCTGCTCCTTCTCTTTGTCGGGGACGGCCCCAGGCGCCACTGGGTGCTGGTGGGCGACTGAGGTGCGTGAGCCCTGGTGCTGGGGTCCGGGTGGGGCCGCGCCAGGAGCTGTCCGTGGTTCTGAAGCGGTGGCTGCTCCAGCGCGGGCTGTGGCGCTGCGGGAGAGATCTGTCGGTGGTTCTGGAGAGGTTCCTGGGCCCCGGCGACGGCAGCGGTGGCCGGGGTGGCAGGCGGCAGGGCTGGCGACGGAGGGATGAGCCCGGGCGGAGGCTGGGCTTGCAGCAGCTGCTGGTGCTCCCACAGGCTGCGGTTCTCGGCGCTTAGCTTGTCCAGCCGCCGCTCCAGCTCGTCTATGCGCGGGCGCTGGGTGTGGATGAGGCTCTGCTGGTTCTGCACGATGGCCGTGAGCTCCTTGAGGTAGAGCACGGCACGCACCGGGTTCTCCAGCAGGCTCTCCATGCCGCCCGCCGCCGCCTGCGCCCTGCCTGCGCCTCAGCGGGCGGCGGGGAGCGCGAGGGCGCGCAGGAGCCGAGCAGCCCCAGCAATCCGCTGGCCTCCCTCTCCAGTTGGCCCAATCTCCCTCCCCGCCGCCGCCGGCGCTGCGTCACGGCCACACGGACATTCACACAGGCACCGAGGGGCGGGACCGCCGCGCCAGGGTCCACCCAACTACCCTCCCACCTCCAGGCTTCGTGAGGAGTCTCAGCTTCCTGCAGGGCTGACAGAGAAGGGAGATGAGCGAGGGAGTGGATAGGGGAGCAGGATAAACGAAGGGGACCAGAGATAGATAAATCGGGAGACGAAAAGAAAGCGGGTGAGGTGGACTTAGCGCTACTGTGGGATGGGTAGAAGAAGAAAAGCAGATAAGGAAAGAGGAAAAGAAGAGGAAGAGGCCAGGAGAAGGGGGGGGGGGGCGGGCGAGAGAGAGAGAGAGAGAAGGTGGCAAAGGGAAGAGAAATATATTTGAAACGAGGAAGTCATGGGACTCTGAAAGGTCGCATTCTTCTTCCTGTGTCCAACCATCCCAGGGGTTATGGGTCATCTTAAAGGCCTTCTGAGAGAGGCCACACTTGCCTCTTTTGTACTCAACAACTTATTCTGCTAGGGAATTCCCTGGGACACAAGGATCACAGAATTATAAGGGACCCTAGAGAACATCTAGTCCTTCTTTATTCAGCCAAGAGGGAACTTAGAGTGCGAAGTCTGTTTATGCTGGGTTTTCTCAGGAAATGAGACCTCAGGACAGTGTCAGCCACTCTAATATGAACATTAACTAAATAAACTCAGGTCCTGTGTGTTGGGTTGGCGGCTCTGGGAATGCAGGAGAAACAATAGAAATGATCGCTGGTCCACCATTATCGAGGCCCCCCCTTTCTTAACCCTTGACTCTCCCGCCATAAGGATGTATGCCCAGTTCATGTCTCCACAAGTAACCGGATACCTATGCAAGAAACCGGAACATCAGGACGCCCACAACCCTCCAATCCCCCGAATACCATACCTTATATGGCTGTGAACCTATTCCCTCTCTTAACCCAGATAAAAGACCCACTCGACCCCCTCCCAGCGCGACTTCCCCACTCCTCCTTCTGGAGTCGGGGTGTCTCCCCTGAGGGTGCCCACCTCCTCCGGATGCAACTTTTCTGGTTCCCCTTCTCTTGAGCCCTGAAACTTCGCAGGAGAGCGCCTTTGATAAATCTTGCCTTGTGCCTACCTCGCCTGGTGTCGTGTTTATCTCGCCTGTAAAACCTTACACCGTGTGTCGTGGCTCAGGCTTCCAGAAACTTCTGAAGAAATCGTTCTACTTTAAAAAAAAAAAAAAAAAAGCACACAACATTTATGCAGTGCATTCTCCTACAAACACTGGGCTAGGTGGTGGTAAGATCGAGATGACTAGGATGGAATCTTTGGGTTCTTGAAGCTTACAATTAAGTAGGTGAAACAGGTAGTAAATATTTAACTTCGATATATGGTTCTGGTTGTGTGTTATAAGATAGAAATATGCCCAGAGTATTACAGGGGCCCAGCAGCTTGGGATCTGGGAAGACCTTTTGGGGAAAGTAACACTTGAAGTGGAAAGGATTTTCCTGGAAAGAGGAACAGCAGGAGCAAAAGATCAGAGATATGAATCAGCATGGACTGAATCATTCATTAATTACTACAACAAATGTACGTGTAACACCCACTAATTGCTAAGTAATGTACTAGGAACTAGGCAGGCTATACCCAGCATAGATAATAAATTATGATTTCCATAACCAAGGAGATTATAATCTAGTACAGTAGATAGGCATGCACCTAAATAGCTAAAATGCAAATCAGAATTTCTGTTAGAGCTTTTCAAGCCAAGTTTCATAAGAGTTCAGGGGAGGGAGCAGTTGTTTGACTCTGATGGTCTGATCAGGAGAGGTGTTACTCAAGCTAGGTTCTGAAGGATGGAAAATTTCACCAGGTAGACAGAACAGGAGAGCAGAAGATGAAGAAGATATGTCAGACAGAAGGACAAGACTAAGGGATGGAAATAGAGAACTTTGATTTAATCTAATTTGACAGGAGAATGGCCTTTTCCTCTGGGCTGTGAGTGCTCTTACCATTATCTGTTATTCTCCTGTTCTATTCTCCACATGGTTGTTGTTTCCCCAGGGTAGGTGTATCTGTGGATACCACGTGTCCAGCGAGCTGGGTTAGCCAAGTACATCTGGTGCCAGACTATAATGCCCTTATGGGAAAGGAGATGTGCTCTGCAAATACATTGGTTTCTCTGTACCAGTGTGTGTTTTTATTTTGTTTTTCTCCCATTTATTTTCTGAGGATACCTCCTTCTATAAAGAATGAGTGAAAGAACCTATCCATAGCTGAGCCAACAGTTGGGAGAGGATCCTTTGGTAGTGATCAGTATTCCAACTAAAAAATGAAGGTTGGGGGATGGAATGAGGGCACACAAAAATTCAAACACTTTTCTTCTGAATTTTCTTTGCTCGCCTAGTCAGTTTGTTTTCCATGAGTTGGGTGCCCATAGAGACAATACTATTTCTACAAATAACATAACCTGCAGCATAATTATCCATAGGACTTGTTTGAAATGCAGGTTTCATGGACCCATGTTAGTCCTGCTATGTTGAAATCACTAGGAATGGGGCCCAAGTACTTTCATTTTTTTTTTTTTGGTGCTTTTTTCCTGTTTATTAAAAAAATCAATTGTATTGAGTTACAACTTAAATGTAATAATATGCATCCACATTGAATGCAAGATTTAAAGAGTTTTGCCAAATACATATACCCATGTGATCCAAATTTCCATCACTATAAAAAGTAACCTCAGGGCGCCTGGGTGGCTCAGTGGGTTAAGCCGCTGCCTTCTGCTCAGGTCATGATCTCAGGGTCCTGGGATTGAGTCCCGCATCGGGCTCTCTGCTCAGCGGGGAACCTGCCTCACTCTCTCTCTCTCTCTCTGCCTACCTCTCCATCTGCTTGTGGTATCTCTCTAAAAAAAAAAAAAAAGAAAAAAGAAAAAAAGAAAAGTAACCTCATGCCCCTTGCAGTCAGTTGCTTTTAGCCTCAGCCTCAGTACACCATTAATCTATTTTTTGTCAAGATAAATTAGTTTTGCCTATTCTAGAATTTCTTATAAATGGCAATCATAAAATATGTACTCTTTTGTGTACTTTTTTTGCTCAGCATAATGCTTTTGAGATTCATCTATTCTATTATGATATCAATAGTGTGTTCTTTTTTTTTTTCTGAGTAGTCTTGTGTGGTATGGATAAAAACCGTAGTTTACCCATTCACCTAAATGTGGACATTTTGGTTGTTTCTAGGTATTGGTTATTTTGAAAAATGTTGTTGTGGATGAGCATAACGGACAAGTCTTAGTGTCGACCTATTTGGCGGGGAGAAACTCTGGAATTGGAGTTGCTGAGTCATATACTAAATATATATTTAACATAATAAGAAACTCTCAAATTGTTTCCCAAAGTGGTTGTACTATTTTTTATCTTCACCAGCAGTGTATGAGAGGTTCAGGTGTTTTTACATCCTCACTAACACTTGGTATTTTTAGGCTTTTTAAGTTTTATCACTCTGAGTGGGTAATAGTATATTAATATGGATTTCCCAAATATTTTTCTGTTGACTAACACTGTTGAGTTTCTTCTCAGGTGCTGTTGGCCATTTACCTGTTTTCTCTGCCCACTCATTCTATTGAATTGTTTTTCTTATCTATTGATTGTAAGAGTTCTCGATATATTCTGGAAAGCAGTCTTGGTCAGATGCATATATTATAAATATTTTCTCTAGTCAGTGGCTTGCCTTTTTACTTTCTTACCATTGTCTTTTGAATAGCAAATGTTTTTATTTTGATAAAGAAAAGCTTATCATTTTTTTCTTTTCCTAGCTCATGCTTTTTGTGTCCTATCTAAAAATTCCTTGCCTATATCAAAGTCAAAAACATGTCCTCCTGTGTTTTCTTCTGGAAGTGTTACCATTTTTGTTTTTATGTTTAGATCTGTGATCTATTTTAGGTTAATTTTTGTATTTGGTATGAAGAGTCGAAGTTCATTTTTTTCCTTAAACATTTGACGGAATTCATCACTGAAGCCATTCCAACCTGGAGGTTTCTTTGTGAGAAGATATTTAACTACAAATTCAAGTTCTTTAATATATAGGGGGTTTTTCATCCATTCTATTTCTTTGTGTATCCATTTTGGTAATTTGTGTCTCTGGTAGGCAGAATGATCACCCCAAGATATCTGTTTTAGTCTCCCAAACCTGTGAATGTGCTATAGTCTGTTTTAGTCTCCAAAACCTGTGAATCCTTATGTGGCAAAAGTAACTTTAAATATGTGATCAAGTTAAGGATATTTTTTTAAAGATTTTATTTATTTATCTGAGAGAGATAGAGAGGAGTGAGAGAGAGCATGGGAGGGAGGAAGGTCAGAGAGGGAAGTAGACTCCCCATGGAGCTGGGAGCCTGATGCAGGACTCCATCCCAGGACTCCAGGACGATGACCTGAGCTGAAGGCAGTTGCCCAACCAAATGAGCCACCCAGGTGCCCTAATTTAAGGATCTTGAAATAGAAAGAGTATACTGGATTATCTGAATGGGTCCAATGTAATTATAAGAGTCTTTGTAATGGGGATGTGAGAATGTCAGAATGGAGATGTGACAACAGAAGCAGAGGTCAGAATGAAGCAATTGCTATCTGGGATGCAAAATTCAGAAAATGCAGGTGGCATATAAAAAATAGAAAAAGGAAGGAAACAGATTCTCCTCCAGAGCCTCCAGAAGAAATGCAATCCCACCAATACCTTGATTTTAGCCAGGTGAAATGCATTTTGGACTTCTGGCTTGTGGAACTATAAGATAATGAATTGTGTTTTTTCAAGTCAGTATGTGTGTCGTAATCTAATGATGTATCCATTTCATCTGAGTTGCCAAACTTTTTGGCATGAAGTTGTTTATAATATGTTCCTATTAGCCTTCTAATGTCTGTAGGCTATGTAGTGATGTCTCCTCTTTCATTCCTGATATTGGTAATTTGGGTGTTTTTAAAACTCAGTCTGGCTAAATATTTATCCATGTTTATATTTTCATATAACTAGTTTTTAGTGTCATTGATTTTTCTCTATTGTTTGTCCATTTGCTATTTCATTGATTTGCTCTCTTATCTTTCTTTTCTTCTATTTTTGTTTCCATTTGCTTTTTTAAACTAGCTTCTTAAGATAGAAGCTTACACTATTGACCTTGAAACTTACTCCTTGTTTAGTATAAGTACTTAAAGCTCTGAAGTTCCCACCAAGCACTGTTTTATCTGCATACCAATTTCTCATATTTATTTAGTGCAAAATATTTTTAAATTTCTCCTTGTATTGGCAAATCTTTCTATTATTCATTTCTAATTTAATTCCTTTGTGATCAGAGAACATATCTATATAAGTTCAATCTTGTAAGATTAATTGAAATTTTTGGAACTTTTATAGGATCTAATATATGGTCTATTTTGATGAATGTTCTATGTGCACTTGTCTGATAGCTATTCCAGCTTTCCCATTATTAATATTTGCTTTTGTGGTAGGCAGAACAATGGCTCCCCAAAACATCCATATACTGTCTGAGTAAACTGTGATTGTATTACCCTACACAGCAAAAGAAACTTTGCAGATGCCATTAAAATTAAGAACAGTGAGATTGGGGAGATTGTCCTGGATTTTGTCCTCAGCACACCTGTGCCCATTCTAACCACATGATTCCTTAAAAGCAGAGAACTATTTGTGGCTGTGGTCACAGGGAGGTAGGACTACAAAGGAATGGTCAGGTTAGTGTGATGTGAGAAGGACTAGACCTGCTTTGCTTGCTTTGAAGATAGAGGAAGGAACCATGAGCCAAGGAATGTGAGTGGTCTCTAGAAGATGGAAAAAGTAAGGTAACCAATTCCTGCCTAGAGTTTTCAGAAAGGAAGGCAGCCTTACTGACACATCGCTTTAGCCTAGTGACACCCATGTTAAGTTTCTAACTTACATAACTGTAAGATAATAAATTTGAATGGCTTAAGCCATTACATTTGTAATCATCCATTATGGCAGCCACAGAAAACCAATATAACATGTTACGTTTTTCCTAATTCTTTTCCTTTTAATCTATGTATGTCTTTAAATTTAAAGTTTGGTTTTTTTTTTCCTATATAATACATTTAGTTGGATCTAACTTTTTAAAAATCTAGCTTGAGAGGCAACTGGGTGGTTTGGTTGGTTAACCATCCAACTCTTTTTTTTTTTTTTTTTTTTAATGTTCAGTTAGCCACTATATAGTAAGTGCATCATTAATTTTTGATGTAGTGTCCAGTGATTCATTAGTTATGTATAACACCCAGTGCTCATCACAACATGTGCCCTCCTTAATACTCATCATCCTGCTACCCCCTCCCCCCACTCCCTCTCCTGAGAGCCTCAGTTTTTTTTCCCAGGGTCCATAGTCTCTCATGGTTCAACTCTCTCTCTGATTTCTCCCCTTTCAGATATCCCTCCCTTTCCTATGATCCTCCATGCTATTGCTTATGTTACACATATGAGTAGAATCATATAATAATTGTCTTTCTCTGCTTGACCTACTTCACTTAGCATAATCCCCTCCAGTTCCAACCATGTTGAGCATCCGACTCGTGATTTAGGTTCAGGTCATGATCGCATAGTTGTGAGGGCATGGAACCTGCTTAAGATCCTCTCTCAACCCCTCCCTCATCCTCCCCCCACCAAACAAAAAAGAATCCAGCCTGACATTCTTTTAATTGGAGTGCTTAGATTATTTACATTTAATTTATTTATAAATATGTTTGGATTTAAATTTGCCATCTTGCTGTTTTATTATTTGTTTCATTTGTTTTCTGTTCTTTTTCACCTTTTCCTGCCTTCTTTTTGCTTGAATAGCTTTTTTAGCTTTTCTGGTCCATCTCACATCCACTAGTGTCTTGTTGACACCACCTGTTTATCTATTTAGCAGTTGCTTTGGGTTTCCAATATTTGTTGTTAAATTCTCATTGTCTATGTCCAAAAGTTGTATTTCATATATAATATAAAAACATTATAGCAGTTTATTTCCATTCCTCCCATCGTCTGTGCTATTATCATCATAGATTTACTTTTATATTTATTGTAAATTTCACAATACATCATTATCAGTTTGCCTTAAAAAGTCAATTATCTTTTTTAATTTTTTAAAATTTTATTATCTTTTTTATTTTCATACACACACACACACACACACACACACAAACCATTTTGGCCACTTGCATTTCTATATAGATCCAGGTTTCCATTTGGTATCATTGTCCTCCCACCTGAAGAATTTTCTTTAACATTTGTTATAGTCAGGTCTGTTGGTAACAAATTCTGTCAGGTTTTTTCTTTTTGTCTGACAAAGTATGTCTTCCCAATTTTTTTTTCAAGATTTTATTTATTTGAGAGAGAGAGAGAACACAAGCAGGGGGATTGTCAGGGGGAGAAGAAGTAGTTTTCCCACTGAGCAGGGAGCCTGATGTAGGGCTTGATCCCAACACCCCTGAATCATGACCTGAGCCAAAGGCAAATGCTCAACTGATTGAGCCACCCAGGCACCTCCATATCTATCTCCTCAATTGTTAAAAATTTCCTTTTCACGAATATAGAATATTTTACTTTGCTTTCTTTTAGGCACTAAAAGATATCATTCCAGTATCTTCTGGCTTGCATTTTCTGGAAAGAACTCTGTGATCAATCTTCTCATTATTATAACCCAAAATGAGAAGAAAAATATTCAGTAAAACAAGATATGAAATTAAAGGTGAAGTTAGCAAGGATTTTAAAACAACTGTCATAAATATGTGTAAGGATTTACAGAAATATAAGAATACAATGAGGAGAGAAATGGAAATATGGAAAAACTAAATGGAACTTCCAGAGATAAAAATAAAATAACCAAAATGAAAGTTTTACACGGTGGGACTGACAGCATATGTACAGTGCAGAATTAAAAATTGGTAAGCTTAGCAATACAGCAACAGAAACTCTAACCTGATTAATATCAATCCACATGTTCCTGAGCATCAGGATTTTTTTCCCAGTCTTTTTTCTCTCCATGCTTCAGTTTAGATAGCTTCACTTCTAGAAGTTCCATTTAATTCCTTTTATATATTCCATTTCTCACCTCATTATGTTTACGTTTTCTTCTAGTTTGGGGTCTTACTCCCCCCCCACCTTCTTCACATGTCTAATAATTTTTTCATTTTATACTAGACAGTTTGAGTGCTGTCTGTTGAGTGCTGACTTTTGTTTTGCCTTCAACAGTGTGGAACTGTATTTTTGCAGGTAGTTAAGTTACTTGTGGATCCATCGATGCTTTTAAGGTTTGTTTTAAGCTTTTTATAGGGCAAGTCTAGAATAGTTACCACTCTTGTCTAATCTATCCTTACTACTATGGCGAGATCATTTTGTCATCTGATTGAACGTCATCAAGATCTTTGCAGTCTGATGGGTCAGAACTCTAATCTTTTCCAGCCTGTGTGAGCCCTGAACTTATTCATCTTAAAGCCCCACAGTCATTATTTACTCGGTCATGTAGAATTTCACTCTCTCTCTATAAATATGGCTTAGTGTTCAGCAACAGACTCAAGGAGGGTTATCTGCAGATTCCTAGAGCTTCTTTATATAACTCTTTCTTTTCTGATATTCTGTCCTATAAATCCAGCCACCTCAGCCTCCTCCAATTGCTGTGTCCTTAACTCAGAGAGACCATTATGTTCTGCTTTGGCTCCCTCTTCCTGCCCTGGAATCTTGAAGCTTTCTCGAGGCAGTGAGCCAAGGTGATTGTAGAGCTCCCTAGTCTGTTTTCCTTGTCTCAAGAATCATAATATTGTGCTGATAGTTTTCCAATTCCAGAAATTATTTTGTATTGTTTTTAAAGATATTTTAATTTACTTGACAGAGAGGGAGAAAGTAAAATTAGGGGGAGTGGCAGGCAAAGGGAGAGGGAGAAGCAGGCACACTGCCAAGCAAGGAGCCTGATGCAGGCTCAATCCCAGGATGCTGGGATCATGACCTGAGCTTAAGGCAGATGTTTAACCAACTGAGCCACCCCAGCAGCCCTGGAAATTGGTATTTAAATAGATGTTTATATTAGAATATAACAATTTTCTAGTTGTTGATATAGGAGGGCAAGTGCAGTCCCAATTTTGGCTTCTGGCCTTAAAAATTGGCCAGAAGACAAAAAAAAACTACATTTTTAATAAGCACCCAGGTAATTCTGATATATTCTAAATGTGGAGAACTGGCAGAGGGAAATAAAAGTAATGCCTTACTTTTGTGTGGCATTTTCCAGCTTGCAAGTCCCCTTCCTATGCAATATCATTTAATGCTCACATCTACTGTCTGAAGAAGGAAGGGGTGGGATTATAATTCCCTTCCTAGGGTACAAAATTTGAGGCCCAAAAATGTTGTGATTCCATAACACTGTTGGTATATAGGACAGCTGGAGCTGGAATTCTACTCCTCAGAACCTAACGCATAGACTCGTCTCCCATACGTTGTGAGAAGAGAGAAGCCCTGGAAAAGACAAGCCTAAGAGTAAGCTTGGGCTTACCTTTCCCTAAACCATGCCGTCTGTTTGCTCTCCAGTGCTCAGGCTGTTCTTCCTCTGCCACTGCGTTCTAGCCTGTCTTCCAGCATTAGGTCCCATCATTTCTCTGTTAGGTCCCAGCCAGACTGGACTATTTACTCCTTCTGAAATCCAACAAAACTCCTCTATCTTTCTTGTACTTTCTACTCCAGCTAAAGTGGCTTTCTCACCCTGAGTCCCTACATGTCCAAATCCTGTCCCACCAGGGCTCAGTAAAAATGCCACTTATTCCATGAGTATCTCCCATTTGTCCT
This sequence comes from Mustela lutreola, assembly GCF_030435805.1. Classification (NCBI taxonomy): domain Eukaryota; kingdom Metazoa; phylum Chordata; class Mammalia; order Carnivora; family Mustelidae; genus Mustela; species Mustela lutreola. The sequence goes on along the minus strand of NC_081297.1, from coordinate 12,020,889 downwards.
TCTTTCTTTAAATTCTCAAAGCACCTTATCTATGTATCTTTCCCTGGAATTCGCTACTCTCTTTGTTACATAGTTACCATATAGGTGTTTTCTCCTCCTACACAGAAGTCTCTGAAGAGGAAGAGTTAATATCCCTCTGAAATGAATAATATGCTATATGTTAATTAATTACATTTAGATAAAATTTAAAGAAAGTTAGTGCCTTATAAATCTGAGCACCCACTTATAGTGCCTTATAAATCTGAGCACCCACCCCATGTACCTACCTACACTAATCCCAGGGCCTTGGGCACAATGGATGTTCAAAGAATATATGTTTAATAAAAGAAGTGTGGTGGTGGGGAGAGAGATTAATGAGCAATTATACTTAGTTGTAGGGAAGAATTCAGCCATAGAAAATGGCACTTTACCCCTCTGGGCCTCAGATGTCTCTCTTTTAAAATGACGTCGTGGTGCCTTGGTTATACTGTGTGTGTGTGTGTGTGTGTGTGTGTGTGTGTGTGTGTGTACTTTTCTACATGCATCTATGTAATGTTCAAAAACGATTGTAGAACAAAGCCATTTCTACATTTCCCCCTAACTATGACATATACATCTGTAAGGTCATAATTGTAGGGCAATTTTATGGAAGCAGAAGGGATATTAATGATGCCTTTGATGGCCAATGGCTCCCTGCAGGAATAGCAGAAAGGCATTTGGTTTTCTGGTTCAGGGTATGGATTCGGTCGGTACCTCTCTTCTTCCCCACCTATTTGACAAGAACTGAGGATCACTGCCCACAGGCTGCGTGACCCTGGTGGGAAATCCTCTCCCATCAGCATGGAAGGTCCACAGATGTCACACCTCACTTTAATTGGACAGTTCTCCAGACAGGCAGGGGAGGGTAGGGGGGAATAGTGGCAGTTGCTTCTGCCCAGATGTGATGGCTTCTAAACCCCTGGACCAGGCATTCAGGATCGTTTCATCTAGCTCTCTGTCTCTGGGCCGAACAGCAACAAAGCCCCATAGGTGAACAGAAGTTCTCCTGGCTCACACATATTTCTTATGTATACTGTTGCCAGGACTGGAAATACATCAGGCTATCAGCCTATAGGGAAATAAAGCAAATACGACCTCTCCTTTGCCTTATTGTTGACTTATTGTTGTATGACAATAGCGATGATAATCCTATTTAGCTTAATGCTCTTAAATATCTCTGGGCCTTGGTTTCCTCAACTATAAATTGGATATAATAACCAAACCCACATCATAGGTTATTATAAGGATAAATAGGACATGTGAAGTGCAATCACAGGTATTTATTTTATTTGCTTCTCAGTGAGTGGTAAGCAAGATTTTTCAGATGTGGCAAATGAGGCTCAGAGAGGGTGGGTACTGTCGGGTCCATTATCAAAGGAACGAGACTGAGACAAACTGAAAGTTATGCAAAGCCTTATTCTATGCCAAGCACTGGAAGTTAGACTGACCGGCCAGGGGAATGAGACTGAAACAAAGTGAAAGTTATGTAAAGCTTTATTCTATGCCAAGCATTAGAAGTCAGACTGACCGGCTGGGCCGCCTCCAAAGAGAGCCAACCCCCCTTTGGTCTTACAGGCTAGTTTTATAGAGCACAACCGCAGACCTCTATGTATGTGGGTTTGGCTGATTGGATGTCTCCTATCTGTGTGTTTTAGTAATGGTTACCCGGAAATGATACTAGTAACTGCTGAAGTGTTTATTAAACAACAAAAATGGCCTTGTTTTAGGTATGTTTTTAGCAACAATTACCTGGAACTGATATCAGTAACTGCTGAGGCATTTATTAAACAACAAAATGTCTACCTAGGCAACATGGAGTCACTATGGCTAAGTAGGCCCAGGCAGGCCCTAGGGGTTTAACAGGTCTTAATGTGGAATCGGCCCCAACAGGTAGCTCTCTTAAAGTTACACAGCCAGCCAAGCCAGAACCAAGACTGAAATCCAAGTCTCCTATTCTAAGCCTGTACCCCTTTGTCTTTGTACCACATATTAGGGCATAAAACATAGAGGGATTATTTTGGGGGAGTGTTGACCAGCAATGACCTTGTACTTGTATGTGTGATTAAATGAGAGAAAGCATGTAAAGCTTCAGACTTAGACTTAGAACAATGTCTGGCACAGAGCACATGTCCAGTAAAAATCAGCTTTATTACTGAGTGGTTACTGCTGTATTACGTATAAAGTACTTTCACAGATACACGATCTCATTTAGTCCTCACAAAATGCCCATGGAGTATTTTTATTAATCTCATTTCACAGGAGAGGGAAGAGGGTCACAAAGAAGTCATGACTTGCAGGGCGCCTGGGTGGCTCGGCTGGTTGAGCATCTGACTCTTGACTTTGGTTCAGGTCGTGAGATCAAATCCCACATCAGGCTCTGTGCTGGGCATGGGATCCTACTAATGATTCTCTTTCTCCTTCTACCCCCCCCCAAAATAGTGACTTTCCCAGGGCTAATAAATATCAGAGCCAGAAATCCCACTGGCACCAGGCTGCTCAGGGGCTTTCAGCCTGAGCTTCCCTGAAATGCAACCTGGGAAGTGACTCTTTTATTTTTTTTAAGATTTTATTAAGATTTTATTTATTTATTTGTCAGAGAGAAAGAGCACAGCAGTGGGAGCAGCAGGCAGAAGTAGAAGCCAGCTTCCTGCTTAACAAGGAGCTGGATATGGGACTTGATCCCAGGACCCTGAAATCATGACCTGAGCCAAAGACAGACACTTAACCGACTGAGCCACCCAGGAGCCCAGAGGTGACTCTGTCCACATCTCACATAGCAAAGGTCAGTTGAGGGGATACAGTTCATACTATGGGCCTCAGAAGGAGTCTCTGAGGCCTTCTTGCAGTTGGCCTTTGGGCTAGGGAAGGCCTATTCATCCCTATTGCCTACCTGATGGCTTATGTCAGTCCTGCCAGGTCTGAGACATTCTGAAGTCATCTCAAGCCTTCTGGCTAGAACTCATAAAAGATTACTGTGAACCATTACATGCAATAACTGGAAACCAAAAAGAAATATATAAATTTGTAGAAACATATAACCTATAAAGACTGAATCATGAAGAGAAAATATGAACAGACCAACAATGAGTAAAGACATTGAATTATTAATCAAAAACCTCTCTATGACAAGAAGACCAGGACCAGATAATTATATAGGTTGAATTCTACTAAACATTAAAGAAGCATTAACAACAATCCTTATCAAACTCTTCCAAAAAATTGAAAAGGAAGGAACACTCCCAAATTCATTTTACATGCCCAGCATTGCTCTGATACCAAAGCCAGATAAAGACACTATAAGGAAAAAAAAAAAAACAAAGAAACCAAAAAACCACAGACCAATATCCTCTATGAACATAGATGAAAAATTCTCAATAAATATTAGCAAACCAAATTCAAATCACAATAAAAGCACCATACACTATGATCAGGCAGGATTCATCCTTGTGATACAGGGATGGTTCAATACATACAAATCAATAAAAAAAATAATAAGAAGAATAGGTAATAAATAACATCTTTAATAGAATAAAAGATAAAAATCATATGATAATCTCAGTAGGTGCATAAAAAGCAATTGACAGAATTCAACATCCATTCATGATAAACACTCTCAACAAATAAGATAAAGAAACATACCTCAACATAATAATAAAAGCCATATGGGACAAGCACCCATATATCATACTCAATGAAGAAAGCTTGACATCTTTTCTTCCAAGCTCAGGAACGAGACAAGGATGCCCACTCTCACCACACTGACTCAGGGCTATCAGAAAAGAAACAAAAAGTTTTCTGAATCAGAAAGGAAAAAGCAAGTTCTGTCTATTTGCAGATGACATTATTTTGTATATAGAAAATCCTAAACATGCCACCAAAATCTGTTAGATGTAATTAACAAATTCAGGAAAGTTGCAGGTTACAATATCAACATACTGATATCAGTAGTGTTTCTATACAATAAAAACAAATTATCTGAAAAAGAAATTAAAAATCCCATTTACAATAACATCAAGCACAGTAAAATACTTTGAAATATACTTAACTAAGGAGGTGAAAAGATTATGAATAGCCAAAGCAATCTTGAGAAAGAAAAAAGCTGGAGACATCATACTTTCTGATTTTAAACTATATGTGGTAATAGAGCTATAGTAGTCACACAGTGTAGTATTGTCATAAAAACGGGCATTTAAATGGAACAGAAAAGAAATCCCAGATATAAACCCATACACTTAGAGTCAACTAACTTAGACAAAACATCAAGAATATATAATAGGGGAAAATGGTCTCTTCAATAAATGATACTGGGAAAATTGGATATCCATATGCAAAAGAACAAAACTAGAATCATTTTATCATACACAAAAATCAACACAAAATGTATTGAGGACTTGAAGTTAAGACCTGAAACAACAAAATTCTTGGAAGAAAATATAAGAGGTAAGCTCTTTAATATCTTGGCAATTACTTTTTTTTTAATACCAAAAACAAAGGCAACAAATGAAAAATATATGTATGGGACTGCATCACACTAAAGAACTCTGTGCAAGGATGCCTTGCTGGCTTGGCCAGTAGAGCATGCAACTCTTGATCTTGGGGTTGTAGGTTTGAGCCCCATTTTGGGTACAGAGATTACTTAAAAATAAAATCTTTTCTAAAAAATTAAACAAGAAAAATCTCCATGCAGCAGAGAAAACCACAACAAAAGCAAAAGCAAGCTATGAAACAAGACAAGGATGTCCACTCACCACCTTTATCCCACATATTACTGGAAGTTCTATCCACAGCAATGAGACAACAAAAATATATAAGAGGTTTCCAAATTGGTAAGGGAGAGGCAAAACACTCACTATTTGGAGATGACATGATACTATATGTAGAAAACTGAAAAGACTCCCCACAAAACTGCTAGCACTGATAAACAAATACAGTAAATTTGCAGGATACAAAATTAATTCACAAAAAGCTGTTGTATTTCTATACACCAAAAATGAAGCAACAGAAAGAGAAATTTAAGAAACAATCCCATTTACAACTGTAACGAAAATAAGAAGATACCTAGAAATAAACCAAAGAGATGAAAGGTCTATACTCTGAAAACTATAAAAAAAACTGATGAAAAAAACTGAAGATGACACAAAGAAATGGAAAGACATCCCACACTCATGGATTGGAAGAACAAATATTATTAAAATGCCTTTGATACCCAAAACAATTTACACATTTAACACAATCCTATCAAAAAAACAATAGTATTTTTCACAGAACCAGAACAAACAGGTTTAAAATCTGTATGGGATCACAAAAGACCTCAAATAGCTAAAGCAATCTTGAAAAAGAAAAGCAAATCTGGGGGCATCACAATTCTGAAATGCAAGTTTTATTACAAAGCTGTAGTAATCCAAACAATATGGTACTCGCACAAAAATAGACACAGAGATCAAATGAACAGAGTAGAAAACACAGAAATAAACCCACAATTATACGGCCAATTAAATTATCTCTGACAAATCAGGAAAGAATACCAACGGCTAAAAGTCCTTTCAACAAATGGTGTCCAAAACCAGACAGCGACATGCAAAAGAATGAAATTAGACTACTTTCTTTCAACATACACAAAAATAAATTCAAATTCAAAATGGATTAAACCTAAATGTGAGACCCGAAACCACAAAAATCATAGAAAAGAACAAAGACAATAATTCCTTTGGCATTGGCTATAGCAACTTTTTTTCTAGATAGGTCCCTGAAACAAAGGAAACAAAAGCAAAAATAAACTATGGGAACTACATCAAAATAAAGAGCATCTGTGCAGTGACAGAAACAATCAACAAAACTAAATGGCAAACTATAGAATAGGAGAAATTTATAAATAACACACCTGATAAAGGGTTGACATACCTAATAAAGGGTTAGAATCCAAAATCTATAAAGAATTTACTAAGCTGAACACACACAAAATGAATAATCCAGTTTTAAAATATGCAGAAGACACAGACATTTTGCCAAAGAAGACTTACAGATGGTCAACACACACATTTGAAAAGATGCTCATTATCATATATCATCAGGGAAATGCAAATAAAAACTACAATGAGACATATCCTAAAAAAAGTTGCTGTGGCTGATATCGAAGAGATTACTGCCTATGTTCTCCTCTAGGATTCTGATGGATTCCTGTCTCACGTTGAGGTCTTTTATCCATTTTGAGTATATCTTTGTGTACGGTGTAAGAGAATGGTCGAGTTTCATTCTTCTACTTATAGCTGCCCAGCTTTCCCAGGAAACAAAAGTGAAAATAAACTTTTGGGACTTCATCAAAATCAAAAGCTTCCACACAGCAAAGGAAACAGTCAAAAAAACAAGAGGCAACCCAAAGAATGGGAGAAGATATTTGCAAATGACAGTACAGACAAAAAGTTGGTATCCAGGATCTATAAAGAACTCCTGAAACTCCACACACACAAGAGACAATCATATAAAGAAATGGGCACAAGATATGAACAAACCCTTCTCCAATGAAGACATACAAATGGCTATCAGACACATGAAAAAATGTTCATCATCACTAGCCATCAGGGAGATTCAAATTAAAACCACATTGAGATGTCACCTTACACCAGTTAGAATGGCCAAAATTAACAAGACAGGAAACAATACATGTAGGAGGGGGTGTAGAGAAAGGGGAACCCTCTTCCACTGTTGGTGGGAATGCAAGTTGGTGCAGCCACTTTGGAAAACAGTGTGGAGATTCCTCAAGAAATTAAAAAATAGAACTTCCTTATGACCCTGCCATTGCACACCTGGCTATTTACACCAAAGATACAGATGTAGTGAAAAGAAGGGCCATCTGTACCCCAATGTTTATAGCAGCAATGGCCACGGTTGCCAAACTGTGGAAAGAACCAAGATGCCCTTCAACGGACGAATGGATAAGGAAGATGTGGTCCATATACACTATGGAGTATTATGCCTCCATCAGAAAGGATGAATACCCACCTTTTGCAGCAACATGGACGGGACTGGAAGAGATTATGCTGAGTGAAATAAGTCAAGCAGAGAGAGTCAATTGTCATATTTGTGGAGCATAACAAATACCATGGAGGACATGGGGAGTTAGAGAGGAGAAGGGAGTTGAGGGAAATTGGAAGGGGAGGTGAACCATGAGAGACTATGGACTCTGAACAACAATATGAGGGGTTTGAAGTGTTGGGGGGGGGAGTGAGGTTGGGGTACCAGGTGGTGGGTATTATAGAGGGCACAGATTGCATGAAGCAGTGGGTGTGGAACAAAAATAATGAATACTGTTATGCTGAAAATAAATAAAAAATAAATTAAAAAAAAATAAAATGAGATATCACCTCACACCTGTCAGAATGGCTAAAATAAAAAACACCAGATTAGGAGTGGTGAGGATGTGAAAAAAAAAAGGAAGTCTTGCAATGTTGGTGGTGGGAATGCAAACTGTTACAGCCACTGTGGAAAACACTATGGAGGTTCCTCAAAAAGTTAAAAATAGAAATACCCTACAATTTAGTAATTGTGCTACTGGGTGTTTTTTTTTGGGGGGGGGGATTGTTCCTGTTTTTGATTTTGCACTACTGAGTTTTTAACCAAAGATTACAAAAACACTAATTCAAAGGGATCCATGCACCCCTATATTTACTGCAGAATTATTTAACAATAGCTAAGATATGGAAGCAACCGAGGTGACGATTGATAGAGGAATGGATAAAGAACATAAAAAAAGAACAAACGTGGTTAAAACTAGAGAGAATGAGGGTGTATAGAGGGAGAAGGAACAAGATGTCAGGGAGGAGGTGACCTAAATATCATCGGGTCCCAGGAGTCCAGTTAGATAGTTTTCAAAGCATTCTGAACACATACAAACTCATCAGGTGATCGAAGAGAAGAAGAGCAACAATTCTAGGAACAGAAGAGCAACCACTTTCTGGAAGGTAGGATATGTGGAGAAGTGAATCCGAGTCAATATACAGGAAGATAGACTGTGGGGGGAGGTAGCTCTCAGCAAGCAGCGGAGCAACAGAGCACAAAATCAGAACTTTTAGAAGTTGGCTCCATCGAGGGACCTCACTCCAGAGGCTAAGCAGGGGTTAGAGCCCTCGCAGGAACAGTGTGGTCACAGAAATACCAGGGGTGTCTGAGTGTGGCAGACCTCCCAGGTATTGGAGCAGGGAAGCTGACAGCAGAGATGAAGCTGAGGAGGGGGCTCTCAGCTCGGGGTTACCTTAAACTATGATCTCAAAGAGCATGGACACCACAAGTCGCTGATCCAGGGAAACTCACCTTCCTCTTCTGGGAGGAACAGGATGGCAGGAATCTGCTGGGTTTGGAGACTCCAAACAGAGCCCTGCACCAGAGATAGAAATGCTTGGACACAGGATGGAGACCAGAGAGATATGAGAGATTGACTGCTTTTCTCTCAGGGCACACTGAGGGGTGGGGCCCTGAGCTCTTGGTTCCTCCTGCCAGAGATTGGGAGACTGGCATCATTATTTCTGTCCTCCAAAGCTCTACAGAAAGCATTTAGGGAACAAAATCTCCCGAGACCAAAACTGTGCAGATTAGTTAGCCTGGCCCCTGGCAAGGCAGTGCAATTCTGGCTTGGGTAAAGACATTTGAGAATCCTGGATACAGGCCCCTCCCCCAGAAGACCAGCAAGAACATCCAACCAAGACCACCTTAACAGATCAGTGAGAACTGTAGAACATGAGCTAGGGAAAACAACACATAGAATTCATGGCTTTCCCCCCATGATTCTTTTGTCTTTCAAAGTTAAATATTTTTAATTTTATTTTCTTCTTATTTGGGTTTTTTTTTTTGAAAATCATAGAAAATAAATGTCTTTTTAATTAATTTATTTATTTTCAGCATAACAGTATTCATTATTTTTTCACCACACCGAGTGCTCCATGCAATCCGTGCCCTCTATAATACCCACCACCTGGTACCCCAACCTCCCACCCCCGCCACTTCAAACCCCTCAGATTGTTTTTCAGAGCTCATAGTCTCTCAAGATTCACCTCCCCTTCCAATTTACCCCAACTCCCTTCTCCTCTCTAACACCCCTTGTCCTCCATGCAATTTTCTTCTTTCCTATTTTAAACTTTTTAAACTATTTTATCTTATCTATACGTTTTTAAAAATTTTTTTAAATTTTCATTGTTATATTCTATCCCTTCATTATATTTAACCTTATTTTTTGTATACATATAGGCTTTTCTTCCTTCTGGGATACAGTTTCTTCTAACAGATCAAAATATATCTTAAATCTAGTGCATGGCTTTGTTTTAGTCTCCAGCCTGCTCACATTCTTTCCTCTTTTTTTTTTCAACCAACTTATTTTATCAATTCTTTTTTTTTTTTTTTTTTTTTTTTAGTCACTCTGCCCCCATCAAAAGAAATGAAATATTGCCATTTGCGATGACGTGGATGGAACTAGAGCATATCATGCTTAGCGAAATAAGTCAAGCGGAGAAAGACAACTATCATATGATCTGCCTGATATGAGGAAGTGGTGATGCAGCATGGGGGCTTAAGGGGGTAGGAGAAGAATAAATGAAATAAGATGGAATTGGGAGGGAGACAAACCATAAGTGACTCTTAATCTCACAAAACAAACTGAGGGTTGCTGGGGGGAGGGGGGTTGGGAGAAGGGGGGTGGGGTTATGGACATTGGGGAGGTTATGGACATATGTGCTTTGGTGAGTGCTGTGAAGTGTATAAACCTGGCGATTCACAGACCTGTACCCCTGGGGATAAAAATATATGTTTATAAAAAATTAAAAATTAAAAAAATTTAAAAATATCAATACATGCAAAAAACCCTTCATTTATTCAACATTCATCCATGATAAAACTTAGAAAGCTAGTAGTATAAGGGATCTGTTATTATAATTGTCAAATAAAGACCCTAGGTGACCCCATAATAAATGTTCTTTGGTGTTTTCACCTTTTATAATTCTTTTCCCTTAAGTGTAGCCAAGATCTGTGACTTGACTCTAGCCATTAGAACATGGCAACTGTAAAGGAATCTTGCAGATATAATTAATTGTTAATTCTGAGTTAATCAAAAAGGGGTTATTCTATGTAAGCCTGATTGAAGCAGGTGAAATCCTTACAAGACGACTGAGCCCTCTCTGCAGGGAAATTCTTACTGGACTCATGAAGTAAAAAGCCGTATTGGAGAGGTCTACCTGGCAAAGAAGAAGGAAGAGCCTTGCTATAGAATGAATATTTCTGTTCCTTCAGCTCCCAAATTAGTGTGTTAAACCGTAGTGTTTAATGTAATTGTATTTGGAGGTGGAGACTTTGGGAATTGATTATTCATGAAGGAGGAACCGTCATGAATGGGATTAGTGCCTTCATAATGGAGTCCAGAGAGAGCTCCCATGGTCCTGTGCAGTATGAAGAAACAGGAGGAAGACCACCACCCATGAACCAGGAAGCAGGTCCTCACTGGACACTGAATCTGCCAGTGCCTTGAATATGGACTTCCCATCCTCCTGAACTGTGAGAAACAATATAATAAGATAGTTTAGCAAGATAGGTGAATCTAAGCTCAATATGCAAAATAATTTTATTTCTATAACCTAGCAACAGGAAATGAAATTGATTTTTTAAAATAATATTTATGGTAGGATCAAAAGTATCAAATAACTGGGAATAAATCTAAAAAATATATGCAAGACCTTTATAGGAAATTTTTTAAACATTGAGAGTTAATCAATTAAAATCATGTTTGGAAAACTCAGTATTATGAGAGAGAAAACACAAGCAGAGTGAGCAGCAGGCAGAGAGAGAAGCAGGCTCCCCAATGAGATAGGAGCCCAATGCAAGACTCAATCCGAGAACCCTGGAATAATGGCCTGAGCCACCCAGGCATCCCAGATCTGAATTTTATCATAAGGAAACATAAGAAAAACCTACACTGAAAGACATTCTACGTTACTGGAATTAACTCTTCAAAAAATTAAAAGTCATGAAAATTCGGGAAAGACTAAGGAACTGTTCAATACTGAAAGAGACTAAGAGACACAACATCGGAATTAAATACATGGCTCTGAACAGGAACTTTCTTGCTATAAAGGATATTACAGACAAGTGACAAAACTTAAAAAGAGCATGAGGACTAAATGATTAAATGATAGAATGTATAGGGTGCTTAGGTGGCTCAGTAGGTTAAGCAACTGCCTTGGGCTCACATCATGATTCCAGGGTCCTGGGATGGTGTTCTGTATCAGTCTCCCTGTTTTCAGCAGGGAGCTTGCTTCTCCATCTCCCTTTGCCTGCCACTCTGCCTACTTGTGCTCTCACTGTCCCTCTCTGTCAAAAAAATTAATGAAATCTTAAAAAAAAAAATGTATAGTTCACATGGTTTAAATGGGTGCAGTTATATGCAGATTTTTTCAATGAACACATGACAGTACTGTAAGTGTATTTTCTCTTATGATTTTGAAAAGATTTTTATCTATTTATTTGACAGAGAGACAGAGATCACAAGTAGGCAGAGAGGAAGTCAGAGAGAGAGAGGAGGGAGCAGGCTCCCTGCTGAGCAGAGAGCCCAATGTGGGGCTCCATCCCAGAACCCTGGAATCATGACCTGAGTCGAAGGCAGAGGTTTTAACCCACTGAGCCACCCAGGCACCCCTCTTCCTTATGTTTTTTTTTTAATTATTAATTTATTTTCAGCATAACAGTATTCATTGTTTTTGCACCACACCCAGTGCTCCATGCAATCTGTGCGCTCTCCAATACCTACCACCTGGTTCCCACAACCTCCCAACCCCAACCCTTCAAAACCCTCAGATAGTTTTTCACAGAGTTTGTTTTTCATAGTCAATCATGGTTCACCTCCCCTTCCAATTTCCCTCAACTCCCTTCTCCTCTCCATCGCCCCTTGTCCTCCATGTTATGTTATGCTCCACAACTAAGTGAAACCATATGACAATTGACTCTCTCTGCTTGACTTATTTCACTCAGCATAATCTCTTCCAGTCCCGTCCATGTTGCTACAAAAGTTGGGTATTCACCCTTTCAAATGGAGGCATAATACTCCATAGTGTATATGGACCACATCTTCCTTATCCATTAGTCCGTTGAAGGGCATCTTGGTTCTTTCCATAGTTTGACGACCGTGGCCATTGCTGCTATAAACATTGGGGTACAGATGGCCCTTCTTTTCACTACATCTGTATCTTTGGGGTAAATACCCAGCAGTGCAATTGCAGTGTCATAGGGAAGCTCTATTTTTAATTTCTTGGATCTCCTCACTGTTCTCCAAAGAGGCTGCACCAAGTTGCATTCCCACCGACAGTCTAAGAGGGTTCTCTTTTCCCCACATCCCCTCCAACACATGTTGTTTCCTGTCTTGCTAATTTTGGCCATTCTAACTGGTGTAAGGTGGTATCTCAATGTGATTTTAATTTAAATCTCCCTGATGGCTAGTGATGATGAACATTTTTTCAGTTGTCTGATAGCCATTTGTATGTCTTTATTAGAGAAGTTTCTGTTCATATATTCTGCCCATTTTTTTCTTATATGATTGTCTCTTTTGTGTGTGTTGAGTTGGAGGAGTTCTTTATAGTTTCTGAATATCAACCTTTTTTCTGTACTGTCATTTGCAAATATCTTCTCCCATTCCATGGGTTGCCTCTTTGTTTTTTTGACTGTTTCCTTTGCTGTGCAGAAGCTTTTGATTTTGATGAAGGATACAAAATCAATGTACAGAAATCAGTGGCTTTCTTATACACTAACAATGAAAATACAGGAAGAAAAATTAGAGAATTGATTCCATTTACTATAGCACCAAGAACCATAAGATTCCTGGGAATAAACCTAAGCAAAGAGGTAAAGGATCTGTACTCGAGGAACTACAGAACACTCATGAAAGAACTTGAAGAAGACACAAAAAGATGGAAGACCATTCCATGTTCTTGGATCGGAAGAATAAACATTGTTAAAATAGCTATGCTGCCTAGAGCAATCTATACTTTTAATGCCATTCTGATCAAAACTCCACCAGTATTTTTCAAAGAACTGGAGAAAATAATCCAAAAATTTGTATCGAATCAGAAGAGACCCCGAATCGCTAAGGAAATGTTGAAAAACAAAAATAAAACTGGGGGCATCACATTACCTGATTTCAAGCTTTACTACAAAGCTGTGATTACCAAGACAGCATGGTACTGGCATAAAAACAGACACATAGACCAGTGGAACAGAGTAGAGATCCCAGATATGGACCCTCAACACTTTGGTCATATAATCTTTGACAAAGAATGAAAAAGTATCCAGTGGAAAAAATGACAGTCTCTTCAATAAATAGTGCTGGCGAAACTGGGCAGCTATATGTAGAAGAATGAAACTCGACCATTCTCTAACACTGTACACAAAGATAAACTCTAAATGGATAAAAGACCTCAACATGAGACAGGAATCCATAAGAATCCTAGAGGAGAACATACGCAGTAACCTCTTTGATATCAGCCACAGCAACTTCTTTGAAGATAAGTCTCCAAAGGCAAAGGAAACAAAAGCAAAAATGAACTTTTGGAACTTCTTCCTTATGATTTTAATAACATTTTCTTTTGTATAACTTACTTTATTGTAAAAATGTAGTATGGAATACATATAACACAAAACACAGGTTAAGTAACTGTTTTTGTACACGTAAGTTTTCTGACCAACAGCAGATTATTAGTACTCAAGTGCTTGGGGAGTCAAAAGTTATTCACATATTCCAAACTGCAAAGGGTCAGTGACCTTAACCCCTGCATTATTCAAGGGTCAACTGTATTAGAATTCATTGTCTGATTGTCAAGGTGGTACAGTAGTTATGTGGAATGTACTGACTTGCAGGATATAAATGCTATGGTAATCAGACATAATTTAACAATTATCTTGCAAATGGTTCTGGGGTAAAAGTTCCTTTTTTTCTTCTAATTTTAAGACTGTTCTATAAAAGTAAAAAATAAACAGAAAAGGTGAAAAGCCTTAAGCAATTCTTATTTCAACATGAGGGAAGAGCTATGAATCAGTATTTATTTTTTATCTACTTTTTAAATTTTTTAAAAGATTTTATTTATTTGACACAGAGAGAGAGAGAGATCACAAGTAGGCAGAGAGATATATGGAGAGAGAGATGGAAGCAGGCTCCTCGCTGAGCAGAGCTCCTGATGTGGGGTTCGATCCCAGGATCATAAGACCATGATCTTAGCTGAAGGCAGAAGCCCAACCCACTGAGCCGCCCAGGCAACCCAGAATCAGTATTTAAAATTAAAATTATACATAGGTATTATGGTACTATAAAAATTAGAATACGTGTAAACATTGACAATAAACTTAGCAGCAATATATCAAAATAATGTCTGTCTAAATCTCTACATTCATATGTAGCAATAAAAATTGGAAAATACCAAGAAGTTATCAATTAACATGACTGAAGTATTCATGAAAACTTGGTTGGTTGGGTGCTGTTTAGAAAGATTGTATTTGGGCAGCCTGAAGCATGTAAAACCCATAATGCTGATTTCCACATAAAAAATCTGCTTAAAAGTTAATTAGCTGCCGAGAAACATAGCTTAAAATATTATATAAACTTTCATTACACACATGGTCCAGAAATATTTTCCTTTAATAAAGATTTTTGCATATCATCCATTTAACAGGAAACAATTAAAATGTTGTGTAGACATCCAGTAAATAAATTTTTACTATTTATCTTTCAGATGCTATACTTTTGCTTCAGAAACTCTGAGTACTCTCTGTGTGCTTTCATTATGCTGTCACAATCTGTACGTCTTTCAAAAGTAGGTCCTAAAGAGGTGGCCTCACCAGATAAGCCTAATTCAAATTCAGTAGCAGCTGAAAAGAAAAAGAATTACAGTCTTTATCTATAATTAATTTTTAACTAAAAGTTACTAAAAAAACAAAGTTGAAGCCTAATGGGTGTTATGAAGAATGAAAAATGTCTAATACAACTACAATATAAAATACAAGATCACTTTTATTTTTATTTTTTTCTGCTTACTTTTTTAAATAATTTTTTTCAGCTTAACAGTATTTATTTATTTTAAGGATTTTATTTATTTATTTGACAGAGAGAAATCACAAGTAGGCAGAGAAGCAGGCAGAGAGAGAGAGAGGAGGAAGCAGGCTCCCTCCTGAGCAGAGAGCCCGATGCGGGACTCAATCCCAGGACCCTGAGATCATGACCTGAGCCGAAGGCAGCAGCTTAACCCACTGAGCCACCCAGGCGCCCAAGTATTCATTGTTTTTGCACCACACCCAGTGCTCCATGCAATCTGTGCCCTCTCCAATACCCACCACCTGGTTCCCCCAACCTCCCAACCCCAACCCTTCAAAACCCTCAGATAGTTTTTCAAAGTCCATAGTCTATCATGGTTCACCTCCCCTTCCAATTTCCCTCAACTACCTTCTCCTCTCCATCTCCCCTTGTCCTCCATGCTATTTGTTATGCTCCACAAATAAGTGAAACCATATGATAATTGACTCTCTCTGCTTGACTTATTTCACTCAGCATAATCTCTTCCAGTCCCGTCCATGTTGCTACAAAAGTTGGGTATTCACCCTTTCAGATGGAGGCATAATACTCCATAGTGTATATGGACCACATCTTCTTTATCCATTTGTCCGTTGAAAGGCATCTTGGTTCTTTCCACAGTTTGGCGACCGTGGCCATTGCTGCTAGAAACATTGGGGCACAGATGGCCCTTCTTTTCACTACATCTGTATCTTTGGGGTAAATACCCAGCAGTGCAATTGCAGGTCGTAGGGAAGCTCTATTTTTAATTTCTTGAGGAATCTCCACACTGTTCTCCAAAACGACTGTACCAACTTGCATTCCCACCAGCAGTGTAGGAGGGTTCCCCTTTCTCCACATCCCATCCAACACATGTTTCCTCTCTAGTTAATTTTGACCATTCTAACTGGTGTAAGGTGATATCTCAATGTGGTTTTAATTTGAATCTCCCTGATGGCTAGTGATGATGAAAATTTTTTCATGTGTCTGATAGCGATTTGTATGTCTTCATTGCAGAAGTGTCTGTTCATATCTTCTGCCCATTTTTTGATATGATTGTCTGTTTTGCATGTGTTGAGTTTGAGGAGTTCTTTATAGATCCTGGATACCAACTTTTTGTCTGTACTGTCATTTGCAAATATGTTCTTCCATTCCGAGGGTTGCCTCTTTGTTTTGTTGAGTGTTTCCTTTGCTGTGCAGAAGCTTTTGATCTTGATGAAGTGCCAAAACTTCATCTTCGCTTTTGTTTCCTTTGCCTTTGGAGACTTATCTTGAAAAAAGTTGCTGTGGCTGATATCGAAGAGGTTACTGCATATGTTCTCCTCTAGGAATTCTGATGGATTCCTGTCTCACGTTGAGGTCCTTTATCCTTTTTGAGTTTTTTTTGTGTATGGTGTAAGAGAATGGTCGAGTTTCATTCTTCTACATATAGCTGCCCAGTTTCGCCAGCACCATTTATTGAAGAGACTGTCTTTTTTCCACTGGATACTTTTTCATTCTTTGTTGAAGATTATTTGACCAAAGAGTTGAGGGTCCATATCTGGGATCTCTACTCTGTTCCACTGGTCTATGTGTCTGTTTTTATGCCAGTACCATGCTGTCTTGGTAATCACAGCTTTGTAGTAAAGCTTGAAATCAGGTAATGTGATGCCCCCAGTTTTATTTTTGTTTTTCAACATTTCCTTAGCGATTCGGGGTCTCTTCTGATTCGATACAAATTTTTGGATTATTTTCTCCGGCTCTTTGAAAAATACTGGTGGAATTTTGATCAGAATGGCATTAAAAGTATAGATTGCTCTAGGCAGTATAGACATTTTAACAATGTTTATTCTTCTGATCCAAGAGCATGGAATGGTCTTCCATCTTTTTACATCTTCTTCCATTTCTTTCATGAGTGTTCTGTAGTTCCTCGAGTACAGATCCTTTACCTCTTTGCCTAGGTTTATTCCCAGGAATCTTATGGTTCTTGGTGCTATAGTAAAAGGAATCGATTCTCTAATTTTTCTTCCTGTATTTTCATTGTTAGTGTATAAGAAAGCCACTGATTTCTGTACATTGACATTGTATCCTGCCACATTGCTGAATTGTTGTATGAGATCAAGTAGTTTGGGGGTGGTGTCTTTTGGTTTTCCATATAAAGAATCTTGTCATTTGCAAAGAGAGTTTGACTTCTTCTTTGCCAATTTGGATAAATTTTATTTCTCTTTGTTGTCCGATTGCTGTTGCTAGGACTTCTAATACTATGTTGAACATGAGTGGTGAGAGTGGGCATCCTTGTCTTATTCCTGATCTCAAAGGGAAGGCTACAAGCATTTTCGCATTGAGGGTGATATTTGCTGTAGGTCTATCATAGATAGATTTTATGAAGTTCAGGAATGTTCCCTCTATCCCTATACTTTGAAGCATTTTAATCAGGAACGGATGCTGGATTTTGTCAAATGCTTTTTCTGCATCAATTGGGAGGACCTTGTTGTTCTTCTCTTTTCTCTTATTAATTTGTTGTATCACATTGATTGATTTGAGAATGTTGAACCATCCTTGTAGCCCAGGGATGAATCCCACCTGGTCATGGTGGATAATCTTTTTAACGTGCTGTTGGATCCTGTTGGCTAGGATCTTGTTGAGAATCTTAGCATCCATATTCATCAGTGATATTGGTCTGAAATTCTCCTTTTTGGTAGGGTCTTTGCCTGGTTTAGGGATCAAGGTAATACTGGCTTCATAGAGTCAGGAAGTTTTCCTTCTGCTTCAATTTTTTGAAACAGCTTCAGGAGAAGAGGGGTTATTTCTTCTTTGAAAGTTGGTAGAATTCCCGAGGGAATCCGTCAGGTCCTGGGCTCTTGTTTTTTGGGAGGTTTTTGATCACTGCTTCAATCTCATTACTAGATATTGGTCTGTTCAGGTTCTCGATTTCCTCCTGGTTCAATTTTGGGAGTTTATATTTTTCCAGGAATGCATCCATTTCATCTAGGTTGCTTAGCTTATTGGCATATAACTGTTGATAATAACTTCTGATAATTGTTTCTACTTCCTTGGTGGTCATTGTGATCTCTCCCTTTTCATTCATAATTTTATGAATTTGTGCTTTCTCTCTTTTCTTTTGGATTTGTGTGGCCAATGGTTTTTCGATCTTATTGATTCTTTCAAAAAACCAGCTGCTAGGGGAGCCTGAGTGGCTCAGTGGGTTAAGCCACTGCCTTCTGCTCAGGTCATGATCTCAGGGTTCTGGGATCGAGCCCCACATCGGGCTCTCTGCTCAGTAGGGAGCCTGCTTCCTCCTCTTTCTCTGTCTGCCTCTCTGCCTACTTGTGATCTCTGTCAGATAAATAAAATCTTAAAAAAAAAACAGCTTCTAGTTTCATTGATACGTTCTACTGTATCTCTGGTTTTTACCTCATTGATCTCAGCTCTAATCTTGATTATTTCCCTTCTTATGTGTGTAGTTGTATTGATTTGTTGTTGATTCTCCAGTTCTTTGAGGTGTAGAGACAGCTGCTGTGTTCTGGATTTTTCAGTTTTTTTGAGGGAGGCTTGAATGGCTAGGTATTTCCCCCTTAGGACCGCCTTTGCTGTATCCCATAGCTTTTGGACGAAAGTGTCTTCATTCTCATTGGTTTCCATGAATTGTTTCAATTCTCCTTTGATCTCCTGGTTGACACAAACATTCTTAATCAAGGTGGTCTTTAGCTTCCAGGTGTCTGAGTTCCTTCTGAACTTTTCCTTGTGATTGATCTCCAGTTTCAAAGCATTGTGATCTGAGAATGTGCAGGGGAAAATCTCAGTCTTTTGGGATCAGTTGAGTCCTGATTTGTGACCCAGTATGTGGTTTATTCTTGAGAAGGTTCCATGTGCACTTGAGAAGAATGAGTATTATTCTGTTTTAGGGTGAAATGTTCTGTATATATCTATGAGGTCTATCTGGTCCAATGTGTCATTAAATGCTATTGTTTCTTTATTGATTTTCCACTTTGATGATCTATTTCTGAGAGAGGCATGTTAAGATCTCCTACAATTAGTGTATTTATATCAATCTGACTATCTTTATTAACAATTTTCTTATGTAATTGGCTGCTCTCATGTTGGGGACATAGATATTTACAATTGTTAGATCATCTTGGTGGATAGTCCCTTTAGGAATGATGTAGTGTCCTTCTGTATCTCTGACTACAGTCTTTAGTTTAAAATCTAATTTGTCTTATATGAGAATCACTACCGCGGCCTTCTTTTGAGCCCCATTGGCATGAAAGATACTTCTCCATCCCTTCCCTTTCAGTCTGGGTGTATCTTTAGGTTCAAAATGGGTCTCCTGTAGACAACATATGGATGGGTCCTATTGTTTTATCCAATCTGCAACCCTGTGCCATTTTATGGGCGCATTTAGGCCATTCACATTGAGAGTGATTATTGATAGGTACATTTTTATTAACATTGTGTTACCTTTGAAGACTTTCTTTCTGTAGATTGTCTCTATATTTCTGTTCAATGCTATTCTTAGGATCATTCCACTTTTATAGAACCCCCCTTAATATTTCCTGCAGTGTCAGCTTGGTGGTTGCATAGTCTTTTAAGCCTTACCGGTCTTGGAAACTCTTTATCTCTCCATCCATTTTGAATGTCAGTCTTGCTGGATAAAGTATTCTTGGCTGCATGTTCTTCTCACTTAGTGCCCTGAATATATCTTGCCAGCCCTTTCTGGCTTGCCAGGTCTCTGAGGACAGGTCTGACGTTATTCTAATCGGCTTTCCTTTGTACGTAAGGAGCCTCTTTGACCTAGTGGCTTTCAAGAGATTATATCTACAATTATGATTCCTCAATTTAACTATCAGGTGCCTTGATGTTCTTCTGGAATCTATAGTCGGATGGAGACTGTTCAGCCTCTAGTACATGAATGCTGGTTCCATTAGCATGATTGAGAAAATTTTGATGAAGTACTTGTTCCACTATATCTTCCAGACTTCTTTCTTTCTCCTCCCCTTCAGGGATTCCAATAATTCTGACACTGAAATGTTTCATGGCATCCTTTATTTCCCTGATTCTCTTTTCGTGGCTTCTAAGCTGTTTGTTCCAGGCTTCCTCCTGACCCTTTCTCTCTGTTTGTCCTCCAGATGACTAATTCTATCTTCTGTCTCAGTTACCCTAGCTTTAGAGAGAATTTAGATTAGATTGGAACTCATTGAGCGCATTGTGAAGCTCATTCCTGGTAGCTTTCAGCTCTTCCCTAACATTGAAAACATGATCTCTGGTCATTTTCAGTTCAGCCCTAATCAATTCCGTTTGGTCATTCATGGCTTTCTCCAACCTAACTATGCCTGGATAATTGTTAGCCTGAATTCTCTTTCTGACATATTGTCTATGTTGATAGCTGTTAGCTCTGTTGCAGAAGGCTCATCCTCTATATTTTTCTTCTGTTGAGCATTACTCCTCCTAGTCATTTTGGTGAGAGATGGCTGAATGGATGTAGCTGGATGTATCAACCGTGGTGCAGTCAAGGTGCACCCTGGAACGCTTCTGAGCAATCAGGGTTCCCCACCCAAATGAGAGAAAAAAGAAAAGAAAAGAAAAATAAGAGAGAGAGAGACAGGGAAGAAATGGAAGATAAAAGAGAAGGTTCAGCCCAAATGGGCCCCAAGGGAAGATTGATGAAGTATACAAACAAAAACAGATAAACAAAAAGACTGCCCACTGGCGTCTTCTGCTCCGGTAGAGATCCAGATGTGTATAATTCTGATATCAGGCTGATTTTGTGGGTGATTGGAGTTCTTTGGAAGGTAATCAGCTCACTTTAGGATACAGGTTGAAACGGCGCCTACTCCTACTTCCCAGCCATCCTGCTTACCTCATTCATCTATTCTTATCTCTGTGGTCAAGTATGGCTGGACCCGTTGGATTTTTATGGTCAAGACCAGCAGAAAAGTCTCTTGTCTTTAGGAAGAGAGGGGAACCTTCCAGACCAAAAAGCCACCTGATTGTTTCTACAAGATCACTTTTAAATATATTTTGCTCATGGTTGCCCACTGAGGTAATTACTATTGTGGATAAATATCAGAGCTTCTGTTTTTCTCATTACAAGATGATAACAGAGCCCACCCATGAACAATCATATAGGACAGACTGAAAAATCAAGCAAGCAAGTTTCAGCGTTGAACATAAGAACTCACAGAAGGAAAATCCTAGTTTTCTATCAATATTGTCTGCTTTTTGGTGGAGGGGATATGTAAGCTGATACCTGAAGGACAGGGAAGAAGCATGTAGGTAGGGGGAAGATGCATATACAAAGAATGTACACAGAGAGTGAGAAAGAACACTTGTGCAATTGCAAGTAGTTGATGCTGAAGAGGTGGGAGAGCAAAGCTGCAGAGTAGGGTAAATGTTAGAAATAGAGAAGGCTGAAAAATCTGGCAAGAACCAAACTGATTTGGGTGTTTTTATTCCATGTATGGAGCTTGGAATTTTACCTAATGTCAAATGGTAAATCAATGACAAAATCAATGACTGGAGATTTAAATGTCACCTGTCAAGTGACAGCTATTTGAACTATAATTGCTTAACTATTACCTAATACAAGACTTCTTTTTTTGGGGGGAAGGGTATTTATATCATTAGCAGAAACAAGGATTTGAGAAAGCCCACATATTTAGGTTACAGTTCCAGAGGGATGGCTGAGGTGAAGGAAGATTACAGCTTGAAATAACAGATAAATAGGCATTTGGAGATTTTTTTAAGTCTGAAACAATGAATAAATGAGGAATAAGTATATATCTCATTATGTTTATGTTTTACATTTTTATTAGATATCTATTAAAAATTTTAACATAGTACCATTATCCAAACAATGGAAAGCAATGCCATTTAGTATTCATAGTTTACTTCAGAAATCAATGACCACCTTAATTCAGAAATTTGGCAACATACCTTCCTTTGCTGCTTTAGTTAGAGTTTCTTCCAACTCCTTCTGCGCCTGAAATTAGTCAAATATTATTTATAATGTTCAAGTTAAACAAGAGACATTACTGTAGGAATTACATATATCTTATGAAATGTGAACTTAAAATAACACTATTATGTCCTCCATGTTGTTATGCTCCACAAATAAGTGAAACCATATGATAATGGACTCTCAAGAGGAAAAGGGTGTTGAGGGAAATTGGAAGGGGAGGTGAACCATGAGAGACTATGGACTCTGAAAAACAATCTGACAGTTTTGAAGGGGCTGGGGGTAGGAGGTTGGGGGAGCCAGGTGGTGGGTATTATGGAGGGCATGGATTGCATGGAGCACTGGGTATGGTGAATAAACAATGAATTCTGTTACACTGAAAAGAAATTAATAAAAAAACTTTAATAAAAAAAAAACCACTACTAGAGACTGTTAGGGATTGCTTAAATAGAAAGATAATCACATAAGTAAAATAAACCCCTAATTATTTTAATCTTAGGTAACAGAAGAAATACAAGTAATGCTATTTAGATAAATCTGATAAAAAGTACAATTAATACTGGTCTATTAAATATACAAAATTTCTGGAAGAGGAGAAATATGGCTGAGGCGTAGGGGACCATAGTTTTGTCCAGTCCCTGGAATTCAGCTAGAGTTTTCAAATCATTCTGAACACCTGTGAACTCAACCTGAGATCTAAGAAAAGAACTGTTATAATTCTACAAATAGAAAAGTGACCATGTTCTGCAAGGTAGGAGGTGTGGCATGGAGAAGTGAATCCAAGGTGATACATGGGAAGATAAACTGTTGGTGGGGTGGGGTGCATAAACCGCCTATCAGAAAGTGATATAGCAGTGGCATGCAAACTGAAACTTTTATAAATCTAATCTGATGAGAGACATCCCTGTTTGAAAATCACTGAGGTGGAGAAGTAGGTCGGAATCCTCGGTAGAACTGCCTGATCTCAGGATCCCTGGGGTCACAGAAAGAATGGGGTGCCTGAGTATGGGAGAGTTCCCAGGTGTTTCAGCAGGGAAGCCAGTTGCAATCAAAGAGCAGAGGAGGGGGCTTTCAGCTCAGTGTTGCCATTAACCACAAACCACATCCCGTTGGGTAACTGCTCTTAGAGTAAAGGCCCAACACACAGAAAAGCCAGGGCAAAACATCCCTCCCTTCCCCTGGAGGAGCAGCATGAATGCTTGCCACAGGAGACTGCAAAGTTTGGAAACTCCAAAGGGGGTAGCATGGCTGAGATAAAAATGCTCAAAGGTTGAGCATGCAGAGAGTGCATACAGAAACCAGGGAGACAAGAGTGATTGACAGATTTTCTGTGAGGGCACACTGAAGAGTGGAATGTGCCCACTTTCAGCTCTAGGGCCGGACACTGGGAGGCTCACATTTTCATTTTAATCCTCTCAAGTGGTGTGGAAAACCGTCAGGGAACAAAAGCCACAAAGAGGAATCTGGAAGCCCTTACTTAGCCTGCCCCCCTGGCAATGGCAGTGCAATACCACCAGGGTGAAGACCTCCAAGAATCAGCTAAAGCTCAAAGGCTCCTCCCCAAGAAAATCAGCAAGAACTTAGCACTAGGATCAACTTTAACCAATCCTAGAGAACTGCAAAACTCTAGTGCTGGGGGAAAATACTCTATAGGAATCATGGCTCCTTAATCTTTCTAGTTTACTTTTCTTTTTTTTCCCCATTTCAACTAATTTCTCATTTTATCAACTCGGGTTTTTAAATTTTTTTATTTCAATTTTTATAGCTACATTCTATCCTTTCATAGTGTTTAACTTTATTTTTGATTATATTTTTTTTTCTTTCTTTACAATTTTGGGATGTAGTTTCCTCCAGCAAACAGACCAAAATATACACAGAATCTAGTGTATTGTTCTGTTCTCATCACCTGATTATATTCTCTCTCTTTTTTAATTTTTATTTTATTCATTTATTTATTTATTTTGGTTTCTGGTCTCTTCTGATTGGTAAAATTTTATTCCTCTGGGGTTGTTATTATTTTAGTATTTTGTTCTCTCATTTTCTGTTCTTCTCTAGAGAGAATGACTAGATGGAAAAACTCACCTGAAATAAGAGAACAGGAGGTACTACTGACTGTCAGGGACCTAATCAGTATGGATATAAGTAAGATGACAGAATTAGAACATGGAATAACAACTATGAAAATACTAGCCAGGCTTGAACAAAGCACAAAAGACACTGGAGAATCCCTTTCTGCAGAAATAAAAGAACAAAAATATTACCAAGTTGAAATCAAAAGGTTATTAAGGAGATGCAATAAAAAAAATGAAGGCTCTGCCTCCAGAAACAGTATGGAGTTTCCTCAAGAAGTTAAAAATATGACCCAGTAATTGTACTGCAAGGTATTTACCCCAAAGATGCAAACATACTGATCTGAAGGGGCACCTGGACACCAATGTTTATAGAAGCAATCTCCACAATAGCCAAACTGTGGAAAGAGCCCAAATGTCCATCAACAGATGAATGGATAAAGAATATGTGGTGTATATATAAATACAATGGAATATTAAAAAGCCATCAAAAAGGATGAACTCTTACAATTTACATTGATGTGGATGGAAATGTAGGTCACTATACTGAGAGAAATAAGTCAATAACAGAAAGACAATTATCTTATTGTTTCATACATATGGGGAATATAAGAAAAGTGCATAGAATCATAAGGGAAGGGAGGGAACACTAAATAGAAGAAATCAAAGAGGGAGACAAATCATGAGAGTCTCTTAACTATAGGAAAAAAAAACAGATGTTTGCTAAAGAGGAGGTAGGATGGGGTAGGTAATTGGGTGATGGGCATAAAAGAGGGTATGTGATGTGTAAAGCACTGGGTATTATATACAACTGATGGTTAACTGAACATTATATCTGAAACTGATATATCATGTATCAGCTAATTGAATAGAAATTTTAAAAAATTCATCACATACATAATGGGTAATGGTGAAATAAAACACTTCTTATCTTTTATAGACTTACTGAGCTATAATTAACTAATAAATATTAACTATTTCAAATTTTAAAAATTGGAGGCTCTAACGGGTAGGATAAACTAAACAGAAAGAACTAGTGAGATAGAAAACAAAATGATGAAGAATAAAAAAGTTGAGGAAAAAGGATAGATAATTAATGGATCACGAGGGGAGAATTCAAGAAATAAGTGACACCATAAATCAAAACAATATTAGAATAACTGGGATCCCAGGAGAGGAGGAAAGGAGGTGTGGCAGAAGGTATATCTGAGAAATTATAGCAGAGAACCTCCATAATCCAGGGAAGGAAAAAGGCATTCAAATCCAGGAGGCACAGAGAAACCCCTTCAACATCAATAAGAATAGGCCAACACTTCGACATATAGTAGTGAAGCTTGCAAATTTCAGAGACAAAGAGAAAATCCAGAAAGCAGCTCAGGACATGCCAGAAAAGACTGGCAAGGTATAGTCAGGGTGCTAAACCAGAACAATATGCAGCCAAGAATACTTTATTCAGCAAGGTTCTCATTCAAAATAGAAGGAAAGATAAAGAGTTCCCAGGACAAACAGAAACTAAAAAATCTGTGACCACCAAACCAGCCCTGCAAGAAATACTAAAGGGGATCCTTTAAGCAAAGAGAGAGCCTCGAAGTGAGACAGACCAGAGAGGAAACAATATACAGAAACAATGACATTACAGGTAATACAATGGCAACTCAATTCATATCTTTCGATAATACCCTGAAAATTAATGGGCCACATTCCCCAATCAAAAGACATAGGGTATCAGATTGGATAAAAAAGCAAGACCCATCAATATGCTATCTGCAAGAGACTCATTTTAGACCCAAGGACACCTCCAGATTGAAAGCGAGGGGGTGGAAAAACATTTACCATGCTAATTGACATTAAAAGAAAGCCAGGGTGGCAATCCTTCTATCAGATAAATTAGATTTTAAGCCGAAGGACATCATAAGAGATTTGGAAAGACACTATCATAATTAAAGGGTCTCTCCAAAAAGAAGATTGTCAAGGTTTATGCTCCTACCATAGGAGCAGCCAATTACATAAGCCAACTAATAACAAAATTAAAGAAACACATCGAGCATGATTCAATAAATAGGGGACTTCTACACCTCACTCACTGCAATGGATAGGTCATCTAAGCAGAAGGTAAACAAGGACACAAGGGGTTTGAATGACACATTGGACCAGATGGACTTCACAGATAAATTCAGAGCACTCTATCCCAAAGCCACAGAATACATATTCTCCAGTGCACAGGGAACTTTCTTTAGTAGAGATCACATATTGGGTCACAAATCAGGTCTTAACCAGTACCAAAAGTTTGGGATCATTCCCTGCATATTTCCAGAACACAGTCGCTTCAAGCTTGACTCAATCACAAGAGGAAATTTGGGAATAACTCAAATACACAGAGGTTAAAGTGCATCCGACTAAAGAATGAATGGGTCAACCAGGAAGTTAAAGAACAAGTAAAAGAATTCATGGAACAAAGGAATTTGAAAACACAACCATTCAAAATCTTTGGGATACAGCCAAGGAAGTCCTGAAGAGGGAAGTATAGAGCAATACAAGCCTTTCTCAAGAAATAAGAAAGGTCCTAAATACACAACCTAACCTTCCCCCTAAAGGACCTGGAGAAACAACAGCAAAGAAAGCCTAAATCCCGCAGGAGAGGCGAATTAATAATAACCAGAGCAGAAATCAATGAAATAGAAACGGAAAGTACAGTAGAATGCAGCAACAACACTAGGAGCTGGCTCTTTGAAAGAATAGGATCAATAAACCCCTGGCCAGACTTTGCAAAAAGAAAAGAGAAAGTACCCAAATTAACAAAATCACAAATGAAAGAAGAGAGATCACAACCAACACCAAGGAAACACAAACAATTTTGAGAACCTATAATGAACAACTATTTGCCAACAAATTAGGCAATCTGGAAGAAAGAGTAACAGAAAAACCTGAACAGACCCATAACCAGCAAGGAAACTGAAGCAGTCATCAAAAATCTCCCAACAAAGAAAACTCCAGGGACAGATGGCTTCCCTGGAGAGTTCGACCAAACATTTAAAGAGGAATGAACACCTATTCTTCTGAAGCTGTCTCAAAAATAAAAATGGACAGAAAACTTCTATGAGGCCAGCATTACCTTGATCCCAAAACCACACAAAGACCCCACCAAAAAGGAGAATTACAAACCAATACTGATGAACACAGATGCAAAAATTCTCACCAAGATACTAGCCAACAGGATCCAACAGTACATTAAAAGGATTATTCACCATGACTAAGTGGGATTTGTTCCTGGTCTGCAAGGGTGGTTCAACATCCACAACTCAATCAATGTGACACAATATGTTAATAAAAGAAAGAACAAGAACCATATGATACTCTCAATAGTTGCAGAAAAAACACGTGACAACTTACAGCATACCTTCTTGATTAAAACTCTTCATGGTGCAGGGATAGAGGGAACATACCTCAATATCATAAAGCCATCTACAAAAAGCCCACAGCGAGTATCATTTTTCAATGGGGAAAAACTGAGAGCTTCACTCCTAAGGTCAGGAACACGGCAGGGATGGCTACTCTCACCACTGTTGTTCAGCATAGTACTGGAAGCCCTAGCCTCAGCAATCAGACAACAAAAAGAAATAAAGGCATCTGGATCAGCAAGAAGCCAAACTCTCACTCTTCGCACATGATGTGATACTCTATGTGGAAAACCTCAAAGACTCCACCCTAAAATTGTTAGAAGTCCTACAGGAATTCAGCAAAGTGGCAGGATATAAAATTAATGCACAGAAATCAGTTATATATCTATACACCAACAATGAGATAGAAGAAAGAGAAATTAAGGAGTCAAAGCCATTTACAATTGCACCAAAAACCATTAAGATACCTAGGAATAAACCCAACCAAAGAGGCAAGGGATCAGTACTTGCCTCTTCATTAAACTATCAAACACTCATGAGAGAAACCGAGGAAGACACAAAGAAATGGAAAAACCTTCCATGCTCATGGATTGGAAGAACAAATACTGTTAAATTGTCTATGCTTCCCAGAGCAATCTATACGTTCAACACAATCCCTATCAGAATACCATCAGCATTTTTTTCAGAGCTGGTACAAATAATCCTAAAATTTGTATGGAACCAGGAAACACGTCAAATAGACAAAGGAATGTCAAAAAGGAAACCAAAGCTGGTGGCATCACAATTCCGGACTTCAAGCTCTATGACAAAGCTGTCATCATCAAGACAGTATGGTACAGGCACAAAAACAGACACACAGGTCAATGGAACAGAATAGAGAGCCCAGAAATGTACCCTCAACTCTATGGTCAACTAATCTGTGATAAATCAGGAAAGAATGTCCAATGGAACAAAAGACAGTCATTCCAACAAATGGTGTTGGGAAAACTGGACAACCACAAGAAGAAGAATGAAACTGGACCATCTTCTTACACCACACACAAAAATAAGATTCAAAATGAATATAAGACCTACATGTGAGACAGGAGTTGGGGTAAATTGGAAGGGGAGGTGAATCATGAGAGACTATGGACTCTGAAAAACAATCTGAGGGGTTTGAAGTGGCGGGGATGTGGGAGGTTGGGGTACCAGGTGTTGGGTATTATAGAGGGCATGGATTGCATGGAGCACTGGGTGTGGTGGAAAAAATAATGAATACTGTTTTTCTGAAAATAAATAAATTGAAAAAATTTAAAAAAAATCCTAAAAGAGAACACAGGTTGTATTCTCTCTGACTCTGGCCAAAGCAACTTCTTGCTACAAACATCTCCAAAGGCAAGGGAAACAAAGACTTCATCAAGATAAAAAGGTTTTGCATAGCAAAGGAAGCACATGACAACATAAAAAGATGACGTACAGAATGGAAAATGATATTTGCAATTGAACATATCAGATAAGGGGCTAGTATCCAAAATCTATAAAGAACTTATCAAACTCAACACCCAAAAAACAAACAATCCAGTCAAGAAATTGGTAGAAGAAATGAACAGACATTTCTCCAAAGAAGACACACAAATGGGCAACAGACATGAAAAAAATGTTCAACATCACTTGGCATCAGGGAAATTAATACAAATCAAAAGCACAATGAGATATCATCTCACACCTGTCAGAATGGCTAAAATGAACAAGTCAGGAAACAACAGATGTTGTCAGGCATGAAGAGAAAGCAGAAACCGCTTACACTGTTGGTGGGAATATAAGCTGATACAGCTACTCTGGAAACAGTATGGTGGTTCCTCAAAGAGCTGAAAATAGAGATACCCAAAGACACACAATTGCACTACTATGGATAGACCTCAAAGATATAAATATATTGATCCAAAGGGGCACCTGAACACCAATGTTTATGCCAGCAATTTTATTTATTTATTTATTTGTTTATTTGAGACAAAATGAGAGATAGAGAGCATGAGTGGGGGAAGAGGCAGAGGGGGAGGAAGTAGCAGACTCCCCACTTAGCAGACAGCCTGAAGTGGGGCTCTATCCCAGAACCGAGGAATCATGAGCTAAGCTGAAGGCAGTCACTTAACCAACTAAGCCACCCAGGCACCACTTGGTACCCTACATTAGACCCCATTTTGGGCATTCAGTGAGAGGATACCTTTCATGAGTAAGAAAATTCTAAATGGGAATACTTATAATATACAGCTGACTCTTGACCAACATGGGTTTGAATGGTGCAGGTCTACTTACACACGGACTTTTTTTGATACTGTATTTTAGTGTATTTTCTCTTATGTTTTTCTCATTAACATTTTTTCTCTAGCTTTATTGTGAGAATATAGTATATAATATATGTAATGTACAAAACCTGTGTTAATGAACTATTTATGTTATAAGTAAGGCTTCCAGTCACCAGTAGGCTATTAGTAGTATAGTTTTTTTAGATTCCATGCAGAAGCAAAATCATATGATATAGGCCTTTCTCTGCATTATTTCACTTAGCATAATACTAGGTCTATCAATGTTGTCACAAATGGCAAGATCCCATTCTTTTTTATAGCTTTTTTATATGTATATATATATATATATCACATCTTCTTTATTCATCTATTCATCTATTGATGGACACTGAGGTTGCTTCCATACTTTGGTTATTGTAAATAATGTTTCAAAAAACATAGGGGTGCATATAACTTTTCAAATTAGTGTTTTCATTTTCTTTGGGTAAATACCCAGTAGTGGAATTACTGAATTGTACTGCATTTCTATTTTTAATTTTTTGAGGAATCATAACATTTTTTGACAATACCATTCTATTCAGGCCTTATAAAATTAATAATCTGACAATATTACTAGACAGCCTTTTAAAACTAATAACTCAATACCACTTGATGGGAAAAACTTTTATTGAAGCAATTTTATAATACCATTATATTTATGTAAAATATAAAATATTTTTATATGACATGACTTAAGGAATTACCAATGTAATGTTACTATCTTTTCCCCCATAATTTACTAAATATTTACTTCTGTGACCTTTATTTCCAGGAGAGAACTGTGTTTAGATGTAGAAATAGCTTGAAGTCCACTAATAAGGAGAACGCATTTGCAATTTTATTTATACTTTTCCATTTATCAAAAAATTAGGAGGGTAAGAAAATTATACACAGAAAAACAATGTTCAATGTATCAGCAAATTTTAATTCAAAGAATTATTAACTAGAAGGATTTTCCCATAACTGTTAGTTTTCAAACTATGGCTCATAGAAATCTAAGGGTCCAATGGGACATAGCAGGATTGAGGGACAAGGAAGTCTATAGGTGTAGTCTCCTTTCTCCTTTAGCTAAACAGCTCTACTTGTCTCTGTTTTATATAATACCGTTTAATGCAAAATGGTTCACCCCCCCTTCCAATTTCCCTCAACTCCCTTCTCCTCTCCATCTCCCCTTGTCCTCGATGCTCCACAACTAAGTAAAACCATATGAAAATTGACTCTCTCTGCTTGACTTATTTCACTCAGCATAATCTCTTCCAGCCCCGTCCATGTTGCTACAAAAGTTGGGTATTCATCCTTCTGATGGAGGCATAATACTCCATAGTGTATATGGACCATGTCTTCCTTATCCATTCGTCCACTAAAGGGCATCTTGGTTCTTTCCACAGTTTGGCGACCGTGGCCACTGCTGCTATAAACATTGGGGTGCAGATGGCCCTTCTTTTCACTATATCTCTATCTTTAAGGTAAATACCCAGACTATGGACTCTGAAAATCAATATGATGGTTTTGAAGGGGTGGGGGGTAGGAGGTTGGGGGAACCAGGTGGTGGGTATTAGAGAGGGCACAGATTTCGTGGAGCACTGGGTGTGGTGCAAAAACAATGAATACTGTTATGCTGAAAAGAAATAAAATTTTTTTTAAAAAAGCTAAGTTCTATTCTTTGGAAAAAAAAATTTTCCCCAGGGCACCTGGGTGGCTCAGTGTTTTAAGCTGCTGCCTTCAGCTCAGGTCATGATCTCAGTGTCCTGGGATTGAGTTCCGCATTGGGCCCTCTGCTCAGCAGGGGGCGTGCTTCCCTTCCTTTCTCTCTGCCTGCCTCTCTGCCTACTTGTGATCTCTCTCTGTCAAATAAATAAAATCTTTAAAAAAAAAAAATTTTTCCCCCAGCGGTATAAAAGTCACTAACTTAGTCAAAGTCCCTAATTTTACATAAGAGACAAAAAGGCTTCAGAAAGACTGTAGTTTGCCTGAGGTCAAAAAACCATCTCATTGCAAGCCAGGCATGTGTTTTAGGTCTTACTGAGCCTAGTGTTTTATGAGAGTTACTTCCTCATATTCAGGAAAAATACATGCATTTTTAACTAGAACTCAAAGAAAATGAATACATAAACATTTGTCGTGTGGTTCAATAAAGTTAAGGCATTAGGCAGAAAACAGCTTTCTAACCATAAATTTTTACAGTCATGAACAGTAATAAAGGAAGGAAGTTACCTTAACTCCTATTAGTAACAGTCAATATATTCAATTTATAAGCATAAATTTTTTTAAAGATTTTTATTTATTTGACACACAGAGAGAAATCACAAGTAGGCAGAGATGCAGGCAGAGAGAGAGGAAGAAGCAGGCTCCCTGCTGAGCAACGAGCCCCGTGTGGGACTCAATCCCAGGACCCTAGGATCATGACCTGAGTCAAAGGCAGAGGATTAACCCACTGAGACACCCAGGTGCCCTAAAAGCAC
The DNA here is from genome assembly GCF_030435805.1 of Mustela lutreola. Taxonomy (NCBI): domain Eukaryota; kingdom Metazoa; phylum Chordata; class Mammalia; order Carnivora; family Mustelidae; genus Mustela; species Mustela lutreola. Next base: position 11,988,620 of record NC_081297.1, on the reverse strand, counting down.
ATTTTTTTTTAACTTGAAGGGACAGAGAACTTGAAGAAGAAAATCTTTAATTGAACCAAAGAACCTGAAACTGAGGAAATTCTTCATTGAAAGAATTATTCATTTCCTTCAAATAAAACTTGGTTTATCAAAATCAATCAACAAATGAGTTACCTATGTTGTGAGTTATTTATAGCAGAATTTAAAACACTGAACAGATTTCTCTTTGCCATCTAGCTTCTCCATTAGTCCATATGTACAAAAGACATGATTAACTTTAATTATAAATTAAATCCACTCAGAAATTATAGGTAAACCTTCATTTCCATGTGAGAACACTTCTCTACCTTCTTCATGACAGGAAAGGAGATTTACCTAGTGGGTGAATTTGGGAGAAGGCACTAAGCAATGCTATGTGCTTCCAAATCTCTTCTTTGTAAAACTATGCCTGCCATAGTAACATGAATTGAGGTCTGCTTTCATCTTTGTGGGATGGGCATCAAACATCTGTTCCTTCCATTTACAACTCGGTGTGGAAGTGCCTAATTTGAAATAAAGTATTAGGAAGTTCGCTGTGGCTACATACCTAAGCCACATCCTCCAAGTTGTTACTATGTATTCAAGTCACTAAGCTTATCTCCAGCTGCCTGACTCCTGTGTTCTCAACTCAGAAAAAGAAGAGCAATGTCATCTGCCACCTACTCCACCATAGTTCCAACAAGAAAAATGATCAGACAATACATAGAAATGGTTTCTTCTTCCTTGACTTTATACCTAACATTCATTATTCAAAGCAACATACTTTAAAGAGGGAAAAAAGCTGAAAAGAACAATTTCAGAAATAAACACAGAAAGTCAGACAAAATGAAGAGATAGAGGAATATGTTCCAAATGAAAGAACAATATAATGCTTCAGAAAAATAACTAATGAAACAGAGATAACTAATCTCCCTGATAAAGAGTTCAAAGAAATGGTCATAAAAATGCTCAGCAAACTTTGGAGAATGGATGGATTCAGTGAGAACCTCAACAAAGAGAAAATATAATGAAGAACCAATCAGAGCTGAAAAATACAATAACTGAAATGAAAAAATACACCAGAGGGAATCAACAGCAGATTAAAAGCTGCAGATGAACAGATCAGTGATCTACGGGACAGGGCCGCAGAAGTCATCCAAGCCAAAAAACAAACAAAAAAATTTAAAATGAGGACAGGTTAAGAGACCTCCTAGGATCAAGCCCAACACCAGGCCCACGCTCAGGGAGTCTGCTTCTCCCTCTTTCTGTGGCCCTCCCCTCCCATCTGTGTTCTCTCTTGCTTGCTCTCAAAAATAGATTAGAAGAAAGAAAGACAAGGCCATAACTAGAAATAAGAAAATTATGAAAGAAAGAGTTTTCTTAGTAAAAGCAAACATACAATAAAAGTAATAGATCAGTTTTATAAAGTCGGTATGAATGTTAAAAGACAAAAGTAGTAACAACAATTGTATCTACAGTAATTAGTTCAGAGATACACAAAATAAAAAGATGTAAACTAAGACATCAAATACATAAAACAAGGTGGGGTGGAAAAATATAGTGGTTTTAAAATGTGTTTGAACTTAAGTAGCCATCAACTTAAAGTAGACTTCTATATACATGGGATGTTATATATGAACTTCATTGTGATCACAAAAATCTATAATATATAAAAAAGAAAAAGAAAGGCAACCAATCATAACACTAAAGAAAGTCCTCAAATTAGGAGGGAAGAGAGCAAGACAATAAGGAAACCAAATGAAAGAACAAGATTGAGGCCTCACTTACCATAAGCCTATGCTACTTTTGTCTACATTAGTAAGACCATGAATATACTTTCAAAACCATAAACCTATGTACATTGATTGAAATGGATATTTTAATAACAATGATACACAATGGAAACCAGCTGCTACTTAAAGACTCCCTATTATTCCCATCTTAGTCATCAGTCATTCAAGTGATGGCAAGGTAGATATATGTGAACTTCATTTTAAAAATTCCAGTTGTGGGGCACCTGGGTGGCTCAGTCAGTTAAGGATCTGATCTTGACTTTGGTTCAGGTCATGATCTTGGGATTGTTGAGACTGAGCCCTGCATCAGGCTCTGCACTGAGTATGCAGCCTGCTTACCCTCTGCACCTCACCCCCCACTGCCAGCTTGCACATACTCTCTCTCACCCTCTCACTCTCTCTCTAAAAAAAGAGAGAGAGAGAGAGAGAGAGAGAGAGAGAAGAAGAATCCTGTATCTTTTTTATTTGATTTAGCGATTTAGAAAATGCTCTACCAATTGCTCAGCAGGACATTTTGTAAAAATTGAAATAGAAGTGTTATAAGTTTTAAAAAATGCTCCAAGTAACACAACAATTAAGGATGTACTCTCAGGTGAGAAAATGACAGCAATCACAACTGAAAAAGAAAAATTAATCTCTTGTTTTATTTTATTTTATTTTATTTATAAAAAGGACTCATCATAGGCTCTTTTAAATAATAAATATCCATATGTGATTAAGTGTTTGGATTCTTATTGTTCACTTATACATAGGGGTGGGAATAATGGCGAACTTTAAAATTGTTATGAACCATTGCCAACAAGGAAATTAATCAAAGCATCTAAGTATACATTTCATTAGTGAGCAATAAAAGTTACTTTCTAAAATCGAATTTAGATGTAGGTTTTTAAGAAATTTAAAATGTGTCCATTTTGGGGTGCCTGGGTAACATAGTCAAGTGTCTGACTCTTGTTTTTGGCTCACGTTATGATCTTAGAATTGTGAGACTGGGCCCCATGTAGGGTTCCACACTCAGCAGGAAGTCTGCTTGAGAATCTCACACTCTCTCCCCCTCTTGTACACTCTCTCTCTAAAATAAATAAAATCTTGAAAAAAATAATAAAATATGTCAGTTTAGTTATATTTATTGATAAAGGTTATAATAGGTATCTCTTGAAAGTAAGAGTTCCAGGATCTAAGAAAAAAAATCAAAATTTCTGTCTCATTTCTTTATTAGCACAAATAAGTATGACTTTTACTTAGTGTGTATTAGTTAGCTAAACAACTCAGAATTTTACCAAATTAAAAACAAAAATTATATCAGGAATCTGAAACCCAAGGAAAAAAAGGAAAAATAATATAACTAACCTTGGTGATGTAAGTATCGATGTCATTACTTGAACGCCTTGAGTTTGAGGTACGAATCACCATGTTTTCTCTTAGAGAAACATCTCTATTGAATAGCGAGCTATTATTATTAACATTTATACCATAAGGCAGATCTGGGGCTGGCCTCATATTGGCCGCACTAGTCCTGTTCAGATAACAAAACACAATGCTTAGTATTTCATTTCTCCCCAAATCAGTCCTAAATTACTTGCATTTTTTAAGTTTCCATAATAGTAAACAGAATGTGACATTAAATAGTATTTTAACATGGTAAATGTGACAGAGAAGACCCACTATGTATAATTATAGGTTTAAAACTGTTCTAAAGAAGTACATATATTTCTAGGGTTCCTAACTAACAAGTAATTCAAATTAAGGAGGGAGAGAAATGGCTATCAGTGATGTTCATGGCCTAACAGGTTATACCTGCTGCCTTTTGGAATGGTTGTACTTAAAAGATTCTTGGGGATGCCATGATACATACTTATATTTAGTAAACCAGTTTAGAGCTGCAAAAATAAACTATCCTGGGGGTCTGGGTGGCTCGGTCAGTTAACCATCTGCCTTCAACTCAGGTCAGGACCCCACAGTCCTGGAATTGAGCCCCACACTGGGCTCCCTGCTTGAGGGAAGCCTGCTTCTCCCTCACCCTCTGCCTGTTGCTCCCCTCTGCTTCTGCTCCCTTGCTCGCTCTCTCTCTCTCTCTGTCAAATAAATATGTAAAATCTTTAAAGGAAAATAAAAATTTTAAAAATCCCTCAAAGACATTTTTCAAGCATTGGCTTTCACCACTCTTGTACATTTCACACATTACCTCAGAGAGATTGAGCATTTGGGACTGAGGAAAAATTTAGACGAACAATTGCTAGAGGACAAGTAGATGGCAGAGTTGTGATCAGAAAGAACTGAAACAGCAAATAGGTTATAACACAAATACCAAGGTACTGGGGGTGGAATCTACCATTTCCATCTTGACATTTTGGGTTAAAGATGTACTCTTCCAAAAATAAACTAACATTAATAAATAATTATTAATAAACTCATTTCTATTTAGGGTAATTCTGACAATTTTGTAATAATATGCTGTCTAAATTATAAACCTTCCAACAATTAGTTTAAAGACTAGGAGATCAGATTAACTGAAAATATGCAAGGGAAAAAAATAAAATCATTTAAAACCAAAAAAAAAAAAAGAGAGAGAGAGAAATGCAAACTGACTTGGACTAGCATTTCGACAATAAGTTCATTTACAAACATCATTTTTCAAAATTATACTATCTAGTTGGCTTTCACTTACTACTGATCTCATGAACGTGGCTCCATAAAAATTATGGTTTAGAGGTAAATTAATAAGCTAACTCTACTTTATGATTGTTTTAACTTACTTGTTCAGTTCATTTGTCAATGACATTCGATGTGTTACTTCTTCTTGGTAGAGGTGCTTGTATAGGTCCAATTCTGTTTTAGTAGCATCTTGAGAATTTTTCATTTTGGATAATTCAAATTCCAGCTCTTTAATTCTGAGTTGCATTTGACTTCTTCCTGAAGCATATTTTTTTTCTCTTGCCTGTGCTAAGCTTTCTTGAAATGCTACTTGCATCTAAAGCAAATCAAAAGCATAGTTTTAAAATTGTTACAACTTTGGTAATTACAGTATATTTCTTTCTTTTAGTTTTGTATCAATGATTCAGAGAGCAATTTTTAAAGTGAAAAAGAAAGCTGAAATGTAAAATATTTATCACTAATGTGAACCTGAATTAAATGTGAATAATGTTCATTCTTACATTAGAGCTCATGCAATCTGATAATTCAAAGAATAATAAAATCATTTAAATTTTTAAAAAGTGAACAATACAACTTAAGAATAATCGAGGTACCTGGAGTGCTTGGCTGAATCAGTCATCTGAGTGCCTGACTCTTGGTTTCTGCTAAGATAGTGTTCTCAGGGTCCTGGGATAAAGCCCTGTGTCCTACTCATCATGAAATATGCCTGGAATTTTCTCTCTACCTGTCCATGCCCCACTCCTGCTTTCCAAATAAATAAATAAGATATTTAATATTTTAAAAAATGAATAATCCAAGTACGGTACCATTTCTTTTATGTAGGAATGCCCAGAATGGAGCCCAAACAAGCAACTGACTGAGCCACCCCTGTACCACATGATCAAAATTTTTAAAGCACAGTTTTTTCTTTTCCTCTCAATAGCCTTGTTTTATACTAACTGGTCTTAAAAAATAAAATGACTTTCTACTGTGAATCATTCTGAAAGATCAATTAGTGTGAATAATAATGAAAACTGAAATTTTTAAAGGGAAGGAACAAATGCTTCCAGAAATTTACCAAATTGCTATAAAGGAAGTAGAGGAAAACTCTACACTGCATATAACCAAAATGTAATTTGCAGTGAAATGAATTAAAACATTTTATAGACAAATAAATTAACCTCTAAAAATAGATCAACTTCTTTTAATTTTTCTGCTACGTTCAATCTTGTAGTTTCTTCAAAATCCCGTTTATATTGTTCCATTTCACTATATTTTAACATGTTGACTTCTACACAACTTCTGAGCTTTACTACTTGTTGTTCCAACTTCTTTTTATCCTTTTCTAGCTCTTCACATTTCATTTGTATTTCTTTCATAGATGATAATTCCTGAATAAGAACCTGGTTTCTTGAAGACACAGTTTCCAGTTTTGCTGTCAGATCATCCACCTGCATGAATAAAATAATACAGTTTGGAAGTAAAGTGAAAAGAGTCTAATGCAAAACTAAGACCCCAAAATTTTTTCAAAGATTTTAAATCTCTGCACCAAATATGGGGCTTGAACTCACACCCCCAAGATCAAGAGTCACATACATTACTGACTGCTCCGGGCAGGTGCTCAAATCTTAAAATAAGTTCATTTTCAACAAAACGTTATCTATATTGTAGTACAGTCTTGGAATGCAGAAACTCAAATAACTCAGAAAATGAAGAACAAAATTCAAACCACTAAGAGTTGCTAAAATCGATCTCTGCTGTCATCCTCTTTGCCACACATTTCTATTTAATTGTTATACTTTTATTTTTCTGATTGTTTCAGATTTTTCCTCCATAAGATAACTGTAAGTCACGTCTTAGTAGAAAGTCTCTTAACCCTTCCCTCATCTTAACACTCCATAATATTTTTAAAAATTTTATATCTGTATTTGAGAGGGAGAGAGAGCAAGACAGCAAGAGCACAAGAGCAGGGAGAGGGAGAAGCAGACTTCCCACTGATCAGGAAGCCAAGCATGTGGCTCAATCCCAGCATCCCAGGATCACGACCCAAGCCAAAGGCACTTAACTGAGCCACCCAGGTGCCCATGTACTCCATAATTTTTAAAGAAGTTTTAGGAATACCATATTGACTTATGTAGGTCTGAGCCAATAAATGCTTACCAAAATAAGACATTGAAAATAAGACTAATTAATGAATCTATAAATGCTGATTCTATTGCCATAAGCCTTTTTCTGAATTACAAATGTCTTATGCTAATTTGAATTGCATTCTGAGGAGAAATGATTCACAAGATTAAGAAATCACATCTCTCAGTAAAAAAAGAAAAATAGTAGTGAGGAAAAATTTAGTGAGATGACTCATATATTTTTGGATTAAAAAATATTCTTTAACTCAACAGTGTTACAATCTTTTGTTACTTCCCACAAACTAAGAGAATATACTAAGCAATGAAAACAACCAAAAAACTGGCTGGAGTTTCAGTGATGCTGAGTTGGGAAGAACTCCTTTCCTTTAAATATGACTAGAAAGACAAGTGGATGTGGTGGGTTTATAAACTGACACTTCTCCCATGACAATCCCTCCCCTTCATATGTGCAGGCCTTAGTAACTGTTTCCTAGTGAACAGAATATGGAAGAGCTGCTGTGTGACTTTTAAGGTGAGGTTAGAAAATGTGATATAGCTTCCATCTGACTTTCTTCTTCTAGGAAACCTCACCCTTAGAATCCAGCTGTTGTGGGAAAGCCCAGGGTACCTAGAGAGTCTTCATGCAAATATTCCAGCTGAGACTGCCCTCACTAACATCCTAGCCAAAAGCCAGCCTCAACAGCCAAACATGTGCATGAACAAGGTTTTAGATGATTCTAGTTCCCAGCATCCAGTCATCCCAGGTGATGCCAAATGAAGAAGAAATGAGTTGGTCTTACTCAGCCTTGTCCAAAGATTTGTGAACAAGATAAATGCTGTTTTGAGCCACTAGGTTTTGAGATGGTTTATTATATGGCAATAAATAACGGGCACAGATACTGACATTAAATTGGGGTGCTGCCATTAAAAAAGAAAACCAAAAAACTGAAACTAAACCTTCTTTGAACCAGGAGGTGGGTGGAACCTGAAAGAAGAGTAAGAGTGAGAAGTAGAGAAGAGTAAGAATGAAAACCAAAAGGGCTTCCAAGAGACTGTGAGTGGAAACCTGATGGCCCTTGAAGGGGCTTACAGCAAAGGTTTCTAGACAAGTGAAGAAAATGACACTAGAGGGAAAAGGAACTCGTGCCACAAACCACATGAAAGTAAAACTGGTAAGAGAGATAAGCTAAAGAAAGACGATTCAATATGAAGGAACCAGGACTTACTGGGTTCATCTATCTGTTCCTCATTTACAGCCTCTCCACATGCTGTATTGTCAAATAATGCTAAAATTAAAAATGGCTTCTGGGTTAAAAGCAAATTCAGGTAGACATGGCCTATGGATGAAACCAAAACTATAAACCCTTTATTAAGACTTGAGAAGGACTTAAGGTGTGCCTCAAATTTCTTTAAGGATCTAAAGAGTGTGAGGATTTGAAAGGCATTGTCAAATGAGAGCTGCACAGGAAACCTGAGGTGAAAGCTTATTTCAAAAGACCCAGGTGGGATGAGGAGTCAAGATGGCGGAGAAGTAGCAAGCTGAGACTGCTTCAGCTAGCCGGAGATCAGCTAGATAGCTTATCTAAAGATTGCAAACACCTGAAAATCCATCGGCAGATCGAAGAGAAGAAGAACAGCAATTCTGGAAACAGAAAAACAACCACTTTCTGAAAGGTAGGACCGGCGGAGAAGTGAATCCAAAGCGACGGGAAGATAGACCCCGGGGGGAGGGGCCGGCTCCCGGCAAGCGGCGGAGCAACCGCGCACAAAATCAGGACTTTTAAAAGTCTGTTCCGCTGAGGGACATCGCTCCAGAGGCTAAACCGGGGCGAAGCCCACGCGGGGTCAGCGTGGCCTCAGGTCCCGCAGGGTCACAGAAGGATCGGGGGTGTCTGAGTGTCGCAGAGCTTGCGGGTATTGGAACGGGAAAGCCGGCTACAGAGACAGAGCCGACAGTAAGCTCGCAGCTCCGTGTTACCTTGAACCGGTCGCAGGCTCGGTGAGCTCGGAGCGCGGCCGGAGGTCAGGCAGACGGGAGTAACTGGGCGCTGTTCTCTGAGGGCGCACTGAGGAGTGGGGCCCTGGGCTCTCGGCTCCTCCGGGCTGGAGACCAGGAGGCCGCCATTTGTATTCCCGTCCTCTGGAACTCTACGGAAAGCGCTCAGGGAACAAAAGCTCCTGAAAGCAAACCCGAGCGGATTACTCACCCCGGCCCTGGTAAGGGCGGTGTAATTCCGCCTGGGGCAAAGACACTTGAGAATCACTACAACAGGCCCCTCCCCCAGAAGATCAACAAGAAATCCAGCCGAGACCAAGTTCACCTACCAAGGAGTGCGGTTTCAATACCAAGGAGAGCAGCAGAATTCCAGAGGAGGAGAAAGCCAAGGACGGAACTCATGGCTTTTTTCCTGTGATTTTTTTTTAGTCTTGCAGTTAATTTAATTTTTTCTTTTTCATTTTTTTTTTCTCGCCTTCGGGTAAAATTTTTTTTTAACTGTTACCTTTTTCTTTTTTAACGATTTTTTACTAGTTTATCTAATATATATATATTTTTTCTTATTTACATCTTTCTTAGGTGTTTTCTTTTTTAAAAAATTCTTTTCTTTTCTTTTCTTTTCTTTTTGTTTTTTTTTTCTTTCTTCCTTTTTGAACCTCTTTTTATCCCCTTTCTCCCCACTCACGATTTTGGATCTCTTCTAATTTGGTTAAAGCATATTTTCCTGGGGTTGTTGCCACCCTTTTAGTATTTTACTTGCCCCTTCATTTACTCTTATCTGGACAAAATGACAAGACGTAAAAATTCAACACAAAAAAAAGAACAAGAGGCAGTACCGAAGGCTAGGGACCTAATCAATACAGACATCGGTAATATGTCAGATCTAGAGTTCAGAATGACAATTCTCAAGGTTCTAGCCGGGCTCGAAAAAGGCATGGAAGATATTAGAGAAACCCTCTCGAGAGATATAAAAGCCCTTTCTGGAGAAATAAAAGAACTAAAATCTAACCAAGGTGAAATCAAAAAAGCTATTAATGAGGTGCAATCAAAAATGGAGGCTCTAACTGCTAGGATAAATGAGGCAGAAGAAAGAATTAGTGATATAGAAGACCAAATGACAGAGAATAAAGAAGCTGAGCAAAAGAGGGACAAACAGCTACTGGACCACGAGGGGAGAATTCGAGAGATAAGTGACACCATAAGACGAAACAACATTAGAATAATTGGGATTCCAGAAGAAGAAGAAAGTGAGAGGGGAGCAGAAGGTATACTGGAGAGAATTATTGGGGAGAATTTCCCCAATATGGCAAAGGGAACGAGCATCAAAATTCAGGAGGTTCAGAGAATGCCCCTCAAAATCAATAAGAATAGGCCCACACCCCGTCACCTAATAGTAAAATTTACAAGTCTCAATGACAAAGAGAAAATCCTGAAAGCAGCCCGGGAAAAGAAGTCTGTAACATACAATGGTAAAAATATTAGATTGGCAGCTGACTTATCCACAGAGACCTGGCAGGCCAGAAAGAGCTGGCATGATATTTTCAGAGCACTAAACGAGAAAAACATGCAGCCAAGAATACTATATCCAGCTAGGCTATCATTGAAAATAGAAGGAGAGATTAAAAGCTTCCAGGACAAACAACAACTGAAAGAATTTGCAAATACCAAACCAGCTCTACAGGAAATATTGAAAGGGGTCCTCTAAGCAAAGAGAGAGCCTACAAGTGGTAGATCAGAAAGGAACAGAGACCATATACAGTAACAGTCACCTTACAGGCAATACAATGGCACTAAATTCATATCTCTCAATAGTTACCCTGAATGTGAATGGGCTAAATGCCCCTGTCAAAAGACACAGGGTATCAGAATGGATAAAAAAACAAAACCCATCTATATGTTGCCTCCAAGAAACACATTTTAAGCCCGAAGACACCTCCAGATTTAAAGTGAGGGGGTGGAAAAGAATTTACCATGCTAATGGACATCAGAAGAAAGCAGGAGTGGCAATCCTCATATCAGATCAATTAGATTTTAAGCCAAAGACTATAATAAGAGATGAGGAAGGACACTATATCATACTCAAAGGGTCTGTCCAACAAGAAGATTTAACAATTTTAAATATCTATGCCCCCAATGTGGGAGCAGCCAACTATATAAACCAATTAATAACAAAATCAAAGAAACACATCAACAATAATACAATAATAGTAGGGGACTGTAACACTCCCCTCACCGAAATGGACAGGTCATCCAAGCAAAAGATCAGCAAGGAAATAAAGGCCTTAAACGACACACTGGACCAGATGGACATCACAGATATATTCAGAATATTTCATCCCAAAGCAACAGAATACACATTCTTCTCTAGTGCACATGGAACATTCTCCAGAATAGATCACATCCTCGGTCCTAAATCAGGACTCAACCGGTATCAAAAGATTGGGATCATTCCCTGCATATTTTCAGACCACAATGCTCTAAAGCTAGAACTCAACCACAAAAGGAAGTTTGGAAAGAACCCAAATACATGGAGACTAAACAGTATCCTTCTAAAGAATGAATGGGTCAACCGGGAAATTAAAGAAGAATTGAAAAAAATCATGGAAACAAATGATAATGAAAATACAACGGTTCAAAATCTGTGGGACACAACAAAGGCAGTCCTGAGAGGAAAATATATAGCGGTACAAGCCTTTCTCAAGAAACAAGAAAGGTCTCAGGTACACAACCTAACCCTACACCTAAAGGAGCTGGAGAAAGAACAAGAAAGAAACCCTAAGCCCAGCAGGAGAAGAGAAATCATAAAGATCAGAGCAGAAATCAATGAAATAGAAACCAAAAAAACAACAGAACAAATCAACGAAACTAGGAGCTGGTTCTTTGAAAGAATTAATAAAATTGATAAACCCCTGGCCCGACTTATCAAAAAGAAAAGAGAAAGGACCCAAATAAATAAAATCATGAATGAAAGAGGAGAGATCACAACTAACACCAAAGAAATACAAACTATTATAAGAACATACTATGAGCAACTCTACGGCAATAAATTTGACAATCTGGAAGAAATGGATGCATTCCTAGAAACATATAAACTACCACAACTGAACCAGGAAGAAATAGAAAGCCTGAACAGACCCATAACAGTAAGGAGATTGAAACAGTCATTAAAAATCTCCAAACAAACAAAAGCCCAGGGCCAGACGGCTTCCCGGGGGAATTCTACCAAACATTTAAAGAAGAACTAATTCCTATTCTCCTGAAACTGTTCCAAAAAATAGAAATGGAAGGAAAACTTCCAAACTCATTTTATGAGGCCAGCATCACCTTGATCCCAAAACCAGACAAGGATCCCACCAAAAAAGAGAGCTATAGACCGATATCCTTGATGAACACAGATGCGAAAATACTCAACAAAATACTAGCCAATAGGATTCAACAGTACATTAAAAAGATTATTCACCACGACCAAGTGGGATTTATTCCAGGGCTGCAAGGTTGGTTCAACATCCGCAAATCAGTCAATGTGATACAACACATCAATAAAAGAAAGAACAAGAACCATATGATACTCTCAATAGATGCTGAAAAAGCATTTGACAAAGTACAACATCCCTTCCTGATCAAAACTCTTCAAAGTGTAGGGATAGAGGGCACATACCTCAATATCATCAAAGCCATCTATGAAAAACCCACCGCAAATATCATTCTCAATGGAGAAAAACTGAAAGCTTTTCCGCTAAGGTCAGGAACACGGCAGGGATGTCCATTATCACCACTGCTATTAAACATAGTACTAGAGGTCCTAGCCTCAGCAATCAGACAACAAAAGGAAATTAAAGGCATCCAAATCGGCAAAGAAGAAGTCAAATTATCACTCTTCCCAGATGATATGATACTATATGTGGAAAACCCAAAAGACTCCACTCCAAAACTGCTAAAACTTATACAGGAATTCAGTAAAGTGTCAGGATATAAAATCAATGCACAGAAATCAGTTGCATTTCTCTACACCAACAGCAAGACAGAAGAAAGAGATATTAAGGAGTCCATCCCATTTACAATTGCATCCAAAACCATAAGATACCTAGGAATAAACCTAACCAAAGAGACACAGAATCTATACTCAGAAAACTATAAAGTACTCATGAAAGAAATTGAGGAAGACACAAAGAAATGGAAAAATGTTCCATGCTCCTGGATTGGAAGAATAAATATTGTGAAAATGTCTATGCTACCTAAAGCAATCTACACATTTAATGCAATTCCTATCAAAGTACCATCCATCTTTTTCAAAGAAATGGAACAAATAATGCTAAAATTTATATGGAACCAGAAAAGACCTCGAATAGCCAAAGGGATATTGAAAAAGAAAGCCAACGTTGGTGGCATCACAATTCCGGACTTCAAGCTCTATTACAAAGCTGTCATCATCAAGACAGCATGGTACTGGCACAAAAACAGACACATAGATCAATGGAACAGAATAGAGAGCCCAGAAATAGACCCTCAACTCTATGGTCAACTAATCTTCGACAAAGCAGGAAAGAATGTCCAATGGAAAAAAGACAGCCTTTTCAATAAATGGTGCTGGGAAAATTGGACAGCCACATGCAGAAAAATGAAATTGGACCATTTCCTTACACCACACACAAAAATAGACTCAAAATGGATGAAGGACCTCAATGTACGAAAGGAATCCATCAAAATCCTTGAGGAGAACACGGGCAGCAACCTCTTCGACCTCTGCCGCAGCAACATCTTCCTAGGAACAACGCAAAAGGCAAGGGAAGCAAGGGAAAAAATGAACTACTGGGATTTCATCAAGATCAAAAGCTTTTGCACAGCAAAGGAAACAGTTAACAAAATCAAAAGACAACTGACAGAATGGGAGAAGATATTTGCAAATGACATATCAGATAAAGGACTAGTGTCCAGAATTTATAAAGAACTTAGCAAACTCAACACCCAAAGAACAAATAATCCAATCAAGAAATGGGTAGAGGACATGAACAGACATTTCTGCAAAGAAGACATCCAGATGGCGAACAGACACATGAAAAAGTGCTCCATATCACTCGGCATCAGGGAAATACAAATCAAAACCACAATGAGATATCACCTCACACCAGTCAGAATGGCTAAAATCAACAAGTCAGGAAATGACAGATGCTGGCGAGGATGCGGAGAAAGGGGAACCCTCCTACACTGTTGGTGGGAATGCAAGCTGGTGCAGCCATTCTGGAAAACAGCATGGAGGTTCCTCAAAATGTTGAAAATAGAACTGCCCTATGACCCAGCAATTGCACTATTGGGTATTTACCCTAAAGATACAAATGTAGTGATCCAAAGGGGCACATGCACCTGAATGTTTATAGCAGCAATGTCCACAATAGCCAAACTATGGAAAGAACCTAGATGTCCATCAACAGATGAATGGATCAAGAAGATGTGGTATATATACACAATGGAATACTATGCAGCCATCAAAAGAAATGAAATCTTGCCATTTGCAACAACATGGATGGAACTAGAGCGTATCATGCTTAGCGAAATAAGTCAAGCAGAGAAAGACAACTATCATATGATCTCCCTGATATGAGGAAGTGGTGATGCAACATGGAGGATTAAGTGGGTAGAAGAAGAATAAATGAAACAAGATGGGATTGGGAGGGAGACAAACCATAAGTGACTCTTAATCTCACAAAACAAACTGAGGGTTGCCGGGGGGAAGGGGTTTGGGAGAAGGGGGTGGGATTATGGACATTGGGGAGGGTATGTGATTTGGTGAGTGCTGTGAAGTGTGTAAACCTGGTGATTCACAGACCTGTACCCCTGGGGATAAAAATATATGTTTATAAAAAATTAAAAAAAAAAAAAGACCCAGGAGAATGGCTTTTCTAATGGCATGAAATCAAATCATATTCATGGAAAACTCAAAAAACTAAGAGAATTATAGTAGCAAAAACACTGTTTGCGAGCTTGGACTAAAAGAGACCAAGATAGTACAAACTAAAAATAGGCCTTGAGTCTTAGAATTCCCACCAGGAGGAAGCAGGCTGAAAAAGCAGCTACAAACACAGGTCATTCCTCATGAAAAGGACAGAACCAAGAGCTCAAAAAGTAAAGCAAACAACATGGAGAAGCATTCCCATGGTTAGGACTAAGTCCTCACTGAAGAACTGACAGCATGCTGCAGGCTGTGTTTCAAAACTGCTATGGACTAGTGTGCCTCCCATCTTCTTTCAATGGGAGAGTCCTTAGCAGGTTACCAGAGTGTTCCATTTTGAGTGGTAGAGAACTGTCTTCCTTAATTCCCAAGTGTTCAGATGGAGGGGACTTGCACTCAAGGGACTCTACTTCAGGCACCTTATCCCTGCTGTACCTGATTAAGATGGTAAGATCTTGGACTCAAGTCCAAACCCAATGGAGAACTGAGATTTGTGGGAGGTATGGGAGGGGGGAGGCGAGTGTATTTTTCATGTGGGAGGAATACAAAAAATTGTGGCCAGTGGGTAATTCATGCTGCTTTTAAAATGTGTCCATAGGTTTTTAAATATTCATCCCATTTAAAAAAAAAAAAAAAAAAAAGACCATGGGCCTACCTTTGTGACTTTCTCCTAACAGAATATGGTGAATGTGATGCTCTGTATATTCCAAGGGTAGGTTACAAAAGACAATAGAGCTTCTGCCTTGCTCTGCAGCTCAGGCAGCTTTTTTGGATTGGAATTTAGCCCCCCATCTTGTAAGAAAATTCAGGCCACAAAGTGTCTAGGTGTGCCCGTGTAAGTGTTTTGGCTGCCTGCCCCAACTATAGTCCTAGACAATAGCCAGCATCAACACCACCAGATGTGAGTGAACAAATATTCAAACAGTTCCAGCCCCAAGCCTTTCAGCTGCCCCACCTGAAGCTAGGGGAAGAGAACAAGCCGTCCTAGCCACACTTTTCCTAACAGTAGATTTGTGAACAAAATAAATGTTATTTATTTAAGCCACTAAACTTTGGGAAGTTTGTTAAGAAAAAACAAACAGATAGAAAAATGGATGACAAAAAGAGTTAATAAGATACATAATTTATATATTAGAAATTGGTCTCCATTTAAGTGGGAAGTAAAAAAGGTTAAGATTAATTTTTTTTTTAATTTTAAAATATTTATTCATTTGGGAGAGATACAGAGAGACAGAGAACCAGCAGGGGGAGTGGCAGAGGAGAGGTAGAAGCAGACTCCCTGCTGAGCTGGGAGCCTGAAATAGGACTCCATCCCAGGACCAGGAGATCATGACCTGAGCCGAAGGCAGACACTTAACCATCTTAGTCACTGAAGTGACCCTAAGATTAATTTAATAATGACAAACAGTGCTAATGAGAAGACGCCCATAACTAGAAGCAAGACCTAAGAAGTTTTTCTTTCTGTTTTCCCCCATTTAGGATGTCATTACCCATGCATTTTTTATATATGACCTTTATTATGTTGAAGTATATTCCTTCTAAACCTACTTTTTGAAGGTTTTTTTAAATTAATTTATTTTCAGAAAACCAGTATTCATTATTTTTTCACCACACCCAGTGCTCCATGCAATACGTGCCCTCTATAATACCCACCACCTGGTACCCCAACCTCCCACCTCACCCCCCGCCACTTCAAAACTCTCAGATTCCTTTTCTGTTTTTTGGAATAGTTTGAGAATAGGTACTAACTCTTCCTTTAAAATGCTCAGTAGAATTTGCCTCTGGTCCTGGACTTGTGTTTGTTCATAGTTTTTGGATTAATGATTCCATTTCTTTGCTGGTTGTCAGTCTGTTCAAATTTTCTATTCTTGTTTCAGTTCTGGTAATTTATATGTTTCTAGGAATTTATCCATTTCTTCTACATCATCCAAATTGTTGGCATATAGTCGTTCATAATATTCTTTTATAATTGTTTGCATTTCTGTGGTGTAGATTGTTATTTCTCCTCTCTCATCTGTGATTTTATTGGGGTCCTTTTTCTCTTCTTTCTGATAACTCTGGCTAAAGCCTTATCGGTTTTATTAATTTTTTCAAGGAACCAGCTCCTGGTTTCATTGATCTCTCCTATTTTTGTCCTTTTAAGGTTTCTATAGTGTTTACTTCTGCTCTAGTTTAAAAAAAAATGTATTTGAGAGAGAGAGAAAGTGGGGAGAGGGTCAAATGGAGAGGGAGTGAGAGAATCCTCAAGTAGACTCCCTGCTGAGCACAGAGACAAAAGCAGGGTTCAATTCCAGGACTCTGAGATCATGACCTGAGCTGAAATCAAGAGTCTGCTGCTTAACCAACTGAGCTACCTACTACTACTACTGCTCTAATTTTTATTATCTCCTTTCTTCTGCTGCCTTTAGGCTTCATTTGTTGTTCTTTTTCTAGCTTCTTTAGGTGATGGTTAGGTTGTTGTAGATTTTTCTTATTTCTTGAGGTAGGCCTGCATTGCTATCTATATACTTCCCTCTTAGAACCATATTTACTGTATCTCAAAAGTTTGGGCAATTGTGTTTTCATTTTCATTTGCTTCCATGTATTTTAAAAAATTTATTCTCTTATTTCCTTGTTGGTCCATTCATTGTTTAGTAGAATGTTACTTAACCAACATGTATTTGTGGTCTTTCAGATTGTTACCTATGGCTGACTTCAAATTTAATAGTATTGTGATCAGAAATGGTGCATGGTATGACTTCAGTCTTTTTGTATTTATTAAGACCAGTTTTGTGGGTATTATGGAGGGCACGTATTGCATGGAGCACTGGGTGTGGTGCATAAACAATGAATTTGGGAACACTGAAAAAAAAATTAAATTTAAAAAAAAGACTTGTTTTGTTGCCTAACATGCGATCTATTCTACAGAATGTTCCAGAATGTGTTATTCTGTTGTTTAAGGATGGAATATTTTGAATATATCTCCTTAGTCCATCTAGTCCAGTGCATCATATAAAGCCACTGTTTCTTTGTTGACTTTCTGATCTGTCCATTGATGTAAGTGGTGAGTTAAAGTACCCAACTATTGATTATTTCTATTACTTCCTAAAATATCCGAATTGTACATTGTCTTCATGGATACTTTTGCAAGTGGGAATAAAAGAAATGAATTTCATTTAAAACATATATAATAAAATTAAAGGACCCTACTATTATTGTATTATTATCTTTTATGTTAGTCTTTAATTGTTTTATGTACATGGGTGATCCCATGTTGGATGCATAAATATTTACGATAGTTCTTCTTCCTGTCAGATTGTCCTCTTCATTATGATATAGTGCTCTTGTCTCTTACTGCAGTCGTTCTTTTATATTCTATTTTGTCCAATATAAGTATTACTATTCTGGCTTTCTTTTTATATCCATTTGCTGGATACATGTTTTTTCCATCCCCTGACTTCCAATCTGCAGGTGTCCTTATGACAAAAATAAAACTCTTGCAAGTGGCTTATACCATGGGTCTTGTTTTTTTTGTTTTTTCTTCTTCTTCCTTTTTTTAATCCACTCTGACATCCTATGTATTTTGATTGGAGCACTTACCCCATTTATATCCAAAGTAATTATTGATAGATATGTATTTGTCATTTTACTACTTGCTTTGTGGTTGTTTCTGGAGATTTTCTCTGATCATTTTTGTGTCTTCAATGTTTGACTGATTTTCTTTAGTGATATATTTGGATTTCTTTCTCCTCTTTGAGTGTTTATCAGTGGGTTTTTTTTTTTTTTTGAGAGGGCATGAGTGGAGTGGGGAGAGGGAAAGAGAATCTTAAGCAGACTCCATGGCCAGAATAGAGTGCAGTGCAGGATTCAATCTCACAATCCTGAGATTATGACCTGAGCTGAAATCAAGTCAGATGTTTAACCAACTAAGCCACACAGGCACCACTATTAGTGGGTTTTGATATATAATTTGTATATAACCTATTCTGCATATAGCAGTCTATATTAAGCTGCTGGTCTTTAAGTTTGAGCCCATTCTTTTCACTTCTTCTCCCCATGCTTTAGGTAAAGTATTATATTTTATATCCGTTTTTCTTGAGTTCCTAAACTTATTTTTTATATAAATGTTCATTTTTGCTACTTTTGTGTTTCCTGCCTTTATAGTGTCACATTTGGTCTCTTCTTTCCACTCAAAGAGTCCCCTTTAATATTTCTTGTGGGGCTAGTTTAGTAGTCACAAACTCCTTTAGTTTTTATCTGGGAAACTCTATCTCTCCTATTCTGAGTAATAGGCTTGCTGGATAGAGTATTCTTGGCTACAGATTTTTCCCATTCACCACGTTGAATAGATAATACCACTCCCTTCTGGCTTGCAAAGTTTCTGCTGAAAAAGTTCCTGCTAGCCTTAAGGGGTTTCCCCTGGAAGTTACTGACTTGCTTTCCTGCTTTTAAGATGTTTTTCTTTATTAGTATATTTAGAAAATTCAATTACAATAGGTCTTGGTGTTAGTCTACTATTGTTGATGTTGATAGTTTTCTGTGTCTCCTGGATCTTGATGTCTGTTGTCTTCCCTAGATTAGGGACATTTTCAGCTATATTTCTTACACCTTTTTTCTGTCTTCTTCTACTGGGACTCCTATAACATGAATGTTATTACATTTGATGGAGTCACTGAGTTCCCTAGGTCTGGTCTCTGCATAATTCTTCTTTCTCCCCCTTCTTTGGCTTCATTGCTTTCCATTACTTTGACTTCTTAGTTGTTAATTTGTTCCTCTGTTTTTTCCAGCCTGCTATTCATTGCATTAGGTGTGTTTCTTAACTCATTTATTCTACTCTTCAACTATGATTCTTTTTTAACTCTTTTATCTCTGTTGTAAGGGTCTCAATGATGTTGTCGTTCTTTTCTCAAGTCTGGTGAGTGTCCCTATGATCACTGCTTTAAATCCTCCATCAGCCGTGATATTTACATCTGTCTCACTTCAATCTCTGGACCCGTGGCTTTATCCTGTTCTTTCATTTGAGATAAAATCCTCTGTTTTCTCATCTTATCTAAGTCTCTACCAGCTTCTCTGTGTTAGAAAAGCCAGTTATGTCATCTGCTCCCAAAAGTAATGGACTTATGACAGAAGACGTCATGTAGCACCCAGGGTCTCGTGCTTAGGGGAGTATATCTAGTGTGTGCAGCATGCACTCTGATGTTGTGTTCTGGCTGCTCTATCCTTCAGGCCAGATATCTGCAGAGGCTCTCCCTCACTGCTGTGGGCAGTGTTTTGTACCTGGCCTGAATGTAGCAACTTTTACCTAGGTGTGCCCTGGTGTGCTTGTGAAATGAGACCTGTCACCACCTCCACTGGTACTGAGGCCCTCCTGAATCTGGTCAGATGAGGTGTGGGCAGGGGCTTGTGCTGATTTTCTGGGGGAAAGGCCTGCTGTGGTGGAACTGAGGCTTGCCTCACTTCAATCAGAATGATTGAGCAGGGCAGTTCCACTGGAATGCAAGGGGATGGTGCTCAGTGTAGGCAGAGCACAGTGTAAGAGCTGCACTGCTTCGCTCAGGTGGCTCTTGTGCTTGTGCTGAGGGGCACTGGAGGGAAATGGTACCAACTGGTTCCTTTGTTACTAGAGAGTTGTCTCTGTGAACACTTCCTCTCAGGGAAATGCTCTGAAAAGAGTGAGTAATTTCCCTACCGTATGCCCCAGACACTGTTCAGATCATTATTTCCATGCTGTATGCTCCCGAGTTGTTTGCCTGCCTTTTCTCCAAGAGCATCACAGTGCACTACAAGCTCTATCACAGCCAAGCCCAATGACCTGTAGAATTCCAGGTTTTAAGCCCCCCTAGTTGTAAGAACTCATGAAATTAAGCTCCTCTCACTTTCCAGTGTAGCCAGTGGCTACAGGAAAGTGTTCTTTTTGCACAGTCCCGTGTCTCCCTCCTGCTTTTCTCCATGACCATGACTCCCTCTCCTCTGCAGCAGCCAGGATCTGTTTCTCTCCTAAACCACATTTCTGTACTTCCTACCTTCTTTGGTGTGGCCTCCTCTCTAATAGTGGACTTTGTTCTCTTAGTCTTCAGGGATTAGGTGAACCTAGGCTTCTCTTACTCTGCCACCATCTTCTTTTCTCTTGAGATATTTTTCTAAGTTTCCCATCAATTACAAATTATTACAACTGGCAGGAACACCTTTTCAGATTTCTCCCTCAAGTTAGGGGAAAAGAAAAACTCGCAAGCAGAGAGACGATATGATTTGAAGTATAATAGCTGAAAAACTAGAAATGGTTCAGTAACCAAAATTTGACCTTTTACCTGATTTCCATTAACTGAAATTCTAAAAGAAATAGACAGCTTTGAGTAGTTTTTAATCGATCTAATACTCAATCTTTATTCTTCTTTCATCAGTGAGGAAATAAAGAGAACATTATGGAATCATTTTTAATCTTTTCAGTAGAAAACCAAAGGTACTGTCCTTTGGCTTTATTTAAATTGAGTATAACTTCTCCTTTATCTTACTCCAAGCTTATTTATGTGGGGAGGTAAGTAAGACCATCTCATCTTTATGTTGTGCCACAAAGCTTTCCCATATAAAACAAACAGGCTTGGAAATTATTCAAACTGATTATCTACTATTTGTCCCTGAGAACTCCATTAAATAAAACCTGATAATTTACAGCTCTATCCTGAAATAATGTAATAAATGTTTATTCCATTAATTATGTATTGAGCTATTAAAGTACATATCTTTCTATTTAAACTAAAAGAAGACGGGTAAAGGCAACTGTGTTTTCTGAGAATGTAGGATCTGTGCCGAGAACAGGATCAACACCAGTGTTATACACAAGAACCAGGTCAAAAGAGTATCTAATTGTGAGTTGCAATTTTGGATTAGCAAGATTTCAAAACAGGAAAGTTAAAGGCCCAGAGTTCATCTTTTCCTTCCTAGATGGTGAAATTTATGGATGAGTCTACACATTATAACAAGTTCATAAAACGTAATGAAGTAAATAGTAGACAGCAGATCCTACAACCAAGATTTGATGAAAATGCATATGGGAGGCACTGAATGAGAGACTGAAGATATGAATGGAGAAAAGAAACAAGACTCTAGCTTTCTGAGCCTAACTTCTCATCGGATCATGGAGTCAGCAAGGCATAAGTTGGTAAAATTCTCCTTTTTAAGAAGCAAAAAATGTCTACAGGAGTAAGGTTAAGTTCTACTACAGTGATTTTTTATTATTACATAAGTGAGTGGTAATTTGCAAGAGGACTAGGGAAGATGTCTCATAAAATTTGATTGGACAGTGGCATAAGGATAGACATATAGATCATTGTATTAGAATAGACCATCTAAAAAGAAAATGCTACATTATGGTGAACTGATGTACAATGAGGGTATAAAACAATTAAATGGAATAAGAATAGTCTTTTTAACAAGTGGTACTAGGACAAATGGATATCCACATGCAAAGTAATAATATTAGAACTCTACCTCATAACATATATACAAAATTAACTCAAAACATAAGAGCTAAAACTATAAAACTCTCAGAAAAAAACATAGGTGTATCATTTGTGACTGGATTTGGCAACAGTTTCTTAGATATGACACCAAAAGACAAAAAATGATTAAGTATATTTCATCAAAATTAAAAACGTCTTTGCTTCAAACGTCACAATCAATAAAGTGAAAACTCAAGCTACTGAATAAGAGAAAAGATTTGAAAATCTTATATCTGATAAGGGATCTGTATTTAGGATACGCAAATAACTCTTACAATAATGAAAAGACAACCCAATAAAGAAATGGGCAAAATAATTGATTCAGTCTATAAGGAAGATATAGAAATGGATAATAACACACATAAAAAGATGACATGCTCAACATAATTAAGTTTTTGTGGGTTTTTTTTAATATTTTGTTTGTGTATTTGACAGACAGAACACAAGCAGGGGGGAGCTGCAGAGGGAGAGGGAGAAGCAGGCCCTCTGCTGAGCAGGGAGCCTAATGCAGGGCTTGATGCCGGAGGTATCACAATTCCAGACTTCAAGCTCTATGACAAAGCTGTCATCATCAAGACAGTGTAGTACTGGCACAAAAACAGACACACAGATCAATGAAAAAAAATAGAGAGCCCAGAAATGGACCCTCAAGTCTATGGTCAACTAATCTTCGACAATGCAGGAAAGAATGTCCAATGGAAAAAAAGACAGTCTCTTCAACAAATGGTGTTGGGAAAATTGAACAGCCACAAGCAGAAGAATGAAACTGGACCATCGTCCTATAGCACACACAAAAACAGACTCCAGATAGATGAAAGACCTCAATGTGAGACAGGAATCCATCATAATCCTTGAGGAGAACAGAGACGGCAACCTCTTTGACCTCAGCCACAGCAACTGCTTCCTAGAAACTTCCCCAAAAGCAAGGGGAGAAAGGGCAAAAATGAACTATTGGGACTTCATCAAGAGCAAAAGCTTTTGCACAGCAAAGGAAATAGTCAACACAACCAAAAGACAACTGACAGAATGGGAAAAGATACTTGCAAATGACATATCAGATAAAGGGCTGTATCCAAAATCTATAAAGATCTCATCATATGCAACACCCAAAGAACAAATAATCCAATCAGGAAATGGGCGGAGGACATGAACAGACATTTCTGCAAAGAAGACACCCAAATGGCCAACATACAGATAAAAAAGTGCTCAACATCACTTGGAATCAAGGAAATACAAATCAAAACTACACTGAGATACCGTCTCATACTAGTCAGAATGGCTAAAATTAACAAGTCAGGAAACATCAGGTGTTGGCAAGGATGCAAAGAAAGGGGAACCCTCCTACACTGTTGGTGGGAATGCAAGCTGGTGCAGCCACTCTGGAAAACAGCATGGAGGTTCCTCATGAAATTGAAAATAGAGCTACCCTATGACCCAGCAACCACACTACTCAGTATTTACCCTAAAGATACAAATGTAGGTATCCAAAGGGACATGTGCATCCAAATGTTTATAGCAGCAATGTCCATAACAGCCAAATGATGGAAAGAACCTAGATGTCCATCAACAGATGAATGGATAAAGAAGATATGGTATATACGCACAGTGGACTACTATGCAGCCATCAAAAGAAATGAAATCTTGCCATTTGCAATGACGTGGATAGAACTAGAGGGAGGGTATTATGCTGAGTGAAATAAGTCAATCAGAGAAAGACAATTATGATATGAGCTCTCTGATATGAGGAATTTGAGAGGCAACTTGGGGGGTTTGGGGAATAGGAAAGGAAAAAATGAAACAAGATGGGACCAGGGAGGGAAACAAACTTAATCTCAGGAAACAAACTGAGGGTTGCTGGTGAAGAGGGAGGTGCAAGGGATGGGGTGGCCGGGTGATGAACACTGGGGAGGGTATATGCTATGCTGGATGTTGTGAATTCTGTAAGACTAATGAATCATAGACCTGTACCCCTTTTTTTTAAAAAAAAAGGACTGAGAGATGGTGAAATCAACCCAAATAACTGAGAGGATAAAATGTGATGGCAGGAAAATAAAAAGAGATGTCCAGACAATAACTAAATGAACGTTCACAGCAGCATTATTAATGGCCAAAAAGTGGAAACAACCCAAAGGTGCATCAAATGATGAATGAACAAGGGTTTTGTCCCATAATGGAGTACCGTTTGATAATAAGGGATGAAGCACTGATATATGCTATGACACAGATGAACCCCAAAAACATTAAGCGAAGGAAGCTAGTCACAAAGGACCACACATTGTGTGATTCCCCATATATGAAATATTCAGAATGGGCAACTCTATAGAGGCAGAAAGTAGACTGGTGGTTGCCTGAGCCTGGGGGCAAGGATTAAGGGTTTCTTTTCAGGGTAATTAAAATGTTCTACTTGATGGCAGTAATGGTTGCCCAACTCTATCAATATACCCAAACATTGAACTACAAATATTAAATGGGTGAACTGTATGGAATGTGCATTCCATCTCAATACAGCTTTTAAAAAAATCCAATGGCAAGGCCAAGATAATTTTCTTAATTCTCTCTTTTGGGTGTATATAGTATACATGATCTAAATATTTCTGTGCAATTATTATATATTGAAAAGGAAAAGAAAATGAAGGAAATGCCTAAGTTCAACTGGTTTGTGAAATCACTTTTCTGTACAAGTTATCCTGAAATCAGTACAGATTCTGTATCCATTCAAAAAAAGAAGATGAGAAATAAGACAATTTTCTGAAACATTCTATTAAACATTATCTTCTGCTTTTACATGGCTTAGCTCATGATGGTAACAGAGAGATCATTAAAAAAACATTATTTAGCACACCTGGGTGGCTCAGTTGGTCAAGCATCCAACTCAGGATTTTATCTCAGGTCATGATCTTATGGGTCATGGAATCAAGCCAGCTTGGGGCTCTCTGCTGGGCAGGGGTCTGCTTGAAATTCTCTCCATCTCCCTATGCCTCTCCAACCGCCCCCACCATAAATGAATAAATAAGTCTTTTAAAAAAATTATTTAGTAGGAAAAAAAGTCCCAATTTCTGTGAAGAATAATGTATAAGATTTAACTTTCCTAAGGGTAACTACCATAAGAAAAAAATGTATAAAACAAATAACAGAATGAAAGTCAAAGTTTAAGAAATAAGTATATTGTGAAGATATTAAAATTATACTAAATTAATTATAATGAAAAAGAGAAGGAAGTGGTCCATGGAAATAAGCATCCTAAAACACTTCATATTATTTAACCAACTACAGATTAACTTGACATGTTACATTTCATACATACCTGATTCTTACTCTGAGCCAGTTTTTCCTTTAAGTCTTTTACCTCATCTTCTAAATTCGTACAACAACGTGATTTCACCTCCAGTGAAGCCTCTGACATAGACAGTGTTTTTAGGGTATTGGCCAGTTCTTCTTGAAGTTGTCTCACAGAAAACTAATAAGACATTTCTGTTACTGGTTTTATAAATCATCTTACTATTAAGATATGTTAACAATATATAACTTTAACCTATGTACCTGGAAAATTTCACTACAAACATCGATTCATCTCCTTTTCCTAACATGTACACATTATGGCTGTTTAATGAATTTGGTTAAATACACAAAAAGATGTTATCTGCCTAGTCAGTATTATGTTACTTAGTTAATTAATTCAGCCCCACTATCCTTTCCTTGTAGGTGAATTTTCCCAAAGCTTCCCAATCGACTGAAGTCTCAAAAAGAAATGGGTATATAGGTGGGACTAGCATTGGTAAATTCTACAGTATGAAATGTTTTCCTTCTTTTTTATTAGAGGCTTCAATTAATGTCAGAGTTCCTCACATGTTCAATCCTCTGCTCAAATCCTTTTAATAGATAACTATCTCAGAACATAAGTGAAGTCATTCTAATGGCCTTCAAGACCCTAGATGACCTGGCTTTCACCTCTCTCCCTGACCTCCATTCCTGCTACACAAGAATCCTGCCACCCCTCATTAATCTGAAAATGGAGATCCAATGCCCAATTAATAAATTACAGAGATACAATTCTCTTTCTGTTGGATAAACTTAGGCCCAAATGATAGTAACTGAGATTTGAAATGAGAAAATTATTTGTAAAATTGCTTAAAAAATTATAAATAGCAGTGGGAAGATTAAATCAAATATAGTTTTGCTAAAGCTCATCATAATTGCCCCAAATTATGATTTAATGAAAAGGAAGGGCCTTCAAAGGACTGAAAGGTCATAAGGATACACGATTTCAGACTAAAAATTCAAATTTATATAAATAAGAATAAAATCGAGCCAACCTAAAATGTATATAAAGGTACTATGTATAGTTTGCATAAATGTATACATATATTAAAGTATATATGTATATACATATATACATATATTTATACTTATAAATATATACTTGTATATATGTATAAAAAGTACTGAGATACGGTACTTTTTATTCAGTTCACTTGGGAAATCTGGAGATAACTGTCAAGTTAATCCACTTAATTGTATCTCAATTTCAAAATATGCATGCTTTAAAAATCCTCTATGTTTGCAGTGTTGGCTTTTAAAATATATATACATATATACATGGAGAAAATATATATATATACAAACATATATACACATATATACATATATACATATACATATATACATATATTTTATATATAATATATATTTTTATTTTATATTTTATAAATATATGTTAAAAAAGTAAAAGTTTAAGAGAACTTAAAAAAATGTTCAAAAGAAGTAGCCTTTTTAAATACAAGGATTTTTATCCTACATGAATAACACAAATTTTAATAAAAATGACAGCTAAATTTGTCATAGATATACAGGTAGATATAGTATGTGAAATAAAATTTCTTTACAAAACACTTAACTAATTCCATCATAGTCTCAAGGTGATTTAACCTATATTTTAATATAAAAGATCCAAAACTGGGGTGCCTGGGTAGCTCAGTTGGTTAAGTGTCCTACTCTTGGTTTCAGCTCGGGTCATGATCTCAAGGTTTTAAGATCCAACCCTGAGTCAGGCTCTGCACTCAGAGTCTGCTTGAGATTCTTATCCCTCCTTTTCCCACCCCCTCTACACATCCCCTACTCATGCTCTCTCTCTCTAAAAATAAATGAAATATTTTTTTAAAAATAGCCAACATGCATATTTATTTCAATTTACCCTCCATCCCTTCATTCAGAAAATACACATAGGGTTTATATGAGAAGCCAAGAATTCCAATAAATTAATGATTTTAGCTATAAATATCATAGTTCCTATTAGTATAAAACTAAATTTTTTATCTATTTTATACCTAAGTAATATACATTAAATCAAAGGGATATTATAAATAATAGTGATGGAAATATGCAATTTTTATCAAAGACTTACCTGATTGACATTATTTCTTAGAGTCCTCAATTCCACATCTAGTGCTCTAAGATTAAATTCAAGTTCTTGTTTCATTTCAACTTCTTTCTTATACTGCTCTTCTCTTTTTGTTAGTTCCTCCTGAATTCTTCCATATAAGTGTTCAGCATTTATTCTTTTTTGTTTTTCTTGTTTTAGAGTAAATCTGCAAATAAATGTGCTTATTTTAAAATTTGTTCTGTAAACAATAAAAAGCTCATGTTATGATCTGGTGCCACATATGCTGGTTTATTATCCAAATGAAATTTCTATGTTCTCAATTATTTTCCTTTCTCGGGCTCATGTTTGTAATTTCTCACTTCAATCTCTTCCAAAAGACATACATAGTTGAAAAGAAGCAATGAAAAAGCATTATGCTGCTTAGTACTAGTATCTCTGGAAGACATCTCTGGGAGATACTGTAGGGAAAGGAATTTTGAAATTATTCAAGAAAGAATGGAAAATTATTGTTTTTTCCACATACTAGTAATTACTCCTCCATTAGAAAAGATAATTTAGGCCGGCCGCCGCCGCGACCCTGCGAGCTCCGCCAGCCCCGGGATGTTGCTCCGGCCGCGGCGGCCGCCCCCGCCCGCGCCCCCCGCGCCCCCCGCGCCGGCATCGCCAGCCAGCCCGGACCCCGAGCCGCAGCCGGCCGGGGGCGCACCGGGAACCCCGCCGGGGCGGCCCACCTCACCCGGCGCGCTGGCGGCGTCCGCGTCCCCCGGGTCCCCCGGCCTCCTCGGGTCGCCCGAGTCCCCGGGCTCGGCGCAGCGCACGCCCTGGAGCGCCCGCGAGACGGAGCTGCTGCTGCTGGGCACGCTGCTGCAGCCGGCCGTGTGGCCCGCGCTGCTGCTGGACCCCCGCCAGGCGCTGCCCACCTACCGCCGCGTGTCGGCCGCGCTGGCCCGCCAGCAGGTGCGCCGCACGCCCGCGCAGTGCCGCCGCCGCTACAAGTTCCTCAAGGACAAGCTCCGTGACGCGCAGGGCCAGCCGCCCGGGCCCTTCGACGCACAGATCCGCGAGCTCATGGGGCTGCTGGGCGACAACGGAAACCCGCGCGGCGGCCGCCGCCGCTCCCCAGGGCCCGGGAGCCCCCCGCGCGGACGCCGCCCGGCCCCCGCCGTGCCCTTCTCGCCCGCCAAGCCAGACGTCCCGCCGCCGCGGTCCACGCGCGGCCCCGTCGCGGACCCGGCCTCGACGCTCAGGTTCAGCCCGACCCCGCCCAAGTCTGCGGACGCCCCTAGAGCTCCCGGCTCCCCTACGGCGCTCTCCACGGCCAGCCCCGCACCGGGCTGGCCCGAGGACCGCGAGCCTTTCCGCGTTCCGGGATCCCCGCCGCCGCCGGTCCTGGACCCCGCCCGGGAGGACCCAGACTCGCTGCCCAGCCGCCCCGAGGACCACGCGCCCCCGCAGTCCGCGACCCCGTCGCTGAACGCAGCCCTTCTGCAGACCCTGGGGCACCTGGGCGACATCGTGGCCATCCTGGGCCTCCTATGCGACCAGCTGCTGACCCTGAACCAGCACGTGGAGCAGCTGTGCGGCTCCTTCGACCAGACCGTGTCCCTGGCCCTGGGCTTCATCTTAGGCAGCGCCGCGGCCGAGCGAGGAGTCCTAACGGACCCCCGAGAGTGAGGCCTGGCCTGCACCCGTCCCTTCTGTAGCACCGTGTCCCCTGTGCCCTGACCCCACTCTGTGACCCCACCCTACTCCAAATTTAGGTATGTTCAATAAAAACATTGTTAATTTCTAATTTAAAAAAAAAAAAAGATAATTTAGTTCTATTTAAAAAGAGAAGTTCCTGTCTCACACGGAGGTCTTTTATCCATTTTGAGTTTATCTTTGTGTATGGTTTAAGAGAATGGTCGAGTTTCATTCTTCTACATGGATAAAAGACCTCAATGTGAGACAGGACTCCATCAGAATACTAGAGAAGAACATAGGCAGTAATCTCTTCGATATAAGCCACAGCAATTCTTTCAAGATATGTCTCCAAAGGCAAAGGAAACAAAAGTGAAAATGAACTTTTAGGACTTCATCAAAATCAAAAGCTTCTGCACAGCAAAGGAAACAGTCAGGAAAACAAAGAGGCAACCCACAGAATGGGAGAAGATATTTGCAAATGACAGTACAGACAAAAGGTTGATATCCAGGATCTGTAAAGAACTCCTCATACTCAACACACACAAAAGAGACAATCATAACAAAAAATGGGCAGAAGATATGAACAGACACTTCTCCAATGAAGACAAACAAAAGGCTATCAAACACATGGAAAAATGTTCATCATCACTAGCCAACAGGGAGATTCAAATTAAAACCACATTGAGATACCACCTTACACCAGTTAGAATGGCCAAAATTAGCAAGACAGGAAACAACATGTGTTGGAGGGCATGTGGAGAAAGGGGAACTCTCTTCCACTGTTGGTGGAAATGCAAGTTAGTGCAGCCACTTTGGAGAACAGTGTAGAGATTCCTCAAGAAATTAAAAATACAACTTCCCCATGACCCTGCAAATGTACTACTGGGTATTAACCCCAAAAATACAGATGTAGTGAAAAGAAGGGCCATCTGTACCCCAGTGTTTATAGCAGCAATGGCCACGGTCGCCAAACTGTGGAAAGAATCAAGATGCCCTTCAACGGACGAATGGATAAGGAAGATGTGGTCCATATACACTATGGAGTATTATGCCTCCATCAGAAAGGATGAATACCCAACTTTTGTAGCAACATGGACGGGACTGGAAGAGATTATTCTGAGTGAAATAAGTCAAGCAGAGAGAGTCAATTATCATATGGTTTCACTTATTTGTAGAGCATAACAAATAGCATGGAGGACAAGGGGTGTTAGAGAGGAGAAGGGAGTTGGTGTAAATTGGAAGGGGAGGTGAATCATGAGAGTCTATGGACTCTGAAAAACAATCTGAGGGGTTTGGAGGGGCAGGGGATGGGAGGTCAGTGTAGCAGGTAGTGGGTATTATAGAGGGCATGGATTGCATGGAACACTGGGTGTGGTGCAAAAATAATGAATACTGTTATGCTGAAAATAAATAAAAAATACATTAAAAAATATAAAAAATAAAAGAAAAAAACAAATTAATTTTTAAAAATGTATGTGAAAAGCCTTCTGTTGAAGATTATACATGCAAATTTGGACTGTAGCTCTATAACAGAAACATATGGATTATTTTGGAGAAAATGGTCTATAGCAAATTTTCAGTTTTAGATAACAGAATACTCAAATATACAGCTTGCCAATTCTCATCGCAGGTGACACTCAAATTACACATTTATACATCTTTTTTCTTTTTTTAATTTATTTTTCATTTATTTTCAGCATAAAGTATTCATTATTTTTGCACCACACCCAGTGCTCCATGCAATCTGTGCCCTCTCCAATACCCACCATCTTGTACCCCGACCTCCCACCCCCCGCCCCTTCAAAACCCTCAGATTGTTTTTCAGAGTCCATAGTCTCCCATAGTTCACCTCCCCTTCCAATTTCCCCCAACTCCCTTCTCCTATCTCCCCATGTCCTCCATGCTATTTGTTATGCTCCACAAATAAGTGAAACCATATGATAATTGACTCTCTCTGCTTGACTTATTTCACTCAGCATAACATATAATGTATTATTGGTTTCCCCTATTATCCATTTAATAAATCATTTGAAAACTCTTTTTATAACAACACAGGATCTATATTAAGTAAATAATAAAGAGTGATATGTGCTTGCAGCATAGACTTTTGAATTAATTTCATCAACATATAAGAGAGATGCTGAAAAACTTAGCAGTAATCATTTTCTATTTCACCTTTTAATCACGCATATGTTTAAAACTAGTTTTTAAATTTTTTTCTGTCTTGAGAAAAATGGCCATTTTCTATTCTGTTGATGGGCATATAAATTAATATAAAATTTCCTGAGAACATTTTAAAAATAGGATCAAAGATGTTCTCTAAAAATTTTTATACTTTAACAACACTACATTGAAGAATTTATTCCGAGTAACCAGAAATGTAGAAACAGATTTATATAAAAAACATTCCTTACAGCATTAATTAAAGTATAGAAAAATGGGGGTAAAAAACCCAAAATTCAATTTGGTAAATAATGAGGTTTCCACATAGTGGGTTTCTATATGGTCATTAAGATTATGATTTGGAATATTCATTAAATTATTAAAAGTATTCACTGTTAAGAACTTGCTATATTATTTTGAAGAATCTCATACTTCACAATACTAAAGAAGTTTTCTTCCCTATAAAATCCAAGGTAAGTTAGCAATTTCAAAACATCTACGCATCTGTAGATAAAAGTAAATAATTCAAGGGGTGCCTCGTTGGCTCAACTGGTAGAGCATGTGACTCTTGGTATCACTCTTGACTTCAAGCCCTACATATATTTTGTGTGGAGCCTATTAAAAAAAAAAAACCACACAAGGTAAATAGTACAAGTATTTCCTTAAAACCAAGATATCATACCTCAAACTGCAGAGTTCATCCTCCCATTTTATTTTTTGAAGCTCCAACTTAGATATCATTTCTTTTGTCTTTGATAGATTCTTTTGTAGTCCCTTAGCCATATTTTCCATTTTCTTATTTTTTCTTTTAAGTTGTTCACATTGATCTTTTTTAAGTTTTATTAGTCTTTCATATGAAAGAACCACATTCTGGGTTTTCAATAAACTGACAGAATCTACATCAGAGAAAAAACAAAAACAAATAAAATATATAGGGCACCTGGGTGGCTCAGCTGCTTAAGCATCTGACTCTTGGTTTCAGCTCAGGTCATACATAATCCCAGAGTTGTCGGATCGAGCCCTGCATTGGGCTCCACTCAGCACAGAGTCTGCTTGAGATTCTATCCACCCTTCCTCCCTCCTGCTCTGTTCATTCCCACACCCCCAGTCATGTTCGTTCTCAAATAAATTAATTAAATATAAAAAAAGAAAATTAAATAAAATATATGAGTACTTTTTGCATATAAAAGACTGTATGCTTTCACATTCACTCATTCATACATTAAACAAATATATATTGAATGATTTCAATATCAAATATATTACTGGGATGCCTGGGTATCTCAGTTGGTTAAGCATCTGCCTTCAACTCAGGTCATGATCCCAGGGTCCTGGGATCAAGCTCTACATTGGGCTCCCTACTCAGTGGAGAGTCTGCTTCTCCCCCTGTCCATGCCCCTCCCCCTGCTTATGCACTCTGTCTCTTAAATAAATAAAATTTTTAAAAAAGCAAAACATATTACACTAAGTTCTGCAGATCTCTGGCTTTTATTTAGCTTAAAGTCTAGTGAAGGAGAACACAATTATAAATTCAGATAGTTCCTCTAATAAAAGAGTTCTATGATCACATAACGTAACTTGATCTATAGTAAGAAGGGAAGATTGCCCTGAGGAACTATTCTGAGAAATGAAGGAGGAGCAGGAAGCATGTGAGCAAACGAGGAAGGAGAGCATTAAAGACAGTCTACAGCATGTGCCAAAGTTCTATTGCAATCTGCTTCTGGCCAAGATGGAGTAACAGGTACTGATTTATCTTCCTACCTGAAAAAAGCCAAACAAAAACAGGTAAAATACACTTTAAAATCATTTTCAAAGGAATTCAGGCAATGAAGGACAATGATCCCTGAAAACACAGGAAGTTAGCCTAACATATACCTGAGCTCACTGCCTTGGGACAATTTCCAGGCCATGACACAGGGGAAAAAACTGACAAACTCCACCAGACTCCCTGAGTTGAGGTGATGAAACGGAGTCTGGTGAAACTAAGACAGATGAGATCAGAGGTCAAAGCCCTGGTGAGGAGAAAGCAGAACAAAGAAAGAACCCTGGAGATCAGAAGAGTAATAACCAATGCATGGCCGTAAGGAAATCTCCTGCGACCAGGGGAAAGATCAATCTAGAAAGAGCAGAGGAAACCCTTCCTGGAGCTCACATGGCACCAGGGGCAGTATCTATCCCCATTAGCCATGCTGGAAAAACTCATAACCCGCAGCACAATGAGTAGAGTTAAGTAGGTCGTGCCTCAGCAGTGGGGAATTATGAGCTCTAGGCTGAACACTACTCTGAATTCACCTAACAATTCATAAAAGCAGAATGGGAAAGGATCAAACTGTTTGTCATTAACTGAGCTAGAACTCCAAAGAAAGCATAAAAGGGTAAGTGGAGGCATAGAAGCTAATTTTTGAAAAACCAAATAGCACTTACAGAGATGTAAATTATGTCAGACATGAAAAACACACTGGATTGGAATAAACACATATTAGACAGCTCAAAATAAAAGACTGAAATTTGACATCGGAAAACTGTGAGAAAACTTCAAGTAACTAATATACAGTTCCCCAAAGAGGTAGAGGAAAGGAACAAGAAAAAATATTTGAAGAAAAAATGACGGAGGCATCTAAGTGGATTCGTCAGTGGGTGTCCACCTTCAGCTCAGGTCATGATCTCATGATCTCAGGGTCCTGGGATCAAGCCCGGTGTTAGACTCCCTGATTAGAGGGGAGTCTGCTTCTCCCCCTCCTTCTGCCACTCCTCCCTGGCTCCTGCACTCTCCCTCTTTCTCCTTCTCTCTCTCAAATAAATGAATACAATCTTTTTTAAAAAAGAAAAGAAAAAATGGCCAAAACCTTTCTAAACTTAATGAAAACTACAAACCCACAGATTCAGAAGGATCTGGCTAGGAGTGAAGAAAAGGAAGTAAACCTTTATAATTTTCTTAAACGACATATGATCTGTTATAACATTACTAGATGGAGGACTATGATGCTTAGGTCATATACTTTAGGCTCTAATCATCAAAATAGCAAAACTACAGAGTTACAGCTAGTAAGAAAAATACATACATACACATACACACATAAATAAAACTAAATCATAAAAATTACTTGCTCAATCTGAAAGAAATCAGAAAAGAAGAGAATGCAATGAAGATCGGAAAGGACAAATTGAAGTCAAACAACATGATGACAGATTCAAATCGACTACATCAATAATCACATTAAATGAAAATGGTCTAAAAGCCTCAATGAAATGGCAGACATCAAAATGGATAAAAATGGAAGACCCAGCTATCTGCCAGCTATTAAAAAATGCATTTTAAATGTAAAAACTAAAAATGTGTTAAGAGGCCAGAAACATGACAGACCACACTAACACTGGGCTGAGCCTGAGCGGTTACATTAATACCACACAAAATAGATTTCAAAACAAAAAACATTAGCAGCAGTAAATAAGTTCATTTAATAATGATAAAACAGTCAACTAAAGGAAGCATAATAAACCTAAATGTTTATGCATTTATTAACAGGTTCAAAATCCATAAAGTAAAATTGACAGAACTTCAGAGGAACAAGCAAATTCACAATTATAGTCTGAGATTTCAGTAGGCAGAAAATCAGCAAGGACATAGTAGACTTGAACACGACTGTTCTTCTCAAGCATCCATGGAACACTTACCGAAAGAGACGATATTCTGGATCATAAAATAAATTATAATAGGAGAAGTAAGTCAAAAGAACTGAAGTCATAAGAGTGTGTTTTATGACCACAAAGAAATCAAATTAGAAATCAAGAATAAAAATATCTCTGGAAAATACTCAAATATTTGCAAACTAATTAACACACATCTAAATAAACCCTGGGTCAGGGCGCCTGGGTGGCTCAGTCAGTTAAGTGTCTATCTTCGGCTCAGGTCATGATCTCAGGGTCCTGGGATCAATCCCCACTCTGGGCTCCCTGCTTAGAGGGGAGTCTTCTTCCCCCCTCCCAGCTCATGCTCTCTCTTTCTCTCTCTCTCTCTCTCAAATAAATAAAATTTTAAATAACCCCTGGGTCAAAGAAGTAAAGAAAAAAGAAATTAGAAAATATTCTGAACTGAATGGAAATGAACATATAACACATAAGAATTTCTGGAATCCTGCAGTAGCAGCACTCACATGAACATTTATAGCACTGAATGTATGTACTAAAAAAGAAGAAAAGCCTCAAACTGATGACCTTTGGCTCCACCTTAAGAAATTAGTAAAATAGTAGTTAAAAAAAAGTTTGATAAACTTTGGTTATGTAGAAAAATCTGACAGAAATTTTTAAAAAGCTACTAAAACTAATAAGTAAACTTACTAAGTTCAAGAATAAACCTAGACCCATACCCTGTATCACAAAAAAAAAGAATTCAAAATGGGGGTCCTTGCATGGCTCAGTCAGTTAAGTGGCTGCCTTCGGCTCAGGTCATGATTCATGGGACCTGGGATCGAGCCGCATGTCCAGCCCTCTGCTCAGCTGGGAGACTGTTTCTCCATCTCCCTCAGCCTGCCATTCCCCCTGCTCATGCTTTCTCTGTCAAATAAATAAATAAACAAATAGAATCTTAAAAAAAAAAAAAGAATACAAACTGGATCTCATGGATCACAGATCGAAATGTAAGACCTAAAACTATAAAACTTTGTTATTCAACTGCAAAACTTCTAAAAGAAAGAGAGAAAACCTTTGACCTTGTGCTAGGCAAATATTTCTCATATAGGAACACCAAAAGCAAAAATTCATAAAAGAACAAAGGTATAAACTGGACTTTATCAAAAAAGAAAAATTGCTCTTAAAAAGATATTGCTGAGAGAATGAAAAGTCATAGACTGAGAGAAAATCTCTGCAAAAAAAATACAGGTGATAAAGGAACTATATCTAGAATATACAAAGAATTCTCAAAACTCAACAGGTAAGAAAACCCAATTTTTAAAATGGCAAAGGATTTGGACAGTTCAAAGAAGATATACAGATGGCAAATAAGCCCACAAATATATGCTCAACATTATAAGTTATTAGGGAAATGTATATTAAAACCATAACGATACATATACTACAGTCCCATCAGAACATCTGAGATTTAAAAAACTGACAATACTAAGTGTTATGAATATACAGGGAGAAATCAGAACTCTCAGACATTGCTGGTGGGAAGTGAAAATGGTGCAACTACTTTAGAAAACCATTCGGCAGTTTCATAATGAGGGATTACAAAGAGACACGAGACTTAAGGGTTACTTACCTGCCTGAATTACAGTTATGGTTTCATATGCATATACATATGTCAAAACTATCAAATTATACACTTTATACATGTGCAGTTGTCCTAACTTAAGCTGTTGAGGGGAAAAAAGCTCTATTGTAAGGAAAAATATCTAAAACAGTGGCTGAGATATGGACAGAAGGATATGAAACAATCCAAGATGAGGCTGAGAACTGTGGTCTTTCATCCCAGAACGATGAGAGTAATAGCTAAGCTTTAAGCAAGGGGGTCACGTGATGAAATATAAATTTTTTAAAAATATATGGTAACCATGGTTGCAGAGTAGACCAAGATTCTGGGAGGAGGCATGACAAGGAAAACAGTCCCGAGGTTGTTTCAGTATTCTAGGACAAATATAGTGGTAACCTGACCTTGGGTGAAGGCACAGAAGAGGAAAGTTAACACACATCAGGTGTGCCATTCCCATGATGAAAAGTATAGTGGAAATTATGGCTCTTTGCTAAGAGTATTCAACATTTCTCTATTTTCATATAAAATGTATTTCTGAGATGAGTAGCTCTATAACACATCAG
Source organism: Mustela lutreola (assembly GCF_030435805.1). NCBI lineage: Eukaryota > Metazoa > Chordata > Mammalia > Carnivora > Mustelidae > Mustela > Mustela lutreola. Next base: position 11,951,612 of record NC_081297.1, on the reverse strand, counting down.
TGTTGTATGGTACAGCACTAGACAAGAAGTGCACATATTACTATAGTAATGTACATACAAAGGCTTCATATTTACACAATGGTCTGACCTTTACAATACATACCATGCTGTTCAGTTAGCAACATGCAAGCCATATGATGACAGTCAGGCATGTGGAAATCCTCCGAAATTGTTTCAGATGACAAAGTTAAGTCATTGAAGTCATCCATAGAATCAATTGTTTTTTTGACCTACAAATAAATAATACTACTTCAAAATGTTCCCTGAATATTGATAAAATATACTGAGTGTAGAGAGATGATAAATACACATATCTCTTTATAGGAGCAAAAAAAAAAGGTACTTTCAAAAGGACTGATTTTTATCAAAACGACCTTTATCAATAGCTAGTGTTTCTGAACAACTTTTTCAAAGTATATGTCTGTACAACAAAGGCAGATTTTCTCTTTTTTCACTATACCTTTCCTAAAGTAATCTTTTATCATGGAATAATATTCCTGATAAACATTATTTATCAAAATAACATAATAAAATAAAAATTTAAAAATTAATAAAAAAATTTTCTATATATGTATTTACCTCTTCCTTGACACTAGACGTTTTCTTTGAATATCTAAAAAAAAAACAAATCTTTTCAGTCAAATATTAAATACTTAAATATAAAGAATATCTAAATCATATCTAAACTATATTATTAATAATGTTAACAAAGCACTAAATTCAGATCAAACTGAGCAAAGGAAAATCATAACATAACTTGCATTATTTGATACAAAGAAATATACCACAATTTTTGTTGTCATTTTCAATAAATCAAGCTTTTACTGGTTCTAAAAACTATTTGGAAACTGCAAGTTAAGTTCTGATATGGAAGAAACCCTTTTTAAATAATCATGATATTAGTGTTTTGAGGATCTATTGTGTAAATACTATGCATTTTTATGAAAACTTCACATGTTTTAAAGCTATTTTAAGCCTCACAACAATCTTACAAAACATAGGTAATTATATTAGGTATTTTACACAGGAAGAAAATGAGGCACAGAAAAATGTAACTTCCCAAAGCTAGTACAGGTGGTCAGGAGTAGACCCAGAATTCAAATCCAGGAAATGTGCCTTCAAAACACGTGTTTTACAGCATATGGTGAAAGTAATATTTAAGTGTTTTTAAGTAATTGGATAGCAAATGAATCTATTAGTATTCCATTTTTAGCTATAATTGTAATAATAACTCATAAATCTTAACCATTTTTTAAATAAAAAGACTACATATGTAGGCAATATTGAAAATCTACTTTCAAACAACTCAAGATTTGCTTCTTCTACAGAAACTGATCAATGGGCATTCATTTATTCATTCAACTGTTTACTCCCAAACAGACACTTATTGAGTATACTATATATGTGTCAATGACACTGTTGGTACAGGAATCTTCGGCTTTTGTAATTTAGAACTTTATAAACCAAAAGTAATAATCTATGATAGATTGATAAATAAAATCTTCCCCCTTCCCCCAGAATCTAAACAAATATTAAGCAAATATAACCAAATAATTCAAAGTCCCTAATAAATGCATAACCATTCATGATACTGTCAAAGGCACTGAATATCTAAAATTATCAAGGAATGGGGGTGCCTGGGTGACTCAGTGGGTTAAAGCCTCTGCCTTTAGCTCAGGTCATGACCCCAGGATCCTGGGATCAGGTCCTGCATTGGGCTCTCTGCTCAGCAGGGAGCCTGTTTCCCTTCCTCTCTCTCTGCCTACTTGTGATCTCTCTCTCTCTCTCTGTCAAATAAATAAATAAAATCTTTTAAAAAACAAAAGCTAATATTTTGGGGAGCCTGGGTAGCTCAGTTGGTTAAGCCACTGCCTTTGGCTCAGTGGCCTTCTCCCCTCTTATGCTGTCTCTTACTCTCTATCCCTCTCTCTTAAATAAATGCTCGACATTTCTCTTATACCATACACAAAGATAAACTCGAAATGGATCAAAGACCTCAATGTGAGGCAGGAATCTATCAAAATCCTAGGGGAGAACATAGGCAGTAATCTCTTCGACATAGGCCACAGCAGCTTCTTTCAAGACATGTCTCCAAAGGCAAAGGAAACAAAAGTGAAAATGAACTTTTTGGGACCTCCTCAAGAAAAAAAAGTTTCAACAAATGAAACAATCAACAAAACAAAGAGACAACCCATGGAATAGGAGAAAATATTTGCAAATGACACTACGGACAGAAGGCTGATATCCAAAATCTAATAAAGAACTCCTCAAACTTAACACACACACACACACAAAACCAGAAAATCACATCAAAAAATGGGCAGAGACATGAACAGACACTTCTTCAAAGAAGACATACAAATGGCTAATGGACACATGAAAAAATGGTCATCTTCACTAGCTATCAGGGAGATTCAAACAAAACCACATTGAGATACTACCTTACACCAGTTAGAATGGCCAAAATCAACAAGACAGTAAACAACAAGTGTTGGAGAAGATGTGGAGAAAGGGGAACCCTCTTACACTATTGGTGGGAATGCAAGTTGGTACAGCCACTTTGGAGAACAGTGAAGAGATTCCTTAAGAAATTAAAAATAGAGCTTCCCCATGACCCTGTAATTGCACTACTGGGATTTACCCCAAAGATACAGATGTAGTGAAAAGAAGAGCCATCTGTACCCCAATGTTCATAGCAGCAATGGTCATAATCCCCAAACTGTGGAAAAAGCCAAGATGCCCTTCAACAGACAAATGGATAAAGAAGATATGGTCCATATATACAATGGAATATTATGCCTCCATCAGAAAGGGTGAATACCCAACATTTGTATCAACATGGACGGGACTGGAGGAGATCATGCTGAGTGAAATAGGTCATGCAGACAGAGCCGATTATCATATGGTTTCACTTATTTGTGGAGCAAGTAATAACATGGAGCACATTGGGAGATAGAGAGGAAAAGTGAGTTGGAGGGAATCGGAGGGGGAGACGAACCATGAGAGTGGTGGACTCTGAGAAAAAAACTGAGGGTTTTGGAGGGGTTGGGGTGGGGATTTGGTTGGTATTAAGGAGGGCATAAATTGCATGGAGTGCTGGGTGTGGTCCATAAACAATAAATATTGGAGCACTGAGAAAAAATTAAATTTTAAAAAATCCTTTAAAACATTTTTAAAAGATTTAATAAACTGATGTTTTCTAATAATTTTACTGGTAAAGAATAAAAAAACAGTTTTGTTGTAAAATTCTGCTAGCCATCTCAATTCATTTATTAGTTCACAGAACGGTTATGAAGTCCAACCATATATAAGCAAATACACATCCCTTGCTTCAAAGATTGATAAATATACAATTACAATACAGTGTCTTTGTGGCAACAAAACAGCTGTGGACCTCTTTGTAGGAGCTGTGGAACCAAGCATCATAAACCAAGGGACCTAGGAAAACTCTTGCCTACCCGTGCATCAGATAACAGACACACTCACTACAGTCCCAGCTATAGAGCCAGCAATAGACCACAGACTGGCTCCAGCCCCTTCCTCTCAACCACATCTGGGAGCCCTTGGAACACACTTAGATATTCACCCATTGAAGAGAGAGGCTTTTTGGAATACGAGATTTCTTACAGTAAAGTTCCAGCACACCACTAGAGCAAAAACAAAGCAAAACAGGTTTGGATACACTGGAAAGGTAGTCATTAAAGACTACTTCAAATGCAAAGACAGCAATGTAAAACTTCAAAGAATATAAAAAGTCAAGGAAATATGATACCACAAAATGATCACAATAATCTTCCAATAATTGATCTCAAACACATGAAGATCAGTAGTTTATCCAAAAAAGAATTCAAAATAGCAGTTTTAAGTAAACTCAGTGAGCTACAAGAAAACACAAAAAGCCAATTCAGGAGTGCCTGGGTGGCTCAGTCTGTTAAGCGCCTGACCTTTGATTCTGTTTCAGGTCATGGTCGCAAGGTCATGAGATGCACCCCTGCATCGGACTTATGCTCAGTGCAGTCTGCATGTCCCTCTCCTTCCCCCACTCACCCGGCTCACACACATGCTCTCTCTAAAATAAATAAATAAACAAACAAATAAAATCTTAAAAAACAAAAAAAGCCAGTTCAATAAGATGAGAAAAATATTAGAAGAACAAAATGAGAAGTTTAATAAAGAGTAGGAAGGGCACCTGGGTGCTCAGTAAGTTAGGTGTCTGACTCTTGGTTTTAGCTCAGATCATGGCCTCAGGATTGTGGGATTGAGCCCCAGGTCTGCTTGACATTCTCTCTCCCTCTCTCTGTCCCACTCCCAACCTGATCGCTTTCACTTTCTCTCTCAATAAATAAATAAAATATATATTTTTTAAAAGAGCTGGAAATAGTTAAAAAAATAACAAAATTTCTGGAGCTGAATAATATAGTGAATGAAATGGAAAAAAGCAATAGAAATCACTGACAAGGGGCGCCTGGGTAGCTCAGTTGGTTAAGCGTCTGCCTTCAGCTCCCGTCATGATTTCAGGGTTCTTGGATCCAGCCTGGCATCAGGCTCCCTGCAGGGATCCTGCTTCCCACTCTCTCTCTGCCTGCTTCTCTGCCTACGTATGATCTTTCTTTCTCTGTCAAAAAAATAAAAATAAAATCTTTTTAAAAAGAGAGAGAGAAAAAAAGAAATTTCTGAGAGGAAAATGGATCAAAAAAAAATTCTGTGAATTTAAAATTTTCAAATTTTAGAACTTACAAGTTATCCAATCAGTGGAGAAAAAAGAAAAAAGAAAGAAAAGAATGAGAAAAGCCTATGTGATTGTGGGATACCACTAAAAGAAACAACATGTAAATTACTGCAGTTCCGGAAGGAGCAAAGGGGAGAAAAAGACATAAAGCTTAAAGAAGTCATGGGCGAGAACTCTCAAACCTGGGGAAACATTTGGAATCCAAGTTTATGGAGCTCAGTCATCAAAAAAACTAATTAAAGAGATTTTCTCCAAAACACATTATAATAAAACCATCGAAAATCAAAATCAAAGAGAGAATCATAAAAGCAGCAAGAGAAAAAAAGCTTGTCACCTACGAGTGAGCCCTCATAAGGCAATTAGCAGTTTCTCAGCAGAAACCTTATATGCCAGGAGAAGAATAGGATTGTATATTCAAAATGCTGAGAGAGGGGTGCCTGGGTGGCTCAATGTGCTGGGCCTCCGCCTTCAGGTCAGGTCATGATCTCTGGGTCCTGGGATTGAGCCCCACATCGGGCTGTCTGCTTGGGGGGAGCCTGCATCCCCCTCTCTTCAGCCTGCTGTTCTGCCTACTTGTGATCCCTCTCTCTGTGTCAAATAAATAAAATCTTTAAAAAAAAAATGCTGAGAGAAAAGAACTGCCAACCAAGAATACTTTACTGAGCAAAATTATCCTATAGAAATCAATCAAATCAAATCAAATCAGAATGAAAAAAAAATTACATGATCATTTCAATATGTGCAGAAAAAGCATTTGACAAAATTCAACATCTTTTCATGATAAACACTCTCAATAAAGTGGGTACCAAAGTATCATACCTGAACATAATTAAGACCACATAGGAAAAACCCACAGCTAACATCATACTCAGTGGCAAAACACTGAAAGTTTTTCCTCTAAGTTCAAGAATAAGACAAAGGCACTCACCTTACCACTCATATTCCACATCAGACTAGATAAATAAATGAAAGGCATCCAGATCAGAAAAGAAGAAATCAAATTGTCTTTGTCTGCAGAGGATATGATCTTACATATAGAAAATCCTGAAGACACCACCAAAAAGCTGTTGGAACTAGCAAAGATGAAGGATACAATATCCACATATACAAAAACATTACATTTCTATACATTAACCCAAAAAATCTGAAAAAGAAATTTAAAACTACCACTCACAAAAGCATCAAAAAGAACAAAATACTTAGGAATAAACTTAACTAACGAGGTGAAAGATATGTACACTAAAAACTATGAGACTTTGATCAAAGAAACATAAGACACAAATAGGAAGATAACTCATTATTTATAGCTTAGAAAAATCAACATTAAATATCCACATGACTCAAAGCCATCTGTAGATTCAAGGCAATCCTTGTCAAAATTCCAGGGACATTTTTCAGAGAAATAGGAAAAAGAATCCTTAAATTTATATAGAACAAAAAACACCCCAAATAAGCAAATCATTCCTGGGAAAGAACAAAGCTGGAAGCATCACACTTCCTGTTTTCAAACTGTTACAAAGGTATAAAAATCAAAATAGGATGACCGTTCATTAAAAAAAAAAAAAAAAAAACCCAAAGAAAAAGAATCAAGAACTGGACAATAAACCCATGGATGTAGTCAACTAAAATTTGATTAGGGAGCTGAGCATACTCAAGGAAGAAAAGATAATCTCTTCAATAAATGATCCTGAGAAAATTGAATATTCACATGCAGAGAATGAAACAGGACCCCTAACTTACACCACTCACAAAAATTAACCAAAACTGGGTTAAAGACTTAAATATATAAACTTAAACCATAAAACTCCTACAAGAAAACAGGGGGAAATCTCTCTGATATTGCCAACATTGATGTTGGCAATGATTTTGGATTTGATATCAAAAGTACAAGCAACAAAAGCAAAAACAGTGGAACAAGCAATGTTTCTGCACTGCAAAAGAAACGAGCAACGCTCTAGTTCCATTTACGTTGAATATATAGGGGAAGGAAAGGAAAAAACAAGATAAAAACAGTGATGGAAGCAAACCGTAAGGGACTCTTAACTAGAGAAAAGAAACAGAGCTGCTGGAGGGGAGGTGGGCGGGAAGATGGTCTAAATGTGTGGTGGGCATTAGAAGATGGTCTAACTGTGTGGTGGGCTCATCACTTGTGAGGAGCACTGGGTGTTACATGCAAGTGATGAATCACTAAAGTCTACCCCTGAAACTAATAATACAATATATGTTAACTAAGTTGAATTTAAATAAAATCTAAAAAACAAAGCAGAAACAAGTAACATAATGCACAAGCAACCTACAGAATGGATGAAAATATATGTAAACCACACTATCTGAAAAAAGGTTAATATGTAAAGTATATAAAAAATTCATACAATTCGACAGAAAAAAAACACAATTCAGTTAAAAACTGGGCAAGGCATCTTAATAGACAGCTTTCCTCAGAAGATATTCAAATGGCCAACAGGACCAAAAAATGGGCTCGACATCACTATTCATCAGGAAAATGCATATCAAAACCATAATGATATATCTATCACTTCACACCTGTTAAAATGGCTTACATCAAAAAGGGAAGAGACACCACTGGCAAAGATGTACAGAAAAGGGAATCCTTACACACTGTTACAGGACTGTAAACTGGTACAGTCACTGTGCAAAACAGTGTGGAGGTTCTTCAACAAACGAAAAAATAGAACTATCAGAATATCCAGTAATCCCATTTCTGGGAACATTCTGACAGAAATGAATCAGTATCTCAGAGAGGTATCTGTCCCTCTACATTTACTGCAGCATTATTTACAACAGCCAAGACACGGAAATGACCTATGTGCCCATCAGTGGATCCACTAATTTAAAAATGTGGTATACACTTACAATGGAATATTTTTAGCCACAAAAAAAAAAAAAAAAAAAAACAGAGGGAAACCCTGCCATCTGCAACAACATGAATGAACCTTGAGGGAATTAAGCTAAGTGAAGGAAGTCACGCAAAAAGATAAATACTCTATGATCTGACTTACTCATGGAATCTTGAAAAAAAAACAAAACACATTTATAGATTTGTGTTTGCCAGGGGTAGGAAGCTGAGGAAAATGGGTAGATATTGGCTAGAGGGTACAAACTTCCTGTTACAAGAAGAGTAAGATCTGAAGATCTAATGTACAGAATGATGATTACAGTTAATAATACTGTTATATACTTAGAAGTTGCTAAAAGAGTTGTTAAAAAAGAAATGATAATTATGTGACATGATAGAGCTATTAACACTATTAGCATTTTACAATATAAAAGTATATTAAAGTAATACAGGTATACCTTACATTTACACAGTTATCTGTCAATTATACCTCAAAAAATCTGGACAAAATTCAACAATACTCAGATGTCAAAAATAGCAATAATGTGCTTAATTTTGTTTGAAAATAAAATTATATGGGGGTGCCTGGGTGGCTCAGTCGGATAAGGTCTGCCTTCAGCTCAGGTCATGATCTCCAGGTCCTGGGATCGAACCCCAAATCAGGCTCCCCACTGAACTTCTCCCTCTCCCTTTGCCCCTCCCTCCTGCTCATACTCTCTCTCTCACAAATAATTTCTTTTTAATTTTCTTAAAGAAAATGATTTGGTAACTTTTGTATACTTTTAGCTTACTATTTAATCCTAATATAAAAGCTAGATTTACTAATACAAAATTATAATTACTTTTTCATAGACTAAATGCATGCAAGAGAATATTATTAGCATATAGCTACATAAACTCACAAAAAGACTAAATTTCCCACAAGAGATTATTAATTTAGGAATTGAGCATGAGCCCCTAAGAGCACTGTAAACAAAAACAAAGCTAGCAATTATTGTTTTAAAACTGTTAAACAGATAACTCTAATCCTACTCATGAGTGAAGTAAATATAATAAACAATAAACTACACAGGCAAAATAGCCAGTAGTAGAGGAGAAAAACTAAAGCAGAGAAATCAAATTTTGATGTGCTATAGGATAATTAACAAATCAGGATATTTCCTGAAATATAGGATAACCAAGAAAGGCCTTAATTTTTTTTAAGATTTTATTTCTTTATTTGACAGAGAAAGAGATCACAAGTAGGCAGAGAGACAGGCAGAGAGAGAGGGGGAAGCAGGCCCCCCTGCTGAGCAGAGAGTGATATGCAGAGCTCCATCCCAGGACCCCTGCATCATGACCTGAGCTGAAGGCAGAGATTCAACCCACTGAGTCACCCAGGCACCCCGAAAGGCCTTAATTTTTAAGCAAATCTTAAAAAAAAAAAAAAAAAAAAGGAAGGAGCAAGTAGCAAGCAAGCCATATGAGAGCATTGATGGGAAAAGCACTCCAGAGTCAACAGCAAGTAGAGAGGTATGCTCAAAGTGTTTATAGTGAGCAAAAAAGAAAAAGAAAAACATTCAGTGTGCCTCAACAGAGTGAAAAGGACAGAAAATAGGAGTTCAAATCAAGGAGAGGTGGTAAACAATAGGGAGAGACCCGAGATGAATAGATCATGCACTGCCTTGTAGGTGTTAGAAAAAACTTCGGCACATACTCTGAGTGAAATCGGAGACAACTGGGGTTTGAGCAGAGGAAGACATAATCTGACTTGTGTTTTAAAAGATCCACTGTGTTTAGAATAAATGGAAAAAGAAAAGGCAAAAGAATAAACAAACAAGAAGACCAATTAGTTAATTATTACACTTATACAGACAACAGATGACAGTGGCTTGGTCACGGAGGATGTGCTTGGCTTCTGGATATACTTTGAAGGAAGACCTGACAAGATTTGCTGACAGAGTAGATGGGACATGTATGAAAAAGAAAAAGACAGGAGTCAAAGATGATACCAAGTTTTTTGGCAGAGCAACTAGAAGAATTGTCATTAACTTAATTGGGAAAGACAAGAAGGGAAGGTATAAGAAAGAATATCAGTAGTTCAATTTTGGACATGTTAAGTTTGCAATACCCAATAACTATCCCAAAGAAATATCAAATAGGCAGTTTCATATGTAGGTCTGGAATTCCACAGAGAGATGTGGGCTGGAGATACAACCTTGAGGATCATTAGAATATACAAGAATATACAAGATAGTAAAAGTCAAGAGAAGGAAGATAAAGGACTGATTCCTGGAAGACTTCAATGTGGAAGACATGGAGAATGAAGAGAAAGAAGCAAATCGGGCTGAGATGTACAGACTAGAAAGGCAGGGGGGAAACCAGGAGATTGAGTGATATTCTGAAAGCTAAATGAAGACAGAATTTGGGAGAAGAGAGTTTTCCAATGGGTCAAAGATTGCTGATAGGTTAAATAAAATGAGATCTAAGAAATTATGTCTAGATTTATTAAAATGAAAATCAGTGGTAACCTTTGAAAGATCAATTCTGGAGTAATGGGAGTGAAAATTACTAGTGATAATTCAATAGTGAATGGGAGGGAAATAAGGATCACTGAGTGTACATGGTTCTTTTAAGGATTTCATAGATAAGTGGAATGATTATAGATGACTTAATTTTCTTGTTTAGTTCAATCCTTACATGATGATGATGTAGTATTTTTGTAATATCTTGAAGTTTTTTAAATTGCATACATGTAGCACTATTTTTTTTTTTTAAGTGCGTGACCAAGGGTACGCCTGAGTGGCTTAGTCGGTTAAGTCTCTGATTCTTGGTTTGGCTCAGGCCATGATCTCAGGGTTGTGAGATCAAGCCCTGCACAGGGCTCTGCTCTCAATGTCAAGCTGGCTTGTCCCCACCACCGCACCTCAAACCCAACTCTCTTTCTAATATAAACAAATAAAACCTTTTAAAAATGCCAGACCAAGGCATTAAATAATTCATGAAATTATACAAGCAAAAGACTCCTTAAAAATTTTCTAGATATATAATATTATATAACCTGATTATCACTTTTCTCATGCTTAGAAAGACCACAGAAAAACTCTAAGTTCCAACAGCAGTATTTCATGTTTCACAAAAATCATCTAACTCTAGGATATCTTCTACTATCCAAAATCATTAGTCAGATTAAAATTCTCTAAGGAAAGTACAAAGGGTTTAGAATATAGAAAATATTCCTACTTTGTAAATTGAACTCTCATAAATTCTATAATATGAAGTTACTATTGAAAATTTTGGTGGGGTGCATGTAGAAATAGATTCTCTTTAAAAAGGAAGAATAATAGCATGCGTGCATGGTACCTTAAGAAGATTCAACACATTAGCAACATCTTAGTTTATAGCACAGGGATCAAATGAAATGTTTGTATAGAACATGGGACAAGTTGCCATATGAAATCTCTTGGTAATATTCAGATCAATTTAAGGATCCAACATTTGAGCACTCATGCGCTAGGAACCAAAACCAAAACCTAGTGACTAGCAATTTTGTTGGTAATAAGAGTGCCAGTATAGCAGGTAACTTCCTTTTGCAACACATCAGATTTTAAAAGTATTCTATTTTTCACAAAACTCGACCATTCTCCTACACCATACACAAAGATAAATTCTAAATGGATGAAAGACCTCAATGTGAGACAGGAATCCATCAAAATCCTAGAGCAGCCCATAGGTAGTAACCTCTTCGACATCAGCCACAGCAACTTCTTTCAGAACATGTCTCCAAAAGCAAAGGAAACAAAAGTGAAAATGAACTTTTGGGACTTCCTCAAGATAAAAAGCTTCTGCACAGCAAAGGAAACAGTCAATAAAACAAAGAGACAACCAACAGAATGGGAGAAGATATTCACAACTGACACTACAGATAAAGGGCTGGTATCCAAGATCTATAAAGTACTTTCCAAACTCCACACCCAAAAAACAAATAAGTCAAAAAATGTGCAGAACAACAGACTCATGAAAAAGTACTCCACATCACTCCATATCAGGGAAATACAAATCAAAACCATAATGAGATACCACCTCACACCAGTCAGAATGGCTAAAATTAACAAGTCAGGAAATGACAAATCCTGGTGAGCATGCGAAGAAAAGGGAACCCTCCCTACACTGTTGGTGGGAATGCAAGCTGGTGCAACCACTCTGGAAAATAGCATGGAGATTCTTCAAAAACTGAAAAATAGAGCTACCCTATGACCCAGCAATCACACTATAGGGTATTTACCCTAAAGATACAAAAGTAGTGATCGGAGGGGCACAGGCACCTGAATGTTTATAGCAGCAATGTCCACAATAGCCGAACGATGGAAAGAACCTAGATGTTCTTTCAAGATGAATGAATGGATATCAACAGATGAATGGATAAAGAAGATGTGGTACACACACACACACACACACACACACACACACATACATACATACGATGGACTACTATGCAGTCATCAAAAGAAATGAAATCTTGCCATTTTTGATGACATGGATAGAACTAGAGGGTATTATGCTGAGCAAAATAAGTCAATCAGAGAAAGACAATGATCGTATGATCTCCCTGAGATGAGAAAGTTGAGAGGCAACATGGGGGACTTGAGGGGTAGGAAAGAAATAAATGAAACAAGATGGGATCAGAAGGGAGACAAATCATAGGAGACTCTTAATATCACAAAACAAACTGAGGGTTGCTGGAGGGGCGGCAGGGAGAGGGTGGTTGGGTTATGGGCATTGGGGAAGGTATATGCTATAGTGAGTGCTGTGAAATGTGTAAACCTGGCGATTCACAGACCTGTACCCCTGGGGCTAATAATACATTATATGTTAATAAAAAAATAAAAAATTATATTTAAAAAATGGGCAGAACACATGAACAGACACTTCTCCAAAGAACACATACAAATGGCTAACAGACACATGAAAAAATGTTCATCGTCATTAGCCATCAGAGAAATTCAAATCAAAACCACACTGAGATACCACCTTACACCAGTTAGAATGACCAAAATTAACAGGACAGGAAACAACAAGTATTGGAGAGAATGTGGAGAAAGGGGAACCCTGTTGCACTGTTGGGAATGTAAGTTGGTGCAGCCGCTTTGGAAAATAGTGTGGAGGTTCCTCAAAAAGTTAAAAACAGGGTGCCTGGGTTGCTCAGTGTGTTGGGCCTCTGCCTTCAGCTCAGGTCATGATCTCAGGGTCCTGGGATCAAGTCCTGCATGTGGCTCCCTGCTCAGCAGGGAGCCTGCCCCCTCCTCTCTCTCTCTGCCTGCCTCTCTGCCTACTTGTGATCTCTCTCTGTCAAATAAATAAATAAAAATCTTATATAAACATATATAAATATATATAATATAAATATATATTAATATCTAATCATATATAATTTTTTCATATAAAAAGTTGTGGATAGTCTAATATATATATTAGATATATTTATTATAGATATAGTTATATATATATATATATATAAAACAGAACTACCCTACGACCCAGCAATTGCATTACTAGGTATTTACCCCAAAGATACAGATGTAGTGAAAAGAAGGGCCATATGCATCCCAATGTTCGTAACAGCAATGTCTACAATAGCCAACTGTGGAAGGAGCAGAGGTACCCTTCAACAGACGAATGGATAAAGAAGATATGGTGCATATATACGATGGACTATCTGATGGCTGAGGGATAATCTCCTTCAGTTCCATTACGTTGATGCAGATGTTGGTTGATGAATACCAGTTCCATTACGTTGATGCAGATGTTGGTTGATGAATACCAGTTCCATTACGTTGATGCAGATGTTGGTTGATGAATACCAACATCTGCATCAACGTAATGGAACTGAAGGAGATTGTGCTGAGTGAAATAAGTCAAACAGAGAAAGACAATTATGACATGGTTTCACTTATTTGTGGAACATAAGGAATAGCATGGAGGAATTAGAAGGAAGGGGAAAATGAAGGGGGGAAAATCAGAGGGGGTGATGAACCATGAGAGACTATGGACTCTGGGAATCAAACTGAGGATTTTAAAGGGGAATGAGGTGGGAGAGTTGAGTGAGCCCAATAATAGGTATTAAGTAGGGCATGTGTTGCATGGAGCCCGGGTGTTATACACAAACAACAAATCACAGAACACTACATCAAAAACTAATGATGTGTCGTTTGCAAATATCTTCTCCCATTCTGTCAGTTGTCTTTTGATTTTGTTAACTGTTTCCTTTGCTGTGCAAAAGCTTTTGTGGGATTATGGACATTGGGGAGGGTATGTGATTTGGTGAGTGCTATGAAGTGTGTAAACCTGGTGATTCACAGACCTGTACCCCTGGGGATAAAAATATATGTTTATAAAAAATAAAAAATTAAAAAAAAAAAAACTAATGATGTATTGTATGGTGACTACCATACCATAATAAAAAAGAAGAAGAAGAAGAAGAAAGAAAGAAAGAAAAAGAAATGCTGGGATAGAAATATAAATAAGTAAATAAAAGTATTCTAAAATTTGCATAAAACATGACATCAAACCAAAAACTTTAAATATACTTTGTTAAACAATCAGTACCTCATAGACCTAAACTCATTTTTTCCAAGTCACATACTACATTGTTTTAGAGGGGTGAAAATTTCCTTCCCTATTGACAGATACTTAAGACTATGTATAACTTTTTTATATGAAAATAATGCTATAAGAAATATCCTTAACATATGTCATATTTTATATATAAAAAATGTATAATAAATGTCCTTATAATGTGTGTGTGTGTGTGTGTGTGTGTGTGTTTACACAAGTCACATTTTCCCGTAGGATCTAGTCCTGGCAATGAAGTTCTTGGGATAAGGGGTCAGAATATTTAAAACTTTTATTTTTAATTTTTTCAATTTATTTATTTTCAGAAAAACAGTATTCATTATTTTTTCACCACACCCAGTGTTCCATGCAATCCGTGCCCTCTATAATACCCACCACCTGGTACCCCAACCTCCCACACCCCCGCCACTTCAAACCCCTCAGATTGTTTTTCAGAGTCCATAGACTCTCATGATTCACCTCCCCCTCCAATTTACCCCAACTCCCTTCTCCTCTCTAACACCCCTTGTCCTCCATGCTATTTGTTATGCTCCACAAATAAGTGAAACCATATGATAATTGTCTCTCTCTGCTTGACTTATTTCACTCAGCAGAATCTCTTCCAGTCCCACCCAAAAGTTGGGTATTCACCCTTTCTGATGGAGGCATAATACTCCATAGTGTATATGGACCACATCTTCCTTATCCATTCATCTGTTGAAGGCATCTTGGTTCTTTCAACAGTTTAGCGACCGTGGCCATTGCTGCTATAAACACTGGGGTACAGATGGCCCTTCTTTTCACGACATCTGTATCTTTGGGGTAAATATCCAGGAGTGCAATTGCAGGGTCATAGGGAAGCTCTATTTTTAATTTCTTGAGGAATCTCCACACTGTTCCCCAAAGAGGCTGCACCAACTTGCATTCCCACCAACAGTGGAAGAGAGTTCCCCTTTCTCCAACACATGTTGTTTCCTGTTTTGTTAATTTTGGCCATTCTAACTGGTGTTAAGGTGATATCTCAATGTGGTTTTAATTTGAATCTCCCTGAGGGCTAATTTAAACTTTTGAAACACACTGCTAAATCATCCTTCAGAAAGGGTTTACCAATTTTATTTAACAACAGTGTATAAGAATGCCCTTTTCTTCACATTTGCTAACTTTGGTTGTTAATTTTTTAATAAAATATTTATCACTATGATTGCAAAAAATGGTATCTCATTATTTTAATTTTTCTGATTAGTACCCAAGATGAAATAGCCTTACTAAAAAACATAAAATTTGTTAATCATGAATTTAGCTCCAACTAGAATTTGTTTTATAGGAAAATAATAATTACCTACTATTTAAATATTGTTATAGGCTTACCCATCAGATTCTTCATTTTCCATAATAGGACATAGGTTGTTATCAGTTTTTCCACTCCGTATTGGATGCATTAGTCTAGCAGCAGCAGAAGAATATATGCTTTCTAATACTGCCATTTCATCATTTTGGTGCTTCTCCGTTTCTTCAATCTTTAATAGAAGTTTGATACGAAGGATAATTGTTACTAGTTTATTCATTAAAATGAACTTTTTTTATTAATTATACATGTTTTAAAGATTTTATTTATTTATTCATCAGAGTGAGAGAGAGCACAAGCAGGAGGAGGTGCCAGCAGTGGGAGAAGCAGGCTCCCTACTGAGCAGGGAGCCTAATGCAGGACCCCATCCCAGGATCCTGGGATCATGACCCAAGCCAAAAGTAGACTCTTAACTAACTGAGCCAACCAGGCATCCCAGAATTTTTTCACTAATTATATCATTTGACTCTTAGTTTTTCATAATTTTAATTGATAAAAATATTTTATGTTTATCATTACAAGTAACTGCAATTTTTATAAATTCTGCTTCATTTCTGTTTCAATAAAGAGAGAGGAATTGGGACGCATGGGTACCTCGTTGGTTAAGTATCTGCCTTGGGCTCAGGTCATGATCCCAGAGTCCTGGGACAGAGTTCAGGCCTGCTTCTTCTGCCAGTACGTCGCCCTGCTTGTGTGCACATGCTGTCTTGCTCTCAGTCTCTCTCCGACAAATAAATAAAATCTTTAAAGTAACTAGTTTGATTTATACTTTTTTGCCATTTGCATGTCAAACTCTTGGTCTTCTTTCACTTCAAACATAACCCGTGGGTTCCTTACTTTTTTATGTTCTCTGTCACTATCAAAACTCACTTTTGTTAAAAATCTGCGCAGTCTGATTTGTTATCATTTTCAGAGTCTGATTTATTTTCACTTAAGGAAAAATCAGAAGATGACCGGCAACTACAATCCAAGGATGAAGGAGAAAGAACGACATTTTCGAGTCTAGACTCTTTCTGTTCAGGTGATGCCCGAAGTGTGACAAAGACAGGCACTGCAAATGCATCTTTTTTCTCACAATCAAATCTATCATTTGTCAAATTAGAAGGTTATTCCGTTAAGTTTGCTCCTTCTGTAAAGGGACCATGTAGGGATTCTTCCTTAGGATAAGCAGTAATGTTGTTTTTGTTTTTGTTTTTGTTTTTCACAAATTTCACCAAACTTCTGCTTTAACTCTCTGGTGATGAGTTTTAACTTATTTTTCCACTCTAAGTTGTCTTGTTTGGTCCACATGTCCTCACACTTTTGAACAGAGGGATGTTCTGAATATAAAAATATATCATCCTCTCTATCACATTCCTTCTTCATTCCTGGTTCTTGGGCCATTTTTGACAGATACAAAAATGGAAAGTGAAAGTGCTGTATTTGATTTTCAGATGTCCCTTCTGTTAGCATACATGTTTATAAAATAACTTTATCCTTAAGTAATCGAATATGGACAAAGGAAAAATTAGAAAATAATTAAAATTTAACTGTTAAATTCTTTAATCTATGTTAAGATGCTCCCAAGTCACTGGATTGTAACTAAGAAGCGAAAAATAACTTGCCCTAGCCTGACATAGAAGAAAAACACAAATCCATAAACTTAATTTTGTCACTTTTTTAAACTAAACAATTCATCACATGTTACATCTACTAAAAAATGAATTACATGATTTTCAATGTTACAAACTTAAAAACATTCTAACTTACCATACCTTAAACAGTGAGCCCCAATAGTGCATTTGATGATGTTTTTTAAAGATTAATAACTAGAGAATAGGCAAACTTATTATTAGGAGCCGAAATCAATAAACATCAATCAGAAAAGAAAAATAAATTCCTAAATTTTAATTCAAATCATATAGTATGTTAGTATTATACATTACTATAAATTATCTGCCTGTATCCAGCTATTATAATGTCCACTGAGATTAGATAAGAAAAAATGTTAATAATATTCACAGATTCCCTATACTGAAATGAAATAACTGAAAATGTGCCTGTTTATTACCCAACTACAAAGGTCCCATCCTGGAAGGTGTGATTCTACAATAGGCAATTGTGTTAATTTTATGACCCTACTCTCTGAAGTCAACTACACAGAGATCACAAGGCAAAATAAATCTTTAATCTTGGCATTAGTGACAGGCAATACAGAACTGCACATTTTGAACCACTGAGAACTGCACATTAAGAACCACCAAGAACCACTCCTTCTACATGAGTCTAAGTCAGTAGTCATCATTGTTATACTGTTCATAATTCCAACTGCTTAAACATACGGTTCAGTATTTGATGTTACCTTTTTAGCATGTAAAAACTTACAAAAATTGAAGAAGCAAACAATATTCAGTATTTTTTTTGGTCCAATTGCAAGGATAAAGTTTAACTATAAGCTACTATAAACTCTAACAATATTTTAAATTTGGTAACTTGTAAAATTTTACAAAAACTAAATATTAAATTATAATCTATCAACTTCAATATGTTCTGTTCAGAAGATAATTTCAATTGAACTATGTTACGTTCTTAAAGCAGGGAAAACAATATAAAATTGGAAATTTAAATTTAAATTTGTATATACCTGCAGGTGTTTATTTTCACTTTCATTACAACCTTCTTCCTCTTTTTCTGTTGTCATTTCTAAGTCTAGTTCTGCTGAAAAATCTATATATTTTAATAAAATGGACAAATCAGAATGGTTAGATAAAAGCTATAACCTTCATAAAGATAGAAAACAATATCTTATCAATTAAGAGTTTAAATTAAACTTAATCTTTAGCTGAATATTTAATTTAAGAAATACTTTTAATTAACAAAAATTTCAGCAAACCATTTGGGAAATACTAAATGTCACTAGGTTAAAGGCATACAAACATCTCAAAGAATCATTCACAAATTCACCCACCTAATATCAATGAATAAAACAATCAGAAACAAATTTTAAAATGCAGCAGAAAGAGGGGCACCTGGGTGGCTCAGTGGGTTAAGCCTCTGCCTTTGGCTCAGGATATGATCCCAGGGTTCTGGGATCAAGCCCCGCATAGGCCTCTCTGCTTGGCGGGGAGCCTACTTCCCTTCCTCTCTCTGCATGCCTCTCTGTCTACTTGTGATCTCTCTCTCTTTCTGTCAAATAAATACATTTTTTAAAAATGCAGCAGAAAGATATAAAATCACAGCAGACTATTCTTTACCTTGTTGTAGTATCTCTTAAACAACACCCTAAGCTTCAACTACAACATTATTCATGGTTTCCAAAATTACTAGCATTTTTTATGCCTGTATCAGTGTACAACCTTCCTAGGGGTGTATTTCCCTGATGAATGTAAACATTCCTAAAATGTTTTCCTCTACTACTTGACAAATTTCTTCACATCTTATACGACACAGACTGCTATGTAAAGTCATCCTTGATCAAGGCTACCCTTCCTTAGATAAATAGATCTCTTTCTTTGGGGCTACATTAGTACTATACAGATTTTTCTAGTGCATCTTCACCACCTGAACAGTAAGATAGATAGATAGATAGATAGATATTCCTTTTGTTACTAGACTGTATGGGACAATCTCTCTCTTTCTCTTTTTTTAAAAGGGGGGGGGGGGAGGAGAAGAGGAAGAGAGAATTTTGACCAGGCTCCACGCCCAGCACTGAGCCCCACATGGTACTTGATCTCACAACTCTGAAATCATGACCTGAGCCAAAATCAAGAATTGGACACTCAACCGACTGAGCCCCCCTGGAGTCCCTTTATGCGATAATCTCATAAATCATCTCTGTGTAAACACTCTTTATTTTACTCAGTAATTATTTACTTAGTTCCCAATAAGTGCTAGGTACCTGGGTTTAAAGAAGCATGTAGATAAAAGGTGTCAGGAATGGATTTTGTAGAGATAATGCCTGAACTGAGACGGCAACACTGAGGTCAGACAGATTCAAAGGGGTTAGAGGGTGGAAAATGAGGGGAGTATACAAGCCCGTAGTAAGACAAGGGAGAGAAGCACACAACATGGTAAATATCTGTCTAAAATACAGGAATCAAAGAGGAAGACATCACCAGCAGTTCAGAATGCCAGAGAAAAGGGCAGACAGTAGAAAGGGTTGGAGAGTTTAGCAGAACTCAAAATTATGAAAGCTTTATATGTAATTTTAAGATATCTGGACACAAACATATTTTCAGCAATGGTTCACAGTCATATTTGCATTTGAGACAGGTCACTCTCAATGCTGTGGGGAGGGATGAATTTGAGGGGCATTTTAATATAAGATGGGAGATGAATGAGAAGGCACTGATGCAAAATAAAGATGAAGCACACCTGAACTGACAGACTCGTTCTAGAAATATTGAGGATATAAAATTATCAGGGCCAGTACAGAATAAATCTATTCTAAATGAATAAACACACAATCTTGTGTCCTTAGCAACCAACTCTGCTCATTACTTTACAAAAGGCATCAAGTGGGAATTATTCTACATGAACTGTATTAAGTTGCATGTATTTATTTTATAATTTTTCTGTTCCATAACTTCCTGTGTTACAGGAACCTATAGGTGCTTTGTTTTAAAAGTCCTGCTTCTTGGATCCACCAAGCTCATGAGGAAGAAACAGGAGCAAATCACTTGTATAGGTAAATAACTTTGAATTTATTGTCTGTATTCACTACTCTAGGAGATTAATTGAAAATCTTTCTACAAGTAAAGAAAGAACATAAAATTACAGGGGTGAAAAAAGTACTGTACAATTTTTTAGTACCAATCTGATCATATGATTGATGAAAGGCCCTGAGTTAACTGGTACATTAAGTAGAGCACAAATTAGAAATGGTTAATCAATAGACTGAGTATCGGGAGAATATTATTTTTAAATGATATAGTACTCCTGAAAACCAATATTCCACCTATTCATCAAAATTAATGAAGGGGGGCGCCTGGGTGGCTCAGTCAGTTAAACGGCTGCTTTCAGCTCAGGTCATGACTGGGTCCTGGGATGGAGTCCTGCATCGGGTTCCCAGGTCAGTGGGGAGTCTGTTTCTCCCTCTGCCCCTCCTCCCACTTTTTCTCTCAATCTCTCTCAAATAAATAAAATCATTAAGTAATAATAACAATAATAATAATAACAATAAAGGGGCATCTGGGTGGGTCAGTGAGTTAAGGGTCTGACTCTGGATGTCAGCTCAGGTCATGATCTCGTGGTCATGAGATCGAGCCCCACATCAGACCCCATGCTAAGCGTGAAGCCTGCTGCTTAGGGTTCTCTCCCTCCCTCTCCTGCCTTCCCTCCCTCCCTCCCCACTTTCTTGCTCTCTAAAAAAAAATAAAAATAATAAAACAAAGAGATAGAAAATGTGTACATAATTGAGAAGACGGTACTATATAGTAAATTCTCAGTGATTCCCATTATGGCTGGGAAAGCCAATGCTAAAATAAAGTCATAGAGAATATAGGAAATATTCTAATATTTGGCTTGGGAAGCTGCTTTTTCTAGTTACATTGAATATAATTTGACCAATACTTGTGAATTTAAAGCTATAAAAATAAGGCTAAGAAACTTTGTTTTCAATAAGCAATCTTTAGACCTCTACCTAGTATTCCCAGCTGGGCACAAGCATCTAAATATAATCCTGCCACCCACTCTAAAGTAATGCTAAAAAAAGCCTAAAAGAAATTATTTTCTGCTAATTCTTTTTTTAAAAAAGATTCTATTTATTAAAATTTAAAAAATATGTATTTCAGAATTAGTGTCACACTTACTGATAATAAAAATTTTAACATTTAGGGAACCAATACTGTAATTCTATAATTTCCAAAGGAGTTTGATTTGGTAGATCATATCGGTCTTTTAAGGGTTTTTGGAAACAGCTATCAAATCAAAAAATTAAATATCTTTACCAAAAAATGCCATGCCATAGCTTCCGTATCTCATTTGAATAATAAATACCAATATAACCTGTATCTTTGATGTCCAATAGACCTGAGGAGGATTAATACGTGGCTATGATTTACCCCATGTCTAGCACTCCATCTGCTTTCAGTATTCTTTGTGGCGCTGCTGTGATTAAATCTGTTCTAGTGCATATACCCTGAAACCATCTTAAGAGAATTCTCTCGAGTTTCCTGCTCAGCTCCAAAATTCTCAGCTAACGAGCTGTTCTTTTTCCCCTTGTTCCCATCACTGTCCCCTTCCTCAAAAGTAATTACTGAAAAAAAAGAAAAAAAAAGTAATTTCTGGGGACACGTGAATGGCGCCTTGGATTGCACATCCGGCTCTTGATTTCAGCTCCCATCATGATTGAAAGGTCCCTGGATAGAGTCTCACATCTGCCTCCAGGCTTGGAAGCTGGTCTCCTCCAGAGAGGCAGGCAGAGAGAGAGGTGGAAGCAGGCTCCCTGCGGAGCAGAGAGCCAGATGCAGGGCTCAATCCCAGGATCCTGAGATCATGACCTGAGCCCAAGGCAGAGGCTAAACCCACTGAGCCACACACGTGCCCCTCACCATGTGCATTTTTAACAAGGTCTCTGATGATTCAGTAAAATTGGAGAAATTCTGGTCCATACTGAGTTGCTGCCACATTCTGTTACCTTAACTTCACCTTCTAGAGCAAGCCTCACGTTCGTCACTATCAATTCCTCAAAACTGGAAATGTCTTAAAAGTCATTAACTTTCTAAGCTCCCCTGATTCCCTTGAACTGGCCCTGCTCTCTTTCTCCTTCCAGTTCTCTTACTTTGCACTCAATGATACTACTTAGGAAGTACCACCGTTTTATAAGCCATTAAGGCACACACACACTTACTGCTGACCAGGACGTAGCTCTGCATAATCTGCCACGTCAGTCCTTAATGTTTGCCCAACTGTGAGGAAAGCAGGAAGGGGGGGTGGAATTATGGTACACTACGCTGACAGGTTTTGGTAGTGGAAACTCACTTGATATTATTCCTGCATATCAAATAGTCTGCTCCTCCTTTTAAAAGAATTGACCTAAAGCTCTTTTTCTTAGGCTTGTAAATTTCTTTTGTTCTAACATGGATATCAAGCAATAACTTCTCCCTTATTTATGTCCAATCCTTCACTTAAACTTGGTCAAAAAAATTAATCATAATTCAGAAGAAGACTGTGAGCATTTTAAATATTGAAATGTACTTCTTTCCATTGTTACATTCCTATTGTAAAATTTACCTGATTTGGATGTTTGTCTTTTCTCCGTTTCTCCTCCTTTCTTAGGAACAGAATGTTTCTCCTTGACAGGAGGCTCCAGAGGTATTGAAACAATAGGATTAGTACATAATGTACATTCCATACAATCTGTAGTTAAAAAATCAAAATAAAAATATAAGTTTTACCTTCAAGAAAGAATATTTTCCCGGAGACTCTAAAATGCAAAAGGGACATATAGTTAATTATATGTATATATGAAAAACAACTAAATTTTCATGCAGTTCGTACTAAGATGAATCCTCGTGCCTGGCTGTGGTTACATTAGGTTTTCATTTTCTGTTTCTAGAGATAGGAAGGTGGCTTAGGACAGTGACAAGACAGAAATATGAACCCATTATAAGTATTGAACAAAATAACCAAATATATGCTCAACAAAACATGCAGTTAGGATTTCAAAAGTCAGATGATGTTTCAAAGGAGCATACCTAATAGAGAAGACTGCACGTATACTGATGTGAACATGCTGACTGATGGGGAGAAAAGCAACTTTTCATGAGAGGAATAAATAATGACCCTGAGAGGACAAACATGAAAGCCAATGGTAGAATGCTACATCACATCCTTAATGCAGTACAGCAGAATCCTTTTTATCATTATACTACAAGCATTAACCATGTTCTTCCATTTGTCATGTAATTTAAGCAGTCCACATTTGTAATGATAGCTCAACTGAAGGCATAATTGAGTTTTCATCAGAGAAAGCATTATGAATTGATTGGCTTGGGTATACATTTGTGGGATAAAGGTTACTAAAAGTACTCATTTTGTCCATACCCATGTGGACTACTGGTTTGCCTACATTTCTTGTATCCTCTAGTTTAGCCATCTTAAAGTTTATGGGTTTTTTATTTATTTATTTACTTTATTTATTTGACACAGAGAGAGAGCACAAGTAGGCAAACAGGCAGACAGAGAGGGAGGGGGAAGCAAGCTCCCTGTTGAGCAGAGAGCCCAATGCGGGGCTCGATCCCAGGACCCCAAGACCATGACCCGAGCTGAAGGCAGAGCCTTTAACCCACTGAGCCACCCAGGTGTCCCCATCTTAAAGTTTCTTGATCCACTCATGCAAGAAGGTATATAAAACACATCTACGAAAAAATGTACAATAAGCTTTCAATATGGAAATATGACTATCAAAATGGAAGAATGCTATTTAATTGCCACAGAATACTTAGGCACTGAAAAACTTTTGTATTTCAGAATCAGTGTCGTACTTACTGATACTAGCAATTTTAGCATGTAGGGAACCAACCCTATAAGTACTTTTGTTTCCAAAAGTAGTTTGATTTGGTAGACAAGGTCAGGGTTTTTTTCTTAATTTTTTATTTCTTTTCAGAGTAACAGTATTCATTGTTTTTGCACCACACCCAGTGCTCCATGCAATCCGTGCCCTCTATAATACCCACCACCTGGTTCCCCCAACCTCCCACCCCTTGCCCCTTCAAAACCCTCAGATTGTTTTTCAGATAGTTTGTTTTGCATCGTCTCTCACGGTTCACCTCCCCTACCAATTTCCCTCATCTCACTTCTCCACTCCATCTCCCCTTGTCCTCCATGCTATTTGTTATGCTCCACAACTAAGTAAAACCATACGATAATTGACTCTCTCTGCTGGACTTATTTCACTCAGCAGAATCTCTTCCAGTCCCATCCATGTTGCTACAAAAGGTGGGTATTCATCCTTTCTGATGGAGGCATAATGCTCCATAGTGTATATGGACCACATCTTCTTTATCCATTCATCCATTGAAGGGCATCTTGGTTCTTTCAACAGTTTGGTGACCATGGCCATTGCTTCTATAAACACTGGGGTATAGATGGCCCTTCTTTTCACTACATCTGTATCTTTGGGGTAAATACCCAGTAGCACAATTGCAAGGTCATAGGGAAGCTCTATTTTTAATTTCTTGAGGAATCTCTACAATGTTCTCCAAAGTGGCTGCACCAACTTGCATTCCCACCAACAGTGTAAGAGGGTTCCCCTTTCTCCACATCCTCTCCAACACATGTTGCTTCTAGGCTTGCAAATTTTGGCGATTCTAACTGGTGTAAGGTGGTATCTTGATATGGTTTTAATTTGAATCTCCCTGATGGCCTGTGATGATGAGCATTTTTTCATGTGTCTGATAACCATTTGTATATCTTCATTGGAGAAGGGTCTGGTAGCATTTTCTGCCCATTTTTTTTATATTACAGCATGGTACTGGCATAACAGACACATAGACCAGTGGAACAGAGTAGATAGCCCTGATATGGACCCTCAACTCTATGGTCAAATAATCTTCCACAAAATAGGTAAAAATATACATTGATAAAAAGACAGTCTCTTCAATAAACGGTGCTGGGAAAACTGAACAGCTATATGTAGAATAATGAAACTTGACCATTCTCTTACACCGTATACAAAGGTAAACTCAAAATGCATAAAAGACCTCAACGTGAGACAGGAATCCATCAGAATCCTAGAGGAGAACATAGGCAGTAACCTCTTCAATATCAGCCACAGCAATTTCTTTCAAGATATGTCTCCAAAGGCAAAGGAAACAAAAGTGAAAATGAACTTTTGGGACTTCATCAAGATCAAAAGCTTCTGCACAGCAAAGGAAACAGTCAACAAAACAGAGAGGCAACCCACAGAATGGAAGAAGATATTTGCAAATGACAGTACAGACAAAAGGTTGATATCCTGGATCTATAAAAACTCCTCAAACTCAACACACACAAACAATCATATTTTAAAAATGGGCAGAAGATATGAACAGATAATGTCAGTTTATACAGGGTTTTTCAATCAGCAATAATATCAATAAATTACCTATGTTAAAAAAATAAAAAGCTATAGCTTCCGTATCTCATTTAAATAATGAATATCAATCTAACATATATCTTTGATGTCCAGTAGACCTGAGGAGGATTAATACGTGGCTATGATTTACCCCATGTCTAGCACTCCATCTGCTTTCAGTATTCTCTGTAGAGCTTCTGTGATTTAATCTGTTTAGAGCAAATACCCTCAAGCCGGCTCAAGTGAATTCTCTGGAGTTTCCTCCTCAACTCCAAAATTTCCCAGCTAATGTGCCCTTCCTTTTTCCATCATTCCTGTCACTGTCCCTCTTCTCCAAAAGTAATTCTGGGGGTGCCTGGGTGGCAGCGGATTTGCCATCCAACTGTTGATTTCGGCTCAAGTCATGATGGCACCGTCTTGGGATTGAGCCCCGCATCGGGCTCTAGTCTCAGAAGTGAACCTGTTTGAGGCATCTCTCTCCCTCTCCCTTTGCCCATCCCCCTAATCACTCACTGTCTCTCTCATTCTCTCTCCCTAAAATAAATAAAGAAAGAAATCCTTAAAACAGAATTATTTCTGGATCTATGGTCTTGATTGTTCTGCTTTTACACCCATTTTACTAGGGTTCATCTTCACCATTTCTTTCCTCTTTATTTAGCACTAGTATCTCACATCTATAATCTCTCTTTCTGCATGTCCTTGCTCCCCTCTAGCTAAAAACATGCTCACAAATAAAAACAAAATAATACTTCTCCTTGATCCCATGGTGTCCTGAACTATACACTGGCCCTTCCATATCTCTCTACAGAAACCCCTTGCTACAGAGCACATGACACAGGGACCACAGACATTGGCATCACCTGAGAGGTCAGAAGCAGAATCCCAGACCTGCTGCTCACAATCTGCATTTTTAGTAAGGTCTCTGATTACTAAAGTTGGAGAAATTCTAGTCCATACTGTGTCTGCTACCACATTCCTTTACCTTAACTTCACCTTCTAGAAATAAGCCTTATGTTCATCACTATCAATTCTTCGAAAGTGGAAATGTCTTAAAAGCCATAAGCTTTCTAATGGACTTTTTATCATGGCTAAAGTTTCCTTGATTTCCCCCGAACTGACCTTCCTCCCTTCTTCCTTCCAATACTCTTACTTTGCACTCAATGATACTATTTATGAATTTTTATGCCATTAAGATACACACATAGCTCTGCATCATCAACCAGGGAAGTCCTGAATGTCTTCCCAAAAATGAGGAAAGAAGTAAGAGCAGGAAAATTTTGGTTTCCTACTCTAACAAGTTTTGGTACAGGAAGCTCACCTGATATTATTCTTGCAATTCAAATAGTCTGCTCCTCATTTAAAAGAATTATTTTGGTGGGGTTATGGGCATTGGGGAGGGTATGTGCTATGGTCAATGCTGTACAGTGTGTAAACCTCGAGATTCACAGACCTGTACCCCTGCAGCTAAGAACACATTATACGTAAATAAATAAATAAATAATATTAAAAAGAAAATAAAAAATAAAGAATTGTTTTACTTTACCACCTTCCACTTTAAGAGCTGCTTATTGTCCTTCATTTACTCCCTGTATTCTTGACTTTCATTTTTTAAAATTTATTTTTTATTTATTTTCAGCATAACAGTATTCATTATTTTTGCACCACACTCAGTGCTCCATGCAATCCATGCCCTCTATAATACCCACCACCTGGTACCCCAACCTCCCACTCCCCGCCCCTTCAAAATCCTCAGATTGTTTTTCAGTATCCATAGTCTCTCATGGTTCACATCCCCTTCCAATTTCCCCCAACTCCCTTCTCCTCTCTATCTCCCCATGTCCTCCATGCTATTTATTATGCTCCGCAATAAGTGAAACCATGAGATAATTGACTGACTCTGCTTGACTTCACTCAGCATAATCTTTTCCAGTCCCGTCCATGTTGCTACAAAAGTTGGGTATTCGTCCTTTTGATGGAGGCATAATACTCCATAGTGTATATGGACCACATCTTCCTTATCCATTCATCCGTTGAAGTGCATCTTGGTTCTTTCCACATCAGTCACTCTTTTTATCCTTTCCACTTATTTCCTGATGATCCTTTGGTCTTAGAGTATCTTGAAATGGAGCCACTAATTAATCTCCTTTGTGGCACCCTCAATTTCATCTGTTACTGACACTGACACCTGATAAGACTTCAACTTATCTCCTTTTCAATCTTTCTCTTCTTTATCTCTAATTCAACAGGTGATTTTCTTTGGATATTTAAATATATCAGTGTTCCCATTTTACATCAGTATTTTATCAAATGACTTTTTAATAAAATACAATTCTTACCTTCTGCTTGTTCATTTAATGTACTTGCCCCTTTCTGAAATGCATTTCCAGATAAATGAACGTATGTTTCTGGAAGACTCTCAGAATTACTCTGTTAAAATGAACAACAAAAATGAGTTGCATAAAGATTCCCTAATCCTTTCCTAAGAAAATATCTGAATTTCCTACTTTAATAGTAATCAGACTCACAAATAAGAAAAGCAAAACATTTGAAAAACTCATATATGCTTTCTAAATTAAATATAATGTTTAATCTTCATTTGACCACTGGCTGTAAACTGAACATCAAATGCCAGAGTAAATATTTTCTTGGACAGAACACTGACTTATATGTACATTTCCACAGGAACTAACAAAACACCTAACTCTCCTTTGCATTCCCCACCAAAATAAAAGGATATTAAAAATATGTATTAAATAAATTCTTTAATAAGTATATTTGCTACAAATTTAAACTGTTCCTAACAACAGAACTTTTTTCCATGTTAAAATAGGACACTTGACATAAGAAACCTTGGAGTAGATCATGTTGAGTATAAAGAGAACAGTGTGGTAACTGCTGCTTCGTTTGGATAAACAAAGGCTTGGAAACTTTATTGACAGGATAATGGTTAAAGGCAATGGCAAAGTAGGAAGAAAAAGTTTTCTTGAAATTATGTTTAAATAATAGCAAAAAGTTTTATATATAGGTATGAAACTCTCCAAAAAGTAAAATAAGCTTTCATAAGGGAATAATAAGAACATTTATTTATTAATTACCTAAAAGGTACCAGGCACTTATTTTAGTATACCCATTTTCATTTATACAAACAACAATAATACCAATGGTTATGACAATGGGGTGGATCTTCCTGCTTCCTGGGCATTCCAAGACATTAGAGTGAAATGATGAACAGGTGTGATCCACGGTTCTGTCTGTCTAGAATGTCTAGAAGGTCTCCAAGACCTTCATACAACTGGTCCTTCTCATCCTTTACTTGGCAGTTCTTGCCACACTCAAAGAGATTGTTTCTGACCAACAAAATTCCATACGTGTTCTCATCCCCATTCTAACTGCAAACTCCCCCACTATTCCCTAACCTAACATTTCCATTTTCTTTATATGAATCACTAACAGTGACTTACAGTGGGTTGTTGTTTCCTCATTTTTCTGCTTCAACCACTACAGCCTAACCCCTCAACTTGTACAGGCTGGTACATAGCTAGTATTCAATAATAAATGTATTTAAGGTCAAAACACTTAAAATAATCTCACTGAGGGGGAATCTATATGGATCAGTCAGTCAAGCAACTGACTGTTGATTTCAGTTCAGTTCATGATCTCAGAGTTGGGAGATTAAGCCCCATGTTGGGCTTCATGGTGAGCATGAAGCCTACTTGGGAATCTTTCTGTCCCTCTTCTTCTGCCCCTCCACATCCTCCTCACATGCTTGCTCTCTCTCTCTTTCTCTAAAAAACAATAACAAGCTCACTGAGAAGGTCTCAAGCACCAAGTCACTATACTAGGTATCGATCCTTGCACAATGCAAGGGTTAAGGGCATTGATAGCCATGCAGTCCAAACTCCACATATAACTTTGGATTCCCCCAAAACTTTACTAATCTCCTATTGAATTTCCTACTTCAAAAGCAGTTCGACTTAAAAACAGCAGAAGTGTATATTAAAAACCAAAATATTGAAATAGAAGACCTTTTATCTCTAGAATAGAGATCATTAGATCTCTAGATCTAATCTACTTCTTAATCCTCATTTGACCATTGACTCTGTAAACTGAGCACAGAAGGTCAAAGTAAATTATAACCTAATGATGAACTTACCAATAACGTAAAGTCAATTAACACATTTTGTATGTCCTATATATTATATACTGTACTCCTACAATATAAACTAAAGAAAAGGTTATTAAGAAAACCATAAGGAAGAGAAGATACATTAACAGTACTGTAGTGTATCCAAAAAAAAGTCTGAGTGTAAGTAGACAAGCAATTCAAACCCTTCTTGTTCAAGGGTCAACTGTATACTTATGCAATGTCACTGAAATTTAACATAGCCCAAATTAGAAATCCACCTGCCCATTCTAACTTTCCCCTTCTTTTCTTGACACTACTGCCATTTATTTTATTGTCCTTCAGAAATCTTCACAATTCAAAAAAGTGTCCTCGATATTTAGTAAATCACTAAATACTGCTGTGATCATTTTTGTCTGGTATTTCTATAGTGCCCTTAACAGTTTGCAAAGTGTTTTCACATTTGTTCTTTACACATACCTGAGAGGTAGGTATTAGAACCATTTTTATGAATGAGGTCTGTGACCTTCAAACAGGTTAAACAAGTTTTTCTGGGATCCCACAGCTACCAAGTGACAGAACCTGGGTGCCACTGTATCTTTTGACTTCAAACATGGTGCTTGCAGCACTGTGTAGCACCTACCTGTGCTAAGAGATCAGGCCCTTTTTACCTCCTTCCATAGCCCATCACCTTAGAAAAGGTCATCATTACTTTACACTCATGCTTCTACAAGTATGGTTGCCACAAAGATACTCAAGGCATACTATTTTAACTATCCAAAATAGTTTTTACCTATTCAAAACACCACTAGACCAGCGATGCCTGGGCATTTCTGGGATTTAGCCCCACATGACAGCAGGGAGCCTGCTTCTCCCTTGCCCTCTGCCCCTCCCCCCACTCATGATCCCTTTCT
The DNA here is from genome assembly GCF_030435805.1 of Mustela lutreola. Taxonomy (NCBI): domain Eukaryota; kingdom Metazoa; phylum Chordata; class Mammalia; order Carnivora; family Mustelidae; genus Mustela; species Mustela lutreola. The sequence goes on along the minus strand of NC_081297.1, from coordinate 11,921,017 downwards.
CTCTCTCTCAAATAAATAAATAAAATCTTCTAAAAAATAAATAAACAAAACACCACTAAACCAATAATACCACTAATACCATTATATTATTGTAGTTTTTATTATAATCCCAATACTCTTTGTAAATTTACTTAACAATCCAAATAAAATAGTTTCAGGGCGCCCCAATGGCTCAGTTGAGCTCTGTGCTCAGACTGGAGTCTGTTTCAGATTCTCCCTCTCCCTCCCACTCACTCACTCTCTCTCTCAAATACTTAAATAAACTAAATATTTAAAAAAATATACATATACATATGCATATCATACATATAGATAGACAGATAGATAGATGATAGATAGATAGATAGATGATAGATAGATAGATGATAGATAGGTAGATAGACTTTTAAGTCCCAGGCATTATCTTTTCAAGTTCCAAGTTGTAAAAAACTAAAAATCCGAACTCTCTAGATCTCATTAGGGGTTTTGCACATCCATATACACCACAGAATCATATATATGGCCATAAGCTGGCCTGAAGTAATTCTTTGGTTATTCAGATAACTTAATTTCAAAACACAAGCTAATTCCTTATCACGTCTAAGCCTCCGTTTTCTGCAATACTACTACACAGCTTTCATTAGGTTAAGTTTGTAAAATAATAGAACTGTATTATGCTGGATTATTATATTTAGCACATAAATATTTTATCAATTACATGTAAAAAGTATAAGGAAATAGGTTTTATGGGCAAATGCAGAGATGAGAGAGTAACGTCTAAGCATCCCTTTTACATTTTAACATCATTCCATGCTTTGATTTTAAAATAATAATAAAACAGTACCTCAGAATCACAAGGTGGTTCTTCAGTTTGTTCTGTGAATGCTAATGCTGACAGCGTAACTATAAAATACAGTCACAGATACATTAATGAGAACATGTATTATGAATTTTAAATGTGTATACAAGCCTATCCCCCTTCATGATTACTTCAATAAAATAAAAGTAAAAGCAGTAAAGATTTTCAGAGGGTTGAAGTATTTTCAGGAAGAAAAAGCTGGTAGCAGTCGGGATACTTAAAATGAAAGACAGCATTGGGAGGGAGACAAACCATAAGTGACTCTTAATCTCACAAAACAAACTGAGGGTTGCTGGGGGGAGGGGGTTTGGGAGAAGGGGGTGGGATTATGGACATTGGGGAGGGTATGTGCTTTGGTGACTGCTGTGAAGTGTGTAAACCTGGTGATTCACAGACCTGTACCCCTGGGGATAAAAATATATGTTTATAAAAAATAAAAAATTAAAAAGAAAAAGAAAGACAGCAAAAAGAATAAGAAAAATATCTTAAAGAAATGGGTAACATAACTGGATCTACATACTGTGATATTTTCTATACTAGCATTTAAGCCTAGAAAAAAATGTATGGATGTTCACTAACTTACCACGTCTATCATTTTTATCTGCCCTGTCAGCAGAAGTCAAACAGTCATTAATTGTTTGCGCTTGTGGAACACTTTCAGTGATACGATCGTCCTTTGTTCCAGTTGCTGGCCTCTCCTCTCCTTCCTATAAAAACAACAAAAACCAAAAACCCAACTTCAGAAAACATCACATCAATTCACGTGCTCACCCACTCACTCAGAAAGACAAAGGCTTCTGTCAAGTCATAGGCACTATCTTTGGAGAAAAGAGACTGCCATATATACTAGTAGGGGTAGAGATGGACAAAAACAAGAACAGAAGAGTATCATTTACTAGTTTGACAGGTGAAGTGAATAAAGCACAGTGAAGGCACAAAGGGGAAAACAGTTGTATATGGGAAGCTCAGGAAATGCTGCGAAGTTGGGCTGTATTTTGAGAGAGAGACTACACAAAGACGGTGCAAAGGGCATTCTAGAAAAGGTAGAATGAGCAAAAGGACGACGTATGGAATAACACAGTAAGTGACGAGAGCTACAGAAGGTGGCAAAACTGGAACACGATTTTGGGGTGTGGGATAGAGAGATGGAATTGGAAAATCAGGACTGAAACCAAAAAGGCAAGTGTCATGCAGGAATATGAACTTTCTCCTTCAGGTAATGGATAGCCACTAAAGAAGCAGAGGAGTTACATCACCAGAAATATATTCTAGAAAGGTCACTCTGACAGCAATGTAGAGATGAACATAAAGGAACCCAAAGGACACCTGGGTGGCTCAATGTGTTAAAGCCTCTGCCTTCGGCTCAGGTCATGATCCTGGGGTCCTGAGATCAAGCCCCAATCAGGCTCTCTGCTCATCGGGGAGCCTGCTCCCTCCTCTCTCTCTGTCTGCATCTCTGCCTACTTGTGATCTGCCTGTCAAATAAATAAATAAAAGAAAGAAAGAAAAAGGAGCCCAAGCCAGAAGAGGATTTCAAAATTATAGGTGAGAGAGGGAATTATAGTAAGATATGAAAATGGGAAGCAGGTACAAAATAATGAATGCAGAGAGTGACTAAATGTGGTGATTTTATTTAAATATTTTTTAAAGGTTTGATATGTATTTGTCAGAGAGGGAGAGAGCACAAGCAAGAAGAGCGGCAGGCAGAGAAATCAGCAGACTCCTCGCTGAGCAAGGAGCCCAACGAGGGACTCAAGCCCAGAACCCTGGGATCATGTTCTGAGCTGAAGGCAGATGCTTAACCGACTGAGCCACTCAGGTGCCCCTTTTTCTAATTAAATTCAATTAATTAACATATAATGTATTATTTCAGAGGTAGAGATGTGATGATTTTTTTCTAAAAGATTTAATTTATTTCTATTTAAAAGGAGAGGGTGTGTATGCAGGTGGAGGGGCAGAGGGAGAGGAAGAGAGAGAATCCTCAAGTAGACTCCCTACTCAGTATGGGGCCCGATCAGGGCCTTCATACCAGGACCCTGAGGTCATGACCTGAGCAACACCAACAGTCAGATGCTTAACTGAGCAAGCCACCGAAGTGCCCCTGGATGTAGTAATTTCAGGGAAGTTTGGAGTCCAGGATTTTTCTACTTCAGTGTTTCAGTGGTGCTATCTACTAGGATGGGGAAAACAAATGACAGAGCAGATTACAAAAAGTCAGGGAAGAAGAAAGGGTCAGAAACAATGTCTTCAACCTGGGACATACCAAATTTGAAGCACCCAGGAGACTTTTTTTTTAAGATTTTATTTATTTATTTATCAGAGACAGAGAGTACAAGTAGAGGGAGGGGCAGGCAGAGGGAGAAGCAGGCTCCCCAACTGAACAAGAAGCCCAATGCAGGACTCAATCCCAGCACCCTGGTATCATGACCTGAACCAAAGATAGATGCTTAACTGACTGAGCCACCAGACATCCTGAAGCACCCAGAAGACTTATGAAGAAAGTTCTAGACAAATACATTTGGAGTAGGAAAAATGACATTACTCATAATGTTAAAAAGATAAATATTGGGTGCCTGCGTGGCTCTGTGGGTTGAGCCTCTGCCTTCAGCTCAGGTCATAATCTCAGGGTCCTGGGATCGAGCTCCACATGGGGCTGTCTGCTCAGCAGGCAGCCTGCTTTCCCCCTCTCTCTCTCTCTCTGCCTGCCTCTCTGCCTCCTGCCTCTCTGTCAAATACAAGCATAAAAATCTAAAAAAGAAAAGATAAATATATATACTAAATATAGATATACTAAAATATACTAATCTGATATGATTAAATAATGTAAACCTACACAGAACTCTTGAAATTTTCAGAATAAAAATAAAAGCAGGGAGGAAAAAACCCATGGGATCCAATATTTCAATTATATACTTCAACATTAGTTTCAAGGATACAAAATATATTTTTATTAGCATAGGCAAGTTAATGGGCGCCTAGGTGGCTCGGTTGGTTAAGCATCTGATCCTTGATTTTGGCTCAGGTGACGATCTCAGGTTTATGAGACTGAGTCCCACATCATGCTCCTGCTCAGCAGGGAGTCTGCTTCTTTCCCTCTCTCTTCCTCTCCCTCTGTCCCTCCACCCCCAACTCTCTCTCTCCCTTGCTCTGAAATAAATAAATCTTTAGAAAAAAATATATAAGCAAGATTCATTTCTGTAATGAATACCAAAACCCCATCCCCCTTGAAGACTCTTAACTATAGAAAAGAACCTGAGGGTTGCTGGAGGGAGGTGGGTTGGGAGTGGGAGGATTACGAGGGAGTGGAATAACTGAGTGATGGACATTAAAGAGGGTACTTGAATTAATGAGCAGTAGGTGTTGTACACAACTGATGAATCACTGAATTCTACTTCTGAAACCAATAATACAGTATATGTAAAATAAATGGAATTGAAATTTCAAAAATGTTTAAATACTTTCTTTACCAAAGTAACCTAAAATAAAATTTATTCCTAGGTAATTGAAAGTATTATTGAAAAAAAAAACTAACATTAAGAAATGTTAACTATTTAATTATTTTTAAAATGTATATGCATGATTTACATTTGCATTAATATCTCTTACAGGAGGAAATATTAAAATTTAGTTTTTAGTAGTATCTTAGTTAGGTAAGTTGGAATTGCAAACAATTTAAGTTGCTTCTGTTTGCCAAAATGCTAAAGACAGGGACACCTAGGTGCCTCATTCGGTTAAGTATCTGCCTTTGGCTCAGGATTCTAGGATAGAGTCCCACATTGGGCTCATTGCTTAGCATGGAGCCTGCTTCTCCCTCTGCCTGCTGCTCCCCGCATGTGCAGTCTCTATCAAATAAGTATTTTTTGACAAGTGATTGTTTAAATTTAGTTCCTTCCAGAAAAGAGAAAAAAAAATCATCATATACCTTGTGGGGCATGATTCATGAACAAAAACCACACACACAAAACAGAAAGTCATAACCAAATATGTTGACAGTGGAGACAGAAAGAGATGGACTGAAACAATAGACACTAAAGTTTTCTGCAAGGAAAAATTAGGGTAGGAATAAGTCATTAAAAAAAAAAAAGCTTTGGGGGGAAAGGAAGAAAAAAGGAAAAATATAAGACATGACCAATCAATCAAGCATGAGTGTAAGACAAGAAAAAAAGGAAAAATGTAAGTTAAAAAATGATATGTAGAAAAAACATACTTTTCAGTATATGTAAGTGTGATTATGGATATACCATAAACAGAAGTCTCTTAAAATTTTTCAATTACATATTATAAATATATGTATATATTATAAACACATATAAAACAGAGGTTTTTTTCAGAGTATATCCCTAATACTACTGACTTTTCTCACTCTACAATTATTTATTTATAAATACTATAGTAAAAAATTTAATTTTTTGGCTATAAAGTAAATTGCTCAATTAGTGGCCATCTATCACTACCTGAAAGCCATAATTATCTCTCAAGAGAAAAAATAGAAAATGAAATGTTTCTAATACATCATCTTTCACATGAAGAAAGAATTGGTAATAAGAATTCTAAGGAGAAATATATACATTGAAAGGATGTATCTAATGGGACACAAATGGGGTTAAAGAAAAAAAGTTGAGGAATTTTTATCAAAAAAATTTTTAAATTTAATTTTGTGTGTGTGTGTTCCAAAATTCATTGTTTATGCACCACACCCAGTGCTCCATGGAAAAGATATCCTCCTTAATACCCACCACCAGGCTCAACCAACGCCCCCCACCCACCTCCCCTCCAAAACCCTGTTTGTTTCTCAGAGTCCACAGCACTCATGGTTTGTCTCCCCCTACTATTTCCCCCAACCCACTTCTCCTCTCCATCTCCCAATGTCCTTCATGTTATTCCTTGTGCTCCACAAGTAAGTGAAACCATATGATAATTGACTCTCTCTGCTTGACTTATTTCACTCAGCAGAATCTTTGCCAGTCCAGTCCATGCTGATACAAAAGTTGGGTATTCATCCTTCCTGATGGAGGCATAATACCCCATTGTATATATGGGCCATATCTTCTTTATCCATTTATCTGTTGAAGGGCATCTTGGTTCTTTCCACAGTTTATCAACTGTGGCCATTGCTACTATGAACGTTGGGGTACAGATGGCTCTTCTTTTCACTATACTTGTATCTTTGGGGTAAATACATAGTAGTGAAATTGCAGGGTCATAGGGTAGCACTGTTTTCCAAAGTGGCTGCACCAACTTGCATTCCCACCAACAGTGTAAGAGGGTTCCCCTTTCTCCACATCCTTTCCAACACCCGTTGTTTACTGTCTTGTTGATTTTGGCCATTCTAACTTGTGTAAGGTGGTATCTCAATGTGTTTTTGATTTGAATCTCTCTGATGGCTAATGACGATGAACACATGGAACTGGCACAAAAACAGACACATATCCAAGAAAAAACAATTTGCAATAAATAACTGGTCCACTAAAGATTTATTTAGGCATGAGTATTATAAAAGTCATATTAGAAGAAAAGAGAGAGAGAAAGAAAAAGGAAAAGAAAAGAAAGAAAAGTCATGATACTATAATTTAAAACTCACAGTAAGAATCCTTATCCTTGACCAAATGTCCTATTTCCTCCCTCATGGGAAAGCTTTTTCCAATATAATTTTTTCTGTCATGATACATTTCCCGCCTATTTTTTCCACCTTCCTTATTTAATGGAGTTAAAAAAAATTCAACTTGTCATATTTCTATACAATGGTTTGTTCTGACCAACTTTCCACTTCAAACATAAAATGATGATAGGCAGGCCGCTGTTAAATTTTAAGAGTAATAATACACAAAATTAAATTCAGAGCAGGAAAATTAATTTCACAAGAGAGTACATTACCTTTGTATTCAAACTTAAGTCTTCAACACCTGATGCAAGCCATGAAGCATCATCATCACCAGGTTTAATGGAAATACTTTAGAGCAAAAATACACAACAAAAACAAGTTCATGAAAAAGAAAAACTGAGTTAAAAGTCAGCTATCTACTTATTGAATGAAGTTTCTTGATGTAATTGAACTTTGACCTCTGTTTTTGTTATTTTTTATTTTAATTCCAGTATCATTAACACACAGTGCTGTATTATTTCATGTAGACAATATAATGATTTGGTAATTCCATCACCCAGTGCTCATCACGACAAGTGCATTCCTTAACCTTTAGCTCCTATTTCACCCGTTCCCCCACCCATCCCCCGTCTGGTAACCATCAACTTGTTCTCTATATTTAAGAGTCAGTTTCTTGGTTGTCTGTCTCTCATTTTTTTTTTCTTTGCTCATTTCTATTGTTAAATTCTACATGAGTGAAATCTTATAGTATTTGTTTTTCTCTGACAACTCTGCTTAGCACAATATTCTCTAGTTCCCTCCATTTCACTGCAAATGGCAAATTTTGATTCTTTTCTACGGCTGAATATTCCATTGTGTGTGTGTATATATATATATATATATATATATATATATATATATATATGTCACTTCTTCTTTACCATTCATCTATCAATGGACACTTGGGTTGACTATTGTTAACTATTGCTGTAGTAACCACAGGGGTACATGTATCCCTTCGAGTTAGTGTTTTCGTCTTTTGGGGAGTAAATATCCAATAGTGTGATTACTGCATTGTAGGGTAGTTCAATTTTTAACTTTTGGAAAACTCCATACTGTTTCCACAGTGGCTGCATTACTTTTCATTCCCACCAATAATCAAAGAGGATTCCTTTTTCTCCATATACTTGCTGAGATTGTTAATTGTTTTTTTTTTTTCTTTTAACCGTTCTGACAGGTATGCAGTGGTATCTCATTGTAGTGTTGATTTCCATTTGCCTGAAGATGAGCGATGCTGAGTATCTTCTTAGGTGTCTGTAGGTCATCTGTATGTTTTCTTTGTAAAAATATCTGTTCGTGTCTTCTGATAATTTTTTTCACATTTACTTTTTAAATAATTTTTAATATATTTTTTAAATTTATTTTTAATTTGTTTTCAGCATAACAGTATTCATTATTTTTGCACCACACCCAGTGCTACATGCAATCCATGCCCTCTCTAATACCCACCACCTGGTACCCCAACCTCCAACCCACTCCCGCCACTTCAAACCATTCAGATTGTTTTTCAGAGTCCATAGTCTCTCATGGTTCACCTCCCCTTCAATTTCCCCCAACTCCCTTCTCCTCTATAACTCCCCATTGTCCTCCATGCTATTTATTATGCTCCACAAATAAGTAAAACCATATGATAATTGATTCACTCTGCTTGACTGATTTCGCTCAGCATAATCTCTCCCAGTCCCGTCCATGTTCTTACAAAAGTTGGGTATTCATCCTTTCTGATGGAGGCATAATACTCCATAGTGTATATAGAACACGTCTTCCTTATCCATTCATCCATTGAAGGCATTTGGTTCTTTCCACGGTTTGGTGACCGTGGCCATTGTTGCTATAAACATTGGGGTACAGATGGCCCTTCTTTTCACTACATCTGTATCTTTGGGGTAAATACCCAGTTTTTTATTTATTTTCAGCATAACAGTATTCATTATTTGTACACCACACCCAGTGCTCAATTGGGTGTTTTGGGTGCTGAGTTCTATCAATTCTTTATATTTGTATACTAACCATTTACTGGCTATATCATTTGCAAATATCTGCTCCTATTCCATAGGTTGCCTTCTTGTTGTGTGGATTGATTCCTTCACTGTGCAAAAGCTTTTGATTTTGATGTAGTCCCAACTTGCTCCTGAGTCAAGAGCAGTAAAAGCAAAAGTAAACAGAAACAGACCCAGAAATACAGAGAATTCTGTATCACCAGAAGGGAAGGTGGTGGGAGGATGGACAAAATGGGTAAAGGGGAACGTGAGGTTCAGGATTCCAGTTATAGTAAGTCACAGGGATACAGATACAGCATAGGGAATACAGTCAATGGTATTGTAATAGCATCATGCAGTAAGAGATAGCTATGCTTGTGGTAGGCATGGTGTAACATTCAGAGTTCTTAAATTGTCTGAAACACAACATCACATTATGTGTCAACTATGCTTCAATTTAAATAAATAAACAAACAAATATACACATGTTAAAGAACAAATTTATGTTATTAGTGGGAATACTGTTCCCAGAGAGGTTAAAAACTATAAGATCCAACTTTTTCCCTACACAGGTCCTGCCTTATTTAGGTCTACCTGGACCTTCATAAGCACTGAGATACCCAATAAGAGAGACTGCTATAAAAATAGAGTCCTGGTAGCTGTGCCTCTATTTCCCTATACACCACCTAATATTTTCTTTCTGTGAGCTCTTAGATCACTCTTTTGCAGGGCTCAGTCGTACCCTCCAACCTTTTAAATCTTTAGCCTATGAAAGCAGATTCCCAAAACAAGCATACCTTCAAATGGCCAAGAGTAGGAGCCATGTCCTGCTCCTGGAGGACAAGCTAAACTGAAAGTCATCCATGTAATCATCTCAATGTAGACATGTTGCCAACTACCCAAATGAAGCTCTGTTACTGATCTGACAGCCAGTCCTAGCCCACCAAACCCTATTGTACATGGGAAAGACATCAAAGAATTAGAAAAAGAGGTGGAGTGAGGAGACCCCTACCTTGGGCCATATATCTGTGTGGTTCAGAATCTCCATTCCCCCTTAGATACTCAAGAGGATCTTAGCCAAGATTGGGCTGGAAGTAGATGATATCACATTTCTATGTGCTGTAAAAAGCCTTCCTCATGGCTCAAATGATTTTAAAACCTCTCAACAGCGGGGAGTGGGAAGTCAGGGTACAAGGTGGTGGGTATTATAGAGGGCAAGGATTGCATGGAGCACTGGGTGTGGTACAAAAATAATGAATACTGTTATGCTGAAAAGAAATAATAAATAAATCAAAAATAAATAAATAAATAAGAGAACAAAAAAAAAAACAAAGAAAGAAAGAAAGAAAACCTGAAGTATGCTAGTTCATTCAATTAAACAAATCATCAAAAAAATTGCTCGTGATTCTCTTGAACCCTCTATTTTAATATGCTTTTCTAAACAACTCCCAATATCCTGTGTCCTTCGTTCCTTCCCATGTGTGTGTGTCCTTCATTTCTGTAATCCATCTTTATCTAACTTATCATATGCCCAAATATTCTGACATCTTTTCTAAAATTCTTATTCCTATCCAACCCAGTGTTGTTATTCTTGAAAGTTGTCCTCTCCTGCCAATTCCTTCCTTACGCACCTTCACTGTGTTCACTAGAACAACTCCCCATCTTTCTATTATTAAAACATTCACCTATTAAGATGAGAAAAAAAGGGGAAACCTGAATGTAAATCTCATTTCTGTCACTTATATCCAAATAAGTTACTTTAATCTCTTTTGCATTTCAAATTCTCCATTTAAATAATCACTTGGTGAGGATGTTAAACACAGGTTGTAGTACCAGAAAGTATTTTGATTAGTTCATCTCTAAGATGTCCTAAAATCCTGAAATTCTATGTGCTTTTGATTTTGTCTACAGAAAAACAGAGAATACTTACCTGGCAGAAAGGGAAAAAATGGAATAAAAGAAACGCCAAGAAAAGCAGAGAAGAAAGAAAAAAGAAAAAAAAAACAAGAAAAGATTATAGAAAAGTCAACAGAGAAAAGGAAAAAAATCTACAAAAAAAAAGAAAGAGCTTCAAGATCAAGGGAACTAGCCTAAAGGAAAAAGTAGACTGGAAAGTCAGTAAACAGAGAATCATTTAGAAATATCCTCTAAAGAGATGATAAAATTAATTAACGTATCAAGGTCTACACCTAAATTACATATACATCACTTCTGGAAAATCATTCATCTCAAGGAGAGCAGACATCTCTATATCTAAGAACTTGCCTGATTAGGTCTTGCTTATATAAAAGCTATGTACTATGGCCATAGGTAATGAGAGCCATCCTAAAATCTTTGACAGTAAAAACAAGAGACTAGTTGCCGCTGCACTAATTACCCCTAGTTATCACTAGTTGTCAAATATATTAGGACAAATGCTTGGACTAACCTGGTCTCTTAGGAAAACGCTAAATAAGCAAACACATAACTAAATTTGACTCTCTGAATTGATCTGACTAGGATCTGTACCTTAACCCCAGTGCTGCTGAGGGACAAAAGAATCGGTGTGGGAGTCACGCAGGCTGACAGTCAAATCATGGGTCTACTACTCGTTTTTTTTTTTTTTTACATTAAAGGATTCCTTTATAGTATGATACCCTCCTTAAACAGAAACACAATTCAAACATAAACACACTTGTAAAACTCTTTTTCTCTTAATCAAACCTTCGCTGACTACCACATTCAGCCACTAGCGGCATTTGGATGCAAAGGTTTCACTTGTGCTAATCTGGACAAGCCAAGGCAGAGACTCTGATTTGGAGACTTAACAGACACCCCTGCCAGTGGGCTCCTGCTGCTGTTGCTGCTGCTGCTGCTTCCAGACAGCGCTGGTGGCATCTACTTAGGTTTTCTGCTTCCAGCTTCAGCTGGAAGGTTTGCATATTTGTAGTGGTTTCCAAATGGCCTCTTCACTGATAAAGCCGTTTTTGGTGAAGGCTGAGATTCTGATTTCAGGGCAGCTGGAGCACAGTCTCTTGAAGTCACTTCCAAAGTATCACGTTTGGATTTAGGTTTCTTCTCCTTTTTTTCAACTGGGGATTTTACCTTCACTTCTTTCTTTTTAATTTCTTCCACTTTATTTTCTCCCAGAGTGAAGTTTGCATCATCATCTTCACTCTCCCTAAAAGCAGACTCATCCTCAGACTCTCCACCAGCGGTTCAGAGTCGTCAGCACTACAGCCATCTCTGCCTCCCAAAAGAATCTTCCTCTGTTGTACCACAGCTTTTGATGCTGCTTTTATTTTCCCTTGAGCACTGCACACATCATCTTCCTTGGTAAGCTTATCCAAATCTAAATCATTACTGGCTACACTGCAATCGGAGAGATGGGGAGCCTTAGTCATTGTCCCAATTTCACTGCTGCCACATTTGTTTGGTGCTTGTATCTTTTTTTTTATAAACATATATTTTTATCCCCAGGGGTTATGGACATTGGGGAGGGTATGTGCTTGGTGCTTGTATCTTGAGCCTCTCCCACATCAATGGTGACCGCTGGAAGTTCCTTCACTGATAAAGCTAGTGCCACATCTAAGTCTGGCTGGTAGAGCTCATCACCTAAAGTCATCCTTTTTTAGGGGTTTTCTCTTGTAGTGGGATATCTTCTTTCTGGAGATTCTTCAGTTTAGGGGTTTCCTTATTTCTCATATTAACTCTTTTGGCGTTGTTCTGGGCTTCTTATTCAAAGGTGTGGTTGCGGAAACAAAGTCATCATCGCTGCCAGAATTTTCAAACTGTGAGTAACTGACTAGTTTCTTATGCCTCACCGGGGGCACCATGGCCCCCTCCAAGACTGAAAATTCACAGTGTTCAAGCTCTTGTTAGCAGCAGTGGCGGTTTCTAGGTCTGCTACTATTTAACTATAGAATCATAGGTCAATTAATCAGTGTTCCTGAACCACAGATGACTAATTAATAAAAAAAATAGGCTGTAACAGCACATCTACTTCGTGATGCTATTGTAATGACTATATAAGTAATAAATGTCAAGCACATAATATAGTGCCTAGCACACAGTAGAACTCTCAACAAATGCTTTTATCTGCATTCCCTTGTTAACACAGAATTTGCTAAAAAAAAAAAAAAAAAAAAAAAAAAAAAAAAAAAAAAATCCTACCTGGCTATAATGTCTTCTTCAGAAGACTTACTCTCTGTAAAGAAAAAAGCAAAATACATTTTAAATCAACAACAGAGAAATACAGAATATTCAAAGTCTAAGACTGATGTTGTGTTAAAAAGTATTCTTCGGGACCATACCTGGCAACCACACTGGAGTGAATATTAATTATACTATTGGTAGGCAGTTAACTCGCTAAGAAATCTTACTTTCTCCTCTACATTTACCAAATGGAAGAAAAGAATGGTATTTATCAGAATTTGATACCTACAAGTGGATGTTTATAATGACCACAATTTTTTTTTTAATTTTTTATTTTTTATAAACATATATTTTTTATATACATATATTTTTATCCCCAGGTCTGTGAATCACCAGGTTTACACACTTCACAGCACTCACCAAATCACATACCCTCCCCAATGTCCATAATCCCACCCCCTTCTCCCCAACCCCCTCCCCCCGGCAACCCTCAGTTTGTTTTGTGAGATTAAGAGTCACTTATGGTTTGTCTCCCTCCCAATCCCATCTTGTTTCATTTATTCTTCTCCTATCCACTTAAGCCCCCATGTTGCATCACCACTTCCTCATATCAGGGAGATCATATGATAGTTGTCTTTCTCTGCTTGACTTATTTCGCTAAGCATGATACGCTCTAGTTCCATCCATGTTGTTGCAAATGGCAAGATTTCATTTCTTTTGATGGCTGCATAGTATTCCATTGTGTATATATACCACATCTTCTTGATCCATTCATCTGTTGATGGACATCTAGGTTCTTTCCATAGTTTGGCTATTGTGGACATTGCTGCTATAAACATTCGGGTGCATGTGTCCCTTTGGATCACTACATTTGTATCTTTAGGGTAAATACCCAATAGTGCAATTGCTGGGTCATAGGGCAGTTCTATTCTCAACATTTTGAGGAACCTCCATGCTGTTTTCCAGAGTGGCTGCACCAGCTTGCATTCCCACCAACAGTGTAGGAGGGTTCCCCTTTCTCCGCATCCTCGCCAGCATCTGTCATTTCCTGACTTGTTGATTTTAGCCATTCTGACTGGTGTGAGGTGATATCTCATTGTGGTTTTGATTTGTATTTCCCTGATGCCGAGTGATATGGAGCACTTTTTCATGTGTCTGTTCGCCATCTGGATGTCTTCTTTGCAGAAATGTCTGTTCATGTCTTCTGCCCATTTCTTGATTGGATTATTTGTTCTTTGGGTGTTGAGTTTGCTAAGTTCTTTATAGATTCTGGACACTAGTCCTTTATCTGATATGTCGTTTGCAAATATCTTCTCCCATTCTGTCAGTTGTCTTTTGATTTTGTTAACTGTTTCCTTTGCTGTGCAAAAGCTTTTGATCTTGATGAAATCCCAGTAGTTCATTTTTTCCCTTGCTTCCCTTGCCTTTTGCGTTGTTCCTAGGAAGATGTTGCTGCGGCAGAGGTCGAAGAGGTTGCTGCCCGTGTTCTCCTCAAGGATTTTGATGGATTCCTTTCGTACATTGAGGTCCTTCATCCATTTTGAGTCTATTTTTGTGTGTGGTGTAAGGAAATGGTCCAATTTCATTTTTCTGCATGTGGCTGTCCAATTTTCCCAGCACCATTTATTGAAAAGGCTGTCTTTTTTCCATTGGACATTCTTTCCTGCTTTGTCGAAGATTAGTTGACCATAGAGTTGAGGGTCTATTTCTGGGCTCTCTATTCTGTTCCATTGATCTATGTGTCTGTTTTTGTGCCAGTACCATGCTGTCTTGATGATGACAGCTTTGTAATAGAGCTTGAAGTCCGGAATTGTGATGCCACCAACGTTGGCTTTCTTTTTCAATATCCCTTTGGCTATTCGAGGTCTTTTCTGGTTCCATATAAATTTTAGAATTATTTGTTCCATTTCTTTGAAAAAGATGGATGGTACTTTGATAGGAATTGCATTAAATGTGTAGATTGCTTTAGGTAGCATAGACATTTTCACAATATTTATTCTTCCAATCCAGGAGCATGGAACATTTTTCCATTTCTTTGTGTCTTCCTCAATTTCTTTCATGAGTACTTTATAGTTTTCTGAGTATAGATTCTGTGTCTCTTTGGTTAGGTTTATTCCTAGGTATCTTATGGTTTTGGATGCAATTGTAAATGGGATTGACTCCTTAATATCTCTTTCTTCTGTCTTGCTGTTGGTGTAGAGAAATGCAACTGATTTCTGTGCATTGATTTTATATCCTGACACTTTACTGAATTCCTGTATAAGTTCTAGCAGTTTTGGAGTGGAGTCTTTTGGGTTTTCCACATATAGTATCATATCATCTGCGAAGAGTGATAATTTGACTTCTTCTTTGCCGATTTGGATGCCTTTAATTTCCTTTTGTTGTCTGATTGCTGAGGCTAGGACCTCTAGTACGATGTTGAATAGCAGTGGTGATAATGGACATCCCTGCCGTGTTCCTGACCTTAGCGGAAAAGCTTTCAGTTTTTCTCCATTGAGAATGATATTTGCGGTGGGTTTTTCATAGATGGCTTTGATGATATTGAGGTATGTGCCCTCTATCCCTACACTTTGAAGAGTTTTGATCAGGAAGGGATGTTGTACTTTGTCAAATGCTTTTTCAGCATCTATTGAGAGTATCATATGGTTCTTGTTCTTACTTTTATTGATGTGTTGTATCACATTGACTGATTTGCAGATGTTGAACCAACCTTGCAGCCCTGGAATAAATCCCACTTGGTCGTGGTGAATAATCTTTTTAATGTACTGTTGAATCCGATTGGCTAGTATTTTGTTGAGTATTTTCGCATCTGTGTTCATCAAGGATATCGGTCTATAGCTCTCTTTTTTGGTGGGATCCTTGTCTGGTTTTGGGATCAAGGTGATGCTGGCCTCATAAAATGAGTTTGGAAGTTTTCCTTCCATTTCTATTTTTTGGAACAGTTTCAGGAGAATAGGAATTAGTTCTTCTTTAAATGTTTGGTAGAATTCCCCCGGGAAGCCGTCTGGCCCTGGGCTTTTGTTTGTTTGGAGATTTTTAATGACTGTTTCAATCTCCTTACTGGTTATGGGTCTGTTCAGGCTTTCTATTTCTTCATGGTTCAGTTGTGGTAGTTTATATGTTTCTAGGAATGCATCCATTTCTTCCAGATTGTCAAATTTATTGCCGTAGAGTTGCTCATAGTATGTTCTTATAATAGTTTGTATTTCCTTGGTGTTAGTTGTGATCTCTCCTCTTTCATTCATGATTTTATTTATTTGGGTCCTTTCTCTTTTCTTTTTGATAAGTCGGGCCAGGGGTTTATCAATTTTATTAATTCTTTCAAAGAACCAGCTCCTAGTTTCGTTGATTTGTTCTATTGTTTTTTTGGTTTCTATTTCATTGATTTCTGCTCTGATCTTTATGATTTCTCTTCTCCTGCTGGGCTTAGGGTTTCTTTCTTGTTCTTTCTCCAGCTCCTTTAGGTGTAGGGTTAGGTTGTGTACCTGAGACCTTTCTTGTTTCTTGAGAAAGGCTTGTACCGCTATATATTTTCCTCTCAGGACTGCCTTTGTTGTGTCCCACAGATTTTGAACCGTTGTATTTTCATTATCATTTGTTTCCATGATTTTTTTCAATTCTTCTTTAATTTCCCGGTTGACCCATTCATTCTTTAGAAGGATACTGTTTAGTCTCCATGTATTTGGGTTCTTTCCAAACTTCCTTTTGTGGTTGAGTTCTAGCTTTAGAGCATTGTGGTCTGAAAATATGCAGGGAATGATCCCAATCTTTTGATACCGGTTGAGTCCTGATTTAGGACCGAGGATGTGATCTATTCTGGAGAATGTTCCATGTGCACTAGAGAAGAATGTGTATTCTGTTGCTTTGGGATGAAATATTCTGAATATATCTGTGATGTCCATCTGGTCCAGTGTGTCATTTAAGGCCTTTATTTCCTTGCTGATCTTTTGCTTGGATGACCTGTCCATTTCAGTGAGGGGAATGTTAAAGTCCCCTACTATTATTGTATTGTTGTTTATGTGTTTCTTTGATTTTGTTATTAATTGGTTTATATAGTTGGCTGCTCCCACGTTGGGGGCCTAGATATTTAAAATTGTTAAATCTTCTTGTTGGACAGACCCTTTGAGTATGATATAGTGTCCTTCCTCATCTCTTATTACAGTCTTTGGCTTAAAATCTAATTGATCTGATATAAGGATTGCCACTCCTGCTTTCTTCTGATGTCCATTAGCATGGTAAATTCTTTTCCACCCCCTCACTTTAAATCTGGAGGTGTCTTCGGGCTTAAAATGTGTTTCTTGGAGGCAACATATAGATGGGTTTTGTTTTTTTATCCATTCTGATACCCTGTGTCTTTTGACAGGGGCATTTAGCCCATTCACATTCAGGGTAACTATTGAGAGATATGAATTTAGTGCCATTGTATTGCCTGTAAGGTGACTGTTACTGTATATGGTCTCTGTTCCTTTCTGATCTACCACTTGTAGGCTCTCTCTTTGCTTAGAGGACCCCTTTCAATATTTCCTGTAGAGCTGGTTTGGTATTTGCAAATTCTTTCAGTTGTTGTTTGTCCTGGAAGCTTTTAATCTCTCCTTCTATTTTCAATGATAGCCTAGCTGGATATAGTATTCTTGGCTGCATGTTTTTCTCGTTTAGTGCTCTGAAAATATCATGCCAGCTCTTTCTGGCCTGCCAGGTCTCTGTGGATAAGTCAGCTGCCAATCTAATATTTTTACCATTGTATGTTACAGACTTCTTTTCCCGGGCTGCTTTCAGGATTTTCTCTTTGTCATTGAGACTTGTAAATTTTACTATTATGTGACGGGGTGTGGGCCTATTCTTATTTATTTTGAGGGGCATTCTCTGAACCTCCTGAATTTTGATGCTTGTTCCCTTTGCCATATTGGGGAAATTCTCCCCAATAATTCTCTCCAGTATACCTTCTGCTCCCCTCTCACTTTCTTCTTCTTCTGGAATCCCAATTATTCTAATGTTGTTTCGTCTTATGGTGTCACTTATTTCTCGAATTCTCCCCTCGTGGTCCAGTAGCTGTTTGTCCCTCTTTTGCTCAGCTTCTTTATTCTCTGTCATTTGGTCTTCTATATCACTAATTCTTTCTTCTGCCTCATTTATCCTAGCAGTTAGAGCCTCCATTTTTGATTGCACCTCATTAATAGCTTTTTTGATTTCAACTTGGTTAGATTTTAGTTCTTTTATTTCTCCAGAAAGGGCTTTTATATCTCTCGAGAGGGTTTCTCTAATATCTTCCATGCCTTTTTCGAGCCCGGCTAGAACCTTGAGAATTGTCATTCTGAACTCTAGATCTGACATATTACCGATGTCTGTATTGATTAGGTCCCTAGCCTTCGGTACTGCCTCTTGTTCTTTTTTTTGTGGTGAATTTTTACGTCTTGTCATTTTGTCCAGATAAGAGTAAATGAAGGGGCAAGTAAAATACTAAAAGGGTGGCAACAACCCCAGGAAAATATGCTTTAGCCAAATTAGAAGAGATCCAAAATCGTGAGTGGGGAGAAAGGGGATAAAAAGAGGTTCAAAAAGGAAGAAAGAAAAAAGAAAAAAAAAAAAAAAAAGAAAAGAATTTTTTTTAAAAAAGAAAACACCTAAGAAAAATGTAAAAATATATATATATATATTAGATAAACTAGTAAAAAATCGTTAAAAAAGAAAAAGGTAACAGTTAAAAAAAAAAAATTTTACCCGAAGGCGAGAAAAAAAAAAAATGAAAAAGAAAAAATTAAATTAACTGCAAGACTAAAAAAAATCACAGGAAAAAAGCCATGAGTTCCGTGCTTGGCTTTCTCCTCCTCTGGAATTCTGCTGCTCTCCTTGGTATTGAAACCGCACTCCTTGGTAGGTGAACTTGGTCTCGGCTGGATTTCTTGTTGATCTTCTGGGGGAGGGGCCTGTTGTAGTGATTCTCAAGTGTCTTTGCCCCAGGCGGAATTACACCGCCCTTACCCGGGGCCGGGGTGAGTAATCCGCCCGGGTTTGCTTTCAGGAGCTTTTGTTCCCTGAGCGCTTTCCGTAGAGTTCCAGAGGACGGGAATACAAATGGCGGCCTCCTGGTCTCCGGCCCGGAGGAGCCGAGAGCCCAGGGCCCCACTCCTCAGTGCGCCCTCAGAGAACAGCGCCCAGTTACTCCCGTCTGCCTGACCTCCGGCCGCGCTCCGAGCTCACCGAGCCTGGGATCGGTTCAAGGTAACACGGAGCTGCGAGCTTACTGTCGGCTCTGTCTCTGTAGCCGGCTTTCCCGTTCCAATACCCGCAAGCTCTGCGACACTCAGACACCCCCGATCCTTCTGTGACCCTGCGGGACCTGAGGCCACGCTGACCCCGCGTGGGCTTCGCCCCGGTTTAGCCTCTGGAGCGATGTCCCTCAGCGGAACAGACTTTTAAAAGTCCTGATTTTGTGCGCGGTTGCTCCGCCGCTTGCCGGGAGCCGGCCCCTCCCCCCGGGGTCTATCTTCCCGTCGCTTTGGATTCACTTCTCCGCCGGTCCTACCTTTCAGAAAGTGGTTGTTTTTCTGTTTCCAGAATTGCTGTTCTTCTTCTCTTCGATCTGCCGATGGATTTTCAGGTGTTTGCAATCTTTAGATAAGCTATCTAGCTGATCTCCGGCTAGCTGAAGCAGTCTCAGCTTGCTACTTCTCCGCCATCTTGACTCCTCCTCCAATGACCACAATTTTAACCAAACCCTTGAGACTGACAGAAAATGGTGTCATTAGCAGAATCATCATCGTAGACTGACAATGTCAGGATTCTTCTGGATTCTTCAGGACTTTCACTATGAGGCGCAGCTAAAAGAGACTATACTTATTTCGCTGTAACACAACAGAACTTCTCCAGATCTCCAGCAGGGGCTGTTAAGTTTGGGGTGAAACACCTCATCACAAAGTTTGGTCTACAGCCACTCTACTTTGCAGCATGGCAAAACATAGCAAACAGACTCTCTCTGGCCTTATTTCCAATTGCAAGGTAAGTATGAATGCTTTTAGTGATTTTAATGATTCTGGTTCTCTTGAGATGACCTATTTTTATTGCTGGAGAGTCTATCTGGATCCACCTCTTAGACCAGAATGATACCAGTGATTTGGCTAGGTAGCAGGATATGATGTCATTGTTCTCAATATTCCCCACTATGTGACAAACGTCTGTAGAAATCACACTTTTTCAGTCTGTAAGGTATATGTCATCAGATCCTACACTGATGAACATAACAAAGGACAAAGATTATCTTGAATCACTATATTCAATTACCTCGGAATTTTAATTTTTTAAAAATTCAAGAAGATATCCACTGTATGGTTGCAACTATATGACATTCTGGTAAAAGTAAAACTTTTTAAATTAGGAGTTAAGGGTTGTAGCAAGGGGAACAGGCACAGCACAGAAAAATTTTAAGGCAGTGAAACTATTCTATGTGATACCACATGATAGATACATGTCATCACACATTTGTTAAAACCCATAGAATGTACAACACCAAGAATGAACCCTGATGTAAATTATGGACTGTGGACAGTAAAGATGAGCTAATATAAATAAAACAATGTACCACTGTGGTTCAGGATGTTAGCAACAAGGAAGGCTACGTGTAGAGGAACATGCGGTAAATGGAAACTCTCTGTACTTTCTGCTATATTGCGCAATGAACTTGAAAATGCTGTAAAAAATAAGGCCTATTTACTGTGAAGGAAAAAAACAAAAGGTATCCATTGAGACTGCTAAGTATTGGTACAAACCAGGTGATTTATCTAGTACTTATGACTTGATTTCCTTCCGGGAACCAGAATTTTGATATATGCTAAGGAGAAGATGCCTACATGATTATCACTTAAAGAAAATTTCAGGCACTGAGTATCTATAAGATTCTTGTATTGGCAGACAACATCTCACACGAGTTGTCATGATTTGATGCTGGAGGAATTAAGTACACACATAGGCAGAGGATTCTTAGAAGCCTGCACTTGGCTTCCTCTAGACTTCACTCCAGGCACCTTTTCTCTGCTGATTTTGCTTTGAATCATTTCACCATAATAAACCACAGGCATGCGTACAAATATGCTGAGACGTGCGAGTTCCTCCAGTGAATAACCAAACCTGGGAGTCATTTTGGGAGCCTCTAATACCGATGCATTATATGCAATTTTTATGATTAAGGTTGATGTTTTAAGACACGATTACAGTTAGAAGGTTATTTCACAGAACACCTTTCCTTGAATCTGTTTTTCTTAGTATTTGCCTGGGAGACTGCTGTATTTCTATATCCATTTGAATAAAGGCATAAAAGGAATAGATGAAACAATGTCAGAAAATAATGTGAAACAAGCAACAATCGTATTTTAATTGGGAAAAAAAAAGAGAATTCTGATGGTTACCAATAGGTCCTACAGTATAAAAGTTCCTATAAAAAAACTAAAAGGTCACATAAATTTTTTGCAACTAAATAGGGCTTAATTCACTTCTATTGTAGTTATGAATCGATAAGGTAACTGGGATAATTATAGAAAAATATATAACTATCATACACAGTATAATAACACACTATTGGTTATAGAGTTTTTTGTTTCCACTCATTTGCTTAATTTCTTATAGAATTAGAAACAGTTCACCTATTAAAGGCAGTTGTTGACAAACTGCTCAAAAACTCAGAAATACTACAGTCAAAATGTAGGATGAGTTATCCACTCCAGCCTGAAAATAGTGGATTTGATCATTAGAGATCAACAAAACTCATTTGGGGGAAAACAAAGTGAGTTCTCTTATATACATAGGTGGTTAAAAACTTGTCAATCTAATTGGCCATATATTCTTGTTAAGGCACAGTTTACCAAATTCTGAAAAAATACAAAAGCATGTCACATTAAAATTTCCGATAATCCAGAAAATGCTTTCAATCTTGGCTAAATATCATCACTAACTCTGTCACTGTGGTACAGCTACAAAGAAATTTACCATAAGAAACAACAAAATATGAAATACATTTTAGATGGGGTAGCCTGTTATCTTTGAAGGAAATATACATATAGTAGAAATGTGTTCCAATAGTGATAGATTCCAAGACAGTTTTCCTTAGTGCTTTCTTTACAGATGAAATTCTTTGGGACTTCATCAAAATCAAAAGCTTCTGCACAGCAAAGGAAACAGTCAAAAAAACAAAGAGGCAACCCATGGAATGGGAGAAGATATTTGCAAATGACAGTACAGACAAAAGGTTGATATCCAGGATCTATAATGAACTCCTCAAACTCAACAAACACAAAACAGACTATCATATCAAAAAATGGGCAGAAGATATGAACAGAGACTTCTCCAATGAAGACATACAAATGGCTATCAGATACATGAAAAAATGCTCATCATCACTAGTCATCAGGGAGATTCAAATTAAAACCACATTGAGATACCACCTTACACCAGTTAGAATGGCCAAAATTAACAAGACAGGAAACAACATGTGTTGGAGGGGATGTGGAGAAAGGGGAACCCTCTTCCACTGTTGGTGGGAATGCAAGTTGGTGCAGCCTCTTTGGAGAACAGTGTGGATATTCCTCAAGAAATTAAAAATAGAACTTCCCTATGGCCCTGCAATTGCACTACTGGGTATTTATCCCAAAGATACAGATGTCGTGAAAAGAAGAGCCATCTGTACCCCAATGTTTACAGCAGCAATGGCCACCACGGTTGCCAAACTGTGGAAAGAACCAAGATGCCGTTCAATGGACGAATGGATAAGGAAGATGTGGTTCACATACACTATGGAGTATTATGCCTCCATCAGAAAGGATGAATACCCAACTTTTGTAGCAACATGGCCGGGACTGGAAGAGATTCTGGAGTGAAATAAGTCAAGCAGAGAGAGTCAATTATCATATGGTTTCACTTATTTGTGGAGCATAACAAATAGCATGGAGGACATGGGGAGTTAGAGAGGAGAAGGGAGTTGGGGGAAATTGGAAGGGGAGATGAACAATGAGAGTCTATGGGCTCTAAAAAACAATCTGAGGGGTTTGAAGTGGCGGGGGGGTAGAGGTTGGGGTACCAGGTGGTGGGTATTATAGAGGGCACGGATTGAATGGAGCACTGGGTGTGGTGCTAAAATAATGAATACTGTTTTTCTAAAAATAAATAAAAAATAAATTTTAAAAAATGATCAGTAAAAGTAGAGATATCAGAAGAAGGCAAATGAAAGAGGATGGAGAGAGACAGCACTAACAAAAATAGTCCAGTACTGACATTTTTTACTGACACAGAATCCCTGGCAAGTGAGAACTAGTATAGTCAGCATATCACCTTATATTTCCTCCTTGATATTATACTAATTTTCTGCAATAAAATACTTAGAAGGGGTCAGTTTCTCCCAAACTGCTGGTCTGTGTAAAATATTTCTGATCAAAATTTAAAATTGTCAAAATACAGCTGCATCGTGATTCCATTTCAGAGATAGGGCCTGACAGTGACTTCCTGCCTATTGCTTCCAGATTGTGGCCCTAGTGTTAATCCAGGAGAATGTACCAGGGACTTGAAGAAAAGCTCAAGTACCTCTAAACAAAAAAGGTAAGAAAGACAACACTTTTCCTCACAGTTGACCCCTAGGTTTTGACAATTATGGGAAAATGTTGGCCACTCTACTCACCAGTCTAGACCATTTCCCCTTGACCCTGTCCAGGTAGATACTGCAGTTAAAAAAAGTTAGGGAAGACCTTACTTGATGTGTTATTTTTCCATATTTGGACACAGAATGTACCAGTCACATAAATAACAGACCTTACAACTCAAAAATGGTTCTTTTACCATTTTTGGTAAGGACTTTTAAAAGTTAAATCCAACTTTTTTTAGTGATTTTATTTGATACAATTAATACTCCATGAAATATTTTTTCAAATTTTTCAACAACATTTCCTCTAATTCCTGATCCTAACTTTCCCCAGCCACTTCTCAGTCTTCTCTACCAATTCTTACACCTCCATCCACACTTTTTATATTGGTATTCCCAGGCTTTGTTCACTGGCCTTCATCTATTTCTATATGTTTTTCATCATGGACAAGCTCAATCTTTGTCCAAGCTATGACTTTGCCTAATAATTCTAATCAGTTTATTTCAAATAAGCACCTCCAAACTTGATGTTCTATCTCCAGCTAGAAACACCTAGTATTCAATTATCCAATTACTAAAAATATACTACATGGATATTCCATCAAATTCAACATATACAGAAAATACCTGGTCTTTCCTATTCCCACTGCACTCCGATAAAGTCCTACTCATTCTTCATGGCCAGTTTAAATGTTAGTGCACAACCTGGAAATGTATGACTCTTCTAAGATTTCTTCTTCCCCCTCCCCTTTTTTAAGATTTTATTTATTTATTTGACAGAGAGACACAGAGAGAGAGGGAACACACGCAGGGGGAGTGGGAGAGTGAGAAGCAGGCTTCCCATGGAGCAGGGACCCCAATGTGGGGTTTTATCCCAGGACCTTGGGATCATGACCTGAGCTGAAGGCAGCTACTTAATGACTGAGCCACCCAGGCATACCCCTCTCTCCTCTTTCTACATTCAATAATCATGAAACTGTATTAACTATACTTCTTTTCTCTCATTGCTTTATATTTCCCCTGCCACTGCCCTACACAAACATGAGCTCCTAACTGATGACTTCCAGAAGAAAAAAAAAAGCCACCAACTAATGTTATTTCTTAAATGAATAAAAAGTTTTTAAGCAAAACAAATGAGAAAGGGGGAACCTAGGTGACTCAGCTAAGCATCTGCCTTCACCTCAAGTCATGGTCTCAGGGTCCTGGGATCAAGCCCCATACCAGGCTCCCTGCTCAATGGGGAGTCTGCTTCTCCCTCTCCTTCTGCCCCTCTGCCCCATTTGTGCTCTCTCTCTCAAATAAATAAAATCTTTTGAAAAGTTTTAAATTTTTAAAAAATCAGAAAGATAAGGCCTAGAAAAAGAACAACATTGTAAATTGAATAAATTGAGCCTCCTGATGTTTTCAGTATAGAGGAGTGAACATTTCATAATGGACTGATACTAGACTAAGGAAATATAAGCGTCCTTTATCTTCCAGTATCTCTACAAGGTTTTTTTCCAAAATATCCTCCACATGAGGAGTGACCAAACCATGGCCACAGGCCAAGTCAGACCAGTCACGTGCCTGTGCCCCCATAAAACTTTATTTACAGAACCAGATGGTTGGCTCTTCTATTCACCTATGTATTGCTACGGCTGCTTTCACACTATAGTGGTATTTGTAGTTGAAAAACCACAGGGCCTAAAATATTCACTATCATGCCCTTTAGAGAAAAAGCTTGGTGATCACTATTTTGTGCCACAACCAGAAGGCCCTAATTCAAATCTAATCTTGTTACCCTTCTGCTTCACATTCTCCAGTGAGTCTCTGCATCAAGTACTGCTGGCTCCCTCCCCAATAACCATGCCATAGTCTTCATTCTTGCTGGAAAACCACAACTTTATTTGGATATTTATTGTCCCAAACACAAAGAAGGTGGCTTTACCCCAGCTTCAAAAGGAAAAAGGATTATTCTAAGCTAATCACAGTACCTGGTTTACCAGTGGCTGGTTTAGGAACAAGCATGTGATATAACCAAGCTTACGAGATGTTAGAGGAAAGTTGCTGCAAGCCGCTGAGTTTTCTTCCTATTTAAAAGAATCATATAGGGGTGCCTGGGTGGCTCAGTTGTTAAGTGTCAGCCTTCAGCTCAGGTCATGATTCGAGGGTCCTGGGATCCAGCCCCACATCAGGCTCTCTGCTCAGCAAGAGGCCTGCTCTCCCTCTGCCGCTTCCCCCTGCTTGTATTCCCTCTCTGTCTGTCTCTCTGTGTCAAATAAACAAACAAAATCTTTTAAAAAAAAGAAAAGAAACATATAAAGAAAAACAGTCCTTCCAGTCCTGGATATTGTCATGTGAGAATATGCCTCTAACTGTTGCTAATTAGACAATCGGGAAAGGGCATAGAAAATGTTGCCAACCTCAAAGCTAAAAAGAGACAACTGGGATCCTGGAGACATCACTGATCCATCAAACCAATTCTGGTTCCTACTGTTTTAGTCCCTGTTTTGTTTGGTTTGCTTTTTTTAGATTTATTTATTTGACAGAGAGTGAACGCATACTAGAGAGAGTGCACGAATGGGAGAATGGCAGAGGAAGAGAATCGTCAAGCAGACTCCATGCTGAGCACGGAGCCCTGTGGGATGTGGGGCTTGATCTCATGACCCATGAGACTGTGACCTGAGCTGAAACTAAGAGTCAATGCATAATGACTAAGCCACCCAGGTGGGCCCGTTTTAGTCACTATTATAAGTCACCTGTTAATTTGCAGCTAAAAGCATTTGACCTGATAAATTTCCCAAGGTCTACAGGGTAAGATCTACACCTTTCCATGGTACTGAAAAACTTTCATTAGCTTGCCTTAGCTAAGTATTCACTCATTCCAACCATTCCCATAGCACACTTTCTGCACCAGCAAAACTGAACTGCTCCTAAGTGCTCCGAAGTTCACTCATACATCTGATCGTCCACACTGCTGTTCCCTCTGCAAAACATGTAATCTCGATGGACGTTCCTCCTGCCAAACATGGTTCTTCTGCTTATTTACCTGGAAAACTTACTACTCAGTCTTCATACTATTGACTTACATATTAAATACCAATAAAAACATAACAATGAGAATTATAAACATTAGGGGACTCTGGCACATACTAAGCATGGAATAAACTAAATAATAAAAATAAAATAGTGAAAATAGAGTAAATAATAAAAATGACAATGATAATAACAAACTTCTGGAGGGCAAGGATTGTGTTTTTTGAATGTGTTTATTCTACATCAGAGTAACAGTAGCTAAAAGACACTTGATAGTTATTTGCTAAGTGAACAAATGAAAATGCGTAAATTGCAAAACCAAACCAACCTACAGTTTTCTTTGATAAAAGTCTACTAAATTAAATGTTTCTTCATACATTTCAGATTGTACAATGCACTAGGTGCCACATCTAGGAAGCAATGGTAGCCTTTTTGTTATTGTGAACCATTTTTGTGCTTTTATTATAATCTGTTGAGCCTCAGTTGCCCCATTTGAATTTTTATTATGATAATCTCTTTACTAATGGCTACAGAGTATCTTGTTCTAACAAAATTACACTATCCTGGGGCGCCTGGGTGGCTCAGTGGGTTAAAGCCTCTGCCTTTGGCTCGGGTCATGATCCCAGGGTCCTGGGATTGAGCCCTGCATTGGGCTCTCTGCTCAGCAAGGAGCCTGTTTCCCTTCCTCTCTCTGCCTGCCTCTCTGCCTACCTGTGATTTCTCTCTGTCAAATAAATAAATAAAATGTTTTTTAAAAATTACACTATCATGACAATTATGCAACAAACAGAAGAAAACATTGCTCTAATAAAGTCAACATATCTCATTCTCTTTTACTAGTGAGAAATTAGTAAATAGTTGTTAATGGTGAGATCTTGTTGATACAACAATATGTAAAACAACCTATGCTTCTCAAGGCATTTCTTTTCTGATTTCTGTACCATAGATGGTCACCTTTAAAGAAAAAAAAAAAAAAAACAGTCTCACTGGTATTGCTGCATACTAGCTAAGTTTTCCAGTTTGTATTTTTTGCCATTTCTTTACGGTACCAGGAATGTATTGTAGAGTTCCCAGTTTTAAGGATAGCTCCTTTTTTAATGAGACAAATCAGTATGTAATAATATTTACTAAATGTAATCCACTTGTAAAAATTAAAAGATCCATTTTCATAACAAGTTCAATTTGTTTTAATATGCTTAAAGAGGAAGTATAAAACATACTAACTTAAAAATCTTTCTCTTATCTACACAAATATATAAGGGATTTTAGGGGTCATGATTATAATAATTTCTTTTCAGACAATAATGCCTTATATTTTAAATTCCCTACAATTAAAATCCTTTTTTGTTATTGTTCACACTGAGGCACTTTTTTTTTTAATTATGTTCAGTAGCCAGCATATACTACATCGTAAGTTTTGGATGTAGTGTTCAATGATTAATTAGCTGTGTATAACACCGAGTGCTCATCACAACACGAGCCCTCCTTAATACTCATCACCCAGTTCCCCCATACCCCAAGCCCCTCTCTTTCATATCCCTCAGTTTATTTCCTGGAGTCCGGTCTCTCTCATGGATTTGTTCCTATTGTTCATGACAGTATTTAAATTCTTAAATAATTCTGAATACTGGACTATAAAGAAAGATACTAATGCCCTTCAAGGGATGAATGGATAAGGAAGATGTGGTCCATATACACTATGGAGTATTATGCCTCCATCAGAAAGGAAGAATATCCAACTTTTGTAGCAACATGGACGGGACTGGAAGAGATTATGCTGAGTGAAATAAGTCAAGCAGAGTCAATCAATTATCTCATGGTTTCACTTATTTTTGGAGCATAACAAATAGCATGGAGGACATGGGGAGATAGAGAGGAGAAGGGAGTTGGGGGAAATTGGAAGGGGAGGTGAACCATGAGAGAATATGGAATCTGAAAAACAATCTGAGGGTTTTGAAGGGGCGGGGGGTGGGAGGTCGGGGTACCAGGTGGTGGATATTATAGAGGGCACGGATTGCATGGAGCACTGGGTGTGGTGCAAAAATAATGAATACTGTTATGCTGAAAATAAATAAAAAGTAAATTTAAAAAAAAGAGAGAGAGAGGCTGTCTTTTTTCCACTGTGTATTTGTTCCTCCTTTGTTGAAGATTATTTGCCCATAGAGTTGAGGGTCCATATCTGGTTTCTCTACTCTGTTCCACTGGTCTATGTGTCTGTTTTTATGTCAATACCATGCTGTCTTCGTGATCACAGCTTTGTAGTAAAGCTTGAAATCAGGTAATGTGATGCAGCCAGTTTTGTTTTTCTTTTTCAACATTTCTTTAGCAATTTGGGGTCTCTTCTGATTCCATACAAATTTTAGGATTATTTCCTTCAGGACTTTGAAATATACTGGTGGAATTTTAATCGGAATGTCTTTCTGATTGCTCGAGGCAGTATAGACATTTTAACAATGTTTATTCTTCCTATCAAAGAGCATGGAATGGTCTTCCATCTTTTTGTGTCTTCTTCGAGTTCTTTCATGAGTGTTCGGCAGTTCCTTGAGTAGAGATCCTTTACCTCTTTGGTTAGGTTTATTCCCAGGTATCTTATGGTTCTTGGTGCTATAGTAAATGGAATCGATTCTCTAATTTCCCTTTCTGTGTTTTCATTATTAGTGTATAAGAAAGCCACTGATTTCTGTACACTGACTTTGTATCCTGCCACATTACTGAATTGCTGTATGAGTTCTAGTAGTTTGGGGATGGAGTCTTTTGGGTTTTCCATATAAAGTATCATGTCATCTGCGAAGAGAGAGAGTTTGACTTCTTCATTGCCAATGTGGATACCTTTTATTTCTCTTTGTCTGATTGCTGTTGCTAGGACTTCTAATACTATGTTGAACAAGAGTGGTAAGAGTGGGCCTTCTTGCCATGTTCCTGATCTCAATGGGAAGGCTATGAGCTTTTATTTTATTTTATTGAGCTTTTATTCAATTTTTATATTATTGAGCTTTTATTCAATTTTATTGAGGATGATATTTGCTGTGGGTTTTCCATAGATAGGTTTTATGAAGTTGAGGAATGTTCCCTCTCTCCCTATACTTTGAAGCATCTTAATCAGGAATGGATGCTGGATTTTGTCAAATGCTTTTTCCTTCATCAATTGCAAGGACCATGTAGTTCTTTCTTCTCTCTTCTATTATTGATTTGCTCTATCACATTGATTGATTTGCGAATGTTGAACCATCCTTGCAACCCAAGGATGAATCCCAACTGGTCATGGTGGATAATCTTTTTAATGTGCTGTTGGATCCTATTTGCTAGGATCTTGTTGAGAATCTTAGCACCCATAATCATCAGTGATATCAGTCTGAAATTCTCCTTTTTGGTGGGGTCTTTGCCAGATTTGGGGATCAGGTTAATGCTGGCTTAAAGACAGTCTCTTCAATAAATGGTGCTGAGAGGGATGCCTGGGTGGCTCAGTTGGTTAAGCAGCTGCCTTCGGCTCAGGTCATGATCCCAGCATCATGTGACCAAGTTCCACATTGAGCTTCATGCTCAACAGGGAGCCTGCTTCTCCCTCTGCCTCTGCCTGCCATTCTGTCCGCCTGTGCTTGCTCCCTCTCCCTCTCTCTCTCTCTCTCTGATAAATAAATTAAAATATTTTAAAAAATAAAAAATAAAATAAATGGTGCTGGGAAAATTGGACAGCTATATGTAGAGGAATGAAACTCAACCATTCTCTTACATCATACACAAAGATAAGATCGAAGTGGATAAAAGACCTCAACATGAGACAGGAGTTCATCAGAATCCTAGAGGAGAACATAGGCAGTAACCTCTTCAACACTGGCCACAGCAACTTCTTTTAAGATATGTCTCCAAAGGCAAAGGAAACAAAAGTGCAAATGAAATTTTGGGACCTCATCAAAATCAAAAGCTTCTGCACAGCAAAGAAAACAGTCAACAAAACAGAGAGGCAACCCATGGAATGGGAGAAGATATTTGCAAACGACAGTACCCAGGATCTATAAAGAATTTCTCAAACTCAACACGCACAAAACAGATAACCATATCAAAAACGGGGCAGAAGACATGAACAGACACTTCTCCAATGAAGACATACAGATGGCTATCAGACACATGAAAAAGTGTTCATCGTCACTAGCCATCAGGGATAATTTAATTAAAACCACATTGATATACCACCTTACACCAGTTAGACTGGCCAAAATTAGCAAGATAAGAAACAACGTGTGTTGGAGAGCATGTGGAGGAAGGGGAACCTTCTTCCACTGTTGGTGGGAATGCAAGTTGGTGCAGCCACTTTGCATAACAGTGTGGAGTTTCCTTAAGAAATTAAAAATAGAGCTTCCCTATGACCCTGCAATTCCACTACTGGGTATTTACCCCAAAGATACACATGTAGTGAAAAGAAGGGCCATCTGTACCCCAATGTTCATAGCAGAAATGGCCACGGTCACGAAACTGTGGAAAGAACCAAGATGCCCTTCAATGGATGAATGGATAAAGAAGATGTGGTCCATATTCACTACGGAGTATTGTGCCTCCATCAGAAAGGATGAATACCCACCTTTTGTAGCAACATGGATGGGACTAGAAGAGATTATGCCAAGTGAAATCGGTCAAGCAGAGAGAGTCAGTTATCATATGGTTTCACTTATTTGTGGAGCATAACAAATAACATGGAAGACATGGGGAGATGGAGAGCAGAAGGGAGTTGAGGGAAATTGGAGGGGGAGATTTACCATGAGAGACTATGGACTCTGAAAAACAATCTGAGGACTTTGAAGGTGCAGGGGGTGGGAGGTTGGGGGATCCAGGTGGTGGGTATTATGGAAGACACGTATTGCATGGAGAACGGGGTGGGATGCTTACACAATGAATTCTGTTACACTGAAAAGAAATTTTAAAAATAATTGAAAGATATTAAGAAAGGGAAAAAAAAATAGGGGCCCCTGGGTGGCTCAGTTGGGTAAGCATCTGCCTTCAGCTCAGGTCAAGATCCCTGGACCCTGGGATTGAGTCCCACATTGGGCTCAGTGAGAAATAAGCTTCTCCCTGTCCCTCTGCCTGTGCTCTCTCACTTTCTCTGTGTCAAATAAGTAAAATCAAGAGGTGGGGGAGAGAAAGAGAAAGAAAGCAAGAAAGTGAACTTAACAATTTACACTTACGGTTTTGGGGGTTTTTTTCCCACTATTCTTTCATTATCAAAACTTTTTTACTCTGACTTCTTCTATGTGACCATCAAAAGTACTTCACTCTGAAAAGTCTTACCTGGATTGTTATTTTGCGAAAAATTTTTAAGTCTTTCTTCTGTATGTTTGGCAATTATTTGGTGATTGCTACATATAAGAAGGGTGATAAGCAATGTTACTATTTTAATACTGATATGAAAAACATTTACCAAATATATCAAATTCTTAAGTGTATTTGAAATAATATCAGAGCTAATATCAAAACTTAAATTACCCTATATATTTCAAAGTAAGGTGAACTAGTCATGAAGTAGTAATTTAGCAATTAGTAGTGTTAACTTGCCATAATGGAACATGTTTTGAACTCAGTGGTCCTAACTCTATAATCACAACTATTTGCTCTTGGAGAAGCCACTTCTCTCTGTCTCCAAGTCTTCCTCTATAAAACAGGCATCTTACTGCCTTATTTCACAATGTTGTTAAGAGGATTTAATGAAATATTATACCCAAAACATGGCCTCTCGGGAAAGGTGATGCCCACCACTCTGGGAAGGTCAGTATGAGACCTTTCATCACCTCATAAGAAAAGGCGCTCTGCAGGATTTAAATCAGGCTTGAGATACAGGCCTAGTAACAAAGGGGAAGGGAAAGTCCAGGCTCTTCCTGTAGCATTATTTAAACTTCTTGAACAGCTTAGAAGGGTCCCAACTATCATCTGCTAGCAGGATAGACAAGCAAAATCCTCAAGCGGTACTTCATTATGAAAGTCTGCACTAACATATGGGCTTCATGTAAGGCTTTTGAGTGTGAAGGGAAGGGTGTGTATGGCTAAAGCCGGGGGCCTGGCGGCCAGAACAGGGTGCTGGTGCCTTGGAATAGCAGCTGAGCATATAAGCATATGTCGTAAACTAAAAAATGTTGTAACTTTGAAGTCTCATTGTGGGTCACCATGAAGACCGGAGAATGCGGATCAGCAAGGGCTTCCTGGGAGCAAAGGTCAATCATAACCAGACTGCAGGGGGGAAAAATTGCCTTCTAGAGAACAGGTCTGTATAAGAAGTTATTTGCAGGGGTGCCAGGGTGGCTCAGTCCTTTAAGTGTCTGCCTTCAGCTCCGTCATGATCTTGGGGTCCTGGAATTGAGCCCCAAATCTGGCTCCCTACTCAAACCCTCCCCCTGCTCATGCTCATGTTCTTGCTCTCTCTCTTTCAAAAAATTAATTCTTTTTTTTTCTTTCTTTCTTTTTTTAAGATATTTATTTATTTGAGAGAGAGGATGAGAGAGGGAAAGAGAGAACATGAGAGAGGGGAGGGTCAGAAGGAGAAGGCTCCCCTCTGAGCAGGGAGCCCACCTGTGGGACTCAATCCTGGGACCTCAGGATCATGACCTGAGCCAAAGACAGTCGCTTAACCAACTGAGTCACCATGGCACCACACAGCAATATTGCAGCAATAGAATCAAAGGAAACAAGGGAATGATAAGAATGTCCTTTTTTCCTTCCAAATGACTTGAGAAAGAGGGTGGTCTCTTTGGTCTTAGGGAACTCCTTAGGTTCTTGGAAAATTCAAAGGGGAAAGAATAGGAGATAACCGTCAAGGGAAAGGATAGGATTTTCTACTAAACTGAGCATCTCAGGACCCAAGTAACTAGTTGGGGGTGGGGGGTGATGATGGGGCACCTAGGTGGCTCACTTGGCACTTGGTTAAGCATCTGCATTCAGCTCGGGTCACAGTCTTGGGGTCCTGGGATTGAGCCCCACATCAGGCTTCCTGCTCAGCAGGGAATCTGCTTCTTCCTCTGTCCCTATTCTGCCCCTCTATGAAATAATTATAAATGAAATCTACAAAGAAAGGAAAGGAGGAGAGGGAGGGAGGAGAAGGAGGAAGGGAGGGAGGCAGGAAGGAATAAACACACAAATGAAACATTCTTTGTACCCCATGCATAACAGTTATCCTTGGAGTGAAACAGATACAGTTAGGATCCCTAAAGATAAAGGTCTCGATAGTCCTGAGATAAAAAAAAATCCTGCAATCATTTCTAATGCTGACTAGTCTAGCCTTTGTCTTGGTTTCTGGCAAGTGACATGGGCTAACTCACTGCAGCCCCAAAATTGCCGGAATCAAACTACAAACGCTCATCTGTTACATAAGAACTAAGAGTTCAATTATTTTAAACTTAACTTTAGTAATAACTAACATTTTAATGTAAACACTTACCCATCAGATCGATTAAAAACATTATAGTCTCTTGCCGTCCATCCACGTTCATCTCGAGAAGAGGTATTAACACCTTGCTGAAGAAGAAGCCTGACTATATCTGGAGATTTAGAAGGTTCAGCAAGCATGAGGGCTGTTCTAAAATAACAGAGACATAACTTCACCCTTAGGAACTTAGGGTTATCTAAACAGCAAATTTCATATACTTTACCAGGTTAATATCTTTCCTGTCAGTACAGAATTGACCATTAACAACTTCAAGTGTTTATTTTTGTAAATTACCTCCAGGGCTAAAATTAAAAGACAAAAAATATGACTGGTGATTCACAGACCTGTACCCCTGGGGATAAAAATATATGTTTATAAAAAATAAAAAATTATATTAAAAAAAAAAGACAAAAAATAAGCCTCTTGTCCCACCTGGGTATGATAGTAGAAGTTACTAGTTTAAAGTCATTTGATGAACAAGAAACTATGCTGAGGTCACTTAACTGAATGAGTGAAGATTTTAAAAAAGAATTCCCCATAAGCTGATTCAGTGTACTTCCAAGCCTTCTAGAGGACAGGTCTGTATAAAAAGTTATTTGCAGGGGTGCCTGGGTGGCTCAGTGGGTTAAGCCTCTGCCTTCAGCTCAGGTCATGATCTTAGGGTCCTGGGATCGAGCCCCACATTGGTCTCTCCGCTCAGTGTGGAGCCTGCCGTCCCTCCCTCTCTGCCTGCCTCTCTGGCTACGTGTGATCTCTGTCAAATAAATAAATAAAATCTTTTAAAAAACAGTTATTTGCAGGGGTGTTTGGCTGGCTCAGTCATTTAAACGTCTGCCTTCAGCTCAGTCATGAACTTGGGGTCCTAGAAGTGAGCCCCACATCTGGTTCCCTGCTCTAAACCCTTCCCCTGCTCATGCTCCCTCCCTCCCTCTCTCTCTCTCTCAAAAAAATAAAATCTTTAAAAATAAAAAAATAAAAAAACAAAAAATCTACTTGCAGGCTTAAAATAACAGCATTCATACTAACAGTAATAAAAGAGTCATAGTTGCAGTTAATGGTACTAAAATAAGCATGGTTAGGCACTAAATTAAATACTATATATATAAGATATTATTTACACACAACAACCCTTGAAGGATATATTATCCTCCTTTGCATATCAGAGAACGTATCTGATGATGATAAGTAATGTTTCCAGAGTCACATACCCAGCAAGTAGGAAAGGAATTAAACCTAGTCTTGTGTCTATCTAAAGTCCATCTCTTTTCTCTTTATCATCAACCTATGATTTGTCTTCACAAAAAGAAAAATCTATTCAATTAAGGTTATATTTCATCCTTCTACCCTTACCAATGGAATATATATATATATATATATATATAATGAAAAAGGATGATAAGCCCACCCTATCTGGTAATAGTAATTAATAATCACTTAGGGGTCATCTAACATCAGTATTCTTTACAAAAAAATTTAAAGCAAGGAGTCATCCAAAAGATAAAACAACTCCTATTTATGTTTAATATGCATCTTTTAAGGAAAATGTATATGAAGTAGAAGTTTCTAAAAAATACTATAAAAGGGTTAAGAAGTTTAATATTGTGTCATAGAATAAAAGGAGTCCACACTTTATAATAAAACTAAATTGAAAACCTTTTAGCTAACATAAAGTCATATGGCAGAAAAAAAGGACTGCAGATTACATCAGTCAATAATATGAAAGAATATAAATTTTGTGTATACTGTTCTTCATGTTGCCCCATCAGAATAATTGATTTCTGCCTAACTGGTGACATGTCGACATTTTTCACTATGTAATTATAAATTAATCCTCTTCTTATTAAGTTAATTTTTCTGACTTAATTATTACCACCCTAGAACAATATAAGGTTAAAAAAAAACAACTACTGTACCTTTTAAACTTATCAACCACATGTACATCTGCTTTTTCTCTAATTAACAAGTCCACCATTTTGTGGTTGTTTTCATTTACAGCAAGTAAAAACGGTGTGAATTCGACCTGTAAAAGTGTGAAAATAATTTATAATTTACAAAATTACATATTTCCATACTAAATTTTAAAACCTATAAAGGATCCTCTAACCTTAAACACATACATAAGTACTCTCAACCCCCCACCTTCCCCAGCCCTCAGTCTTCCCCACCCCCTCACACCGCCCCTACCTTTCCCCCCACCCCCACCCCCACCCCCCTCTTTCACCAGCTGCTCCTTCTCTTGGCAATAGCCCTCCTCAGGGGACCTGGGCAGCTCAATCTGAGGGTCTGCCTTCAGCTCAGGTCCTGAGCCCAGGGTTCTGGGATCCAGCCTCACGTCAGGCTCCCTGCTCAGTGGGGAGTCAGCTTCTCCTTCTCCCTCTGCCCCACCCCTATTCTCACGTCTCTCTCCCACTCTCACTCTCTCAAATAAATAAATATTTTTGAAAAAAATAAAATAAATTAAATTAAGTTAAATAGCCCTCCTCCACCTCTTCAACAGATTAACTGTAGTCATTCTCCAAATCTTACTTCAAACATTGACCGGTTCCAAGAATCTCAGCTTCTATCACAGCATTTACCACTGTATACTCCACTTATTTTATTGCACCCATCGAAACCAAGAGCTTCTTGAGGGAAAGGACTATATTTTATCTCTGTATCTCCAAACTCTAAAACATAGCTGTAAAAGCTGAAAGTATTTTTACTGAGTTAACAGCCTAAAGGATTATCTCCGGAGTAGTGTTTCTTAAATTATATTCCAAAGAACATATACTTGCTGGAAGGTGAGGATTGTGCCTCAATAGAAAGATTCAATGGTCTTCGATGTTTGAGAAATATTACAGAACTGCACATTATCTCTAGCGCAAAAGAAATCGGTTTAAATTTGCTTATCCCCATTTGACAATACTTTCATGGCAAACATTAACATTTCAGAATTAGAGTTTCAGGGATACAGTGTTGAGAGCTTTCCAGTAAAGGTTAAGCTTTTCTCCAGGTTATACCAACATGCTTGATTCTCTTCTATTAATGGTATCAGGATCCCAGATGTCAACATAAAGTGCTCTTGCTCCAAATGGGTCACTAAGGAGATGGACTCTGAATTAAAAGAGCAGCTGTGGGGCATCTGGGTGGATCAGTCAGTTAAGTGTCTGCCTTTGGCTCAGGTCCTGTTCTTGGGGTCCTGGGATCCGGGCCTGCATCAGGCTCCCCTACTTTTCCCTCTCCCTATGCCCTTCCTCCCTACTCATGTGTGTTCGCTCTCACGTTCTCTCTCAAATACATAAGATCTTTCTTTAAAAAAAGTTCATTAAAGTGAAATCTTAAAACTTTGAATAACTGACTTGACAGTTTACAGCACTGTTAGCCAAAGATGGCCTCTTTCAAAACTTGAAGAAAACCAACACTTGGGTCAACAAAAACTTAATAACTATAATCAATTGTAGATAATTGCTGCATTTAAGAATGAAAATGTATCAAAGACTAGTATTAATATCAACTGAATCTTAGAAACATAGATCACTTCCCTATCCCTATAACTAGATCATGGTCTTAGAGCAGAATAAGGCATATTCCATGTAAAATTACTCAGAATTACTACTTGGGTTAGCAGTCAAGACAGAAAAATTCTTGCTATGTGAATAACATGCTTCTCTCCTTATAAGTCTGCGTATGTGCTTTCTTCCTGCTTTCTTTCTTTACAGTCCCTAAAAAAATGTATTTCCAAAAAGTAAGCTCAAGAAAAAAAATTAAAAAATAAAAATAAAGTGAAATCTTAGACAATTAAGTTATTTAAAAATATTTTCATTCAGGGAATGCTCGAGCTTCTACACATGAAAAATTGACCCTATCTATGTCAATCAACAGTGCTTCCTTAAGGGCAGTGGTAGGAGGTAAGACATGTCAAAGAAATAACAAATGGAAGAGTGAGTGCGGTGCCCCTCGACTCCCCATGCACAGCTACTACCCCCTGAGGACCTACACAATGCTGAGCAGGAACTACTCTGTGAAATGGGAGACCCCAGTGCGGGACATGGCAGGCAGAGTGGCTATGAGCACAAGTAGATGCCCCTGGAGGATGTCAGGACCCGATCCCCTTGCTCTCATCTTCAGAACCTTGGGGCTTGGAGTGCCTGGGGCCTGCAACCTGCTGCTTTCTCCTCCCACTCGCACTCACCCAAATTACCCCACTGGGTCATGGTCTCCCACCCCTTCCCAGCAGCACCCAGCCTCCATCATCACCTCACTCCCCTCAGGCCTTCAAGCCTTTGTGGGCTCTGAGCCCACCATCCACTCCCAAGCACTAATGGGAAGATTCTCCTCCTGGGGTGGAAGGGCGGCTGGGAAACAGAACTCTGCCCTTCCCGTGGGCTTCATAGTTCTCTAGTCCTCCCTGCCCTGGCTTTGGATTTGTTTCCCTGGTGACAGGACTTGATGTATAGAATTCAGTATTTATTATTTATTACATATAGGAATAAATATGTAAATACATGTTTTGTAGCTAAAAATTTATATATATATATATATATATATATATACATATATATATGTGTGTGTGTGTGTGTGTTTTAAAATTTCAAATACTTTATAAATAATGTTGACGTACCTTGTTTCTTGCTTCAATATTTGCATGGTATAAAATCAGCTTCTCTACTATTGATGTGTTCTCACCAGCAACAGCATAGTGGAGGGCAGTATTGCCAAACTTATCTGTAAGATCTGGATTAGCCCCATGTTCTAAAAGAGTAGTTACACATGCCTCTTCCTGGTATTGTACAGCCTGTCAGTAGTATCCCAAGAAACAGAGTGTAAATTCTGGGAATTTAAAGCAAGCATGCTACAACCAATTAGTTACATTTAATTGCAATAAATTTTCATTTTAAGTAATTAAATCAAATCCACCTCAGGCAGACACAGCTGATACCACACACCTTCATTAGAGGAGTCCTATAGTCTCCATCATAGAGGTCAAGCTTGCATTTCCTCTCTACAAGAAAATCTACCATGTCAGCATGGCCGATGGTACAGGCCAGATGGAGAGGTGTCCTATGAAAGTGAAAGAATGTTTTAGGAAATTATAGTGCACAATTTCAAAACATGCAATTAATTCATGTAATTGTAAACATTAAATAGCATCTTATTCCTTTAACTCAAAAACAAAGATTTCATTTTCTTTTGAAGAAAGTACAACAATTATTAGTGATCATTCACCATACTAATAAAAGAGCAGGCTATCTGACTAGGTAGAGCAAGACCTCAGGATTCAGCTCAACCTACTTAATAGGATTTAAACTTAGTAGTTATGGCTCAGCCTTATCCTCAATTTCCTCATCAAATAATGGAGTAAAAACAGTTAGCTCATG
The DNA here is from genome assembly GCF_030435805.1 of Mustela lutreola. Classification (NCBI taxonomy): domain Eukaryota; kingdom Metazoa; phylum Chordata; class Mammalia; order Carnivora; family Mustelidae; genus Mustela; species Mustela lutreola. The sequence continues at coordinate 11,882,030 of NC_081297.1, read as the reverse complement.
TTCCCTGCCTTGCTCAGTTTGAAGGTCATGTGACTCTTGATCTCAAGGATCATGAATTCAAGCCTCATGTTGGCTACAGAGATTACTAAAAACTAATAAAAATAAAGAATAGGTATCTCATGAGACTTCGTCACCATGCTTAAATGAGGATCTATGCAAAGTTTGTTACATATTATTATTATGACTATTACTATTGCTACTACTGTACAAATCCCATTAGGTAAAGTGATACAATCATGCCTACTTCTCAGATATGTTTTAAATATTCACAAGAATACTACATATCAATGATTCTAGGAGGCTCATTTTGTCACCTTTTAGTATCTCTGACATTGGAATGTGATTTATAATTCAAAATGTCTTACAACTATAATTGGCAGAATTTTTTAAGATTTCTTATTGGTATACAAAATGGTGGGGCATCACACAATCAATGTGCCTTACGTTAAATGTAATAATGTTATATACATACAACAGCTCTATTGCAGTTCTAGTCACATGGTTGGCATTTAAATAAATTTTAGTTCTTGAAAGCATTATGGGAAAAGAGGACTAAAATAACGAAGAATTCTTTTTAAGTAATTCTTCACTCTGATTTTCAAGAAACTTTAAGCCAAAGGAAGCTAAGGATTCAAATAAACAGGAACAGTTTTATTTTTGTACATTATGTATTTTATATATATTTTATATATGAAATAATATATTTTATATATCTTATACATAAATATATCATGTTTATATATGATATATTTTCATATACATTATATTAAATAATAAATGAAATTATTTTTTTCATTTTATTAGATTTATAGATCATATGAAAATCAAGAATTACCAATTATCAATATTAGTATTTAATACCATTATAAATAAATAAATAGCAGATCTTTCTTCACCATTTATGAATGATTCACCTTTTCCTACTAATATGAAATGTCACCATATTGGGGTGTTTGGCATTTTCTTCTCTGCCCCATTCATTCATCTATCCTTTCAGCCATTAGTAACTGTGTAATTTGTGGAAATTTAAGATACATTTTGATATCTGGAAGGGTATATCTGTCTACTTATAAAAATTTAAGTTTTTATTTTAATTCCAGTTAACATGCAGTGTTATATTACTTTCAGGTGTACACTCTAGTGATTCCAAAAAATTTCTTAATGTCATCACAATGATAAAAGAGAGCAGGGGTAACACAAAATTCTTAAAACCATGATGATTTTATTTGCTTTATGGAATGTCGATAAATACAGGAAGAGTACACATTTTGAGAAATACGTCTTCCTAATCACAAACAGAACCATCTTCCCAATTCAAAATTTCTTTTGACAGCCATTTAGTAAATAACATACATACAAAGTGGACACAGATAAAAATTATATATTGGATTTTATCGAAAAAATTTGTAGCCCAGAAGTTGATCTATTATGGGATTAGACTTTTTTTTATAACATTATCGTATAAAAAGATGTCCATTAAAAATAAAATACTGGAGGTGCCTGGGTGGCTCAGTCATTCAGCATCTGCCTTGGGTTCAGGTCCTGATCTCAGGGTCCTAAGATCAAGCCCCCCATCGGGCTTTCTGCTGGGAGTGGGGGGCTGCTTCCACCTCTCCCACTCCCTCTGCTGTATTCGCTCCCTCTGTGTCTCTGTCAATAATAAAATCTTAAAAAATAAAGTAAAATACTGTATATACTTCATTTCTTTTCTGTCACTATTGAAATGTGGTTCAGTCATATCAAAGCTGTCTCTCAAGTGGCCTATATGGGGACTTATGAGTGGGTCCAAAGGAAGCTGAGGATTTTGTTTTGTAGCTCAGCCAGCCTGGGCGCTAGACCCCTTGCTGCCCAGCCTCAGGAGGGAAGACCACCAAGTGCCCTCGGTGACAGGAGGGTATTTACCCCAAAGATACATATGTAGTGAAAAGAAGGGCCATCTGTACCCCAATGTTCATAGCAACAATGGCCACGGCTGCCAAACTGTGGAAAGAACCAAGATGCCATTCAACGGACGGATGGATAAGGAAGATGTGGTCCATATACACTATGGAGTATGATGCCTCCATCAGAAAGGATGAATACCTAACTTTTGTAGCAACATGGCCGGGACTGGAAGAGATTATGCTAAGTGAAATAAGTCAAGCTCAGAGAGTCAATTATCATATGGTTTCACTTATTTGTGGAGCATAACAAATATCATGGAGGACATGGAGAGATGGAGAGGAGAAGGGAGTTGGGGGAAATTGGAAGGGGAGTTGAACCATGAGACACTATGGACTCTAAAAAACAATCTGAGGGGTTTGAAGTGGCATGGGGGGTAGAGGTTGGGGTACCAGGTAGTGGGTATTATAGAGGGCACAGATTGCATGGAGCACTGGGTGTGGTGCAAAAACAATAAATACTATCATGCTGAAAAGAAATAAAAAATAAATTCAAAAAATGATAACATTAAAAAAAAATTCCTGGTTCCTTACCTCTTTCTCTTTTCCCTCTTCCCATTCTAGTTCCTCCTGCATTTACTCCCTGGCATTTAGCACATCCATCAACTACATCCTGAAACATACGCCCTAATTTAGAAACCTGGAACTGCTTGCCTATAAGCTCCTTAAGTTTTCATGTCCTCAAATGAGTACCCTGATTTATCTGGCCTACTAAGTTCTTACCTAGTCTCCGAGAAAGAATTAACTTCCCTATTTTAGTCTTAGCCCAATTCCCCTCATGGTCTAATTTAGGCCATTTTTGTAAATACTTTAAATCTTCTGAATAGTTCAGTTTTTCTGGTAGGGCTGGAGCCAGAAGTATAACCAGCTCCTGCACTCTTTTTGAGGGGTGCTTGCTTTGCAGGTTGATCTGCTAATTGGTTTCCTTTTGAAGTCAGATCAGTCCCCTTTTAGTGTCCTGGGCAGTGCATAACGGCCACCTCTTTTGAATCCCAAATAGCTTGGAGGAGAGCCAAGCTCTCTGTTTTTAATTCTTCTCTGTTTTTAATTCTTTTTCCTTCTGCTGTTAATAGGCTCCTTTCTTTATGAATAGCCCCATGTATATGGAGAGTAGCAAAGGCATAACTGCTGTCCATATAGAAGTTGGCAGTTTTACCTTTGGCCATCAGCAGTGCAATCAGCTAAGCTTTTTGCACCGATGCTCCATGTGGCAGGGCTGCTGTCAAGAGTTCCTGCTCAGGGGAAACCACCGCAGCCCCTGCATCCCTTTCTCCATTGACCATGTAACTACTCCCATCCGCGAACAGAGTCACCTCTGCATCCAGAAGGTGAATGTCTCTGAGGGCCAGCCTTACTTCTGTGACTCGGGTTAGGACCTCCCCGCAGTCATGTAGGTGGTGAGCCAGCTCTACTGGCAGCAGCGTGGCTGGATTTAGCACCACTGGGGCCGGAAGCTCACTCTTGTTTCATTGAGGAGGAGGCCCTGATACCCTGTCACTTGGGCGTTCATCACTCATCGGTCTGGTGGATTCTGGAGAAGGCCTTTGGTAGTGTGGGTGGTGGTCAAGATGAGATTTTGACCCAAAGTCAATTTATTTGCATCCTTGACCAGGAGGGCCATAACAGCAATTCTGCAGAGGCAAGGGGGAACCCAGCTGCTACTGGATCTAGTTTCTTGCTAAGATAGGCTACTGGCCTTTGCCAAGCCTCCAGAGTCTGGGTCAAAACTCCTTTGGCCACCTCTGCTTTTTCATCCACATACAACTGGAAGGGCTTCTGGGATGGTCAATGCTGGGGCACTCAGTAAGGCTGTTTGTAATTCCCAAGATGCTCCTTCTGCCTCAGCCGTCCACTCTGTCATAGTGAGCCCCCCTTTTGCCAGTTCATAGAGAGGTCAGGCAATCTCCATAGACTGCAGTATCCACAGCCTACAGTAGCCCACCATCCCAAGAAACTCCCTCACTTGTTGGGACGTGGTGGGGCAGGGGTATTGGGTGATCACCTGTTTCCTGGACTCAGACAGTGAACGCACTCCCTCGTGGAGATCAAAGCCTAGATAAGTAGCATGGCTCTGACAGAGCTATGCTTTCTTTGCTGACACCCAATACCCTTTTCCTGCAGAATCTGTAAGATAGCTCTCATCCACACGAACATGACTCATAGTCTTCAGTGGCTATTAGCAAGTTATCAACATACTGTAACAGAGTGACTCCCAGGTTAGAGGTTCTATACTCATGCAAATCCTCATGTAGGGCCTTGCTGAAGATAGTGGGTGAATTCTTGAACCCTTGGGGAAGTCCTGTCTAGGTGAGTTGGCCTTGAAATCCTTCCTGTGGATTGGGCCACTCAAAAGCAAAGAAGGGGCTGAGACTCCCTTGCTAAAGATATGCAGAAATATGCATCTTTGAGATCTAAGATGGTATAAACAGTTCTTTGGGGGCCCAGGAGGGAGAGGAGGGCATAGGGATTAGGCCCCATTGTTTCCTGTAGGGTTTGGAGAAGGCTCCCTTCTCTTTTCTCTTCTGGTTCTGAGACTGGCTCGTAAAGAAGGTATTCATCTACAGCTGAAACAGACATCTGCACAGTTGTACATTTATGTCTTTCTATGCCATTCACCCCTTGTACCAAGACTTCCTCTTCAGATAGTTTTCCCATAGGTTTCAATTGATTTCCCCTCCACTTCAGTTTTTACCTGAGGTTCAGGGAGGGGCTCTGAACCACAGCCCTTTCAGTCTCTGGAGGCCAGCATGGCCATCTACCATTCGGGGCACTCCCTGGCCCAATGCCCTTTTTCCTTACAGTAAGTGCACTGATTTGAATCTACGTCTTCCTGCCTGCCTTCTCTGTGCTTAGGCTTTTCCTTCCATTTACCATCCCCTACCTGCCAGATTGTAAGGCCAAAACCTTCCTCCTGTGCATCCCTGTTGTTAAACACCTTTTCTACTAGTCCCACTCACTCAGTCACATTCTTCCCTTCAAATCCTTCAATTTTCTGAAGTTTCCTCCCTATATCTGCAGCTGACTGACTGGCAAAAGCAAGATCATCTAAACAAGCTATCATGCAACTTCCCTGATGTTTACCTCAGGTTGTCTAGCTTAGGTAAACAAGCATTTAAAGACAATCAAATGTAGAATTTAACATCCATAAAGGTGTATTATTAAAACATAATTTTTCTCCCTAAAATAACCCTCATTTCCAGAGGTAACCAAATCAGGACTAATTTATTTGAAAAACAAGTCCAGTTTTAACAAACTTGGCCTAATTACTTGCATAAGCTCTGCAAGAACAGTGAGTGATCATATAAATCTTTTTTTTTTTTTTTACCTATTTCTTGCCACTTTATTTTTTTTAAGATTTCTTTATTTTGAGAGAGAGAAAGGGTATGCACACACTTGAGCAATAGGAGCAGAGGGAGAAAGAATCCTAAGCAGAGGAGTTTTCCTCGCTGATCACAGAGCCTGACATGGGATTTAAGTCCATGACTCTAACCTGAGCCCCTGAGCCAAAATCAAGAGTCATACACTTAGCCAACTGTGCCACCCAGGCACCCTTGCCACTTTTTACATCTTTTCATCTGGTTTCTCTTTTCTTCTGGCTGAAGTACATCCTTTAGTAATTCTTTCAGGGATAGCCTGAAATTCTCTTGTCTGAAAACAGTTTGACTTTGTGTTTGCAGAGAGCTTCTCTGGGTATAGAATTTTAGGTTAAAGGATTCTTTCTGTTCTTCTTTCCTTTCTTTCTTTCCTCCAACATTTTAAAGACACTGTCCTATTGTCCCATAGCTGATAAGAAGTCTGCTCTCAGCCAGGTTGTCATCACTTCATAGAGGAGTGTCTTTATTCTTAGGAAGCTTTAAAAATGTTCTCTTTCCCTTAGACGTTCTAATGCTTCACTTCAATGTGTCCAGTGGTACTGCTTTGTTTTAAAATCATGCTCAGTACCACAGTGTGGTGCTTTCTTCCATTCTGAAATATTCCCAGCCATTCTTTCTTTTCTTTTTTTAAAAGATTTTATTTATGTGTTAGAGAGAGAAAGAGAGAGGTCACAAGTAGGCAGAGAGGCAGGCAGAGAGAGAGGGGGAAGCAGACTCTCTACTGAGCAGAGAGTACGATGCGGGGCTCCATCCCAGAACCCTGAGATCATGACCTGAACCGAAGGCAGAGGCTTAGCCAATGAGCCACCCAGGTGCCCCACCAGCCATTATTTCTTTAGATATCTCTTCGCCACTAATTTTCTCCTCTTCCCTCTGAGACTCTATGACAAAAGCTATCAGTCTATTATCCACACATCATCTTTCTTTTTCACGTATTTCGTCACTTTATCAGCGCTGTACTCTGACTGAATTCTTTGAGACTATGTTCCAATGCACGGATTCACGCCTTGATTCCAAACCAATTATATAAGACTAGATTTTATCCCATGTATTGAGGTTTTCAATTTTAACTGTTTTATTTCCCATAATTCCAACTGTTTTCATTTTGTACCCATGTGTATCCATTCTTGATTCATCCATTCATTCAAAGTATCATAATTTATTATCCCTTTTACAGATGCTATTATCTTCTTCAGATATTAAATATATTTAAGTCATTTGAAAGTATACCATTATTTTCATTTCATTAGCAGTAAAACCAGTTCATTTGTTGATATTTTAAGCTTTTTTTTTAAGATTGTTTATTTATTCATTTTAGAGAGAGAGTGCATGTGAGAACACCAGCAAAGGGAGAGAGAAGCCCAGGATCCTGGGATCACAACCTGAACTAAAGGCAGACACAACCAACTGAGATACCTGGGTACCCCTCAGCTGTCTTTCTTTTTTTTTTTTTTTTTTTTTTAATTTTTATTTTTTATAAACATATATTTTTATCCCCAGGGGTACAGGTCTGTGAATCACCAGGTTTACACACTTCACAGCACACACCAAATCACATACCCTCCCCAATGTCCATAATCCCACCCCCTTCTCCCAAACCCCCTCCCCCCGGCAACCCTCAGTTTGTTTTGTGAGATTAAGAGTCACTTATGGTTTGTCTCCCTCCCAATCCCATCTTGTTTCATTTATTCTTCTACCCACTTAAGCCTCCATGTTGCATCACCACTTCCTCATATCAGGGAGATCATATGATAGTTGTCTTTCTCTGCTTGACTTATTTCGCTAAGCATGATACGCTCTAGTTCCATCCATGTTGTTGCAAATGGCAAGATTTCATTTCTTTTGATGGCTGCATAGTATTCCATTGTGTATATATACCACATCTTCTTGATCCATTCATCTGTTGATGGACATCTAGGTTCTTTCCATAGTTTGGCTATTGTGGACATTGCTGCTATAAACATTCGGGTGCATGTGTCCCTTTGGATCACTACATTTGTATCTTTAGGGTAAATACCCAATAGTGCAATTGCTGGGTCATAGGGCAGTTCTATTTTCAACATTTTGAGGAACCTCCATGCTGTTTTCCAGAGAGGTTGCACCAGCTTGCATTCCCACCAACAGGTTTCCCCTTTCTCCGCATCCTCGCCAGCATCTGTCATTTCCTGACTTGTTGATTTTAGCCATTCTGACTGGTGTGAGGTGATATCGCATTGTGGTTTTGATTTGTATTTCCCTGATGCCGAGTGATATGGAGCACTTTTTCATGTGTCTGTTGGCCATCTGGATGTCTTCTTTGCAGAAATGTCTGTTCATGTCTTCTACCCATTTCTTGATTGGATTATTTGTTCTTTGGATGTTGAGTTTGCTAAGTTCTTTATAGATTCTGGACACTAGTCCTTTATCTGATATGTCGTTTGCAAATATCTTCTCCCATTCTGTCAGTTGTCTTCTGATTTTGTTCACTGTTTCCTTTGCTGTGCAAAAGCTTTTGATCTTGATGAAATCCCAGTAGTTCATTTTTTCCCTTGCTTCCCTTGCCTTTTGCGTTGTTCCTAGGAAGATGTTGCTGCGGCAGAGGTCGAAGAGGTTGCTGCCCGTGTTCTCCTCAAGGATTTTGATGGATTCCTTTCGCACATTGAGGTCCTTCATCCATTTTGAGTCTATTTTTGTGTGTGGTGTAAGGAAATGGTCCAATTTCATTTTTCTGCATGTGGCTGTCCAATTTTCCCAGCACCATTTATTGAAAAGGCTGTCTTTTTTCCATTGGACATTCTTTCCTGCTTTGTCGAAGATTAGATGACCATAGATTTGAGGGTCTATTTCTGGGCTCTCTATTCTGTTCCATTGATCTATATGTCTGTTTTTGTGCCAGTACCATGCTGTCTTGATGATGACAGCTTTGTAATAGAGCTTGAAGTCCGGAATTGTGATGCCACCAACGTTGGCTTTCTTTTTCAATATCCCTTTGGCTATTCGAGGTCTTTTCTGGTTCCATATAAATTTTAGAATTATTTGTTCCATTTCTTTGAAAAAGATGGATGGTACTTTGATAGGAATTGCATTAAATGTGTAGATTGCTTTAGGTAGCATAGACATTTTCACAATATTTATTCTTCCAATCCAGGAGCATGGAACATTTTTCCATTTCTTTGTGTCTTCCTCAATTTCTTTCATGAGTACTTTATAGTTTTCTGAGTATAGATTCTGTGTCTCTTTGGTTAGGTTTATTCCTAGGTATCTTATGGTTTTGGATGCAATTGTAAAAGGGATTGACTCCTTAATATCTCTTTCTTCTGTCTTGCTGTTGGTGTATAGAAATGCAACTGATTTCTGTGCATTGATTTTATATCCTGACACTTTACTGAATTCCTGTATAAGTTCTAGCAGTTTTGGAGTGGAGTCTTTTGGGTTTTCCACATATAGTATCATATCATCTGCGAAGAGTGATAATTTGACTTCTTCTTTGCCGATTTGGATGCCTTTAATTTCCTTTTGTTGTCTGATTGCTGAGGCTAGGACCTCTAGTACGATGTTGAATAGCAGTGGTGATAATGGACATCCCTGCCGTGTTCCTGACCTTAGCGGAAAAGCTTTCAGTTTTTCTCCATTGAGAATGATATTTGCGGTGGGTTTTTCATAGATGGCTTTGATGATATTGAGGTATGTGCCCTCTATCCCTACACTTTGAAGAGTTTTGATCAGGAAGGGATGTTGTACTTTGTCAAATGCTTTTTCAGCATCTATTGAGAGTATCATATGGTTCTTGTTCTTTCTTTTATTGATGTGTTGTATCACATTGACTGATTTGCGGATGTTGAACCAACCTTGCAGCCCTGGAATAAATCCCACTTGGTCGTGGTGAATAATCTTTTTAATGTACTGTTGAATCCTATTGGCTAGTATTTTGTTGAGTATTTTCGCATCTGTGTTCATCAAGGATATCGGTCTATAGCTCTCTTTTTTGGTGGGATCCTTGTCTGGTTTTGGGATCAAGGTGATGCTGGCCTCATAAAATGAGTTTGGAAGTTTTCCTTCCATTTCTATTTTTTGGAACAGTTTCAGGAGAATAGGAATTAGTTCTTCTTTAAATGTTTGGTAGAATTCCCCCGGGAAGCCGTCTGGCCCTGGGCTTTTGTTTGTTTGGAGATTTTTAATGACTGTTTCAATCTCCTTACTGGTTATGGGTCTGTTCAGGCTTTCTATTTCTTCCTGGTTCAGTTGTGGTAGTTTATATGTTTCTAGGAATGCAACCATTTCTTCCAGATTGTCAAATTTATTGCCGTAGAGTTGCTCATAGTATGTTCTTATAATAGTTTGTATTTCTTTGGTGTTAGTTGTGATCTCTCCTCTTTCATTCATGATTTTATTTATTTGGGTCCTTTCTCTTTTCTTTTTGATAAGTCGGGCCAGGGGTTTATCAATTTTATTAATTCTTTCAAAGAACCAGCTCCTAGTTTCGTTGATTTGTTCTATTGTTTTTTTGGTTTCTATTTCATTGATTTCTGCTCTGATCTTTATGATTTCTCTTCTCCTGCTGGGCTTAGGGTTTCTTTCTTGTTCTTTCTCCAGCTCCTTTAGGTGTAGGGTTAGGTTGTGTACCTGAGACCTTTCTTGTTTCTTGAGAAAGGCTTGTACCGCTATATATTTTCCTCTCAGGACTGCCTTTGTTGTGTCCCACAGATTTTGAACCGTTGTATTTTCATTATCATTTGTTTCCATGATTTTTTTCAATTCTTCTTTAATTTCCCGGTTGACACATTCATTCTTTAGAAGGATACTGTTTAGTCTCCATGTATTTGGGTTCTTTCCAAACTTCCTTTTGTGGTTGAGTTCTAGCTTTAGAGCATTGTGGTCTGAAAATATGCAGGGAATGATCCCAATCTTTTGATACCGGTTGAGTCCTGATTTAGGACCGAGGATGTGATCTATTCTGGAGAATGTTCCATGTGCACTAGAGAAGAATGTGTATTCTGTTGCTTTGGGATGAAATATTCTGAATATATCTGTGATGTCCATCTGGTCCAGTGTGTCATTTAAGGCCTTTATTTCCTTGCTGATCTTTTGCTTGGATGACCTGTCCATTTCAGTGAGGGGAGTGTTAAAGTCCCCTACTATTATTGTATTATTGTTGATGTGTTTCTTTGATTTTGTTATTAATTGGTTTATATAGTTGGCTGCTCCCACATTGGGGGCATAGATATTTAAAATTGTTAGATCTTCTTGTTGGACAGACCCTTTGAGTATGATATAGTGTCCTTCCTCATCTCTTATTACAGTCTTTGGCTTAAAATCTAATTGATCTGATATAAGGATTGCCACTCCTGCTTTCTTCTGATGTCCATTAGCATGGTAAATTCTTTTCCACCCCCTCACTTTAAATCTGGAGGTGTCTTCGGGCTTAAAATGTGTTTCTTGGAGGCAACATATAGATGGGTTTTGTTTTTTTATCCATTCTGATACCCTGTGTCTTTTGACAGGGGCATTTAGCCCATTCACATTCAGGGTAACTATTGAGAGATATGAATTTAGTGCCATTGTATTGCCTGTAAGGTGACTGTTACTGTATATGGTCTCTGTTCCTTTCTGATCTACCACTTGTAGGCTCTCTCTTTGCTTAGAGGACCCCTTTCAATATTTCCTGTAGAGCTGGTTTGGTATTTGCAAATTCTTTCAGTTGTTGTTTGTCCTGGAAGCTTTTAATCTCTCCTTCTATTTTCAATGATAGCCTAGCTGGATATAGTATTCTTGGCTGCATGTTTTTCTCGTTTAGTGCTCTGAAAATATCATGCCAGCTCTTTCTGGCCTGCCAGGTCTCTGTGGATAAGTCAGCTGCCAATCTAATATTTTTACCATTGTATGTTACAGACTTCTTTTCCCGGGCTGCTTTCAGGATTTTCTGTTTGTCACTGAGACTTGTAAATTTTACTATTAGGTGACGGGGTGTGGGCCTATTCTTATTGATTTTGAGGGGCATTCTCTGAACCTCCTGAATTTTGGTGCTCGTTTCCTTTGCCATATTGGGGAAATTCTCCCCAATAATTCTCTCCAGTATACCTTCTGCTCCCCTCTCACTTTCTTCTTCTTCTGGAATCCCAATTATTCTAATGTTGTTTCGTCTTATGGTGTCACTTATCTCTCGAATTCTCCCCTCGTGGTCCAGTAGCTGTTTGTCCCTCTTTTGCTCAGCTTCTTTATTCTCTGTCATTTGGTCTTCTATATCACTAATTCTTTCTTCTGCCTCATTTATCCTAGCAGTTAGAGCCTCCATTTTTGATTGCACCTCATTAATAGCTTTTTTGATTTCACCTTGGTTAGATTTTAGTTCTTTTATTTCTCCAGAAAGGGCTTTTATATCTCTCGAGAGGGTTTCTCTAATATCTTCCATGCCTTTTTCGAGCCCGGCTAGAACCTTGAGAATTGTCATTCTGAACTCTAGATCTGACATATTACCGATGTCTGTATTGATTAGGTCCCTAGCCTTCGGTACTGCCTCTTGTTCTTTTTTTTGTGTTGAATTTTTACGTCTTGTCATTTTGTCCAGATAAGAGTAAATGAAGGGGCAAGTAAAATACTAAAAGGGTGGCAACAACCCCAGGAAAATATGCTTTAACCAAATTAGAAGAGATCCAAAATCGTGAGTGGGGAGAAAGAGGATAAAAAGAGGTTCAAAAAGGAAGAAAGAAAAAAAAACAAAAAGAAAAGAAAAAGAAAAAAAAAAGAAAAGAAAAGAAAAGAATTTTTAAAAAAAGAAAACACCTAAGAAAAATGTAAAAAATATATATATATATATTAGATAAACTAGTAAAAAATCGTTAAAAAAGAAAAAGGTAACAGTTAAAAAAAAATTTTACCCAAAGGCGAGAAAAAAAAAAAAAATGAAAAAGAAAAAATTAAATTAACTGCAAGACTAAAAAAAATCACAGGAAAAAAGCCATGAGTTCCGTGCTTGGCTTTCTCCTCCTCTGGAATTCTGCTGCTCTCCTTGGTATTGAAACCGCACTCCTTGGTAGGTGAACTTGGTCTCGGCTGGATTTCTTGTTGATCTTCTGGGGGAGGGGCCTGTTGTAGTGATTCTCAAGTGTCTTTGCCCCAGGCGGAATTACACCGCCCTTACCGGGGGCCTGGGTGAGTAATCCGCTCGGGTTTGCTTTCAGGAGCTTTTGTTCCCTGAGCGCTTTCCGTAGAGTTCCAGAGGACGGGAATACAAATGGCGGCCTCCTGGTCTCCGGCCCGGAGGAGCCGAGAGCCCAGGGCCCCACTCCTCAGTGCGCCCTCAGAGAACAGCGCCCAGTTACTCCCGTCTGCCTGACCTCCGTCCGCGCTCCGAGCTCACCGAGCCTGCGACCGGTTCAAGGTAACACGGAGCTGCGAGCTTACTGTTGGCTCCGTCTCTGTAGCCGGCTTTCCCGTTCCAATACCCGCAAGCTCTGCGACACTCAGACACCCCCGATCCTTCTGTGACCCTGCGGGACCTGAGGCCACGCTGACCCCGCGTGGGCTTCGCCCCGGTTTAGCCTCTGGAGCGATGTCCCTCAGCGGAACAGACTTTTAAAAGTCCTGATTTTGTGCGCGGTTGCTCCGCCGCTTGCCGGGAGCCGGCCCCTCCCCCCGGGGTCTATCTTCCCGTCGCTTTGGATTCACTTCTCCGCCGGTCCTACCTTTCAGAAAGTGGTTGTTTTTCTGTTTCCAGAATTGCTGTTCTTCTTCTCTTCGATCTGCCGATGGATTTTCAGGTGTTTGCAATCTTTAGATAAGCTATCTAGCTGATCTCCGGCTAGCTGAAGCAGTCTCAGCTTGCTACTTCTCCGCCTTCTTGACTCCTCCCCCCCATATAAATCTTTTACAATCTGCTTTGCTGGAACTTCTCATAAGGAATCTCTAGGTTGAGCTTATAGTAGCCTCTCCAGGCCAGAAGCCAAGCCACGTACTTGCCATCAGACATGCCTGCATACCTCTCGATTTGGGCGAATTCCTCTTCCTGAGGTACCCAAAGTATCCTGAGGTTCCTGCATCTGCCAGGAAGTTATATCCTTTACTCGCCTGGGGAGGCTGCTGGGAACTCTCTAAGCAAGGTATCAGGCCAACAGTACCAAAGGGCTTTCATGCTCCAGGTTTTATAAAGTCCACCTTAGTTCCTTTAAGCTGTCTAGTCATAGCTGAATCTTTTCAAATATGACATTCCAGTCAAAGCCTTGGTAAAATAACCAGTGTTTCCAATGGTGTCTTGTTACAAGGAGAACCGATTCTTACTGAACTTATGCAAATGACTGATTGCCATGCAAGAAAGAATACTTGCTGAGACCTTTCGGTTTCAGAGGGTTCAGATAGAGAGAAAGAGTTGAATACCTTGATTTGTTTACAAATGACTACTTTTACATCTCTGTAAGTTACAGATAACTTAAGAAAAAGTTTAACAAGCCTGGGAGAGCAAACACTACAGAACCAGTAATGTTTAAAATAAGACAAAACATCAAGAGATACAACATTACAATCTTTCAGTTCATCTAGTCCCATGTTACTAATTCTGGTTTAGTCTGAATGCAGCTTTTACTTCTGGCAATTCTTACCCATTTTAGTTCCAGGATTTTAACATATCAAAGACCTGTATTTGTCCTGAAAGTCTACCCATATGAATTTCCTTTAAGGCGGAAGTCATTTTACAAGAGAATTCTTAGAAGGCAAATTTAAGAATCATTTAAGTACAAAACATGTTCACCAGCAGATTTCAAAAGCACAAAACAGTTCCAACAACCAACGCTCTAGCATTTTATCCCATTTGGTTAAGACCTAGATGTACAACAAATTTAATTCCATTTGTCATTCAAGCAAACCTTCAAGTTTTCAGTTTCAGGATAACAAAGACTTTGAGAGCTACTTTAACAATTACCCATTAAGACCCTGAGACAGACAATTAACCATCAGTTTAGTAACCTCTATCTTAACATATTTCATGTTCCACCTGGGCCCACTCCACTTCAGATGCCATGCTCTCCTGCCAGCAAGGGGGAGGGGCTAGGCAGTCCACATCGGGCCATAGAAGACAGGAACTGCCCCAAAACAAAGAGAGTTTCAGCAGCTACTTGGGAATATTCCTTAAAGTCTCTGTCTCGAGTTAGACTAACTACAGTCGGCTCCAGTTATACCCATTAAAAGTCAGAGTCCCCTCATTCTCTGCTTGCCCCATTTTTTCAAACACAGCAAACAACACAACAGACAACAACAACAACAACAAAAAAAAAACAAGACAAAGACAACTGCAGGCCCAGTGGTCCTGCCACAGGTGGGGATTTTCTAGGGGGACTCGAAACCCCTGACAGCCTAGGGGGACTCGAACCCCCTGGCTGCCTAGGGGGACTCGAACACCTAGTGACAGGTTAGGGGGACTCAAACCCCCTGACTGCTTATAGGGACTTGAACTCCCTGGCAACCTACCAGTGGAGGGAAGGGGCGTCCCCGCATCCACTCTAGCCCTGGGGAGCATGGCTGCTCCAGCTCCTTCCCGGTGGGCCATACCCTGGAGCTCCACAATCAGATAGACAGGATCCCATGATCTTACCTCCAGAGGCTTTTCCCAGAAATCCTGATGCTGGCTCAGTGCTCATTGTTTGTTCCCGGACAATCCCGTAATCAAAGGAATGAGACTGATACAAAGCGAAGGTCAAGCAATGCTTTATTTCGCGCCAAGCATCGAGAATCAAACTGACCGCTCAGGGCTGTCTCTTGCAAAGAGATGAACCCTCCCAGCCTCACAGACTTTTCTAGAGGTCGTTTAGCCGGGCTATACACAGGTGGGCAATGAGATTGTGATACACAGAGAAAACTGCACAATCATGCTAGGTCTGCAACACACAGAGAAAACTGCCTGGGCTTTCTCTGTGTGGCCAAATGAATTTCAATTTACCCTAGTAAATATACGGATGGCCAACTGAATTTCAATTTACCCTAGTAGATATATGCGCATCCCACTGATTGGATTTCTTCACCTGGCCTGACCTGCCCCTGTATCTACACTTTGCAAGTAATTTCCTCTGGGAGGGGCGGGGTCAATCTAAGTTCACTACATAAACACAAAATGACCCCCTCTGGCTAAG
Organism: Mustela lutreola; assembly: GCF_030435805.1. Lineage (NCBI taxonomy): Eukaryota > Metazoa > Chordata > Mammalia > Carnivora > Mustelidae > Mustela > Mustela lutreola. The sequence continues at coordinate 11,866,622 of NC_081297.1, read as the reverse complement.
CAGGCCCTTAATGCCTATTACCTTTTCCTCTTGTCTCTTTTATTCACGTTCTTCCCACGCAGTAGCAACTGCTCCATATTCCTTATATCACCCAGGAGAGCAACTTTGTGGATCTTTTTGAGCTCTTTCCGGCGGATGTTATACCGGGGCTGGGTCTCCGTGACTTCCTCCTTGTGAACCCAAGCCATCAAGTCATTCATCCCCTCGATGTCAGAGGTCGGGGATGAGCACACCTTCGCACTCTGAAAACAAAAAAACTTCTTCATTGCAAAGCCTAGAGGCTTTACCACCACTTCACCTTCCGCTTGGCTCTTCGCCGCTTCTAGACACCAGCACCAGTGCTAGAGATAAGCCGAACCCACCACGCAACAGTTCGGAATCTTGGAGCACCTAACAACGCTAACTGTGACGCCAAGCACAAATGCGCTTGCGCACCTCTGAATCCGGCGTGGCTGCGCCTGCGCATAAAGGGCAGCCACTAAGGGTGCCCAAAGCACACGTGCGAGGCTCAAGCCTCACAGATCTTAGTGTGGCAGGGCCTCCGCTCGGCTCCCCGCTCCGGGGCCACGGGGCAGCGGGCCTACGGGGCGGCGGGGCGGCCCCCGGGGCGGCGGGAGGGCGGGGCCGTGGGGCCGCGGGGCCTCTGCTCTGCTTGCCGCGGCGGGGCGGCGGGGCGGCGGGGCGGCGGGGCGGCGGGGCGGCGGGGCGGCGGGGCGGCGGGGCGGCGGGGCGGCGGGGCGGCGGGGCGGCGGGGCGGCGGGGCGGCGGGGCGGCGGGACGGCGGGGCGGCGGGGCCTCCGCTCAGCTCGCCGCTCTGGGGCTATAAATCTGAATAATAATAAAGACTCTGAGGACTTACAACAAACTAAGAAGTGTTTATTCATGAAAATTACTGAAGTTTGATTGGAGTTGTGAGAGTCTGTGCTGTGCTCTCACCTCCCATGCCAGAAACCTGTCACTTAGAGAAGGGACTTGCCTGACTTGAGGCAGAGTAAGTCAAAGAGGTGGCCTCCATGCTAAGCAGACAGGGTTCTCTAGCCTGAGGTTGCAATGCTGTTTAGGGGAAACAAGGTAAGAGTAGCAAGGTACTTAACTGTAAGCTCTGAGAGGTCAGAGAGCCATCTGAATGTGATAAGCACTCCACAGAAGCTCCACGTTTACCCAAGGCATGCAGTTGAAACTGAAGCTGGTTCAAGCCACCCACATACCCATGGTTGCCAAGCCATGCACATATACGCAAAGAAGCAAAAAGCTTGTTAGCAAAAACCAGGCAGCCTTGAAAATGACCCAAGTGTTGAATGGACTTAGAAGCCCACACAGATCCATCAGCAGAGGAGAAAGCATGAATAATGGGGTCTGCACACAACATCTGCCCAATCGTTGGCTAAATGTGAAAGGATGCAGGCACAGCAGCAACATGTAGGAAGCAAGACTTAAAAATTTAAGAAATGAACAGAGACATCAATGGCTGCACACTGCAGGAGAGACAGACTTCATAAATTGACTGGAGGCAAGTTATTAAGCAGAACAAGACAACCCCCTGGGGTGGAAATCAGAACCCCTAATTGCTACATTACCTGAAATTCAACAAGATTATAAAACAAAGAGACAAGAAAGGTGACCCTTACTACAAAAAGCATTAAGGAGAAACCATCTAAGTATTTCCAGATGGTAGATTCAGCAAAGATTTAAAAGCAGCTACATGGACATGGTCAAAGACTAATGGAAATAGTGCTGAAAACCATGATGAAAATGACACAACACATGAAGAGTCTCAATAAAAAGATACAGGGGTGCCTGGGTGGCTCAGTGGGTTAAGCCTCTACCTTCAGCTCAGGTCATGATCTCAGGATCCTGGGAACGAGGCCCACATTGGGCCCTCTGCTCAGCAGGGAGCCTGCTTCCCCCTCTCTCTCTGCCTGTCTATATGCCTACTTATGATCTCTCTGTCAAATAAACCTTTAAAAATTAAAATTAAAAAAAAATACAAAGTAAATTAAAGAATTGAATGGGAACTTACAGCTTAAAAATACAGTACCTGCAATGGAAAATTCAACTGATTTGAGATGACAGGAGAATAAGTGAACTTGAAGAATCAACAGAAATTACTCAATCTCAAGCAGAGAGGTAGGAAAAAAAAAAAAACAATAAAGAAAATGAACAAAGCCTGAGACCAGATCAACAATAAGGAGATCCCCAAAAGGAAGACAGAAAAGGATTAATAAATATATTTGCAGAAGTAATTGCCAAAAATTGCTTAAATTTGATGAAAACATAATCTGCAGATCCATGAAGCCCAGTAAATCCTAACCAGGAAATAGACAAGGACATCCACACCTAAACGTGTCATCATGGGGTCAAACTGCTAAAATCAAGGATAAACAAATGAACACAAAACCTTGAAATCTGCAAGAGAAAAAAACCAACCTATCACAAAAGGAGACCAAAATTATGATTAACAGCTGACTTCTTACAAAAAAATAATGGAAGCTAGGAGTCTATGGCATAACATAATCTAAATGATTACAGATTTTTAAAAAAGGCAACCAGGTATTCTATATCCAGCAAAACTATTCTTAAAAAAACAAAGGCAAAAATAAATGACATTCCCAGAGAAAGACTGTGGAAAGAAGAGTTATGTCACTAGTTATGTCACTGTATTGTTGAGCTGCTGTAACATGCACAGATATAACATATGACACTAGGAGCACAGAGAAGAAAATGAGATCTACTGAAACAAAGTTCCCACATTTGACCAGAATTAGAGTAGACTGACAAGATGCACACAGTCATACCTAGATCAATCACTAAGATGTAACTCAAAAAAGGAGGAACAGAGAAGGATCTCTTGAGATATGAGAAAACCAGGAAAGAAAAAGCAAAATGGGAAGTGTAGAAACAAATATATCAAAACTAAATCTGAATTAACTAAACACTCCACTCAACAGAGATTGTCAATTGGATTTTTAAAAAGCAAGATTGATAAAGAACTTGTGTTCAGAATATATGATCTCTTACACCACATAATAAGACAACCCAAAAGGGACAGTGAGGGTGCTCTGAATGGATGTTTCTCCAAAGAAAATATACACACAGCCAATAAAACAGGAGAGGATATCACTAGTGTAGATAACCGTATGTTAATCCATGAGGTATTATTTCATTCACACCAGAATGACTCTAAGAATGACATTTTTATCAAAAAGACTCTAAGAATATACTGTAGAAGATACGGAGAATGATGCATTTCATCAGGTCCGTAAAAAGGTAAACAGAAACTTACTACATGACCCAGCAATTTCTACCCGAGAAGTCTGTCTAGGAAAAATAAAAACCTGCGTCCACACAAAGACATGTATATACACACAGGGAGAAGGAAGGAAGGAGAGAGGGACAGGGAAGGATGAAAGAGGAGAGAACGGGGAAAGGGAAGTGGCCAATTAAAAAATGGGATAATGAATCTGGACCAAAGGTACACGGGGTTCCTTGTATTATTCAAGTAACATTTCTATAAGTTTGAAATTAGATCAAGATTTAAAGCTACCAAAAAAAAAAAAAATAGAGGCAAGATACTGTATAGCAAACTCCCTCTATCAACTTCTTCAATGAAGACCATATACAGCTTAAAAGTTATTAGAAAACTGTAGGTAATTTTAATAAAATCACTTCAAGAATATAATCTGGTTGCCAATCTGGAAGAAATGGATGCATTCCTAGAAACATATAAACTACCACAACTGAACCAGGAAGAAATAGAAAGCCTGAACAGACCCATAACCAGTAAGGAGATTGAAACAGTCATTAAAAATCTCCAAACAAACAAAAGCCCAGGGCCAGACGGCTTCCCGGGGGAATTCTACCAAACATTTAAAGAAGAACTAATTCCTATTCTCCTGAAACTGTTCCAAAAAATAGAAATGGAAGGAAAACTTCCAAACTCATTTTATGAGGCCAGCATCACCTTGATCCCAAAACCAGACAAGGATCCCACCAAAAAAGAGAGCTATAGACCGATATCCTTGATGAACACAGATGCGAAAATACTCAACAAAATACTAGCCAATAGGATTCAACAGTACATTAAAAAGATTATTCACCACGACCAAGTGGGATTTATTCCAGGGCTGCAAGGTTGGTTCAACATCCGCAAATCAGTCAATGTGATACAACACATCAATAAAAGTAAGAACAAGAACCATATGATACTCTCAATAGATGCTGAAAAAGCATTTGACAAAGTACAACATCCCTTCCTGATCAAAACTCTTCAAAGTGTAGGGATAGAGGGCACATACCTCAATATCATCAAAGCCATCTATGAAAAACCCACCGCAAATATCATTCTCAATGGAGAAAAACTGAAAGCTTTTCCGCTAAGGTCAGGAACACGGCAGGGATGTCCATTATCACCACTGCTATTCAACATCGTACTAGAGGTCCTAGCCTCAGCAATCAGACAACAAAAGGAAATTAAAGGCATCCAAATCGGCAAAGAAGAAGTCAAATTATCACTCTTCGCAGATGATATGATACTATATGTGGAAAACCCAAAAGACTCCACTCCAAAACTGCTAGAACTTATACAGGAATTCAGTAAAGTGTCAGGATATAAAATCAATGCACAGAAATCAGTTGCATTTCTCTACACCAACAGCAAGACAGAAGAAAGAGATATTAAGGAGTCAATCCCATTTACAATTGCATCCAAAACCATAAGATACCTAGGAATAAACCTAACCAAAGAGACACAGAATCTATACTCAGAAAACTATAAAGTACTCATGAAAGAAATTGAGGAAGACACAAAGAAATGGAAAAATGTTCCATGCTCCTGGATTGGAAGAATAAATATTGTGAAAATGTCTATGCTACCTAAAGCAATCTACACATTTAATGCAATTCCTATCAAAGTACCATCCATCTTTTTCAAAGAAATGGAACAAATAATTCTAAAATTTATATGGAACCAGAAAAGACCTCGAATAGCCAAAGGGATATTGAAAAAGAAAGCCAACGTTGGTGGCATCACAATTCCGGACTTCAAGCTCTATTACAAAGCTGTCATCATCAAGACAGCATGGTACTGGCACAAAAACAGACACATAGATCAATGGAACAGAATAGAGAGCCCAGAAATAGACCCTCAACTCTATGGTCAACTAATCTTCGACAAAGCAGGAAAGAATGTCCAATGGAAAAAAGACAGCCTTTTCAATAAATGGTGCTGGGAAAATTGGACAGCCACATGCAGAAAAATGAAATTGGACCATTTCCTTACACCACACACAAAAATAGACTCAAAATGGATGAAGGACCTCAATGTACGAAAGGAATCCATCAAAATCCTTGAGGAGAACACGGGCAGCAACCTCTTCGACCTCTGCCGCAGCAACATCTTCCTAGGAACAACGCAAAAGGCAAGGGAAGCAAGGGAAAAAATGAACTACTGGGATTTCATCAAGATCAAAAGCTTTTGCACAGCAAAGGAAACAGTTAACAAAATCAAAAGACAACTGACAGAATGGGAGAAGATATTTGCAAACGACATATCAGATAAAGGACTAGTGTCCAGAATCTATAAAGAACTTAGCAAACTCAACACCCAAAGAACAAATAATCCAATCAAGAAATGGGCAGAAGACATGAACAGACATTTCTGCAAAGAAGACATCCAGATGGCGAACAGACACATGAAAAAGTGCTCCATATCACTCGGCATCAGGGAAATACAAATCAAAACCACAATGCGATATCACCTCACACCAGTCAGAATGGCTAAAATCAACAAGTCAGGAAATGACAGATGCTGGCGAGGATGCGGAGAAAGGGGAACCCTCCTACACTGTTGGTGGGAATGCAAGCTGGTGCAGCCACTCTGGAAAACAGCATGGAGGTTCCTCAAAATGTTGAGAATAGAACTGCCCTATGACCCAGCAATTGCACTATTGGGTATTTACCCTAAAGATACAAATGTAGTGATCCAAAGGGACACATGCACCCGAATGTTTATAGCAGCAATGTCCACAATAGCCAAACTATGGAAAGAACCTAGATGTCCATCAACAGATGAATGGATCAAGAAGATGTGGTATATATACACAATGGAATACTATGCAGCCATCAAAAGAAATGAAATCTTGCCATTTGCAACAACGTGGATGGAACTAGAGCGTATCATGCTTAGCGAAATAAGTCAAGCAGAGAAAGACAACTATCATATGATCTCCCTGATATGAGGAAGTGGTGATGCAACATGGAGGCTTAAATGGGTAGAAGAATAAATGAAACAAGATGGGATTGGGAGGGAGACAAACCATAAGTGACTCTTAATCTCACAAAACAAACTGAGGGTTGCCGGGGGGAGGGGGTTGGGGAGAAGGGGGTGGGATTATGGACATTGGGGAGGGTATGTGATTTGGTGAGTGCTGTGAAGTGTGTAAACCTGGTGATTCACAGACCTGGGGATAAAAATATATGTTTATAAAAAATATATGTTTATAAAAAATAAAAAATTAAAAAAAAAAATAAAAAAATATATATATAAAAAAAAAAAAGAATATAATCTGGTTGCAAAGCCAATACAATGAGCTCTAAAATAATTCTCTTCAGTTAAATAAAGTCATCTGTAAATCCTGTAACAACATGTTCATATTCACAAAATCTGAATGAAAAGCAAATATGATTTTCCATAACCAGGAGGGTAATGCAAAGTTCACTTTGAAAGGACTGAGATTTGGGGTTAATCTTTCTTTTAATACCAAGCAAAATTGTATAGTTATTCAGATTTTGAAGTAACTTGCTTTTTATTTAACAAAATATTTGCTGCTCTGAAATAAATTTCATTAGAAAGAATGATGATGTATAAAACAACAACAAAAAAAAGACCATGAAAATACAAGCTGCATTTCTAAAAGGATGTAATCATTTAAATTCTGATTAAATCTGTACATTTACAATTCTCTCTTAGATAGACAAAAACAGAACTATTTTTTATATGGACAATCGGGAGCACAATAATTAAGTGCATCTTAATGAAGGTTCCACTGACCTATATAGAAATATGCTTCACTTGAGCCAAACGGCAGCCTTTCTTCATCAAAGATAAATGGTACTATATAAAAACAAAGATAAGCCTTTGATAATTTTACGTTGCCAAGTAAAAGTACTTCCCAAGAGCTAAAGGCACAATTTTTATTTACATCTAGTAGAGGAACCAACCATAAAATCATTACTTATTTTCAACTGAATAACTGATTAACATTTCTCAAATAAGCTTCTTCCAGTCCTAGTAGTTCTTTATTTTTCTTAACATATTTGCTAGGTTGATAATTTACCATAGGTGTCATCATGAGAATAACCAGAATTAGATTAAATGTGAAAAAAGAGAGGCAAAGTGTTTCACACTCTTGAGTGATACCAAGGCAAGAATGGGAGAAAAGCATCGCAAAAGGAGACTACGGAAATGCTACTTATATATTCCTGCAGCAAAACCGGCAATGCATCCATTTTAAAAGTTATCATCTTCGGGGCGCCTGGGTGGCTCAGTGGGTTGGGCCGCTGCCTTCGGCTCGGGTCATGATCTCAGAGTCCTGGGATCGAGAGCCCCGCATCGGGCTCTCTGCTCAGCAGGGAGCCTGCTTCCTCCTCTCTCTCTGCCTGCCTCTCTGCCTGCTTGTGATCTCTGTCAAATAAATAAATAAAATCTTTAAAAAAAAAAAAAAAGAATTAAAAGTTATCATCTCACTACCAATTTCTTTCCCTCAAGAACAATTTGAATCTCTTTGGCATCCAAAGTCTCATAAGTTAGTAAAGCTTCTGCTAGATTCTTAGGCTCTTTTACATGAGTCTTCAAGATACATTTCGCTCGTTCTTATGAGTCCTGAAATGACAAAAAGGAGGTATCTAAGAGGCAGAAAACGTAGTAGAAGCAAAAAGCATAAAAAGTATATGCCTTTAAAAAAGTGAACTATATTCATTTCTATTTATAAAAGATAAAAGCATGAAGCTCTTTTTAAAAATTAACATAGAATGTACTATTTGCCCCAGGGGTATGGGCTTGTGAATCATCAGACTTACACATTTCACAGCATTCGCCATAGCATATACTCTCCCCGCTGTCCAGAACCAGCCACCCCATCCCTCCCCTCTCTTCCCCCCAACAACCCTCAGTTTGTTTTATGAGATTGAGTCTCTTAAGGCATGGAGCTTTTAAACACCAGCATGAAGCCTACTTGATTGATTAATTGATTGATAGATAAGGCAACCTTGGTTCTCAAAGATTAGTTTCATACTTGGAAATGTTCTATTTTAACCTCAAAATGTATCACATGGATAAGTGAGGACTACTTAGGCAGACATACTTAAAGATACATAAATATATACTAAACTTATCTGCTTTTCTATTCTTATTTGGTAACAACTTACCTCTCAGTCAGTGACCACTATACCACTGTAAAATGAGTTTAACAACACCAAGAAGCATACGTCATAAAAAATAACACAATTATTAAAAATAAAGATCCTTAGACATTCTGAACAAAACTGTTATGGTCAAGTGAAATATCAAATTAAAGAGAACATATAAAGTATTATAAATATGTCATGGAATATTGAAACTAAAAACCTAGGATGAATTAGTATTAACTTTATAAACTCCATTGGAATGAAACCCGTACACTGTAACATGTGAGACTATGCTAAGCTTTTTATATCTTTAAGTTTTATATACATTTGAACCTAAAACGTATACTAGCTAAGCATCATTTTCCTTAATAACAATGTAAGTGTGCCATCTAGTGGAAAGAGTACCTACCGCCCTCGCAAGCTTAACATTTCAGAAAAGGATTAAGAGCAAAGAAAGAGTATTTCCAATGCTCTAATACTAGAAGAGATAATTTACTCAAGATAACATAAACATTAAAAAAAAAAAAAGAATGAAGATTCAGGCAAGGGAGAGAGAATTCCTCTTCTGAAACACCTTCTAGACCTTTCCAACATATAAACTTTTCATAAACTTAATGACTTTAAAGCTTTTACCTCCTTGAGTTAATCAAAACCTGGCCCTCCTGGGGACACTCCGAATCCCTCGACTGACAGCTACTGATTCCCTCCTATCCCAGATCTTTTAGAGTAAAGAGGTGAGACCATTGCTCCCCTCACCACTGACAGACGATTACTTTACCATACTCTTCTATAAAGCATGATTCCTTTGAAGTTTTCACCATATGACTTCAACATCCTTCATTCGGCCATCTACAACCCTAATTCCAGTTCTCGTTCACTAGACTTTCTGCCATGTAGCTCAGTCTTTTCCATTCCAAGACCTGCCTTCATGTACATCCAAATGAAATGCACATATCCAACCTCTGCACTAAGCACCAGGTCCACGTATCCCTCCCCACGTGAAACCTTCACTAAGACACCTCAAATTCAGGAGCTGAGCTGGTTAAGTGTCTGCCTTCAGCTCAGGTCAGGATCCCAGAGTCCAGGGATCGTGCCCCACATCAGGATACCTGCTCAACAGGGATATCTGCTTCTCCCTCTGCCCCTCACCCACCCCACTTTATGCTCACGCTATCTCGCTCTCTCTCAAATAAACAAGTAAAACCTTAAAAAAATTAAACACTTCAAATTCAATATGTATAAAACTCAGTTTATAATCTACACACTTCCCCACCTTAGGCCATCATCAGTGGTTTCTCAGTCAACAGCACACAACTAGATGGCTGCACCAGGCAGAAATCGAGAACACAGCTTTGTTACTTAATTTAGCTGCACTCTCACCCAAATATCAGAAAGGCATTCGATTCCACTAGATCAGCATCTCTTGAATGCTTTCATTTTTCTCAATTTCCCCTCTCACTGCCCTAATCCAAGCATATGCTCTGCCTTAAGCAGATTACACAGAACCTACTCACTCATCTCACTGAATTGACGCTCATGTACTCTGTACTGGACCCTGCAATCAAAAAGGCTTTTGTTTTCAAAGACATTTATGCTTCATTCTCAGTGTATGTACACAGCGAGGCACAAAGCAACTAATATTTGTGGAATAAAATATGTGTCAGAGTGAAAAACTAATAAAGATTCAAATAATCAAATATCCTCCCTATTCTAACAACACTATGGTTTTACAGATGAAGTAGAATATTTAAAATTACTGATATTGACAGTCGCTAGCCTATGGCCAGAGGCTCCCAACTACATACTGAAATCATGGCTTCAATGGTGCACTCATTCTCTTGATTATATATAGTGACAGCTCTACACAGGGGATAACCATTATCTTCTGGTAGCACCTAACTATTTAGGCACATTAATGACTAGACAGATGAATAAGCACAGAAAAAAGGAATTATTACCCTTAGAAGGATTCTAATTTCTTGTTCAATAGCAGATTGAGTTTCTGGACTCAGTTTCCCAGTATCACTGTAGGTCATAACTCCAAGCTAAAACAAATGAAAAGAACGAAATTGAACAGAAACACCCGAAACCACTAATACATGTAAACAGAGGAAGTACTATCCTATACTTAAGGAAACCTCATCAAGGGCAAGGAAGAAATTCAGTATAGAAATTTCATCATTCTTCTGAAAGTGTAAGACTAAAAAGTATGAACAAGAGAGAAACTTTAAAATCCCAAGTATGGTTCTGAGTACCTTCTTAGAAAACCTTTGCCACTATTCTAAATCCAGAAATCCACAATGTAGTTGCTAGAAGTGCTGTGTGAAGCCACAGTGATAACGTAGGAGAGTGAAATACGTGGGAAGGGCAAAGTAAGCAAGCTCAGCAAACAGAAGTTTTAGGTCATATGAACAGAAACAGGATATCTTATCATTTGCTTAACTCATGACATACTACTATTGTCCAAGCAGCCAGAATGGAAAGTGAATACTATACTTTAGCACTCAAAAAAAAAAAAAAAAAAAAAGTTTAGTTTAGAATGAGCTGTGACAAGTCTACTCGGAATGAGAGGGGGAAATTAAATGTTACCAGTTTATAACAAGACCCCTCTCTCCTAAGGTGCCTGGGGTAGCTCAGTGGGTTAAGAGACTCACTTCAGCTCCAGTCATGGTGCCAGAGTCCTAGGATCAAGTCCTGCACTGGGCTCCCTGCTCAGCTGGGAGTCTGCTTCTCCCTCTGACCATCCCCCCTCTCATGCACGCTCTCTCCAATAAAATAAATAAATAAAATAAAGTCTCAAGAATAAAAAAAGAACCCTGTCTCATAAGGAGACACTTGGCAAATCATTTGATACATGAGGGAGGGGTAAAATTAGCTATTCCCTTTTCGCTCATTCCAAATTTTGGTAACCATCTGCTTTGCAATTTTGGCTGCATTATCAAAATCACTGGAAGCCCCTAAAATTTAAAACTATACATAGACTCAATATTTTAAAATATTTTTATATCAGCAAGCACAATATGAACTAAAGCCATTCTTTACAGCCAACCTGTTGTGATATGGTCAGTTCCAAATATAAGCTCCTCAGCCCCTCTTCTTCCCATACTGACATCCATCTGCACAAGCAGCTGAGCTCTAGTTTCATTCCATCTGTCATTCTCAGGCAAGAGGGACACCTGGACAATTGGAAACAAAGAAAAACTCCAGACACAGTTGGAAATATTTACATTAATGATCAGAATTATCATCTGGCTCTTGCTATAGCACTTAATGTCATGATGCTGACAGTTCAGACATTTAGTAGAGTTGGTCTCAGAGACTAATGACAAAACTGGCATTATACAAAGGAAGAAAAATTCCCTAAAAAGCGAAAGTTCATTTTACATGTCATAGCTCTATAACCCTGCAATAGGATAATGCTGAAAGAGGATGGACTTGTACCCAGGTGCCAAAAAGGGCTTAAAATGTCTATTGTTAGAAAGATAAGAAAATGAAACTTGTACTCAGTGAGAAAAATCTTAAAGGACTTATTTCGCTAAGCATGATACGCTCTAGTTCCATCCATCTTGTCACAAATGGCAAGATTTCATTTCTTTTGATGGCTGCATAGTATTCCATTGTGTATATATACCACATCTTCTTGATCCATTCATCTGTTGATGGACATCTAGGTTCTTTCCATAGTTTGGCTATTGTGGACATTGCTGCTATAAACATTCAGGTGCATGTGCCCCTTTGGATCACTACGTTTGTATCTTTAGGGTAAATACCCAATAGTGCAATTGCTGGGTCATAGGGTGACTCTTAATCTCACAAAACAAACTGAGGGTTGCTGGGGGGAGGGGGTTTGGGAGAAGGGGGTGGGATTATGGACACTGGGGAGGGTATGTGCTTTGGTGAGTGCTGTGAAGTGTGTAAACCTGGTGATTCACAGACCTGTACCCTGGGGATAAAAATATATGTTTATAAAAAATAAAAAATTAATTAAAAAAAAAATCTTAAAGGACTATGGAACCACTAACCTAATTTCTTTGTGGAGGGAAAAAGCAGTGACATATTTAAGAATGATACTTTGTTGTCATTCAAGACTTAAATTTCATCATGTAGATATATAATATTTGAATTATTAGTATTCGTTATTAGCATATAAGTTCATGAGTATCTGTGATCTCACAATGGTTCAGAATGTTAAAGAAGAAAGTTATCAGCAAACTTAGAACTTAGTTGAATTTTCTTTTAAATTGTTTTCCTCAACAGTTTCCTACAGCTTTTAGAGAGTGTTATTTTAAGGAAAAGAGGGGGAAAAAAAGATACATGTCCAGGTGTTGGCCCTCTTGGCATGATTGTAGCTTTGTTGATAGGCATTGCGTCCTTAGTGTAATATGCAATAATAGCATGACTGGATTCATGATATCCTGTGATGGTTTTGTTTTTATTGTCAATCTCCAGGCTTCTACATTCATGCCCTAAGGATAAAAATTTAATTGAATAAAATTATTCCATTAGTAAGGTATATTTAGATGAATGAAACCCACTTGCCTTTAAGCAATTCTTAGAGTGACATGACTTAATATCATTAATAAGTTATTTTAAACCAAAATAAGTTGCCAACTGACAATCAAATTTGTAAGAGCTGTCCTCTTACTCCTTACTATCAACCAGGAAAGTTTAATCCTATTTCCAGAAAATAAATTTAAACAAGAAATGTCACAACGAAATTGTTCTGAAGTTCATTCAAGATTTAAAATCAAATACTTAAAATTAGAAAAATTTTTCTTTTATCAGTACAATTATTCTTTTATCAGCTATACCAGACAAGAGTAAACACATGGGCACCCCCTGCCCCCAAACTGTATAATCATATAAACTGTATTTGTTCTGTAAGAGGCCCAGTTGTGTGGCTACTTTGGAGTAAATATTTTCTTGCTCCTATAACTTTCTTTCTTATAACACTTTTCTCAAAAAGAATTTATTCTCTAATATAATGAACAGTGTAAGACAGGGAAAATGAAAAAGAGAAAAAAAGCCTACCCATTAGAATTTTATCTTTGGAAAACTCTAGTTCCTTCATGGTAACCATTTCTTTTCCATCAAGAGCTGCCTTTAATGCAGACTGGTTCACAAGATTCTCCAACTCTGCTCCAGAAAAGCCAACAGTACCTCGAGGTACAATTTCTGGATCCACAGCTATGTAGATAAACACAATATTAAAATTCCAAAACGACTCTTCACAAATGACTCATATTCCAAAAGAAAATAACTATCCTGAACTAGAACTTAAAATATTTATATCACTGTAACTACAAAATAAACTTACTTTTTCTAAAGGAAAACCAAAATTGCCATTAAATCAATCATTAAAATCCCATTAGGACACATCACAAAAGTTCTTAAATTTAGACAACTTTGTGAAAAATAAAGAAATGCAGAGTTGCCAGACATGATTTATAAATCTTTAAATTATGACCTAAACTGTTATTAGCCTAAGCACAACTGAAAACATTCAGAAAACATTTTGTTTTCTGAATTTCATCTTGAAATACTTTATACTTAAGTGTTTAGTATTATATGTACCTTTATAAAAGCTACCCCTATTAAAGGAAACATACCAGGCTTTTTTTTAACAGATTTTATTTACTTTTATTTGAGAGAGAGAGAGAGCATGAGAGGGGAGAATGTCAGAGGGAGAAGCTTCCTCATGGAGATGGGAGCCCGATGTGGGACTCAATCCTGGGACTCCAGGATCGTGACCTGAGCTGAAGGCAGTCACTTAACCTACAGAGCCACCCAGGTGCCCCAACATATCAGGTTTTATAAATTGATTCACCTGTCCTTGAAAATACTAGAGCTTAATTTAATAGCTGCATTTATTACTCAAGTGGGTCCATAATATTTTCCTATGTTCTGTTTTACAGTTTGCTTCTTTTTTGTCCAAAGTGATGACATTTTATGTGCTTTTTCTATTATTTCATATTTTACATTCATCTAAAACCACTTATATTTATCTTCAACAATTATCTAAATACTCTCAAGAAAACATTCCTTTTTAAAAAAAAGGAATTTTTTGAAAATTGCTAAATTTTGTCAATACCATTTACAATTGCACCCAAACCCATAAGATACCTAGAAATAAACCCAACCAAAGAGGCAAAGAATCTATACTCAGAAAACTATAAAGTACTCATGAAAAAAATTGAGGAAGACACAAAGAAATGGAAAAATATTCTATGCTCATGGATTGGAAGAACAAATATTGTGAAAATGTCTATGCTACCTCAAGCAATATGCACATTTAATGCAATCCCTATCAAAATCCCATCCATTTTTTTCTACGAAAGAGAACAAATAATCCTAAAATTTATATGGAATGAGAAAAGACCTCGAATAGCCAAAGGAATATTGAAAAAGAAAGCCAAAGTTGGTGGCATCATGATTCCAGACTTCAAGCTCTCTTACAAAGCTGTCATCATCAAGACAGTATGGTACTGGCACAAAAACAGACACATAGATCAATGGAACAGAATAGAGAGCCCAGAAATAGACCCTCAACTCTATGGTCAACTAATCTTCAACAAAGCAGGAAAGAATGTCCACTGGAAAAAAGACAGCCTCTTCAACAAATGGTGTTCGGAAAATTGGACAGTCACATGCAGAAAAATGAAATTGGACTATTTCCTTACACCACACATGAAAATAGACTAAAAATGGATGAAGGACCTCAATGTGAGAAAGGAATCCACCCAATCCTTGAGGAGAACACAGGTAGCAACCTCTTTGACCTCAGCCACAGCAACTTCTTCCTAGGCACATCGCCAAAGGCAAGGGAAGCAAGGGCAAAAATGAACTATTAGGACATCATCAAGATCAAAAGCTTTTGCACAGCAAAGGAAACAGTCAACAAAACCAAAAAGACAACTGGCAGAATGGGAGAAAATATTTGCAAACAACATATAAGACAAAGGGCTAGAATCCAAAATCTATAAAGGGCTCAGCAAACTCAACACCCAAAGGACAAATAATCCAATCAAGAAATGGGGAGAGGACATGAACAGACATTTCTGCAAAGAGACATCCAGATGGCCAACAGACACATGAAAAAATGCTCCAAATCACTTGGCATCAGGGAAATACAAATCAAAACCACAATGAGATACCACTTCACACCAGTCAGAATGGCTAAAATTAGCAAGTCAGGAAATGACAGATGCTGGCGAGGATGTGGAGAAAGGAACCCTCCTACACTGTTGGTGGGAATGCAAGCTGGTGCAACCACTCTGGAAAACAGCATGGAGGTTTCTTAAAAAGCAGAAAATAGAGCTACCGTATGACCCAGTGATGGCACCACTGGGTATATACCCTAAAGATATAAACGTGGTGCTCCAAAGGGACACGTGCACCTGAATGTTTATAGCAGCAATGTCCACAACAGCCAAACTATGGAAAGAACCTAGATGTCCATCAACAGATAAATGGATCAAGAAGATGTGGCATATATATATATATATGCAATATATATATATATATATATATATATATATATATATATTGCATCCACCAAAAGAAATGAAATCTTGCCATTTGTGATGACGTGGATGGAACTAGAGGGTATTATGCTTGGCGAAATAAGTCAATGCGAGAAGGACAACTATCATAGATCTCCCTGATATGAGGAAGTGGAGATGCAATGTGGGGGGTTTGGGGGATAGGAACAGAATAAATGAAACAAGATGAGATCAGGAGGGAGACAAACCATAAAAGACTCAATCTCACAAAATAGGCTGGGCATTGCTGGGGGTGGGGGGGGGTCGGGAGAGGGTGAGGGGGTTATGGACATTAGGGAGGGTATGTGCTATGGTGAGTGCTGTGAAATGTGTAAACCTGATGATTCACATACCTGTACCCCTGGGGATAAAAATACATTATATGTTTATTTAATAATTTAAAAATAAATAAATAAATTATATATTTTTAAACTAAAATGACTAAATTTATTATTTTTAATTGTTTATTTTATATTTAATTCATTTATAGTTATAATAATTTATTTATATTTAATCATTTTTATTTATTATTTATTTAATCTGTTAATTAAACACTTTTTTAAATTTATTTTTAAAATTTCTTTTCAATGTTTCAGGATTCATTGTTTATGCACCACACCCCGTGCTCCATGCTATACATGCCCTCCATAATACCCACCACAGGGCTCACCCAACCTCCCACCTCCTCCCCTCCAAAATCTTCAGTTTGTTTCTCAGAGTCCACAGGCTCTCATGGTTCATATCCCCCTCCAGTTTCCCCCAATTCCCTTCTCTCCATCTCCCCATGTCCTCCGTGTTACTCCTTATGCTTCACAAATAAGCAAAATCTTATGATAGTTGACTCTCTCTGCTTGACTTATTTTACTTAGCATCATCTCTACCAGTCCCATCCAACAAAAGTTGCTTACTCATCCTTTCTGATGGAGGCACAATACTCCATAGTGTATATGGATCACATCTTCTTTATCCATTTGTCCATTGAAGGGCATCTTGGTTCTTTCCACAGTTTGGTTACTGTGGCCATTGCTGCTATGAACATTGGGGTACAGATGGCCCTTCTTTTCACTACATGTGTGTCTTTGGGGTAAATACCCAGTAGTGCAATTACATAGTCATCGGGAAGCTCTATTTTTAATTTCTTAAGGAATCTCCACACTGTTCTCCAAAGTGGCTGTACCAACTTGCATTCCCACCAACAGTGTAAGAGGGTTCCCCTCTCTTCACATCTTCTCCAGCACAAGTTGTTTACTGTCTTGTTAATTTTGGCCATTCTAACTGGTGTAAGGTGGTATCTCAATGTAGTTTTGATTAGAATTTCCGTGATGGCTAGTGATGATGAACATTTTCTCATGTATCTGTTAGCCATTTGTATGTCTTCTTTGGAGAAGTGTCTGTTCATGTCTTCTGCCTGTTTTTTGACCTGATTGTCTGTTTTGTGTGTATTGAGTTTGAGTTTGAGTTTATAGATCTTGGATATCAGCCCTTAGTCTGTACTGTTGTTTTTGAATACATTATCTTGTTCCATGGGTTGCCTCCTACTTTTGTTGGAGGCAACCAGCTTTGCTTTGACAAAGCTTTTGATTTTGATGAAGTCCTCAAAATTCTTTTTTGCTTTTGTTTCCTTTCCCTTTGGAGACATGTCTTGAAAGAAGTTGCTGTGGCCGATGTTGAAGGAGTTACCTTGACATGTTCTGATTTAGGATATTGATAGAGTCCTTCCTCATGTTAAGACCTTTCATATTTGTGTTTATATTTGTGTATGGCATAAGAGAGTCATCAAGTTTCATTCTTCTGTACATAGATGTCCAGTTTTCCCAGCACCATTTATTGAAGAGACTGTCTTTTTTTCCACTAAACATTTTTTCCTGCTTTGTTGAAGATTATCGACCATGGAGTTGTGGGTCCATATCTGACACTCTGAAGACAAGATGAAAAGATAATGACAACCAGAAGCTGGATGGAGCTTTGTGGTTTTTTCCACTTGTTATCTGTTTTATAATTGTTCATATTTTCTTTATTACTTTTTTAAGTCACAAAGATATTACATGTTTTCAGTGACAAGTATAACCATAGGGGGACATATAAAAAAAGTTAAGATTCTGAACACACACTTGGATAGACATGGCTTTGATTTTTATATATACAAACATATATCATCTATAGCTATACCGAGAATTAGATAATACATAAAGTGGGATATGTAATATATATAGATAGATAGATTATGGTATTTTTGTAAGAATTTATATCCATTAATTTGAACTTTGCTTTTAAATTTTTACTAAGACTATAGATCTTCCTTTAGTTCAGTATATATACATATATTTAATACTTCTACCAATTTTGTTTTTAAATTTAAATTCAATTAGCCAACATACCAATATATCATTAGCTTCAGATGTAGAGTTCAATCATTCATCAGCTGTGTATAACACCCAGTGCTCATCACATCAAGTGTCTGCCTTAATCCCCATCCCCTAACCACCTCCCTTCCAGAAACCCTAGGTTTGTTTCCTATGGTTAAGAGTCTCTCATGGTTTTTAAATTAGAATTATTTTATCACTGACACTATGAAATTGTAAGTGCCTAATGCTTAAAAATGTGTTTGTTAGAACAAAAATACTTTTGCTTTAAGACATATGAAAAAATGTTCATCATCACTAGCCATCAGGGAGATTCAAATTAAAAACACATTGAGATACCACCTTACACCAGTTAGAATGGCCAAAATTAACAAGACAGGAAACAACATGTGTTGGGAGGATGTGGAGAAAGGGGAACCCTCTTACACTGTTGGCGGGAATGCAAGTTGGTGCAGCCACTTTGGGGAACAGTGTGGAGATTCCTTAAGAAATTAAAAATAGAGCTTCCCTATGACCCTGCAATTGCATTACTGGTATTTACCACAAAGATGCAGATGTAGTGAAAAGAAGGGCCATCTGTACCCCAATGTTCATAGCAGCAATGGCCACAGTCACCAAACTGTGGAAAGAAGCAAGATGCCCTTCAATGGATGAATGGATAAAGATGTGGTCCATATACACTATGGAGTATTATGCCTCCATCAGAAAGGATGAATACTCAACTTTTGTATCAACATGGATGGGACTGGAAGAGATTATGCTGAGTGAAATAAGTGAAGCAGAAAGAATCGATTATTATATGGTTTCACTTATTTGTGGAGCATAAAAAATAACACAGAGGACATGGAAGATGGAGAGGAAGGAAGTTGAGGGAAATTGGAGGGGGAAATGAACCATGAGAGACTGCGGACTCTGAAAAACCATCTGACGGTTTTGAAGGGGTGGTGGGTGGGAAGTTGGGCCAGCCTGGTGGTGGGTATCATGTAGGGCATGTATTGCATAGAGCACTGGGTGTGGTGTCTAAACAATGAACTCTAGTACACTGAAAAGTAATTTTAAAAAATAAATAAATAAAAAATAAAAGTTCTAGTATCATTTGATAGATATTTTCATGTTTGGAAGAGTAAATATGATTGAATGTTGCAAGTTAATGCCTCTCATATCCATTAACATTAAATATTTGAAGATTATTATCTTGGATGGAGTTTTGTTTCTTATTTCAATTCCAGAACAGCCAACATACAGTGCTATGTTAGTTTCAGGTGTACAGTACAGTGATTCGACAATTCCACACGTCACCCACTGCTCATCACAAGTGTGCTCCTTAATCCCCATCACGTATTCCAGCCTAGACTGGCATTCTGAATATAAATATTCAGAGAACTCCTTGTAAAACATGGCTCAAGTAACAGGTTCAATAACCAGAAGGCAGAACAAAGGTTGATAGAGATAGATAGCAGGCAATCCTCATAAACAAAAACATGCAAGCTAGTCGCTCTAGGAACAATAATTCTACAGCAGTCTATTATGAAAGCTACACTGTGATAGCTTCCTATCACAACTTCTTTAAGTATAGAATGTTAAACCACAGACTTAGGCAAAGATTACAAAAAACTATTAGATCAAATTAAAATATGAATAACTTCATTGATAAAATTTAAAAATTTAAAACTGCTATAAATTTTATTTTAAAAATGCTCTCCACCACTCACAGACTTTTGTGATATAAAGTTGTCAGAAGATTCTTTCAACAACTTTACTGAAATTTAATTCACACATCACAGAATTCAAAGTAGATAATCCAGTGGTTTTTAATATAGTCAGATTTGTGCAATTACCAACAATCTAACTTAAGAATATTTTTATCCCCCCACTCCAAAAGAAATCCCATAGTCACCAACAGTCACTCTTCATTCTTTCCTCCTTCTGGCAGCCACTTATCTACTCTCTGTTGCCCCCGATTTGCGGATTCTGTACATTTCACATAAACAGATCATATGTGATGTTTGGTGATGGGCTTCCTTCTCTTTTAAAGTTCATCCACGTTTCAGTATGTATCAGTACTTGTAAAAAACGGTCTTTTAATACATACTTATCAAATGCCTCTGGGAAGCTTGTGGCTCCTATTATAACTCCTTCACTGGGTTTAAAGCTAGTAAAAAAGAAGGAAAGTAACATTTCACTGAAAATTAAAACAATACACATATAGAAATGCTCTACACGAAACTATCATTAAATTTAGTAACAGTAAAGAAAAGGAACTGATCCTTTTTATACCCAAAGTGATAAGACATCCCTATTATTTTTTTAAAAGAACAAATATTACTAGGCCAGTACTCAATAAAACTGCTAACAATAAATCACAAAGTCATCTATGATTACATGCCTTCACAGTATTTCTTCTACTTAGGAAGACATGACCGGACAGAAAAGGCTAGGGAACCTAATTTGTGAAAAATTATCCTCAAGCTTACCAATTCAAATTATTTGCTCCTAGACTTCCTGTTTGGTTCCAAAAGGTCATACATGGTTTTAAGAAGTCTTTCCTTCTGGGATACCTGGGTGGCTCAGTGGGTTAAAGCCTCTGCCTTTGGCTCAAGTCATGGTCTCAGGGTCCTGGGATCAAGCTCCGCATCAGGTTCTCTCTGCTCAGCAGGGAGCCTGCTCCCCCCCACACCCTGCCTGCCTCTCTACTTGTGATCTCTCTCTGTCAAATAAATAAAATCTTAAAAAAAAAAGGAAGTCTTTCCTTCTTCCAAAGCAACCCCACTTCTTGCTCTTTATATTATAAACACTGATGCAAACTTTTAAC
The DNA here is from genome assembly GCF_030435805.1 of Mustela lutreola. Classification (NCBI taxonomy): domain Eukaryota; kingdom Metazoa; phylum Chordata; class Mammalia; order Carnivora; family Mustelidae; genus Mustela; species Mustela lutreola. The sequence goes on along the minus strand of NC_081297.1, from coordinate 11,845,503 downwards.
CTACCACAACACTAAAAGTGAGTCACGAATTTTGTAGGAACCAGCAAACACTCTTTACGTCTCCAAACAGACTAGTATTCTCAATGGGAATCATCACTTTCCTGTCATGATACAATCAATGAAAAAAGGTATAGAGTCACCAATTAAGAAAGGTTGATACCTCAGTCACCCCACTAGTAATGGAAAGAACACAATACAGAGAATGCAGCTTGTCTTGACTTCATACACAGAGACTACTCTGTTGCCTACAATTTTTCCTCTTTCTTTCTATTTTTGTTAAGATTTTATTTTAAAGTAATCTCTATACCCCACATGGGGCTCAAATGTACAACTCCGAGAGGAAGAGCTGCATGCTCCACTGACTCAGCCAGATGCCCCGCTATTTCTCTAATGTTCCCAAATATATTACCATATCCCAAAGACAGATGAAGATTCAATTACCCATTCATTTCAGCAAGAAGCTGATTTATAGTCTGCCTTGAATATGGATGCATTGGAGACTCAATTCGCTTCCCACCAACAGAATCTAATTCATCAATAAATATAACACAGGGAGCATTTGCTTTTGCTTCCCCTAGGAAAAGAGAAGAGATACAAATAACCTTAATGAAATCAATGTTTTTTGAACAAAATCATGTAAGTATTAAAAACCTGTAAAACTGTCAAAGGCAACAAAAGACATTCATTAAGGAGAAGTCCATAAAAATGAGTTCTCTTTCTTTTCTTTAAAACTGATTTAAGAACGGTAGCCTCAGAAAAAAACTGTATCATACAAAATGATATATAATAAAAACAACCAAGTATTCATTCTTCTGACTGTACAAGCCACAGTCAGATCTGAGGCTAACTATTCCTTAATTACATACTACTGAATTAATGAATAAGATAAAAAGGACAACAACAGAAAATCCAGCTTTTCAACAGGCCCCAAGCTCACCTGACACTTCTAGCTCTCTATTTGGGAAAGTACAGTTCTGTTTTAGGTCACACATTAAATTACCTAAAACCAAAACCTCACAATGGCGAGGTCAGCTATCAATCATAATCGAATAACAAATAGGTAAGAATCCCTCTTCCCCTAAAATTAACAAAATTACGTATTGCATGAAAAGTACATTAAAACATACTAAATTTCTGATATGGCTGGCTCCCACACTCACAAACATTTCATCAAATTCTGATCCAGAAGAATAATAAAAAGGACCATCAGCTTCTCCAGCCACAGCTCGAGCAAGAAGCTTCTTTCCTGTCCCTGGTGGTCCAACTAAAAGTATTCCTAAAAGAGAAAACAAATACACTGATTCAACTTAAAAAATAAAAATAAAACCTGATGTCAACCTATGAAACAAATAGTTATTAATTAATGCATACATAGTTTTGAGGTTGAAAGCACTTGACTATTATTTTGAAACAAAGTAAAACATATGTCTCTAGTGATTCTCTTCAGGAACTTCTTTAAAACTAATTTCCCTCTACCATTTAAGTCTTGAGAGAATGGAACATAATAAACTTATCTGTCATTAAACAAGTAAGATAAAATTCACATAAACACAGATTAAAAGATTAAGCAACCAAATGTGACACATGAACCCCTGACTTGATGTTCTTCCATAAAACACGTATTTCAGAAATTCTGATGAAAATTTGATGTGGACATCTGAGGAAATTTTGAAAAAAATCTGGAGTACAAGATATTAAGGAAATAGTATTCAATTTTATTTGGTAGGATAAATTATTCTCTTCAGGATAATGTCCTTAGTCTTAGGTGACACATAACAAAGTATGGAGAGGTAAAGTAGTTCACTTCTGCAGCTTTGTAACTTTTCCTATGTTCGAAAATTTTCATAACAGCAGTACTTTTTCATAAGTTGGAATAACAGATTTCTCTGGTTTCCACAACTTTTCATTTTTCATTTAAAAAGGTAAAAACCCTTTATTAATTAATGCTATATTTTAACATAAAAAAATATCTTTAAAGGAAAGTTGTTGAAAAATACCCCTAAGACTACCCCTTGTATTGCCATGTTATTGTCATTCTTAACTGGTTTAAGTGGTAGAATGTATTTTTGTAACTGAGAATTTTCCCATAATTTTGTAAAAGATCTCTTGTGATTAGAAAGAAAACTGTTTAACTATTCTATGACTTTAAACTTTAAACTTTCTGATGTTATAGTACCGATTCTAATAAATGAATCCTAAATTTTCAGACATTCTTACCAACACTTTTATACACTGCTGAACACTGTCAGTAGAGATAGTGGGCAGTATAGAAACAAACCTTAAATATGAGTGCCCCATTTAACTTACCAATTCTGTTTCTAGAATTAGAATCCAGAATAATCAATCAATAAATGAGTAAATCTATAATTTATTCTAAAGAGATAAATAAGGATGTAGGCAAAGCCTTGAGATAATAAGATGACCTTCACAAGTGCTGATTTTACTATTTTAGTTAAAAATGTCTGAGTATCGTTGACACACAGTTACATTAGTTTCAGGTGTACAACATAGTGATTTAACAAGTTTAAACATTATGCTGCTCACAAGTGTAGCTACCCTCTGTCACCATACAACACTATCACAGTATCACTGACTGTATTTCCTATGCCTTTTACTCCTCTGACTCACTCATTTGACAACTGAAAGCATGTTTCTCTCTTTCCTCTTCATACCTTTTGCCCAGCCCTCACACTGCTAATTTTAACCACAAAACACTGGAAACCATAAAAGCTTAATGTAAGTGATTACAGCATAGCATGATCATTTGGTCAAGGGACACCACAAAGTCATTACAATCTTGGACCCAATTCTAGCATATGGTTTTCCCTCACACCAAGAAACAATTCTCCAACCCCAGTCGGGCACCCTAACATTCTAGTCAATTCGGATGCTACCCACCTGGAGATAGCATCAAATACCGTAAGTTAAGGACTTCGTCCCAAAAGACCGCAGAATACATACTAACTTGTGGAAAGTTCCGGCCCACTTATCACATGGTTGATTCTCCCGGCAACCAGCTGCTAACCTTAGGTGTGTCCTAAATTTGACTCATTAACAGAAGACAAATCTATTCCTGTCATCACTATAAAACTACAAGAAATGGGACTAAGACATATGTATTTCTTTTTTATTAAAGATTTTTTTTTAATTTATTTGACAGAAATCACAAGTAGGCAGAGAGGCAGGCAGAAAGAGAGGAGGAAGCAGGCTCCCTGCTGAGCAGAAAACCCCATGCCAGGCTCAATCCCAGGACCCCAGGACCATGACCTGAGCTGAAGGCAGAGGCTTAACCCACTGAGCCACCCAGCAACCCCTAAATATATATTTCTAATTATAAATCACAACAGTCATTAAAAGAGAAAACATCAAAGACAAATGAGACTATTTCACAAATTAGTATGTTTTAAGGTTATGGAAGATCCACAGCCACTCCCATAATAATGGAGTGAGGAGGGAAGCCTGGGTGGCTGAATCAGTTAAACATGAGACTTCAGCTCATCTCATGATAGGGTTGTGAGAGTGATCCCAGCGTGGGGCTCTACACTCAGTGCACAGTTTGATTCAGAGTCTCTCCCTCTGCCCTCCCCCTGACCGGCTCCTGTACTTGCACGTGTGCTCACTCACTCTCTCTCAAATAAATAAATAAGTAAATAAATGAATAGGCTAAACAACTTTTTCAGATTGAAGAAAAATCAAGGGGTGCCTGGGTGGCTCAAGAGTTAGGCAGCAACTCTTGATTCTGGTTCAGGTCATGATCTGTCTGATTGAAGATTCTCATTCTCTCTCCCTCTGCCCCTCCCCACTGCTGCTCTCCCTTTCTCTCCCTCTTTCTCTAAAATAATTTTTTAAAAAAGATTAAAGAAAAATCTAAATGTGTAAACCTGGATTGAGTCTTAAACCCGGATTTGGGGTGGGGGTTGGGAAAACTTCACTACAAAAGGTATTAATAAGAGAAATGCAGAAATTTGAATATAACTAAATTTCATAATTAGTTCTGGAACTGTGTGAAATTGCCTGACTTTAATAACTATACTGGTGTTATATAATAGAATATTCTTATACTTTAGGATATACATAACAATGTATTTGGGCTAAAAGAGCATGATATCTATGATTTACTCTTAAACAGTTTAAAAAATACATTTATGTAAAGCAAGTAAGCAAATGGGGCAAAGTGCTAAAAAAAACTACTGAGTTTGGTTAAGAGTACAGAGGGTTCTCTGCACTATGCTCACAATTTAAAATCTGAAATTGTAATAAAATTCAAAATCCCCTTCCTCCCAAAAAAAGGTTATTAATGGTATGTTCAGAATGAAGACTTATTTGTAAAATAGCCATTAAGAACTAAACCTTAAGCTTTTAAATCAGTAAAAATTAAATCAGCAATGGATTTTTTTTTAATGTCAAGTCATAGTAAAGGGAAGGTACCTTACCTTTTGGAAGTTTACCTCCAAGCACAGTAAATTTTTGTGGGTTTGTCAAGAATTCAAAAGACATCATTAAAAATGTTAGCTATGAACTTAAATTAAAAGCACATTTATGAGTGTACTTTTATGTATTTATTTTAAATTACACTGGTTTAATAATACATTTGCAGCCAATTTGCAACCCTGTATTAGACAACTTTAAAGAGTTCTCAGTGGGGGAAAAAAAGAGTTCAAGTACATTGGTCAGGGTTAAAAAGAAACTACCTGATAAGAAGTATACCAAAACATGAAACATCTCTGGGATGAAGGGCATTATGAAAATCTAGAATTAAACTCATGACTCTCTTAGATTCCTAGATCATTTTCTAGGACTTTCTCTAGGAAGTATATAATTGTTCCAGAGTAAATGAGTGTTTTTTGTTAGGCTATGGATGGTCTTTGAAATTTACTGATAAAATTATTAAAACTTAATAAAATTTTTGTAGAGTTAACAGTTGTAAGCAAAGCTCTGTCCACCCCTAAGGAGAAATGCATACCTATGTTCACCAAGAAACATAAGAGATATTCACAAGAGCACTCTTTAGGCCAAAACTAGAAACAACCCAATGTCTCCCTAAAGGAGAACACAAACTATTGTGATTCATAGAATAATCTGCAATGGGGATGAATGAAGTAAAACTTCATGTAAAAACATGGATGGATCTCATAAAATCATGTTGAATGAAAGAAGTCATATACGCTACATGTATTATGTTTATGTAAAGGTCAAATGCAGGCCAATTAATATATGTTATGAGACAGAACAATGAGACGCTTGAAGTAGGAAGAAAGGGACACTAGGAAGTTTCTGGTAACATTTCATTCTTGAGCTGGATGCCAATAATATACTGAGTTCACTGTGTGAAAACTTACTGAGGTACAGATTTGTGATTTGTACAGTTTTGTGTGAATGCAAACTTCAAAATTTATGTTTATAAAGAGATCTGGGGGGCTCAGTCAGTAAAGAGCTACTTTCGGCTCAGGTCATGATCTCAGGATGCTGAGATCAAGCCCTACATCAGGCTCTCAGCAGGGAGCCTGCTCCTCCCTCTCCCTCTGCCACTCCCTCTGCTTGTGCTCTCTGGCACACACTCTCTCTTGAATAAATAAATAAAATCTTTTAAAAAATAGCATCCCCCCAAAAAATAAAATAAAAAAATGTATATAAAAAGAGATTTAGCCCTTTATCCATTAAAATACATTTTTTAAATATTCAAAGATATCCATATACTGAAAGAAGGCCAAAAGACATTCGGTCAAGGTAATCAATAACTTTAAACTTTTAAACAGATTAGATGTCATCTACTACTAAAGCTACATTTTCTCTGCCCAAACTTTCTGTCAAGAAAATTCCCAACTGAGGTATATAAAATCTATATAGAATGGAGTTTAGGGATCAAGACAATGAATGGAGTTATAAAAGCCCTTATTAGTATTTTTATGGCAACTATATGTAAAATTATTCCTACAGAACCAGAAATTCTAGGCAAGGAAATGAAATTCCTATACTAGCTCTTTAAGAGTTGGTAAAACTGATCACAGGTACCACCTACTGACCCACCTATTTTGGTAAATGTTGTAAATTACATTGGTCTATATAAATTTAGATTCTATAGCGATGGTGGCAATATAAAATTGTAACATTAATTATAGTATTTGTTTAGAATAGCACAGAAAACTTCGTGATAATCTACAAACTTTGGGATGAGCCCTTTCTAATATTATCGATATGTCTTCTTTAGCTTGATAATCAGAATTGGACACATTCCAAAAGATATGTATTCTATTGAGTACTGAAGTAAATACACTGCAGGGAGAAAGGAAGAACGCCTCACTGACCATAATCTCAGCACAGGTTCAATGGAGAGCAGGCTGACTGCGCATCTTAACATGGGCAGGGCCCTCTGCACTCATCAGTTTTCAAATACTCACCGCACCAACCTCTTCCTCAATTATTCTCTTTTCGCATTCTGACAGGGTTCACAGCTGTTTAAATTGGCAAGGGAGGGGAGCCTGGGTGGCTCAGTGGGTTACAGCCTCTGCCTTTGGCGCAGGTCATGATCCCAGGGTCCTGGGATTGAGCCCAGCATCCGGCTCTCTGCTCAGCGCAGAGCCTGCTTCCCCCCTCTCTCTCTGCCTACTGTGATCTCTCTCTGTGTCAAATAAATAAATAGTATCTTTTTTAAAAATTGCCAAGGGAAGGGAAGGACTACTTGGTATAAAATTATCATAGTGTATATGTATCCTGATACTTTATTTATCAGTATCCTGATACTTTATTCCCTAATAGTCGAGGCTGTGAAAAATATTTATGCATAGATAGGGAACAGAGTGTGGAAAGAGTAGGTGCTCTCATTCTACTCCATATTAAAGTGGACTTTTGACTGATCAAACAAGTCAGGCACATTAATTCTCAAGATCTTTGCTCTCTCTCTTCCTCTGGCTACAAGTGTCCTTTGCTCAAATACATACATGGTTTAGGCACACTTGGCTATCTCAGTCAATAGAGCATGTGATTCTTGATCTCAGGGTTGCAGGTCTGAGCCCCATGTTGGGTGTAGAGATCTCTCAAAAATAAAACCTTAAAGAAAAAATAAACACATGCATGGTTTACTCCATCATCTTCAAATCGTCACCCAATGTCACCTTCTCAATCAATCAGACACTGAATATCCCCATTTAAAATTGTGATCTTTAGGGGCACCTTGGTGGCTCAGTGGGTTAAGCATCTGCCTTTGGCTCAGGTCATGATCTCAGGGTCCTGGGATTGAGCCCCACATCAGGCTCTCTGCTCAGCAGGGATCCTGCTTCCTCCTCTCTCTCTCTCTCTGCCTGCCTCTCCGCCTACTTGTGATCTTGTCTGTCAAATAAATAAATAAAATATTTAAAAATAAAATTGTGACCTTTCACTCCAAAACCCCAGTCTTATTCATGCTGCTCCATATTTTTCCTATAATGCTGCATCACATTTGAGCATACTTTATTATTTCCTCATATGCAATATTATGGTTTAGTTTCTGTTAGAAATGACAGATTTATTTCTTCTGTCCCAATACCTAAAAGAGGGCTGGAGAATATGCAGTGAAGCTAAAACTTCCAAGGTTCTAATCACAGCTTCGTTTTTTCTAGGGTCCAGCCTCACCCAGGAGCCCACCAGAGTGGCCTCATACAAATGACAGTGCCATCACCCAGGAAATTCCTGGGGATTTAGAAGCCCTGTGTCAGACATCAGCATCAAAGACCAAACTGCAGAAGCAAAGATGCACTTAGTACTATTGTCATTTAGAGAATTACAAGAGTTTTAGTGCCTCGAACTAGAGGTAGAGACCAATATATATATTTTCTATTTTATACCTTTAAAATCAAATATTGACCTTATATAATTACATAATATTTGAATAGTGCAAGGTAAACTTTTTAACTTACTCCTTTAACATGTTCAAAGGTGACATTTTTCATCTGGACAGGATCTACTGCAGAGTCAAGCCCTGTTTTCCTGAAGCAGACTAAAGAGAACAAAAATAATTGTTTATATATTTGTTAGTTTCCTAAAATTTCAACCACCCTATTATTCAGATGTAAGAAAGTACAGAAAATTATATCTAAGTTTACATACATTAATTCATAGTGAAGTAAAGAAACTACATCTTCCAGATTTCTAGACCATGTTCAAGAATAAATGACTCACATTAAAGTGACATCTTTTTTTTTTTAAGATTTTATTTATTTGACAGAGAGAGACACAGCGAGAGAGAGAACACAAGTAGGGGGAGTGGGAGAGGAGGAACAGGCTTCCGCCAAGCAGGGCGTCTGATGCGGGCTCCATCCCAGGACTCTGGGATCATGACCTGAGCTGAAGGCAGACACTTAACAATGGAGCCACCCAGGGGCCCCTAAAATAATATCTTTACACCTTCCAATTAAAATAAAAAATTGAGGCACCTGGGTGGCTCAGTGGGTTAAGCCTCTGCCTTCAGCTCAGGTCATGATCTCAGGATCCTGGGATCGAGCCTCACATCAGGCTCTCTGCTCAGAAAGGGAGCCTACTTCCTCCTCCCCCTCTGCCTGCCTCTCTGCCTACTTGTGATCTCTCTCTCTCTCTCTCTCTCTCTGTCAAATAAATAAATATTTTAAAATGAAAAATTATTTCCCTCTTCCCCTATCATATCTAACAAGAGAAATTCTCAAACTCAACTCTGCATAAAAATCACTTGAGAAGTGTATAAATGCAAGTTCCCAGGCCATGGCCCAGAACTTCTGGTTTGTAGTTCTAAAAAAAGGCCCAGGACAGTTTGCAGTTTTAACCATCACCCTAAATTATCCTGATACAACTGGTCAGGGATGCACACCACAAGATACACTGTCTTAAACCCAATATAAAAACTAGCACTAACATTTTTTTTAAAAAAAGGGAAAACCTTAAGAGATTATTTCCCTTTTCATGCAGCCTCCTCCTCTAGCAACTGTTATTACTTGCCCTCAGATGATATATATCAGTAATGACATCCTTGAGAATGACAGTGAGAACTTGGAAAGACAGTAAAACACTTCAGATCAACTACAGGGAACTATTAAAAACTTTCTTAAAACCTCTCCCCTTTAGTTAAACTTCCCTACTCAACAGATGTAAGTGAGTAAATAGAGCAATTTCTAATTTCCTCAGAAAAAGACAAAAATATTGTCTTTAAGACAGAAATTTAGGTGAAAAAAAAAAAAAAAGATCAGTAAGCAAAACTAGAGTTTTGTTGAAAACACTTAACATACCAAGAATACACAAGTTGGCAGAGCTAATGTACACTGGACACTAACCGTTTTAGCCCACTACTTTGTTTATTTAAAGATCTACACAGGGACGCCTGGGTGGCTCAGTTGGTTAAGCAGCTGCCTTCGGCTCAGGTCATGATCCCAGGGTCCTGGGATCGAGTCCCACATCGGGCTCCTTGCTTGGCAGGGAGCCTGCTTCTTCCTCTGCCTCTGCCTGCCTCTTTGTCTGCCTGTGCTCGCTTGCTCTCTCTCCCTCTGTCTCTGACAAATAAATAAATAAAATCTTTAAAAAAAAAAGAAGATCTACACAGAGGGACTTTATAAATTATGCAAATTAAATTTATAGCCAACCACTTGAACCTTATAAGAAATTATTAGGCAATGCACTTCATATTTTGATATATATTTTGGTTTAATATAAGAAATTAAGAATCATAAAACAATAGCCAGAACTAACCCCACCCCTCCAATATTGATCATATGGTGTCCCTACACTGGTTGTGTTTTGAAAATAAGGAGACAAAAGAAGGTGACTCTAACTATAAAAAGAATATTCTGGGGGTGCCTCAGTGGGTTAAGCTTCTGCCTTCCGCTCAGGTCATGAACTCAGGGTCCTAAAACTGCTCAACAGGGAGCCTGCTTCTCCCTGTGCCTGGTGCTCCCCATGCTTGCATTCACTCTCTGTCAAATAAATATAATCTTAAGGGGAAAAAAAAAAGAATATTCCTGGAAGTTAAAATCTCATCTAAGGTTTGATGCCACAAAAAACTTAAAATATCTGGGGTAACATGCAAGTTCTGGGATGAAGTCCTGATCCAGACCAACTGTTATTCTTTAATTGCTATTAGTTTTTTCTCTCAAGGTAACCAATCATAAAGAACATAGAAAACACGAGGTAAAAACTGAATAGCTGAGAAAGCAACAGGAACTACTTAGGATGGGCATTAATACTTCATTTTAGACTGGTAAACTGAGAACTACGAGAATCACTTGAGGCAATTCTTAATTATATACTAAATTTATATATGTGTGTATACATATATTTTTTAAGATTTTATTTATTTGAGAGGGGGAGAGAGAAAGCACACAAGTGGGGGAAGGTGCAGACGTCTCTATCCCAGGACCCTGAGATCATAACCTGAACTGAAGGCAGATGCTTAACCAACAGAGCCACCCAGGAACCCCAAATTTTTATATACTTATGTATTATATATAAATTTTTCATAAATTTATTAGTGTGTCTTTGAAATAGCAGACTATTTCACTTTGTATTGTTATTATAAAATTATTCTACATGTTTTTAAGTTTTATAATTGGACAGGTGTAACTTTCTAAAAGTCTGGGAAACCAACCACTAACAGAAGCTAAGCTAACGTTTTTGCTCTAACATAATCCTTGGAACATTAAAAAAATATTAATTATTTTCTCAAAATAAAACTTGAAATTCGTACAATGTCTAAAGGAACTTTTCTTGTAACCCACAAAGCAATGTAAATATAATGAGCCCTGCATTATCAGGGCTGATAATGCAGGGCTCATTATATTGGCATGTAACCATAACAGATTAAAACTTTTCTACTTCAATGCAAAAAACCACCTCAAATTGACCCAATCTATGAAGTGTTGACTTAGGAAAGAAAGGCCTAGACACCAGAACAGTAAACGCTGGGGTGCCCGGGTGGCTCAGTGGATTAAGCCTTTGCCTTCAGCTCAAGTCATGCTCTCAGGGTCCTGGGATCAAGCCCCACATCAGGCTCAAGTCATTGTCTCAGGGCCCTGAGATCAAGCCCATTAGGCTGTCCACGTAGCAGGGAGACTGCTTTCCCTGCTCTCTCTGCCTGCCTCTCTGCCTACTTGTGATCTTTCTTTCTCTGTCAAATAAATAAATAAAATCTTTAAAAAACAAAAACAAAACAGGAAATGCTTCTTCTCTCCTGTCTAAGGCAGACTATGAAAAAAAAGTCGACTATTTAAAAGATTAAAAATAAAAGATAAATAAAAAGAGCCTTTACCAGATAAAAATGGATTTTTTAAGAGTCCATAAATGTCAAACAGCAGCAGAACGAAGAGAATCAGACGAGTTTGTCTCAGAGAATCTGGAGGAGGAAAAGAAAAAAAAAATCCTTAAATCAAATAACAACAATGATAAATGACACCTTGACGAAAAGCAAGAATTAGGTTATTGACGGTAATCATATTACATCAAATGCAATTTTGGAACCTGACATTCTTTTGTATAGTTTCCATGATTTCCTTTCAGCACCCTGTTATCAAAAACCTCATGAAGGCACTCATGCTTCTGTCCTTGACTCTAGTTCTCATTTGAAAAAAGGGAGAGTGTCAACAGGTATTTCCATTTTAACACAGCTTAAGTTACAAATATAATGGAATATAACCAATGAAAAGATGCATATGTGTTAGAAAAAGTATGTGTAACCACTTAAAGGTAGAACTATGACTTCCTTTTAGATATTCTTTCCAAATATGGATGGTGTCTAATCAACTTACCGTTGGTTTTTTGCGTTAGGGCTTGAGATTTCAGAAATCCCTTGGCAAAACCAGTTTAAATGCATCTTGGTGAGCTTCAGGTATATTTTTGGTTTTCATGAGTTTGTCCAAACTCTTAACATCTGATCCCCTGTCCCGCAACAGGAACCCCTAAATACATAAACAAGGCATCAGTACTGACTTACTATATAGATAACACTGCCCAATAATATAATGATCACTTACAAAACAATCCTTTCAAAAATTGTAGAATTTCTAGTTTTTGTTGACATCAGAAGAATTACACTAAGACTCAAAAATAAATTACTTAATCAACGGCAAGGAAACTAACCCTGGAACTTACCCTTCCATCAGTCGATTAAGAAAGAAACTCTCTGTAAGAACACAATATTGAAAACAATAGGTTGTCTGTGGACTCAGGGTTCCAATGGTTTGAGGTTCACACTCCTTTATCTCTACTAGAGGAAAAACCTCATTAATTTATTAAATGTTTACAGAGTACCTTTTACAAACTTAGACTTGTACAGGTTGTGAAAATGTAAAGATAAATAACCAATGATCAAAATGTTTTCAGTCTACTGGGGAGAGATAAACAAATAACTAATTTTTTGAAATCGTTTTGATATCATGTTAGAAATTCTAGGTCTGGGAGCACCTGGGTGGCTCAGTCGGTTAAGCATTCAACTTTTGGTTTAGGTCAGGTCATCATCTCAGAGTCATGGGGTCAAGCCCAACATCAGGCTCTGAGCTGAGCAAGGAGTCTGCTGAAGATTCTTTCCCCTTTCTTTCCCTCCCCCACCTTGCTCCTCCTCTGGTCTCATGCATTCCCTCTCTCAAGTAAAGAAAATCTTAAAAAGAAAAAAAAAAGAGGTTCTAGGTCTGGTGGCAAAATAAATGCTACCTCAGAAGTCAAGAGAGGCATCACAGAGAATAGGATTTCTAAACCACAGGGAACACAAAGCATAAACTATGTGACAGAGCCATGAAACAACAGGCCTTAGCAGTCAGGAACGGCAAGTGATCTTGTATGACAGGACTTTAAATGCCAAGAAACAAGTCGGAACAGAGGTTCAGAGGGGGTGCCATATTTAAAGATGAGAACAGAAAAATGGTTGGCAGAGGCCAAATGGATACTACAGAAGGAAACTGACAAGAAAGCAGGGGAATACAATTATTACATTAAAACATTTCAGACAGATGGTGGGTTGGTGGCAGTCTGGAGGCTGGAGTCTGGAGAACTAGCCTGCAGCTCAGAGCTTTCTACCTTGCCTCTCTGCCATGCTCAGCATGTCTCTCATCTGCAGACTAGTTCCCACATCACAAGCTGGCTGCAGCCTTCTCAGGACCCCATTCACACACAACAGAAGTAGGGGGACTGTTTATCTAGGTGCCTCTGATAAGAAGAGAAGAGCCTTTTCTCCAAGAACACGAAGGCCTCTCACATGCAGTGGCATGCCCACATCAGATTCAATAATTGACAAGGAAACCGGGTCACAGTGATTGGCTTAGATCCATTAGAATTTCTTGCTGGGGTCTGGATACTGTATCTTTCTCAAGGCACATGAGTTAGGGTTACACACTGGAATGTAATAAAGGCTCTACATCCCCAGAAAAGGTGGGAACAGCTTTTAAGTAGGCAAACAAGATTTTTATTTTGGGTAACACTTCTGGAAACTTTGACATGCTTCCCAACGTGCATGGAAGAACACCAGTTCCAACTGTCCACAGCCAATCTCAGACCACCTTGACTATCCTATAATGCTATCCCATTCCAGGAATAGTGTGAGACTTCATCTGAAACTGTGCTAAATTAACTTGCTCCATTTAGTCTGCTTTTTACGTGGCTAGAGAAGAAATAAGGTGGGAGCAACATCTATTTCTTCTGAGCAATTGGGCTACTCTATCCACAACCTCCTCTGGAAGAACATACATAGTAGCCTGCTACATCCCTTTCATGTATGCCATTGAAGGTTCTGCTGGCCACTTCACAACAATGCTTAAGACAGCCCAAACCTAACAGTAATCACACACTGCTTTCTTTTAGATAGAAAAGTAAGTTGTAAAGCAATATAAGAAATCTTTCATCTAACTATTTATTGAGCTCCTATTACATTCTCTTGTCTGGGACTATGGAATTAATGATTGGCAGACATAAGTCATGACCTTGTAGAGCTTGAATCCAGTAGGGAAGACAGGCGTTATTGGCTAACAATAATAATAAAAGCAAATGTATAATTGTCAGTGATAAGCACCAAGAAAGAGCTGCAAGGCAGGTTCACAAAGGCAGACTTGAGGAGCTAAACCTTGAGCTTATATTGTAGGAAGATAGGAGTCCGCCTGGGAAGTAGTGGAGAGGTAGAAGAGTGATCCAGACAGAAGGAGCCTCATATGAGAAGACTCTGTGGCAAGAGAGAGCATGGCCAGAGAGGTCGGAGCATAGAGGAGTGAGGGAGTTGATGCAGGAGAAAGGGAGAGGCCAGATCATATGGTGACTTATGTTTAGAAACAGAGTCTTTATCTTCAATGTAAAGGGGAATTTCTGAAGTGTCTTGTCTAAGTGGTGGTATCAACAGATTCATATTTGAAAGGGTTATTCTGCTAGGGTGAAGGTCAGAATGCATATAAGCCATTTTTAAGGCTAATAATGCAGTATTCCACATTTTTAAAAAATGTTATTCAGACTATGGTGGAAACTGACAGAAGAATTCAAAAGATGTTTCAAAAGTAAAAATTACAGAATTCAGTGGTTGATAGGATGAGAGAAAACTAGCCTGTCCAAATGAATGGTGGTTCCAGTCAATGAAAAGGGAACATAGAAATAGGACTTGGAGTAGAGCGGATATCAAAAATACATGAAGATCTCATACAACTCAATAGCCAAACAAAACAAAACACAGTCTGATTTTATAATGAGTAGAGGCTCTTAATAGACATTTTTCCAAAGAAGATATACAGATGGCCAACAGGTACTTGAAAAGATGTTGGACATAATTTCTAATGAAGGAATTTCTAATATACATGCCAGCTTTTCAGACATTGGGCCTCGTTAGCCCACTAAGAATGGATGATTGTCTTTCTCATTTCCTTAAGATCAATAGGACAATTAACAGGGTAGAAATTATTCCTTAAAGTCAGGCTTCTTACCTGGTTTTTGGTTCATACCACTCAGATAGAACCTTTCTTTCCACAGCTTTGCTGTCAAAGTAAATGTTAAATACTCTGAGAATGCTGTGTAAAATAGTGTAGGAAGTATCATTGTAAGACTATGATCAATTCTTTCAAACTAAGCAATCTAGTTTTCATAGTGAGGGGGATGCAGGGGGACATTTTATTATAAGTCTGTTTCCAAGTTTTCCATAAGAAAAGCACAGTCATCATGCTAATATAATGGGTTGACCCTTTATAAAATAAAGTTAACCTAACATATATGAGTATATAATTAAACTTCTCAGTATGCTGTTGAGCTCTACAAAAGCTTCTAATACCTGGCACTAAGAACATTTACCCAGAAGAACTCTTCTATTCTTATATTCTCCAGATTTGGCAAGAGCCATCTTCCCAGGCACTCACTACAGAACACTTATTACCTTTGTGAGATGGAAATTAATGAAAGTAACTACATCTAAAGCTTTCATTATTGATACAATTACATGACCACACACCAGTATGAGGAAACATCTCCAATTCCCCACTTTGAACACAAAAATTTTAGTCCCAAGATTTCTGTTGGATGTCTCATTCCAGGATTCCGTACGAGTCCTACATACAATGGGTCAAAGGAAATCCAGTCACATTTGGTGATGGGGTGGGAAGGTACAGAGGGAGGGATAGAAGGAGGGAGAGGGAAAAAGCCTATTTTAGTTCAGGAATCTCTGAGACCAGAAATTGTTCTCAAGTCAACCTGCCCACCATTACGCTTACCAGAGAAGTAAATGGCTAAAAAGAACAGGAAATACTAGAGGGTAACAACAGATCAAACTTTTAATTCTCTCTAAGAGACTTTCCTCCTAGGTTGAAGATCTCCAAACTTAGATCTAGTCCTTATCCATAATTATAAGCTGTGCGTTTTCCCTGCATTTAGTAGATTAGTTCTTACTACATTGGGAACATTGGCCTGGGGCCATGTTACTATCCAGATACTTTCTTGGGAAGATATAATGGACATGGGTTACATTTAAAATCTGTCCATAAACCTTTTCTTTTGAGTACTGCACCTTGTGTGGTCCATATAATTCTTGTGCCAAGTGGACACACAACCCAGACCCATCAATAGGGTCTTTGTAGGAATACTGGGAAGGAAATTAATAGCTTCTGAAATTGATGGCTATGAAAATCATGAAGGTCTAGTGCTGCTGGGGCAACCTTTCCTGCAACCTGGACAGATGTGAGGAAGAATGAAGACAACAGGGGAAAAACAACAACAACGGAACCAACAGTGGAACATCTACATGCAGCTGTTTGAAGTTATTCAAACCCTGAGATTTTAAGCCTCACGCGTGGATAAACTCCCGTTTGTTTAAGCTACTTTGCACTGGGTTTCTACTAACTATAACCAAAAGGGATTGGACTGATGAAGAGAAGGAGAACAGGGAATGAAGGGACGGTGAGGACAGGAAGGTCTTAGAACTATAGCTAGACAACAGCCTTACCACAGCATTTATGACAGGAAGGTAGCTGGTTCCCCATTGGTTCCCTTCATTTGTCTTTTGTAGGCCCAGGACAGTTTGCTAAACCAGAATATGGTAACAGAGTTAGGTCAGAGGTGAGAAATGGGTGGAATTGCCTTCTACTTTTTGCTTCTGCTTTAGGCACGCTTAGGCACACTGATCTCTTCCTTCTCCTTCTTCAAACACAACCTCAGTACTCCCCTCACTTCAAAATATCATTTCTAGGAGAGTTCAACTCTCAGCACAGCTAACATTCTTACCTTCCTTCTCCTCCTGCCTATATTCTCTGCCAGCTCATACCCTTGGACCAGACAGAGAACTCCTGGCCAAGACCACTTTACATCTGACTTCTCGTGGTGTAACCCAGTTTAAGTTGCCCAATGCCCTTTCACACAAAACCCCCAGGAAAAACTCCTTTCCCTTGGGCTGAGATTCCAACCATTTAAACCAATTAATCCCGTGCATATGCGATGCATATTATAAATCTTATTCCACCTACAAATTCTTATTTAATACTGGAACTCTAGCCTTATAGTCTATGAGCCCGTATTTGAGGGAAAGTTATAACCAAATGTCCCCTAACAGCTCGTAATCTTTAAAAAAATGTAAAAAATGAAAAACAGTAGTGTCACACTTTTAAAAATAGGAAACTGGTGCCATCTTGTGGTTACAAAGAAGTAAAAATAAAAATTTTATCTCACATTTTCAATATATTAAAGAATCATTGCCAAAATCAGGCCCACCTTAAACAATCGTTTCTCACAGTGTTCTGAAATTCCCAGATAAAATCTCTTTATTCTTCCTTCAGAATATTGATCATGTGGAGAGTTTTCCTTGTCAATCAGACTTATTGCTATCTCAGCCAGGAAAATCTAATTTCCTGAAAAAATAGTTTCTATCCGTGAAGCTGACTTTTTACCTAAGCATTACATTTTAGAAAGAAAGACGTGTACTTTTTTTTTCTCAGAGTAAAGAGGCATAAAAGCTTTCATATTTATTTTGTTTTCCCCTATTTATTAACAATTGTATGCTCCATTGTTTGATTTTCTCACATCATTTTTGGGAAAACATTATTTAATAAGAATTCTGGTAACTGTAGTAACATTGGCCAAGGGGCAGTCTGTAATCAACACGCTGCTTAGATAATCAGTAGGGTTTTAATGATTCAGGAAGGAACTTCCTGCCCTTTGTCTAATTAAAACAGCTTCTCTTGAAAAAAAAAAAAAAAAACAACTCTTTCCTGACCAGTATTTACATGAAGAATTGCCCATGTTAAAGGAGGCAGCAATCCATGCGACAGCGTCATTAAGCCAGCTCCGTGTTGCACTGTGCCAATGGGCACTGTCCACGGGGAAATGAGAGCTCTTATAATCTTGAAAAAATAGAAAAGCCTGCCTTGGCCACAGTGATCAGGAAGTGAGGTTTAGCTCTCCCCACAAGGTGATAACAGCTTCTGGGAAATTGACTCTGGGCTGTGTATCTCTCACTTGCCCTAAATCAACAAATTTGCCATCGATTGTGCCACATTGCCACTGTGCCTAGCAAAGCTTGATTCTCTTCCTCATCCTCCAGCCAAAATCTACTCCTGGTGCAAAGGATTAAGACGATGCAGCAAAGAAGGCAAGTTCCAATTAGATTAATTGAACCAGTTCTCTGTCCAGCAAACCGAGCCAATGACTAATGGTTCTACTCTGGCAGGGAGCATCCCCCAGAAGGTTGTAGAGGCTCCGTCATTGCTGATGGTTACCTGGGTCTCTTCCCATGCCCCAATGTCAAGGCTCTACCATTTGGCTCCAAACCCAATGTCCAAAAGTCACCCTAAACTTTTTCTCCCTTACCTCCCACATCCAATTAATTGTAATTTCTGCCAGATTAGCCTTCTAAATCTGTCTTAGTTTAGCTCTTCTTTTCATCTTGGCCCTTGGACATGACAGCTCTTTTCAGTTCTTACTTACAAATAATTCTTTGCAGCTAACTAAGCTGTAGAAATCTGGGGGAAAGTTTGAAACAAAGGTTACCCAAGTTGTTTGTTTAGTAACAAAACCAAAAACCTGGCACTCCTCTCCTTCAGGTTCTCATTCTCTATTGGGTGTAGCCTCCAGGGGCCTTGCCCTTTCAAATCTATCAGATCTTCAGTATCACTCCCTTAATGAATCTTCCATGGCTCACTATGTATGTCAAGCTGAAGTCTCCTCCTCGACACGGACTCTTGAGCCTCCTGCTCTGGCCAGGCACACTAGCCATCCCTCTTCTAACCTCTGCCTCACACTGCATGCTCCCTGAGTGCACCTGCTCTGGTAGCTGGGCCTCAGCCCACGTGCCTGTCTCCAACACCACATTCACATCCCGTATGTGCCTCATGACCAACTCCTACTTGTAATTTATATCTGAACTCCAATATCTCTTCCTTCCAGGCCTTTCCTTATTCACTCACACCCCCAAACACACCCACAGTCCTCTGAACCCCTGAAGTGCCTGTGTGTGTCTACTATGACACTTGGCATGTTGAATTAATAGTATTCTTCAGTCATCATGCTTTTTCTTATGGAATATTTAGTGATTAAATGTATAAACATCAAAGAAGAAAGACAGTGACATTAAAGTTTTGGCCAAAAGATACAAGATTTTTTAGATAGAAAAGATGAATCAAAGACAAACTTCAAGAGGACAACATAGGAAGATCCTGAATGTTCCTCCTCCCACAGACACTACAAATCTACAGCTATGTGTGGAATAATTTCCTCTGAAGAAGTCCTGAACACTAGATGAACGGTGCCTCCACAACAAGGAATAAAGAACCACACTGATACGAGTAAAAGAGGCAAAAACACCAGCCTACACACAGTGATCCACGATTGGGAAGGATCCCCAAAATAAGCAGCTTTTCTCTAAGGAGCAAGGAGTTTGTGCCCATACCAGGCACCCTAGCCCTTGGGTCCTGAACTGATGAGATGAGACCCCAAAATGTAAAATCAATGGAGATTAGATCCAAAGGAAGCATAGAATTGTAGGGAACAGAGAACCTGTCCTTAAAGGGCTGGGGTACAGACTCATTAGCCCTGGGACCCAGCAGTTTGAAAAGCACCTAGACCATATGTGAAGAAGACTCACTTACTAATTAAAGTGACTTCCAGAGAGGCAGGAAGCTACGAGGACTCCCTTCAGAGAAGGAGTTGTTGCCAGGCACCACTGTTGTGATCTCACTCTCCCTCTTGAATGCTGGGGCAGGTAGGTACCATTTTGGCAATCTTCCTCTAATTTGCTAGTACAGGTGGGTGTGCCCCACTTCCCCCACACCACAGCTGCACCAAAGCCAGTCAGGCATGCACCCCACCTCCAACACACTACACTTATACCTCAGCCAGACAATTCCCCTACCCCTGCACACACTATACAGATGTGGGCCCACCACAGCCAGCAGGCATGTGCAGCCCACACTGGGGACTCCTTTGCAATGCCTGCTGGACAAGGAGATTGAGTTTCTGGGCCCTATGGTCATTTTCTATATAAGGTCCCTCCTTCAATACTGTACAGATAGCCATTTCACTTAACATAGACAAACACAGAGAATCAGGCAAAATAAGGAGACAGAGGTATATGTTCCTAAATAAAGAATAAAACAAAACCTAAAAACAAACAAACAAACCCCCCCCCCAAAAAAAAAAAACAAGAAATAAAGAAAATGAGCCTTAATGAAATTGAGGTAAATAATCTACTTGAGAAAGAGTTCAAAGTCATGGTCATAATCATGCTCACTGAACTAAGGAGAAGAATGGAGGAAAACAAAGTAAGAACTCCAAAGTTCAGAGTATAAAAGAAAGTACCAAGCAGAAGTCACAGAGCTGAAGAATACAATAACTACATGGAAAAAATACACTAGAGGGTTTCAATAGCAGACTGGATGAAGCAGAAGAACAGATCAATGAGCCACAAGACAAAGCAAGAGAACTCGCCCAAATAGAGCAGGTAAAAAAAAAAAAAAATTTAAGTGAAGCTATCTTAGGGTACTTGTAGGGCAACATGAAGCTGAATAACATCTGCATTATACGGACTGCAGAAGGAAAAGAGAGAGAGAAAGAGCCAAAAAACTTATTTGAAGATGTAATGGCTGAAGACTTCCTAATCTGGTAAGGAAACAGACAAACAGGTCCAGGAAGCCCAAAAAACTCCAACCAAGATGAACCCAAAGAGATCCACACCAACACACATTATAATTAAAATGTCAAAAGTTAAAGATAGAATCTTAAAAGCAGCAAGAAAACAACTTGGTATGTACAGAGGAAGCCTCATAAAACTATCAGCCGATTTTTTGGCAGAAATTTTGCAAGCCAAAAGAGTGGCATAATATATTCAAGGCACTGAAAGGGAAAAAACTTCCAACCAGGAACATTTTCCCCAGCAAGATTATCACTGAAATAGCAAAAACAGAATTCTTTGGATAAGCAAAGGCTTAAGGAGTTTATCACAACACTGATCTTACAAGAAATGTTAAAGGGACTTCTTTAAGCTGAAAAGAAATGGCTTTAAAATAGTGGTGAGAAAAAAACAAAAAGTAAAAATCTCACTCGAAAAGGTTAATATAAAGTAAAGGTAGTGGATGAATCACTTAGAAAGCTAATGTGAATGTTAAAAGACAAAAGTAATAAGATTAAAACTGCAATAATTTGTTAAAGGATAAATAAAATTTTAAAAATATAAAATGTAAGATCAAAAATCTAAAACATGGCAGGGGAATAAATTTTTTCTTTTAAGAAAAAAATAGATTTTCAATGAGGGATACATTCTTATGGTGATATTTAAAAGATGCATTAAAAGATGATTTATAAGGGCACCTGGCTGGCTCAGTGGGTTAAGCCTCTGCCTTCAGCTCAGGTCACGATCTCAGGGTCCTGGGATCGAGTCCTGCACTGGGCTCTCTGCTCAGCAGGGAGCGTGCTTCCCGACCCCCACCGCCTGCCTCTCTGCCTACTTGTGATCTCTCTCTGTCAAATAAATAAATAAAATATTAAAAAAAAAAGATTATTTATGAGCTAGCAATTTTCCTATCATGCAATTCTGATTTTCCTTTCATATTGCCAATTCCTGTTATACAAAGGACAAGTTTCTTTAGAGATTTATATAAGTAGTATTTATAATTTCAGATGATTATTATAAAAATTATATATTTAATCTGTGGGAGGAAATCAAAATAAATATTAAGAAATCTAGAGAAGGTTCTTCTTTCCTAATTAAGGGACATCTTTAAGAAATTGAAAAGAAGAAGTAATAGAGCTACATATAGAAGAACTACAAGAATGTCCACAAAGCAAAAGAAATTTCAACATTCTGGTATTACCCCAAGTGGAGAGAGGAATTTGGGCAGCTAAAATATCTAAAAAGTAGAAGTCACTGAAAGAGAAACTAAAATGAAGAGAAGGACAAAACAGAAGGACAGGAAGTGTCAGAAACAAACCGGAAGTGACTAATGTCCAGTTTCATCCAGTTTAAAACAAAACAACTTTATGTATTCAAATAAGATATTGGTAGCTGCTCTGTTGAGTCTTCGAAAGTTCTGAGTGGGTGGGGGGTTTCTTCTGATTCTATCGTTGATTTCCACACTTGCATCAACAGTGATCTTCTCAACAAAAAGATGTCCCATTTGTTGTGTTATTTATCTATTGCTGGGTAACAAAATACCCCAGAACTTAGTGGGTTATTGTTCAAGATTCCCTGGTTGTCAATTTGGGTGGGACTCAGCTAAGCAGGTCTACTGCAGGTCCCACCTCAGGTCATTCATAAGGGTCCCCAGTCATCTGATAGACTGCTTAAGATGGATTCATAGGTCTGGAAGTTGGTGCTGGCTGGCCCTCTCCACACATTCTCTGATTCTTAAAGAGACCAGCCCAGACTTCTTTACACGGAATTCTCAGGCAGCAAGAGAGACCAGCTCCAATGCACAAGAACTTTTTGAATCAACCAATGTCATGTGTGCTAATGTCCCATGAGCCAAAGCAAGTCTCATGGTCAAGCCCCTGTTTAAAGAGAGTAGCAAACATACTCCAGCCCTTGAGGAAAGGAGCAGAAAATTTCCATAGCACAGGGCATACACAAAGGGAGAGGAGGAATTTAGGACTATAAACAACCTCCCTCAAATAGCATCTAATTTATTTCTGAGGGTTCTGCAAATGTTCAAGATGCCGGTGGAATTTATATCTGGCACTTGCAGAAGTCAGTGCAGTCTACTGGAGGCCAATAAGGAAATCAAATGCGCAAAGATCTGAGACCAACCTTTTGTCTGTGGTTTGGAACCTGTCTCCTATGGATTCCATGCTTGAGCTCATCATGCCACCTTCTTTTTAAAAATTGTCCTCTGGATCCCTGTTTCTGCAGTAGTAAGCCCGAATTCCTTGGTGTGGCATTTGAAGCCCTTCACTATTTTCCCTTCTTGACTGTGGTTTATTTATAGGAAGCTAGTTGATTTATAGTTAGTAAATATACAGTAAGCGATTAGATTTAATACATAATGAGTCAAAGACAATGGAATCAATTCCTTCCTCACTTAGAAATATTGGTGGTGAAATACTTAATGATTTCACAAAATCATTAAGGTTGCCATGTCTGCTTTTTATAGCTACCTAGGAAGTATCAGTATCCTCATGCCAACTATCTGGAAGGAGATAGAGCCTGAGAGAGTATGCATGGAGAGTTTTAACAGGCCATCCTTGAGTGATGCACACCCACTCTGCTTCATTCCTTTAGAACTTAGTTGCGTGGTTACTGAAATAAAGCCTTATAACCCCACTTCCAAATCATTCATTTCTTCCCCACATCTTGGTGTCTAATCCTCTTCTGTCCTTTCTCCAACTGATAAACTCATGCTTACTATTTAAGATCTAGCTTTAATGTCACTTTCCCTGTGAAACGACTCCCAACTCCAGAAAGTTATTCACTCTTTACATTTATCCCCATCAAAGCACTAAATGTACTGATTAACTAGATGTATTATTAAAAGGACTGACTAGCTCCATTTTAAAAAGATCATAAGCCCTTCCCAGTAGGTAGATGCAATATTCACCATCGTCTAGAGATTGCACAGCTTTGTGTCTAGATAAAGTAGAAAGCTGTTGACTGAATGAATCCAGTCATGGTTTCCAATTCAGGTTTTCAGGTAAATCATATAACGCTCTGCTCCCATTCAGCGCTATTCCAGACTATCCCCAGTCAGACAATGGAGTGATCATGGAAGGCTTGAAACTCCCAATTTCTGCATTGTGACAAAACTGTACCCCACACCTTTTCTCCATGTTCTTTCATATCTGGGAGACCATACAGATCCAGACGAAAAGAGGAGCTCGGTAATAGCCAAACCAAAGTTCAGCAGTTAGCCTGAGACCAGAGAACCACTTAATTGTACTTACTCCCTCATCAAAAAGAAGGAAAAATGTGTATCTGAACTGTTGATAAAACACAAATCAAAATACACACACTTTTTTTCTATCCTCTTAGCAAGTATTTTTTAAAATTTAATGTTCCTCATTGCTGGAAAGGGTGAGACATTTTTCCTCTTAATTTAAGAAAACTTTCAAGAAGTTTTAAGGCTTAACACACAAAGATGTGCTGAGACAGGCGCTGCCCTAGTCTTCAGATAGAAGTAGAATCTTAGTACACCAAGGAAACAGCTTGGAAGTACACAGCAAAAACAAAACCCATTAAAATGTTCATATCTTCTGCTCTCAGATTCTCATTTTGAAACATATATTAAATAAATAAGCAAAGATACCGGCAAAAACTAAATGTACACTTGTTCGTGATAATATTCCTTATAATACAACAAAAAGAAACAACCTAAGCTGTAGGTTTAAAAACACATAAACTTTTGAAAGACTAACAAATACACAGAATGTATAAATACCATGAGTCAATACTGATATAAACAATGGACTAGCAGACAACTGGGGGAAGAAGAGGCAAATCTATGCAGAAGAAGTTGAAAAATTTTACGTAAATACTCCTTTTTCGAGGAGGCGAAGCGTAGCTCTCGACTCCTGACATGTGGGCTCTGCAGAGTGGTTTCCTTCCAAAGAGGACCACGTGGAGATGAGGGTACTTCAGCCAGATTATGCAAATGGGCATCAACGGTGATCAATTACACAGACAGCATGTATCCTTGACATGATGTGATGAGAACAGTACGCTACTTATGTGGTCTTCCTCCGCCAAAATCCATAGTCCCAGTCCAGCCACGGGAAAAAAAATTCAGACAAATCTCAATGGAGGAACATTCTACAAGGAAACTGACCAGTACTCCTCAAAATTGTCAATGTCATCAAAAACAAAGAAAGCCTGGGATTGCCATAGCCAAGAGCAGACTAAGGCGATATGACAAATAAACATAATGCAGTATCTTGGATGGGATCTGGAAACAGAGAAGAGACATCTGAAAAAAACTAAGAAAATACGAATAAAGCACAAACTTTAGTTAATAATAATGTGTCTGTCAATGTTTGTTCATTATTGTAACAAATGTGCAGATGTAACAAATTAAAGTAAGATGTTCATAATAGGGAAAATTTGGTGTGGGATGTACAGGAACTTTCTGCACTCTCCTCAATTTTTCTATAAATCTAAATTTGTTCTAAAAAATAAAGTTTATCTTTCAAACTGCATTTAAAAACCCACAGAATGGTGTATAACTAATATGTAGCTTAATATGTGGATTACAAATTAAGGTCATGTCTCTTTATTCAAATTCAGTCATTCTTAGTGTCCATGTGTTACCATGAAATTATCTTTTCCTTCCTTATCCTCCCCCTTAAAAACAAAAAAATGTTGTGCTTGGGCCTAATGACATTGGTAATAACAATAATTATAATTGCTAACATTTATTGAGTGCCAGACACTGTTTTAAGGACTTTATGTATATTAACTCATAGAATCCTCACACCATCCTGAGAAAGCCCTATTGTATTGCATGCCCATGCTGATGTTTGGCAGTTTCATATAAAATTAAATATATACCATTTGGCCCAGCCATCCTGCTCCTATTTATTTATCCAAGGGGAATGAAAATTTACATTTATACCAAAACATGTACACGAACACTTTTTTAAAATTTATTTTTTTTTATTTTTTATAAGCATATATTTTTATCCCCAGGGGTAACACGAACACTTTATTTTTAGTTTATTTATTTTCAGCATAACAGTATTCATTATTTTTTCACCACACCCAGTGCTCCATGCAATCCATGCCCTCTATAATACCCACCACATGGTACCCCGACCTCCCACCCCCTGCCCCTTCAAAACCCTCAGATTGTTTTTCAGAATCCATAGTCTCTCATGATTCACCTTCCCTTCCAATTTACCCCAGCTCCCTTCTCCTCTCTAACACCCCTTGTCCTCCATGCTATTTGTTATGCTCCACACATAAGTGAAACCATATGATAATTGACTCTCTCTGCTTGACTTATTTCACTCAGCAGAATCTCTTCCAGTCCCATCCATGTTGCTACAAAAGTTGGGTATTCATCCTTTCTGATGGAGGCATAATACTCCATAGTGCATATGGACCACATCTTCCTTATCCATTCGTCTGTTGAAGCACATCTTGGTTCTTTCCATAGTTTGGCGACCATAGCCATTGCTGCTATAAACATTGGGGTACAGATAGCCCTTCTTTTCACAACATCTGTATTTTGGGGGTAAATACCCAGGAGTGCAATTGCAGGGTCATAGGGAAGTTCTATTTTTAATTCCTTGAGAAATCTCCATACTGCTCTCCAAAGAGGCTGCACCAACGAACACTTTTAATAGCATTATTCATACTACTGAGAAACTTGAAATGACCCATATTTCCTTCAATGGGAAAACGGATAGACAAATGGAAATACATCCATACGATGGCATACACTCAACAGTATAGAAAAACCAACTACTGGTCTCCGTGCAACACGATTTCATTCTCTACATGATCACAATACTGTTTAACATGCTTCTCTGTGCCTTGGGTTCCCCCTAAACAGGAATTCAGCTTAGTTGTTGAGATGTTGAAGAGAATCAAGTTCAGTTTTTCCCCAAGACTACTTCATAATTTCTTCTATTAGGAGAAACAATTTCTGATGGTCTCTTTTGTGAGGTTAACACTGCTGATGATCATTGCTTAGAGACAGTAATTCACTAAGGATTTGCAATATGAGGAGATTCTAATTCTGTCCTCCATTCTAGAATATTTCTGCAAAAAGAAACCTCCCTTCCCTTCAACCACAGACCCAAGATAAATGTTGAATAGGGATTGCGCAACTTAGTGCAAAAAAAAAAAAAATTCTTAGTACAAATATATATTACTTTTGTAGTAAGAAAAACAACAAATTTTTTTAACCATGAAGGCAGAAGGGATGCTTCAGTACTTTACAAGGGTAAGTCCTCATTCCAGACCGGGGATCCTAGCCTCCACCTGGACATCTACAATGCTGTGAACCCCTACATCACAAAGCAAGGTCCCCAGGCTAACACACACGACAAGGTGCCTGGCTGCTAATGATGGAAGCTTGATCCCATTTGAGGGCCAGAGGAATTCCAGGCCGGGCTGCTCAAGGCACAGCATCCAGCTGCCAACATTGCTACTGTCGCTCCCAATCCCTAACTATGAAAAGCTTGTCCCAGGTTCCTGTCTGTCCCAGAAGCCTGACCATATGGAGCCTTAATGCTTCTCCGGCCACGTGCCTGAATAAAGGCAGAGTATTCTATCGGTGGCCCCATTTCCACAGGCAGAAAGAGGCAGTCAGGATTCCTTTCCTAACTGAAACAGAAGGAACAGAGAAGAGATTGGTGAGTTCTCCCAACGTCCATACTGGTAAGAGCTGGTAAGAGCAGGCTTGCACCAGCCAGCGTCATTAAATTCTGGTGCTTGCTCTAGGAGCTGGAACATGCTGCTTCCTGTCCAAGCAGAGTTGGTGACAAACTCAAAAAAGAGCACAAGCTCATGAAGCATCGTAAAACCCCCACATAGGGCTTTATGGAGTGACATATTCTCCTGAACAGTCCATGAGAGACACGCAAAGGTATAGAGAAAATGCAGTCTCTGGGAGAGACTACAACGGGTTTCATTCTGAGTTCCAGTTGAAAGAATAAAAAGGCTCCTTAATATCTCTTTCTTCTGTCTTGCTGTTGGTGTAGAGAAATGCAACTGATTTCTGTGCATTGATTTTATATCCTGACACTTTACTGAATTCCTGTATAAGTTCTAGCAGTTTTGGAGTGGAGTCTTTTGGGTTTTCCACATATAGTATCATATCATCTGCGAAGAGTGATAATTTGACTTCTTCTTTGCCGATTTGGATGCCTTTAATTTCCTTTTGTTGTCTGATTGCTGAGGCTAGGACCTCTAGTACGATGTTGAATAGCAGTGGTGATAATGGACATCCCTGCCGTGTTCCTGACCTTAGCGGAAAAGCTTTCAGTTTTTCTCCATTGAGAATGATATTTGCGGTGGGTTTTTCATAGATGGCTTTGATGATATTGAGGTATGTGCCCTCTATCCCTACACTTTGAAGAGTTTTGATCAGGAAGGGATGTTGTACTTTGTCAAATGCTTTTTCAGCATCTATTGAGAGTATCATATGGTTCTTGTTCTTTCTTTTATTGATGTGTTGTATCACATTGACTGATTTGCGGATGTTGAACCAACCTTGCAGCCCTGGAATAAATCCCACTTGGTCGTGGTGAATAATCTTTTTAATGTACTGTTGAATCCTATTGGCTAGTATTTTGTTGAGTATTTTCGCATCTGTGTTCATCAAGGATATCGGTCTATAGCTCTCTTTTTTGGTGGGATCCTTGTCTGGTTTTGGGATCAAGGTGATGCTGGCCTCATAAAATGAGTTTGGAAGTTTTCCTTCCATTTCTATTTTTTGGAACAGTTTCAGGAGAATAGGAATTAGTTCTTCTTTAAATGTTTGGTAGAATTCCCCTGGGAAGCCGTCTGGCCCTGGGCTTTTGTTTGTTTGGAGATTTTTAATGACTGTTTCAATCTCCTTACTGGTTATGGGTCTGTTCAGGCTTTCTATTTCTTCCTGGTTCAGTTGTGGTAGTTTATATGTTTCTAGGAATGCAACCATTTCTTCCAGATTGTCAAATTTATTGCCGTAGAGTTGCTCATAGTATGTTCTTATAATAGTTTGTATTTCTTTGGTGTTAGTTGTGATCTCTCCTCTTTCATTCATGATTTTATTTATTTGGGTCCTTTCTCTTTTCTTTTTGATAAGTCGGGCCAGGGGTTTATCAATTTTATTAATTCTTTCAAAGAACCAGCTCCTAGTTTCGTTGATTTGTTCTATTGTTTTTTTGGTTTCTATTTCATTGATTTCTGCTCTGATCTTTATGATTTCTCTTCTCCTGCTGGGCTTAGGGTTTCTTTCTTGTTCTTTCTCCAGCTCCTTTAGGTGTAGGGTTAGGTTGTGTACCTGAGACCTTTCTTGTTTCTTGAGAAAGGCTTGTACCGCTATATATTTTCCTCTCAGGACTGCCTTTGTTGTGTCCCACAGATTTTGAACCGTTGTATTTTCATTATCATTTGTTTCCATGATTTTTTTCAATTCTTCTTTAATTTCCCGGTTGACCCATTCATTCTTTAGAAGGATACTGTTTAGTCTCCATGTATTTGGGTTCTTTCCAAACTTCCTTTTGTGGTTGAGTTCTAGCTTTAGAGCATTGTGGTCTGAAAATATGCAGGGAATGATCCCAATCTTTTGATACTGGTTGAGTCCTGATTTAGGACCGAGGATGTGATCTACATGGAGGCTTAAGTGGGTAGAAGAATAAATGAAACAAGATGGGATTGGGAGGGAGACAAACCATAAGTGACTCTTAATCTCACAAAACAAACTGAGGGTTGCCGGGGGGAGGGGGTTTGGGAGAAGGGGGTGGGATTATGGACATGGGGGAGGGTATGTGATTTGGTGTGTGCTGTGAAGTGTGTAAACCTGGTGATTCACAGACCTGTACCCCTGGGGATAAAAATATATGTTTATAAAAAATAAAAATTAAAAAAAAAAAAAAAAGAAAGAAAGAAAGAATAAAAAGGCAGTGAAGTCACCTGTGAAACTCCTGGGATTTGCTAGAATTGGAGAAAAAGATGTTTCACTTGAAACCATCCGTGTGCTTTTTCTATACTTCACAATTTCAAAATGCTTTGGAGAACTTAAAGGGGGAACTTCCTGTAATTCTTTGTAACTCTATGCTAGGGGTGACTAATAACTCTCAATGTCTTGACCTCGGGGACACTAAGATGTCTAAAGACTGTGCAGGGACAGCAGCAGGGACAGTGTCAGTATTCTAACAGCAATTTGGGGCAAAGGTCAGTGTTCGCTGCAGAGCTGTGTTAGGTGAACATTCATGTTAGCCTGCCAGAGGGAAGGCAGTGACTCACCGGCTCTTCTGCTGAGCACAGACCCTTCTTACGCCAACACAGTTCTAACTTACTCATCAGGCTAAACCTAGAAGTCAGTGTCATGGCATCCGATGTAATACTAAAGAAATGGAGAAATACAGACCTGCAGGGAGCTGATAGAGCATTTCCTTCTGTCCAGGGCTGTGTGCTTAGCTGGCAATGGACACACACAGTGATTAATGTCATGCGTAGATCACGTAGCAAGCAACCAAGAGCACTTAGATGACCATGGTAAAGCACAAGGCTGTTGTGTGCAGCCACGCAGGGTAAACCAACACACAAACCCACCAAAAGCCAGGAGTGGAGGGGAAACGTATATCCGTTTGGGGGTTTGGACCTGAACTGGTCCTAGGACCTCCAGAACTGAATTCTCTCTGTGTCCAAAGGAAAATGAGCAGTAGGTCGGGGCTTGAAGTGCCAAGAAGAGTGTGACAATGTTTAGTCTGGAGAAAAGAAGACTGAGGCAAGACAGAAGGTTTCACATGTTTGAAGAGCTGTCACATGAAAGAGAATTTGACTGTGCTCAGACAGGGGGCAGGAGCCAGTGTGAAATGAAGCAGGGCGATTTTAGCTCCCTCAGTTCTATAAGTCAGATCTCTCTGAAATGGAAGGAGTTGCCTGGAGAATAGATCTTTTCTGCTGGTGGGTGTGTGTGAGAAGACAATGGACACACATCAGGATGACTGCAAAGGCCTCATTCAGCCCCAGCCAAAGCCAGGATTGAGAATTCAGCCTTGTGCCCTCCCGGACGGCAGGTACCAGACCAAGCCCTTTGGTTTTATAAATAGAACCTTCACAGGTCTGGGTTTCATCATTCCTTCCCCATTGCAGATGAAGAAATTGGGACTCAGGCTAAATGGTCGGCCTGAAGTTGCTCCACTAATATCAAATATTGCACACTCTACATCACACTAAATAAGGCATTAGTCTCCAAGCTTCTTGAGGAAGTCAAGGTATTATTTTTAAATATTATCAAAATCCTACATTCCTAGGGCCATCAATAAAATTCTCTCAAGTATAAAACCTAACAGCTCCCTTTGGGGGACCCAGGTGGCTCAGTGGGTTAAGTGTCCAACTGTTGGCTTTGAATCAGGTCATGATCGCAAGGTTGTGAGATCAAGCCCCACGTCAGGCCCCACACTCAGCGTGGAGTCAGCTTGAGATTCTCTCCATCTCCCTCTGCCCCTCCCCCCTGCTTATACACCCTCTCTCTCACATAAATAAGTAAATAAAATCTTTAGAAAACTAAACAAAACGAACAAACAAAACCAGCGATTCCCCAAACATCTGATGGCATACCAATGGCTCTCTGTGCTGGAAGTCCAATGGTTTCATCACTAACAAAAAGAAATAGAATGAACAGGCTCCTTCTTAAACGTCTACTAGGGATCACAGAAATCAAAGTTTGCATTATTCATACCATACAATCACTGCAACACTATTTCTTAAACCAATGGTTTATATGTTTTTGTGACTACTATACTTGTTTTATCTTGTGACCATGCTGGCTCGACATCAGTCATTCTCAAAGTGTGGTCTGGGGATCCTAGGGGTTCCTCAAGATCCTTTTAGGAGGATCCACAAGCCCAAAGCTCTTTTAAAACAAACATAAGTTCGTTGTTTGCCCTTTTGGACTCATTATTTTCTCTCTGTGGTGGTTTTTTGCAGAGGTCACATGACTTAAGATACCACAACAGAGTGAATAAAGAAGCAGATGTGAGAGTCCATGTGTCTTCTACGAAGCCAGGCATAGAGAGATTTTCAAAATCATAAAATAATGCCATTTTTTGCAGTAATTTTTTTGTTTTGCAAATTAGTTATTTTCCTCGAAGTGACTTATGCTAACATGTAATTGTTTTAAATAAATTAATGAATAAATGTTTTAAAATAGATTAATGAATAAATATTTTTCAATTTCTCAGTTTTATGTTCTAATATATAAATATTAATAAACACAATGGCCATAAATAGGAGCTTTCTGGGATCCTCCATAAATTTTTAAGAGCATAAATGTATATGTGACATGTGTTTACAGACTAAGAGTCAGTTAATAGCAATTTAACTTATTTTACTTTGAATTTCACACACCATAAAAGGTGCTTACCTGTCTTCTATTTTTAACTATTGATATCCACCTTAAAGCCATCCCTCTAATGGCTTCCAGGAATCTGAATTCTCCCTGTCTCCTGCCAGATAGGACTCAGCCAAGGCACCCCAATGGAATGGCAACCCAAACACTTGGCTGTCTAGTAACTGTACTCATCTTTCTGTTTTACAGATGACACTAACACTTGAAGATTGTAAGGCTCTAAGTTTATTTCTTGAGCATTTATCCATCTCATCTCATTGGTACCTCCCTGTGTCATGGACTTCTTGACCATCTGAAGAGTATGTCATTTGAATCACCATGCAAAGAGGCACTGACGTATTCTATGTGCTATATTCAAGAACTTGAACCATTTGAGATTTTGCCCTATTTGCAAGCTAACAATTTCGCATGACACAATCTCATGGATTCATGGATACTGACAGAAGACATGAGACTCCCGGGTCAGAAACAAAGAACTTTAGTACTCATAGTAATAGCAATAACCTGACTGTCAGCATTTGGACCACTTCTTCCCGTACCAATTCCCACAAGGTAATGAAAAACAGGCCAGGTGATGCTTACACACACATTGGACTGAGTTACAGGAGAGGAGCACTGAGCGTAAGGAACCCAAATTTTTTTATAATGGGCAGCAAACCTGCCTGATTTTTGTCCCAGAAGATGATCTTTATTATGCTGGACAGTAAATAAAGCTGCCCTTTCCTTCAGGAGACTCTATTAATCCTATGAGGTTGTTTACTATATAAACATCTTTGAATAGATGGTATAAAACAAAAGCAGTTAGTGTCTCTGCAGATAAGACAGAGAGAAAATGGAGACTTGTTTCTCAATAACTCCTCTTCCCTTTATACACAGTCATCAATTTTGGACCCAAATCTGCACCATTTTCTTCTTCCCCAGTGCCCCAATTTTACAAACAAGCCATAAATCCTTCCCCTTCACTTATTTGGGTGTGATTATCCTTCCAAAGAGTTTTCTAGGTTTTTTTTCCTTTCCACCTGACACAAGATAGATATTTAGCCACACTCTCCATGCCTACAACAAAATTCAGAAACAAATTTTTTTTAAGATTCCATGTATTTATTTGAGAGAGAATATGAGTAGGGAAAGGGGCAGAGGGAGAAGGAGAAGCAAACTCTCAGCTGAGCAGGGAGCCTGATATGGGGCTCAATCCCAGGATACTAGGATCATGACCTGAGCCAAAGGCAGGTGCCTAACCGACTGAGTCACCTAGACGTACCCAGAAATAAATTTATAGAGATATCGAAGTAAGAACTAAAGAATAAAAGAGGAGAGGAGAGCTGACAAAGTAAAAACCAGATGAAAAACTCATTCTAGAGAGGCCTGGAAGGGTATGAATAAAATGGCTTGCTGTCCTTTTCAGAAGGGGCATTCTTAATTTTCTATAAAGAAACTTCCTCCTAGACCAAATAAATATGATGTTCAATCTAACAGTCACCTTTTTTAAATCTACTTAAATTTTTGGAAGCATACCCAAGGAATTGCCAATAACAATGTCTTCTGGAAAGGGCAACTCTGGTCAGAGGAGGGAAAAACATTTTCACTTTATTGCATTCTATTCTGTTGACTTCTATGATACTAGCTTAACATTATTATTTGGTGTTTGCTTTATTCCCCCCATTGTCTAGGCTATCTGGCTATGGGTTTCCCAAACTGAAGCTGTCCGTTCTCTGCATCTTAACCTAGTAACTAGGTCAAGTAACTAGTAACTTTGCCACATCTTGCAGTTGGCCTAGCAAAAAGCAAAGCAGGAGATATCAAGAATGTCTAATGGGAAGAATTCTAACACAACCAATCCCAATGGAGCAAGCTTGCTACTCAAAGTAGGCTGAGAAGTGCTTCAAGCCAATTTGTCCTGGATACTCTTCTTAAATAGTCTCAGAAATGCAGATAGACCTCAGCAATACCAGGGGAATGGAAAGCAAAAATGTTGGATTAAAGTATTTGTATTTGAGACAGAAATACCATGAATTTCAAATTATCTCATAACAAAGACAACATGTACTCTAGCAATCCTTGAAAGGTGAAGGGGATACTTCTTGTCAAAGTCAAGGCTTGTCTACCTTTATTACCTTCTGTAAATTAGTAAAACATTATAATGGAAAGAAGCTAAGGTTAGGAGTCATTAACACCTGGGTTTGCAACCCAAATTTCCCATTAATCAGATGTGTGACCTTGAGCAAGTGACTTGACCTCCCTGAGTTTCAATTTCTCATTGGAAGAAATGGGAGCAAGAACATCTACATCCATTTGATTGCTGTAAGTAAAGAGTTTGCCACAGAGCCTGGTACACAGTGGGTGTTCAGTGAGGTGTTGCTGTGTAGACATGCAGGGATTACAATTTATTTGTTCTCCACAGTGTCAGTGACCTGAGTCATCAGCTCTCATTTGCTGATGAGAATCTGTGCCCCAACTCAGAGCTCAGTGTCCACTTAGAACAGGATGGGAAAAGTTGGATGTTAAGAATGTAGATTCTGGGGGCACCTGGGTAGATCAGTGGGTGAAGCCTCTGTCTTTGGCTCAAGTCATGATCTCAGGGTCCTGGGATCGAGTCCCGCATCGGGCTCTCTGCCCGGCGGGGAGACTGCTTCCCTCTCTCTGCCTGCCTCTCAGCCTACCTGTGATCTCTGTTTGTCAAATAAATAAATAAAATCTTTTTTTTTTTTTTAAAGATTTTATTTATTTATTTGACAGAGAGAGATCACAAGTAGTCAGAGAGGCAGGCAGAGAGAGAGAGAGAGAGGGAAGCAGGCTCCTGCCGAGCAGAGAGCCCGATGCGGGACTCGATCCCAGGACCTCGAGATCATGACCTGAGCCGAAGGCAGCGGCTTAACCCACTGAGCCACCCAGGCGCCCTAAATAAATAAAATCTTAAAAAAAAATGTGGATTCTGGAATCACACTGCCTGGGTTCAAATCCCAAGTCCACCATTTCCTAGTTGATGATCTTGAACAGACTCATAACTTCTCACTGCTTTCATTTCTTTGTGAAGTAGGGGAAAACCAACCTCAAACGGCAAAATGTTAGCTTGCTTGCCACTGAGACAAGACTGAATAATAATACAAACAACATTATTAATTCGTACTATTAGAAGGGCGAGTCCAGGAGTCAAGTAGAATCATTCCCCAAACCTGAAATTCAAAATGAAACAGGAAATGCTAATGTCATTTTTAGAACCAGCAGGGGTCTCAGTGATTCGGATGTTTGGAAGAACTTTCTGAGAAGAGGCTGCTGCCAGAACGGAAGGGCTGAACTCCAAAAATTTCCTGTGCTCCTTTTGGTGTGTAGAAAAATAAACTAGTTGTCTTCATAGCTAGTTTTTCATAGTCCTGTGTATGAGCCTCACATTTACATAGCAAATACTAATCAATCAAATTTGTCATACAAAATACAGCAGGTGAAGAGTCTAAACCCTTACCAGATTATGGGAGGAAGCCCTTGGGAGACATCACCAATTTAAATAGAATCTTTTGTAAGAATGATACAGTAGAGGGGCGCCTGGCTGGCTCAGTGGGTTAAGCCTCTGCCTTAGGCTCAGGTCATGATCTCAGGGTCCTGGGGTCAAGTCCCGCATCAGGCTCTCTACTCGGCTGGAAGACTGCTTCCCCACCCCCCACCGCCTCCCTCTCTTGCCTACTTGTGATCTATCTATCAAATATATAAATAAAATCTTAAAAAAAAAAAAAGAATGGTACAGCAGACCCTTGCCATTCATGAGAATATAAGTCCCACAGATCACAACGCTGATGACAACACAAACAACACCAGAACAGACGATGAGTTTTGTCATGCATCACATTTCTTTGAGGGTCATGTTTTCTTTGTTGATCCTCCAACCACTTGTTAACTGTCATTTAAAGGTTAAAGAAGTTTTGTCACACTCAGTGGAGATTTTTCACAAAGAAACATACCCCTTTTCGATTCCTAGAGCTACCCGATGCGGACCTGCAGCCAGGCTGCCTGAATTCAGTCCCTCCTCATACTTTGGGCCGAGGGACCGTGGGCACACCACCCAGCACCTAGGGAACTCAGGTCCCCCATCCCACCATGAGACAACAGCCCCTCCATCCCAGGCTTGTTGTGGGACCAAAGCGCGGAGATCTGGGGCCAGAGTCCCGCCCGTGTAAAATGTGGGCCTCAGTGAGACTTCGTTTACCTTGTGATGTTATCTCCTGCCAGCCCATAAAAATAAAAAGAGATTGTAAATCTGCAAATGTCGTAGTCTAATACTATCTCTCAGAGTAGCACAGGGGTTCCAGGACCTACGTAATTAGTTCTAAGCTCTGCAGTGCTGCTCTCAGATTATTGTCTTCATTTCACAGTAAAGGCAGTTGAGGTGAGCAAAGATTCATTCCCTGCTAAATGTCACCCAACCGGAAAGATCTAAGGCTGGCCAGCCCCACTGCTATGGCCCTCACACCCTTTGGTTAGGCCAGGTGGTCTTTCCATAAACCTTTATCCACACCCTGCGCAGAACACCTGCTTTTGGTAAAGGCCCAGGGCCACATGGAGGCACAGACCTGAGGCCCTGAGCCAAAGAAGCCCCATCCCCTCGGTCACCATTCACTCTCCTTTCCCACCAGTTCACCGATGATGACGCAGGTGGTAGAGCATCTCACAGCCCTGATGCACGTGCTTGGAGATTTGTTTGCCTTGTTAGCTACGGTCTGGCAAGATCTGTTACCACCTGCCAGGACAGAGTTGCACTGTCATACAATACCGGATAAAGAATAGACTTTCTCAGGGAAAGGCAAAATTAAATAGGTCAGGGGTCAGCAAGAGAGAAGGCATGACGCTTTATTTCAAGAAATAGGTACAAAAGATAAAAATAGAGCAGACACAAGCAGATTTCCTAGAGAGTGTAAGAATGTCAAAGGTTGGGGTGGTCGGGATCTCTCAGAGCTTCTTAAACAATAGGAGTTACTAAGTCCAGTGCTCCTGCATATCAACGTTACTCCCCAGAAGTGCTCCCAGGCTGTGATGTTTACCAGTGGGACCAGGAATAAAGAATTCACTCCACTTAGGCAAAGACGATACATCACGTTGATAAGAGAAAACATAAAAGCCATATGATCATTTCAATAGATGCAGGAAAAGTATTTGGCAAAGTACAACATCCCGCAGAGTAGGGCTAGAGGAAACATGTATTTCACACCATAAAGAACTTCTATGAAAAAAACCCGTAGCTGACATAATCCTTAGTGGTAAAACAAACAAACAAACAAACAATCACACCTGAAAGCTTTTCCCCTGAGCTCAGAAACAAGTCAGGCATGTACCCCCTCACCACTTTTATTCAACATACCGCTGGAAATCCTAGCCACAGCAATCATACAACAGAAAGAAATAAAAGGCATCCAAATCAGTAAGGAAAAAGTAAAACTTTCACTATTTATAGATGGTTTGATACTTTATATAGAAAAACCGAAAGATTCTACAAAAAAGTACCAGAACTGATACATGAATTCCGTAGAGTCATAGGATACAAAAATCAATGTACAGAAATCCGTTGTTTTCCTATACGATAATAATGAAGCAACGGAAAGTGAAATTTTAAAAAAAAATCCTGTTTATAATTGCAATAAAAACAATAAAATATCTAGGAATAAACTTAACCAAAGTAGTGAAAAAAAAAAACTGTTCTCTGAAAATTATACAACACTAATAGAAGAAATTTAAGATGATACCAAAAAATGGAAAGATATTCCATGTTCATGGGTTGGAAAAACAAATATTGTTAAAATGTTTTTACTACCCAAAACATCTACAGATTACTGCAGTCCTTATCAAAATACCAACAATATTTTTCACAGAAATAGAAAAAACAATCCTAAAATTTATATAGAACCACAAGAGACTCAAATAGCCAAAGCAATCTAGAAAAAGAAAAACAACATTGGAGGTATCACAATTCCAGATTTCAAGCTATATTACAAAATGGTAGTAATTACAATAGCATGGTACTGGCATAAAAATAGACACATAGATCAATGGAATAGAGCAGAAAACCCAGAAATAAACCCACAATTATATGGTCAATTAATGTTCCACAAAGCAGGAAAGAACATCCAATGGGGAAAAGACAGTCTCTTCCACAAATGGAGCTGGGAAAACTGGACAGCTAGATGCAAAAGAATAAATCTGGACCACTCCCTTACATCATCCTCAAAAATAAACTCAAAATGGTTAAAGATCTAAATATGACTCCCGAAACCATAAAAATCCTTGACAAGAACACAGACAATAACCTCTCTGACATTGACTGTACCAACATTTGTCTAGAAAAGACAAGGGAAATGAAAGCAAAAATTAACTATTGGGACTTCATCAAAATAAAAGGCTTCTGCACAGTGAAGGAAACTGTCAACAAAACTAAAAGGCAACCTACAGAATGGGAGAAGATATTTGCAACTGCATCCAAAATATATAAAGAACTGGTACAACTCAGTACCCCAAAAAAGCAAATAATCCAATTAAAAAGTGGGCAGAAGACATGAACAGACATTTCCCCAGAGAAGACATCCAGATTGCCAAAGGACACACGAAAAAATGTTCAACCTCACTCATCATCAGGGGTTATCTTATGATGCAGTAATTGTTCACTGAGTATTTACCCTCAAAATAGAAAAACACTAACCCAAAGGAATACATGCACCCCCCAAATTTACTGCAGCATTATTTATAATAGCCAAACTATGAAAGCACCCCAAGTATCCATTGATAGACAAGTAACTGAAGATGTGATATGATAGATAGATAAGACACACACACACACAATGGGATATTATTCAGCCATAAAATAAAAATGAAATCTTGCCATTTGCAATGACATGTATGGAGCTAGAGAATATAATTCTAGGCAAAATAAGTCAGTCAGAGAAAGACAAACACCATATGATTTCACCCATGGGTGGAATTTAAGGGACAAAACAGACAAGCAAAGGGAAAAAAGAGAGAGAGAAACCAAGAAATAGACTCTTTTAAATATATATATATATATATATATATATATACACACACACACACACACACACGTGTGTTTGTGTATACACATATATATATTATTTATTTATCTGAGAGAGAGAGAAACAGAGATAGTGACAGAGACAGCTAAAGAGAGCATAAGCTGGAAGGAGAGGGAGAAGCAGACTCCCCACAGAACAGGGAGCTCAACATAGGTCTCAATCCCACCACCCTGGGATCATGACTTGAGCCAAAGCAGATGCTTAACTGGCTGAGCCACCCAGACTGAGAAACAGACTCTTTACTATAGAAAATAAACTGATGGTTACCAGAGGGGGAAGGGGTTGGTGGCATGAGGGAAATGGGGGATGGGAATTAAAAAGTACACTTTCCATGATGAAATAAAATAAAATACATCAATTTAAAAAAAGAATTCTCTCCACTTTGAGTGCAAGGTCTTTCTATGGGAACCCCCTCACCTCCCGCTGATGAAACCTGCTTCACTCTGAGTTCTAACTCCCTTATGTGACTCAGAACTGTGAGGTTTTCTCCTAAGCCAACTCTCCTCACCAAAAGTAAATCTATTTTGTTACTCTCTATCGACCTCACTTTCGTGGGATTAAGCATTATGCTTTTGCTTTTCCTCCACATCCCTGTGCGAGACTATGCTTTTGCGTTCTGTTCTACTTCATTTTTCCCTATGTCCCTCACCACCCACCACATGGTTTCACAATGAACTCTGGAAAAAAAAAAAAATCCTTCTATGGCAAAAGCTTCACTAGAGAAGAGGTTACGTCCTTCTCATTCTCTGTCACATGTCCAGCTCCGGGGAGACGGGAGAGGGGGGGCGTGGGGGTCTATGGGTATTAAATAAATGAATGAAGAATCAAATGAGTGAAAACCACAGAAGGTCCTCTTAAATTTTAAAAGTCCAAGAGAAGGCAGTTTTCACCAATGTGTGGATCAGAGTTGGGCTTTGAGAATTCTTTTTTTTTTTTTTATCTCTTGCATTAAAAATGAAGAAATAAAAATAAAGAAATAAAAAATGAAGAAACCAAAACTTGATTTTGGTTTCCCACTCTCTAATACCTTCCTGTTCACCCATTTCCCTAAAATGAGTTTTTGGTGGACAATTAGGATATTCAAGGTTAGTAATCACAACCTTAGGAGAGCCTGCGTGGCTCAGTTGACTGGGCTCGGGTCATGATCTCAGGGTCATGAGACCGAGCCCCACATCAGGCTACATGCTGGGCATGGAGCCTGCTTAGGATTCTCTCTCCCTCTCCCTCTGCCCCTCTTCCCACATTTCTCCCTCTCTAAAAAACAAACAAACAAATAAATAATAATGATAAGAATAATCACAGCCTTAACCCACCTCAGAACACAAGTATATCAATTAACTTTTTAAGGTACCCAGTGAAACACAAAACAAATGAAGACTTCTGTGTAACACTCCCATGGGTACCCGTGGGCATGGGTTGCTTAAGATTCGGTCAGGCTATAAACAGAGGGGTGTTCTGCGTGACTTCTCCAGGGGCTTCTGTTTCTGTGATGTTCTTTAGCACAGGCATGGCATGGTGGCTGAAGGGGCTGCTTATATCCCTAGGCTTTCCAGGGGTTGGAGAGAGAAGAGTCTGTGCAAGTGTGACCAGCAGCCTGAATTTTGAAAACTCAGCACTAGATGGCGTCACCTATTTGTCCAGTCAAGGAACTGGTTTTTCTATGCCATCGACATTTTTGGAGCAGTATTTTTTTTTTTTTCTTTTTAACTCGGTATCCTGTGGTGACTATTTTTCAATGATCATTCTATAATCAGCAACATTTAAGCCTGAAGCAGATGCACGAGAAGCCTGGGAGAGCCTGGTGTGGAAATAGGATCTCCAGATATGTGGCCTGGCCAAAAAGCAGCTCTCTGTAAACCGTGGTTATCAAATTTCTACCCAACCCACTTTCCTATGCAAACTTCAAAGGTGGAGAGCAGAAGGACGTACACAAATAAAAGAGGAAACAAAATTCGGTTCTGAGGAACACCACTCAGTGTTCAGTTTGTTCAGTTTGTGACGTTTCCAAGGTTGAGTCTGTGCCTTTCCAACAATAGGAGAACGTCGGGTTTTAACTGGGCTTATGATCTGATGCGTTTTCTCCCCCACAAACCTTTCCTGAATGGCGAGTCTCAAGTGCATGAGTCAAGTCTAAAGGCACAAGTCTCTAGGGGCCAACAGGACTTGGCCCCTGTCATTGACTCTTTGGGCTAAGAATGATACTCACCAAATAAGTGTGCAGCCAAGACTCTCTATAACTCTTCAATCTCTTGCATGAGCCCAAATGCTCTCCAGGCTAAAAACAGTAATCGCTAGCATTTACTGAACACCTACTGCATGCCTGGCCATGTGCTAAGTCCTCTGAATGCATTTTTCATCCCCCAAGAAGGCTTTGAAGAAGGTACTATTAATATCACACACATTTTATGGTAAATGAAGAGAGACTTATTTATATAACCTTCTCAAGGTCACGCAGCTAGGAAATAGTAGATCTAGTTTCAAACTCAGGTTTAATTAACTATAGGTATGCCATCCCCCCACCCCAGACTAATAAACTGCCAAGAAATTTTTTAAAAATTTTTTAAAATTCTTCGTGGAATTTTCCTGTAACACAACAAGGGAGATTTCAGGGGGATGGGGACATGATGGGCAGAGCTGATCTTGGAGTGTTTCTAGAGGCAGATCTGTCTGCTGTGTGGCCTCTGAGGGCCCCATCACATGGCCCTTCATAAAGACTCTTAGGTCAACTTAGGTAAGCCGTTTCCGTGGAGCTGGGAAATGGTGTATTTGCCGCTGGAACGAGGGCCCCCTTACATATGCACATGTGTCTCATGAAGCCAAGATGATATCAAAAGTGGGAGACCCCGAGCATCCGATGTCTCTCTGTATCTAGAGAGTGATAGAGATGTCTCTCTGTATCTAGAGAGTGACAGAGACAGTGAGAGAGAGAGAGAGAGAGCCTTACACTTTTCAAAACACTTCCTCTCACTCCTCATTTGGTTCTCACGACTGAGGTGCGAGGTAGAAGGAGGTATTGTTATTTCCACGTGATACATCAGGGTCCAGCTTTGCACAGCCCCAGCTGGATTTGCGGGCCGTCAGTGTGGTCACCCAGGGCTCACACTCAGAGGGCCCAGAACGTGGGCTTTCATTCATTCCCATCCAAAATGGTGGCTATATTGTGGTCTTTGAGTTTGTGCTTTATAAAGGAAGTCCGGTAGGACAGCGACACAGAAGCTGGGATTGGAGTCTCCGCTCACTCGGGGTCTTGCCCTCCACTGGTTCCTGGCTGCCCAGTCCTCGGCCACTGCCCCTTGCTCCGGCTGCCCACCACCACCCTGGGGAGGCCTAGCAAGGACATGGACAGGGCCAGGGTAGGACCAAGAGGGTCTGTGTTCACCCTGCAAGTGTCCCTGTGCATGAAGGAAAGAGATTTTAAAGGGAAAATAAAAGGCACCGTGACAGGTTGAGAGAGAAAGAAAACAGTAGAAAGGAAACAGCTTCCCCCCTACTCCTCCCCGCCTGCTTTTAGGACAAACCCACATTTTGGTTTTGCACCTAGCCCTGACCCTCTGAGCTGTTTCGAAAAGCAATGCAGAACCAGATGGCCTCCAAACTGCTGGCCTGCTATGCCTTCCATTGCAACAGGTCACGAGAGAGCTGTCGTCTTACAAAAGAAATCGGTCAAGTTTCCCCAAACCACAGTCTCTCCCTCCGGGCATTTAAAAACCAGGTTCAGTTAAAAAATGTATTTGTGCACATCTAGAATGAACATTTCCCATGCCAGGGATCTCAGGCCCGGGTTCATCACTGCTGTCTCCCCACACGCCAGCAGCAGCCCCTCATTCATAGCTGGTGCTCAAAAAAACATTTATTGAATAAAGGAATTAGTTACTGTTCAGCAATCCTTCTACCGAGAGGTGTTCTCCAGAAGGCGAGGCCCGTGTCTTTGTTCCTGTTCCTCTTGGAACTCAGCACAAAGCCGAGCCCGGCTCCATTCTTCCTGGTGGATCGGCTGGTCATCTGAGCAACATTGCAAAAGTCAACAGACAATGTTTTTCTCCGGTGAAGGCCCACTCGCTGTGTCTTCCTACCAGACAGCTGCCAAGGGGCCCCGAGAGTGCCAGGAGCATGGCCCACGGGCTCACTGGCGAATGGCCACGGAAGAAGCAGCTGGGGAGGGGGAGGTGGGGGCCTCCTCAAGAAGGAACATGAATTGCTGGCTCTTCCCTCCTCATCTGTCTGGCCAAGTTCCTATCTGCCTTGGGTAGAAGACGAGGGGGCCGGGCGCACCCAGCCACGGGAGGTCTCCGAGCAGAGCGGCCCCAGGGCAGGAAGGCAGGAAGTTGCAGTGGTGAGCCACGGTGGTTCCAGCCTGCAGCGTTTCACAGATTTCACAGAACGTGGATGCAGCCTCTCGTAAGGGGCTGACCACAGAGCCCTCGAGGCTGGCATGCCTTACCCCGCTTACCTGAAATCATGTGCCAGGAGGCCAGTGACGCACAGAGAAGTTCCAGCGAGGATGTCTGAGGGGCAAGCCACCTGGCCGGGTAATCCGTTTCCACGGGAATGCATTCAGTTACGCAGAACTGTCAGAATAAAGCCTTCCCAATGCCACACCCAACTTCAGATGAAAATCTATTTCCCCTGCTGCTGGGGAAGAGACAATACTTACCTTTTCTTGGAGAAGAGATGTTAAAGAGCCATGCTAAGGATGCTAATGGCATTTAGGTGTCTAAAGACTTCACTGTTTTCAAAATGAAAACATTGCTGTCCGTTGCCCTCCATATTCACAAAGGGCAAAACAGAAGGAAATAGAGAAACAGTCTCCAAAAGAGACTTTGAGTAGATGGAGCAGGTGCTTTTTAACATAAAGATGACTAATCTATGAAACAGGCTTCCAAGAAAACTATAAAACCTCCCTCACCTTTAGACAAAAAAGGCAAGGTACTTGCATATTCACTCAA
Source organism: Mustela lutreola (assembly GCF_030435805.1). Taxonomy (NCBI): domain Eukaryota; kingdom Metazoa; phylum Chordata; class Mammalia; order Carnivora; family Mustelidae; genus Mustela; species Mustela lutreola. Next base: position 11,801,568 of record NC_081297.1, on the reverse strand, counting down.
CACACATTTTAACAAGCGCCCAAGAGGTGCACGCCCAAAGTGTATGCGAGACTCCAGAGCAAAGTAAATAGGAGTCTGGCTTCGAGGAATAAGGTCAACTAGAAATTCTGAAACCCTCCTGCTACAAAGCCTCCGCATAGAAGATGAAATATAGAGTGCAAAATTTTTTATTTTGAATCGAGAAACTTGTAAGGAACGTAGGGAGCTCCCGCAAGAACAAGGGAGAAGACCAAGTTCAGGCGGGCAAGACAACCATGCCTCCGGCTAATCCAGACGAACCTCTAAGCAGCTGCATTTAGGGACACAGGAGACAAGTCTCGTGCACCACTGAAAAGGAGTCAGCTCAACCAACACTCCTCATAATCTGAATACACATACACATGCACACATACACATATACATACATACATACATATACATACACACACACACACACACACACACACACAGCCCAGACCCAGTGGTAATAGATGTTGACTACACTTACAGTGATGAGCACTGAGGAATGAATAGAATGGCCAAATACCATGTTGTGTATTCAAATCTAATATAACATTGGCTGCCAACATGCTTCAATTTAGAAAAGTCTCACCTTGTGGCTTTTCAAGGCTGTGCACCCTACTGATGTGAAGGCTGATCAGGGACTATGAATACTCAGGGAGGATTTTAAAACCTTATCCTAGAGCCAGCGCAGAGATAGACCTCGTCTCTTTCCTTTGGCCACTGTGCCACTGTTTCAAGCTTGGAGGCTGTCTCTCTAAAACAAATAAACAAACAAAAAAGTCTTGAGAAACAAACAAACAAAAAACTAAAAGACCTGAAAGAAAGCCACAGAGAAGATAGATTATATATGAGGGAGTGAAAATAAAATGAACAGCTATTTCTTAACAGCAAAAGGAGAAGTCAGGAAACAGAGGAGAGCCTCAGTATTAATACAGCCAGAAAGTAAATATCAACTCAGAATGGCCTGCCCCAGGAAACCATTTTTCAAAAAAGAGTGAAATGAAGACATTTTCAGGGAAAAAAAAAAAATTGAGCATGATTACCATAAACAGATCCTCCAAAAAGAAACTCTTTGATGGACTTTTAAGACAAAAGGTCTGACCACAGAAAGGTCTGAGTACAAGAGTTTTGCGAGTAAAGTGTAGGAAAATTATGTGGGGAAATCGAAATGAAGTGAGCCAATATAAATTTTTTAAAGATTTTATTTATTTATTTGACAGAGAGATCACAAGTAGGCAGAAAGGCAGGCAGAGAGAGAAGGGGAAGCAGGCTCCCTGCTGAGCAGAGAGCCCAATGCGGAGATGGATCCCAGGACCCCAAGATCATGACCTGAGCTGAAGGCATAGGCTTAACCCATTGAGCCACCAAGTGCCCCCAATATAATTTTTGATTGTGAAGTTCCAAAGGACTGAATGGCATTAGCATGTGAAGTAGGAGTAATAGGTTGGTGTTTTAGCACCATAAGATTCTTTGATTTGGGAGGAGATTAAATATATTAACTAACATTGGGTTTTGTAAAGTATTTATGTTAAATCATCAAATGTACCCAATAAACAGGTAACTTACCAATGGTGGGGAGAAATGAATGAAAAAGGCCCTACTCCCATGAATGAGTCTCAAAAACATAATTTTGTGCCAAACCAAATTCACACAGTAGAAGTTGATTTACATAAAGTTAAAAAATAAACAAAACTAAGGGATACACTTGTTATTTAGGGATACATAAAATTTGGCAAAATTATAAAGAAAGACAAAGAAGTGATTAGCAAAATCAGGATTACTCAGCTCCGGGAAAGGAATATGAAAAGATACGTGGTCATGTTTCTTTCTTAACTTGGGGTAATACATGTATTTCTCTTCTTAGTTTTAGTGTATTAGTATTACTACTTAAAATGTACCTCAGCATTGCCAAGCTAGTTCCCAAACTTGAAATGCATTCATACTTAAATTAGCTTGCCATTGCTGAGAAACACACCATACTAAACCTCAGTGGTTTGAAACAAGAATCATTTACAATTGTTCATGCATCTGCAGATTCTCCGGGGCTCAGCTAATCTAGGCTGGGTTTGACAAGGGAAGAGAAATAAATATGCTCTGTTGCTTGGGAGGAACTGTAAAGTCAGATGGCAAAAGTTATTAATAAAGAGAGAAGTGAAAACTTGAGGTCAATAATGTACCATATCACAGCTCTTAAGAAATTCAGAAGTTCAATATATCAACACATTTATTTCCTGCTTTATTGCATTAAAACACACATCTACCACCTTAACCAAGGCTAAGTATACAATTCCGCAGTACTGAGCACACCTCCTTGCCGCCATCACCACCCTCCATCTCCTGGGCTCCTTTCGTGGTGAAAAACTGAAAGTCTCTACTCACTGAACAACAACTCCTCGGGGTGCCTGGGTGGCTCTGTCAGTTAAGCATCTGCCTTCAGCTCAGGTCACGATCCCAGGGTCTTAGGATCAAGCCCCACGTTGGGCTTCCTACTCATCTGGGAGTCTGCTTCTCCCTTTCTCTCTGCCCCTACCCCTGCTCCTATGCACTCTCTCTCTCTCAAGTAAATAAATAAAATCTTAAAAACAAAACAAAATAAAACAAAACAGCCATTCCTCCATCCCTCCAATCCCTGGAGACCACCATTCTACTTTCTGCCTTAATGAATCTGATGTTCTAGTTCTCTCATCTAAGTGGTCTCATATGCTTGGGTTTGGTTTTTTTTCTTTTTTTCCTCATTTCACTTAGCATCATGTCCTCAAGACTCATGTTTCTGTACAGTGTGTCAGAATTTACTTCATTTTTAAGACTGAGCAATATTCTATTGTATGTACATGTTACATTGTGTTCATCTGTTCATCCATAGGTAGAGGTGTAGGCAGCTTCCACCCCTGGGCTATTGTGAATAAGGCCACCATGATTAAGAGCGTACAAATATTTTTTGAAGCCCCTGATTTTATTTCTTTGGGATGCATACCCAGAAATGGAAGGGCTGGATGAAATAGTAATTCTATTTTTAATTTTTGGAGGAACCACTATTTTGTTTCACATTGTAGCTGCAGCATATTACATTGCCAAGGGTGCACAAAGTTTCCCATCCCAATCACCCCCCCCCCCCGCCATGCTAATGACACTTGTTACTTTCTGGTTGCTGTTGTTTTTTTCTTTATAGTCACCACTGTTGTTTTTTTCTTTATAGTCGCCATTATAGTGAGTGTGAGGGGGTATCTCACAGTGGTTTTAATTTGTCTTTATTCAATGATTAGTGACTTTGAGCATTTTTTATGTGTTTATTGGCCACCTGTATATTATCTTTGGCGACATGTCTATTTAAATCCTTTCTGCATGTTTAAATCAGGTTTTAGAAGGGTTGCTGTTGAATGGTAAAAGTTCTTTATTTATTCTGGATATTAATCCCTTGGCAGGTGATTTCCAAATATTTTCTTCCATTCTGTAGATTGGCTTTTCATTGTGTTGATTATGTTCTTTGATGTGCAGAAGTTTTTATTTATAGTGCAGTTAACTTATCTATTTTTTTTCTTTTGTTGCCTGTGCTTTTGGTGTCACATCAAAAAACTATTGCCAAATCTAATGCCGTGATTTGGTAATAATTTGGTTTTGATCTAAGCTTTTCCACTGTTTTCTCCTAAGAGTTTTATATATATAGTTTTGATTCTCATGGTTAGATCTCACTTTCTTTTTTTTTTTTTTAAGTCAAGAACTTACTTTATTTTAAAATAAACATTGAATATATGCCCCCTTCCCCACCACCCTACAAAAAACTTTTTGAATGTGGAATGTTCAACAGCCTATCCATTTTAGTAGGTTACAAAACCAGCAAAAACTCCAGTTGTCTAATAATGAATGTTTGAGTATAGTTTTGTGTCTTATTTTTTGTTTTTCTTTAGTAGCTGAGCACCTACAGGAAAAATTCCTTAGCTAAAGGCTAATAAAACAAAATTCCATTTCTGCACAGAAAATACCATTCACTTAGTATTAGTAGCCTTTGCTGAATAGATGGGATTAATTTCTCCATGAAGTCAAGGTGGGATATGACAAGCAGCATTACGTTCATAGGCACACAGAACTAGTGCTCAAACTGCTAGCACAATTCCAACAGTACATAAATTACTAAACTGTCATCTCCATCAAACTTGTGACTCTCCCTATGCATCTAAGTGAAGGAATCACCATTTTGAATATAAATGCCTCCATGAGAAAAAGGTAATTCAATCAGGGTTAGACAAAAGATAAATGCAACTACAGAAATAGCTGCTGGAGATAACCGTAAAATTTGAAACACTAACAGTGCATGGGGTGAACCACATAAGCTGCTAGCTGTTGAACACCAGTGTTTCAAGATACAACTTTTATAAACATGTTTTATTTGTTTTGCTTATACCATCAGAACTGAAACTACTGTCTGTCATTTCCCTAAAATAGGGAAATCAATCTAAAACACATACTGGTACTTTGCAAAAGATAGCAATTTAAAAGGGTGGTAGCAGCAGGCATTTGATATTTTTCTTTTGAAAACCTTTAGGCTGCAGGAAAAACATGTGACCAAGAGTGTTATGATTATCCATTAGATATTTTCATCAGTACCTGTACCAATTTAGGTGACAATACAGCAAGATTCAAAGATTAGTGACAGACCATGTACATTATAAGGAATGATATATAGTACCAATCCTTACAAAAGTCATTGTCGAAGAAACTGTTAAGTGTTCCAAAAGGTATCTAAATACTTCACATTAAGTACAGAAGCGGCCATCCAGATTACATCCCATATTTGTTGCATATTTTTCAAAAAGTGCCAATCAAAGCCTAATTTTGCATTTTGGCTTTGTCTTATACAGTATCAGCTGTTAAAAAGCAATTTACATGTGTTTTTAACCACAGTCGTTTGGCCATAGGATGAATAGTGCTGTGTCAAAGCTGGTAGCCAGCCTTTTATATTAAGGGCCCATGCATAATTTGGTATGCATCTAACGTTCAGTGCTCCAATTTAACTGGAAAAGCTGTGAAATGCAGTTGTTCCGCCAAACCACACTCCACTCCTTCTCGAAGGGAAATATTTTAGTTTTGTCAGTTACCACTGAATAACTCTAGGGCTGATTTATAGATTTTGTCCAATGTTAAAAGTCAATCTTGCTTTTTCCAAGCCACTTCAAATAACTATGGAGATATCACCCTGTAAAGTGTATTATGTTTTACTCCTAAGCAAGGGTGAGGAATCTGAGTATCATGTGCAAGGCTCAAGATGACGCTTAGGACAGAACATGCAGAATAAAAATAGTTTCCTTCCATATCCAGGTAATATAAAGCTGACAATTGTAGTCCTGTCTTTATGGGATGAAAACAGTCCCTTTACAATAAGTTTCCTGAAAGGGAGAACAAATAGATAATAACTCTTCTGGTAACATATTATGGTACACTGGCCAGTGTGTTTTTGGCGTTTAAACATAATCCTGTGAATCAGATTAATTCACTTGCTGAGTGTTCATTTGCGGCATCCCTCTGTTGGGTCTTGGGGGCCCTCCATGACCTCGTGGGGCTCCCCGTGGTCCACTCTGCCCAGAGCCTCGCTTGAAATTCTGCTGATATCCATCCCGCTGATAGCCAGAGTAGTCCCGGGGAGCACTGAACTGAGACTGTGTATAACCACTGTTTGGAGTGTTAGAGAATGAAGGGCGGTAACCATCATATCCTCCTCTGAATCCATTGGCAGGGCCCCTATATCCATTCATCAAGCCTCTAGCACCACGGGAACCACCACGAGACACACCACGACTGTTATAATACGGCTGACTGCTACGTGGAAATCCAGTGTTCTGCTGGGGAGGTTGCTGGTGGTTACCAGTCACTTGATGGGGCTGGTCCTGAGAACCATGGTAGGTGCCAACCACTGTTTGAAGCTGTTCTTGTTGAAGGTCTGTTTGTTCTACTTGGTGAGGCTGACTAGAAAAGCTCTGGTTGTAACTGGCCTGGTACTGATTTTGCTGTTTCAAAGTTTCTGGTTCATTAACAGGAGGAACCGGGGCATTCATATTGAACACCGTTTGCATGGATTGGAATGGAGCTGCATTTACATTGATTCCACTGCTATGTAATGGTTTGCTTGTCCCAGCCTGGAACACCTGAGGCTGAGAAGCAGCCGGAAGGGAAGATGATGCTGTAGTCTGGTCTGTATTTAAGGAGATTGTTGCCTGAATCTGGTCAATTGGTTCCTTTTGTGGTCGCTGCTCTGTAGCGTGAGAAGGCTGGTACAAGGGTTGAGATGCTGTATATCCCTCACTTGTGGATGAAACCAAAGGAACCTGTGTAGCTTCTGGTTGTACCGGAACTTGATTAGGCTGAGCAAGTCTAGATTCAGAATGAACCGGAGGGCAAACCAGCTGGGGCATGTCCATGTTTTGTGTCGGATTCATAGGCTGTGCAGATACAATGGCAGGATCAAGTGTCTGGTTTTCAAAATCCAGCATTGAATCCTGTATGAAATTAGAGGGCCCCTGCATTTGCGCCATAAGGTCCTGGACTCACTGTCTTCTCACAACAGGATCTGCCTGAGCCACTGGAGTCAAAGAATGGGGCTCTGGCACTGAAGGAGATGCAGCCTGAGGTTGCTGCTGGAGTGAATTTACCACCTCAACTGTTTCGACTGTCCACTCATCTACCTGCTCCTTTTCACCACTGCTGAACTGTGTTTCTGCCATAAATTGTCTATTTACATACTCTGTTGATTCAACTTCACTTTGTTCGGTGTACTCTTCTGCTGGCTCAGGTTCAGCTTCAGCTACCTGGTCTTCAGCTTCCTGCTGAAGCTGACTCTTCTTCCTCACACAGTCCATTCTGGTGGTTGTGGGTGCTGTCAAAGTAGTTTGACTGGAAAACACGCTCAACAATTTCCTTTAGAGCTTTATAGGCTGTTCCACATACAGATTTTTCCTTTCCTTCCAGCAAGTCCCATAGGTGAATGGAAGCATGTTCATACTGCTCATTCAACCTTAAGCTCATGTCCCGTTCAGGGTCTGCTAATTTGTAGAATTCATCCAACAATGACAATTCCTCTTCAGACAATATTGGCACTCCATTCAAACCTTGCTTCAGGTCAGTTCTCACCTCATCATCTCCCAATTTGTCCAAAACATACTGGAGCTCAAGTACAGTTTTTAAACGTTTTTGTTCTGCTTCTTCTCTCATAAGCTGCTCCCGACGCGCCGTCTTCTTTATTGTTTTCTGAATATCTTGACTTAATGCCATGAAACTCCTCTGTAATTCTTTTGCAAACTCCAAGTTATTTGTGACTTCCTGGTACTTAGATACGGCATCCAGCTGATCTTGATTAAGCCTTTCCCCTTTGTTCATTCGTTCCTGGTAATCATCAAGCTTGCCCTTTTTCTTCTCCAGGTTCCGAAGTTTCTTGTCGATCACCCCGAGGATCTGCTTCATGGCCTCGGTCTGGACAGCACCGGTGCCGGTTGCGGGGTGCTGGGAAGCCGGCGCAGCTGCCCCGGCCCCCCCCTCACTCCCGGAGGAACCCGACGGGGGTGGTGGTCCGGACGACTTGCTGCCACTTCCGCTGTGGTTGGTGGCCGAGGGCATCTTTAGACCGTGAGAGGAGAGAAGAAAAAGCCTAGGTCTCACTTTCTGATCTTTAATTTTTCTATATGGAACAAAGGTCCAATTTTATTCTTCTGGATATAGATATCTAGTTTTCCCAATATCATTTGCTGAAAAGACTGTCCTTTCATCCACTGAATGGACTTGGTATCCTTGTCAAAAGTAATTTGACCATAGATGAGGGCTTATTTCTAAAGTCTCTTATTTTAGTCCATTGACCTGTATACCTTTCTATAAGCCAACACCAAACTATTCTGATTACCGTATTTTTGTCTTAAATTTTGAAATCAGTTCCAACTCTGCTCTTCTTTTCAAGACTGTTTCAGCTTTTCTTGAGATTACATATGAAGTCTAGGATAGATTTTTCTATTTCTGTAAAAATGTCATTAGAATTTTGATAGGGATTGCTTTGAATATGTAGGTTGTTTTGGGTAGTATTGACATCTTAAAAGTATTTAGTCTTCTGATTCATGAAGATAGGATGTCTTTCCATATACCAGTATCTTTAACTTTTTTCAGCAATATTTTGTAGTGTTTAGTATCCAAGCATTTTCTCTCCTTGGTCAATTCCTAAGTATTTTATTCTTTTTGATGTTGTCATAAATGAATTTTTTTTCATAATTTTCTTTTCAGTGTATTCATTGATACTGGATACACTTACTTCCTTTTTTAAACATAGGATTTAAACATATGCCCAAGTGGGTCATTCATTCCTTTACCAATTATTTCTTGAAAGTGGATATGTTGTGTAGTCATAGGGACCATAAAGAAAACTAATCAATAATTAGGTATCTTACCACAAAGAAGTCAGGCCCCAAAATTTTACAGACAAGTTTTATCAATTATCCAATTATTTAAGGATTCCAAAAGTTGAATAAATCAATTCTTTAAAAGGATATAATACCAGGAAAATTCCCCAACATATTCTATGAAATTAGTGGAACTTCATCATTACCAAATCACACAAAGAGAAAATGAGAAGGAAAATGTGACTCCTGAACACAGATGCTAATTTGTATACAAAATATGTGCAAAATGAATCCAAGCATGTATTTTAAAAGCACACTATGACCACTTAACTTATTCCAGGAATGCAGCAAGATGGCTTAATTTTAGAAATATTCATATATTTCACCACTAAATACATTAAAAAAGAAATTTTGTGTTAATTCATAAAAAGAGTTTGATCTTATAGAAGCATTTGATAAAATTCACCAGCAACGCATTAAAAAAATATCTTAGCAAATATTTTAGTATATGTGCTGCTGAAGCGAGCACTATCTTAGCAAGTATATTAGGGCCCTGTACGCTCAAATGTGGTGGTTTGAGGAGAATTTAATGATTTGCAATGGCAAGGGCCCAGTGAAGGAAAACCAGTTGAGATGTTGCATCATGCAGGACAAGTTCCTTAAAAGGCTTGAGATGGGTTCAAGTGCATGTATTTATTGACAGTGTTCTCCAGAGAAAGGGAGTGAGGGAAGCAGGATACAGCAAGGGAAGAAGCTGGGAAGATGTGATTTACCTGGAGTCTGGCTTCAGTCTGATCCCATAGCAAGTTCTGCAGCATCGTGTGCACCAGAGTTGGTCCCCACTTTAGGCAGCCTAGGTAACTGGGCTTTTGTACTCATGTTTTATTCAGTTCTTGGCTATGGGCTACCCCAGCAGGGAAGTGGGAACTGAGAATTCATTACATCTCTGGCAAGGCATCTTTTCTTAGGCCAGAAGTAATTCCACCTGTTGAGGACACAGCATCACATAATGGCCATTGGTTGAAGGTTTATATCCTGAAGCATAGTTAATCTCGCCTCCCAGAGGGTCCACTCCAAGTTGGCACCTTGGCTGCCCCTTCAAGAGGCCATTCCATCATCCTTTCCAGCTCACCCCTTCTGAATGGCACAGAATACAGTAGGACCCAGAGTCATGTACCTAACGTCTGTACCCACCATCACACTTCTTGGCTATAAACGAACCCTGTAGTCCAAGACAATGTCAAAAAGAATTCTGCATCTGTGGATCCGACATCCTGCGAAGATTTGGGTAGTGGTTCTAGCCCAAGTTCTATAGGCAAGAAAGGCAACACCATGCCCCCAAACACACAAGAATCTCAGGGTGAATTATTGCCCGTTCTGGGATTAAAGGAGGTTGATTAACCACTTGCCACCAGTGACTGGGGGCCTAGTCCAAGGCTGGTTGTGTATTGGAAGCTCAGCACTGGTCTCTGTCTCTGTGAATGGCAGGTCAGACACTCAGCAGTGTTGGTGGCTGGGTCAGCCGTGGTATTGTATTAACACGTGGCCTGCATCTCTCCACTGTCTCTCCTCTGAGCCCACTGCACCACCCTGCTATGTTGAGGACAGGAACTAGCTGGCATCTATTGGCCAAGTAATCCCATCCTCGTGGTACTTTACTGCCTCTTCTAGGGTGGATGATCTTTTGAGAGCATGAACAAGGGACACAGAAAGCCTCACACTTGGCGTTCCCTCCCCTACAGACATCCACACGCCTCCTCTCCAGACCTGCGTTTCTTCAATCTTTCAGTCAGGCTTCTTCAAAGCCCCTGAGCAATCAGCAAAGCCATGTGATCCACATGTGCCCTTTCCTCTTCATTTTTCTCTCCTCACAAATTAGATGCCCCCCTGGTGGACTGCTTGAAGCTCGGTCTAGTCAGGATTTTTCCTCACAACTCTTCAACTCCACTCCTGAGTGGTACTCCTGAACACCAGCGGCCCCTTCTCCAGTTCCCTCATCTGACTGAACCAAACCCTCTAGAAACTGGGCTGAGGCTTTTTATTTTAAGCTGGGCCCAGGAAATATTCACCCTGTCCCCCACCCACCAGTGTCCGCCACATGTGTGGTCTGAGGAGACGTCTGGACCAGCCCCGGAAAGAACAAGTATTTTTGAGTTACATTGATCAATAATAAACGTATTTCTTACAAAAAGTGTTAATTGGTAGATGACATGAAACTTCATGTGCCTCTCAGCTTTCTCTATTTCAATCCTAGATGTGCTCTGTCCATTTTACAAAGGATTTCTGCTGGTCTTTCTGACCTTAAGGCTTGACGGATCTGACTATGCCCAACTCAGGATGGAAAGTTTTGGCTTCATGATCATTTGGTGCCACATTGTTGGACCCTGTCTTTACCAGGACCCAGGAGTACATCAGAACCTGCTTCTCAAGTGAGTGTAATGTCCTCTGCTGTAGATAACACGTTCTTGCCCCAGAATCCCAGAAACCTTTGACTTCCTACTAATACTTGCTAGAGGTTCCAAAAAGTGTTTTTAACAGTGACAGATTTTGAGTATACCAAAGATCTGAGTCATGTGTCCTAAATTCCAGGGATGTTTTGTAAGCATCATATGCATCTTAGAACTGCTACAGATTATTTTCTGTATCTGGACTTTATTCAAATCTAGCATCATTCCACACCATGTGGGTCAGAACAGTATTCTCAAATACAAAGAAACTCTCCTGTTACGGAGGAGTAAAAATGTTACTGAGGGCCCAAGAGCAAAAGACCAGGCTGGAAAAGTCCTAGGTCATGCTAACTGACCTATAGATTGTGGAGGACGGGACCAAAAAAGGTCCAGGGAGGCAGGCCGGCTGTGGATTTGCTGTCTAAGACAGGGAAACCACCAACTGATAGTGTTCCTTGGGAGGCCATGGAGGACTCCCTGTCCCCCAAGATAATAAGGAATGTGCTGTTTAGAGGAGCATAGACATTACGGGGAAGCTCAATGGAGGTTATCTCCTTGGGCCAGGGTGGATGGGAGGAGATATTGTTCCAGAATTGGGATTTCTTGGAGCCATGGTAATCCCAGATGGCAGCATCTAACTCTCAGAAGAGAGGTGAGCGCAATGACCCGAATAGACAGCAGAGTTGGAATGGCCTTCATCCACAGAGGCCTATAAAGAGGGTTAATAGAGTATGTCAGTCCTAGGACAAGCGAGATGGGTGTTATTCAATATATAAAATTGAAGGACCTGGGCACCTGGGTGGCTCGGTGGGTTAAGCCTCTGCCTTCGGCTCAGGTCATGATCTCAGGGTTCTGGGATCGAGTCCCACATCGGGCTCTCTGCTCAATGGAGAGCCTGCTTCCTCCTCTCTCTCTCTCTCTCTCTCTCTCTCTGCCTGCCTCTCTGCCTACTTGTGATCTCTCTCTGTCGAATGAATAAATAAAATCTTTTTAAAAAAAAAATTGAAGGACCTTACAAACAGGTGGGCAGAAGACTGAGATCAGTCACCGCAATGGAAGTCAGGCCTCTTGCTCTGTTTCTAGACTTGAAATGCCCTTAGACTTAAAATTCATCAACTGATGGAGAGGCCACATTGCCATAAAGGATCCTGAAGCATCATGGGAACTGCAATAAGTAGTGATTTCCCTGGTCCCTCCCCCAGAGCATCTACTTGGCTAATCGTATACTAAGGAAAGTGATACCTTCACATCTTTTGAAGACTCCTGGATAGAGGACCAAGTTGAGCTGGTTCCTGCCATCCCGGGTCTGTGTTAGAGTAAGGGGCACATTGAGTTTAGGTGGTAAATGGAGTCTGAGCCCAGGTCCATCTCACAGTGGGTCCACGAACTGCACAGACTCACCCAGGGACTACTTCCTGGATTCCTGAGTGTGCGGTAGGAATGAATGTACGTAGTAGTATTTGGAACTCTCACACTTGTATCTTGATCTTAAGAGTAAGAGCTATTGAATCAGAAAAAGCCAATTAGCATCCCCTAAAACCATGAAGGGGCTGGTGATCAGTGCCAACCTCAGAGACAGAGAATGCAGGAACAGTGGTCCTCATCACACCGTTTATGTTGCCAGTCTAGTCTCCACAAAAAATGAGTAGATTCCGATGGATGAGAGTGACTTACTACAAACTTTACCAAGTTTAAGTACCAACTGCACCTGCTGGGCCAGACGTGGCATGTTTATTAAAGCTGATTAACAAATTCTGGTATACACTTATTGATCTGGCAAATGCATCCTTCCTAATATTTATTGGAAAATAGGATCAGAAAAAACTTTGCATTCACTTAAGAATGGACAACAGGATACATTCATTTTACAGTCTTGCCTGAGGACTACATTAATTCCTCTGCTTTCTGTCACCAGGGACCTGAACCATTTGGAAATTCCATAGAAAATCTCATCGGTTCATTATTTTGATGACATCATGTTAATCGGACGAACAAAGGTGGCAGAGATTTTGAATGCTTTGGAAAGGCATATGTGTTCCAGAGGGTAGAAGAAAAACCCTACAAAAATTATAAGAAAATACTGTTATTTCTTTATCTATTCTCCCATGAAGGAACAAGCTGGTTGTCTCTGGTCTTTTTGATTTTTTAACAATGTTGCTATGAACATTCATATCATGTTTCTCGCTGCAGGCACGCAGGAGTTCTTGCGGGTGTAGACTTACAAGGACCCACCTTGATCCTGCACCCGCAAGCGTTCTTGCACGGGTGCACCAAGAATTTCTTGTAATGAAATACTATCCATTACCAGACCAATAATGAAAAATGAACAAACTACAGGTACCTCAATATGAAAGAATCCTCAAAATTTTCAAAACAGATTGCTGAAGAATACATTCAGTATGACATTGTTTTTATAAAGTTCAAAATCAAGCAAAAGAAACAATGCCTGGGGACTCATAGAAGCGTGGTAAAAACTAGAAGCAAAGCAAGGCCATTCAGGAAGGCGGTTAGGCCTGGGTGGAGAGAACATGGGGTCAGAGAGGAGCAGGCAGGATGCTTGATAACATCAACCCCACAAATAGCATTATGTGTAAGATTGTTTTTACACAATACAATTTTTAATTAGTTTATAATTTTTAAATAAAACTTATTAGGCACAATCTTTTGCCTCAAGCTGTTCATAGTCTAGGAAGAGAAGTCAGACATAGAAAAATAAACCCTAATACAAAATGTATGAGAAAATAACATCAGGGAAAAAAATACCTAGTTATAACTGGGAAGCTCAGGGGAAGCTGGAGACATTTGAGATGAGCTCTGAGGAGTTTTCTAAGGAGTAGAGAGAGAGAAGAAAGTTCCGTCTAGGGCGTGAGCATATTAGCATATTCCCTGCAGAGGATGCTGGGAAATGAGGGAGCCGGTCCACGATTGCATCTCTTTGCTATTCCTTCCACTCCCACCCCTTAATACAACTTCTACCACATCCAGGGTGTACTCACTTTTCTCCAGGGAAATAGAAAGAGCACAGCTTTTTTTTTTCCCCCAGTGTTCCAAGATTCATTATGCACCACAGCACAGCTTTTGAGCATAAAGAATGGTGGATTGGCTTATAGTTCCACCATTCAACAGTGCTCACAGTACCACACGGTCCTGTGTAAAATGGAGACATCATTGTTACAAAAGAGTTATTTCAAGGGATGAAAAAGGGTGGTGGATGTCAGCTCCTTATTTTCAGGACGCATGTCTGTCAGTGACTTGGTTTTTGTCTTTGGCTTGACTCTATCTTTAAGTTCCAGGTAGAACAGATACGGTTTCCTTGGCCTCAGAGGGCAGGTGGACTCAAAACCAGCCCAGCCATGACACATAGCACTGGAGGAAACGTCACTGACTTCCCAAGCCTCAGTCTCCTCACTTAAAAAGCAAGAGGAGGACCGAATCCAGGGTAGATAAATAGATTTTGTATCACTTGCCACCCACGGGCAGTGGCTGCCTGGCCTGATTAAGGAAGGTTTTAAAAGCCTTTAGCTTCTGTGGGTGAGAAAACTCCTGGCCAGTTCCTGTCTGATCAACAGGCCATGAGCATGGGTGGCCGTCTGTCCTCTTTTAAAAGCCTGTGAAGTCAGAGGCAAAGTAAAATAGCTCGTCAGCTGGGCAGACTGTCTAAATAATGAAGGTTATGATGAACTCCCTGCTCAGCCAGCATTTCTTTCTTTTGAGTAAACAAGTCAATTTATGGTTTAGGCTGATTTCATCCCTAAAATGAATGTTACAAAAAAGCTGAGTGTACTTTTAGGAAATGTTCCCTTTTAAAGAGTTCTTATCTCTGGTGACATCAGACAGAGGCTTCCAGATGGAGAAGAATCTTTTCTAGAGGAAAGTTCTGACCTTTAAAGAGGGGTATTTAATTAGCCTATCCTCACTGCAACCAGGCCTCTGGGTTCCAGCTTTGATAATCAATGCCCATAACACTTAGATGTGAAACTCTGATTTGGCATGAGTCACTGTAGGCCAACATAGGGCAGGGGAATACCCTGTCCACTAGAAAGAAACCACACTATGGCATGGGTCAGGACGGGAAGGACGCAGGCGTGGAATGAGTCAGACCCAGCTACTCCCGAGAATCTCCGCGCTGATGTTTCCCCCACTTATCTCAAGTAACGGAGGGGCTTTTTCCTTTAAAACAAAAAAAGTCACCGACACACCAAACGGGATTTCAGAAGCCGGTTTCCAAATGTTTCCATGCCAAATTACTTTGAAGGAATCTTTTTTTCTTTGCATTAACTTTTTTATGTGGGACATTTTTCAAATCCAGTGGGGTTCTAACACTTGGGCTTCCCAAGTTGAAAAAGTTATGACTGGGGCGCCTGGGTGGCTCAGTCAGTTAAGTGTCTGCCTTGGGCTTGGGTCATGATCCCATGGTCCTAGGATCTAGCCCTGCATCTTGGCTCAGCGGGGAGCCTGCTTGTCCCTCTCACTCTGCCTGTGCTCCCTCTGCTTCTGCTCTCACTCTGTCAAATAAATAAATAATATCTTAAAAAAGAAAAAAAAAGTTCTGACCAAGCAGGTCAGCGCTGTCAACATTAATATCGCATCTGTTACTACTCTCTCTTATAGACCAGACTGACACTGACTCTGGGTCATAGGGATAGTAAGTGACAGAGCCGGAGCTTAAACCCAGGCAGTCCAGCTCAAACCAGAAGATAAATTATTTAAACTCAGAACCCTTATCTGATTACAAGTGACTCCCTAATAAGAAATACTGAACGTGGAAGGTAGCTGCTAGCTTGCATAACACACTCAACTAATACTTTTTCAAACACCCAGTCTGTTCACAGTAAGGGTTTATACATAAATAATGCCTTGCAGTGTACAAAGCTGTTAAAACTTCTGGACAGCCTTTGGCTAACAATGACTGCATATGTTACAAAGTAGCAAACTGAAGTTCTGAACAGCCCACTCAAACATTTGCTGCTAAGAGGTCTCCAACTCTGACTTCAAGGACAAGTCTCCTTTCAAAACAGGGTCTGTGTTGCTAATCAACAAAAGTAAAGCCTGTGGGCACCTGCGTGGCTTGGTGGGTTAAAGACTCTGCCTTCAGCTCAGGTCATGATTCCAGGGTCCGGGGATCGAGCCCCGCATCGGGCTCTCTGCTTAGAAGGGAGCTTGTGTCCCTTCCTCTCTCTCTGCCTGCTTCTCTGCCTACTTGTGATCTCTGCCTGTCAAATAAATAAATAAAATCTTTAAATTTAAAAAAAAAAAAAAAGGCAAAGCCTGGAGAAGTAAAAAACAGTGTACAAATGTTAAGTTACATGTCTCTGTCTCTACCAAAAAAAAAAAAAAAAAAAAAATCTACCAAAAAGAACAAATGAACAACAAGGAGCCCCTATAGGAAATTCTGAATTACCGAAAAACACTCATCTCCAGCTCGGCCCCACCCCATCCCAAGCCCCGTGGCCTGGCCCATCCCATGGGAGGAATGGGTTTGTTTGGAGATGCTAGACATGACACAAAGCCACACGGGGAACGTCTGTCTGAGAATAGCTTCAAGAGGGAGAAAAATTGCAGTAGATAAAGGAATCTCAAGAGGCTACAGGGAAAAAAAAATATGAGTACTGAAGTTTCATTTCCTGCAGTTTCAGGAAAAACATGCACCGTCATCATTCTGTGAAACATGGTCCACTATTCTGTCTGTGGGCAGGGAATGGGAGGAGAAGGCTGCAGTGTTTCCTGCCGTCTTCACTCCTGTGAACTCACAAAACCACCCATCCAAGTCATACTCTGAAGCCTCTTGACCAGAATACTTAAGTCAATCTTTGTGCAAAGTGCTCTATCTGTACACTGAAATCAAACGATGCGTGTATTAATTTTTTCAGTGCACCCCAAGAAAAACATGTTTCCTTCACTTATGCTCTTTAAGACCGGCTTCCTTGAATTACTTTTGTATGAAATACTAAAAATAGATTTCTAGACAATCAAGTATGTACTACTATAAGTGCATTTTATTTTTTTTAAGATTTTATTTATTTATTTGACAGACAGAGATCATACATAGGCAGAGAGGCAGGAAGAGTGAGGAGGAGATGCAGGCTTCCCGCTGAGCAGAGACCCCCCCCCCCAATGTGGGGCTTGATCCCAGGACCCTGGGATCATGACCCGAGCCGAAGGAAGAGGCTTTAACCCACTGAGCCACCCAGGTGCCCCTACAAGTGCATGTTAAAGCAATTTAAGGTTTAGGATGTTCTAGTGAATTATTTCCTATATTGCAGATTTAACTAAAAAGAGTCTCTTGAAAAGTCTTTTTTTTTTTTAAGAGCTAAATATTCAGTCAGCTTGCTGAGCGTCTTTGGCTGTGATTTTTAATATTTTTTTTTATTTTGTCCTAGCCTTTCCCCAGATATAAGCGAGAAAAATCTGCTGTGTCTGGAGATACTTTTTTTTTTTTTTGATGGTTCTTCATTTTTCTTTAATTTATTTTTTATTTATTTTCAGCATAACAGTATTCATTATTTTTGCACCACACCCAGTGCTCCATGCAATCAGTGCCCTCTATAATACCACTACCTGGTTCCCCCAACCTCCCACCCCCCCGCCGCTAAAAGATTATGGACTCTGAAAAACAATCCAGTGGTGGTGGGTATTATGGAAGACACATATTGCATGGAGCACTGAGTGGGGTGCTTACACAATCAAGTATGTACTACAAGTGCAAAAACAATCTGAGGGTTTTTTTAAGATTTTATTTATTTATTTGATGAGTGATTATATATATATAATATATATATTATATAATAATAATATGATAATATAATATAATATTAATAATATATATAATTTATATAATATATAAATTATATTATATAATAATTTTAATATTATAAAAATTATTATAATATTATATAATAATTTATATGATATATATATAATATGTGTGTGTGCGTATTCATTCACCCACATCATCTTCTTTTTTTAAATTTATTTTTTTCAGAATAACAGTATTCATTGTTTTTGCACCACACCCAGTGCTCCATGCAATCCGTGCCCTCTCCAATACCCACTACCTGGTTCCCCCAACCTCCCACCCCCCGCCCCTTCAAACCCCTCAGATTGTTTTTCAGGGTCCATAGTCTCTCATGGTTCACCTCCCCTTCCAATTTCCCTCAACTCCCTTCTCCTCTCCATCTCCCCATGTCCTCTATGCTATTTGTCATGCTCCACAAATAAGTGAAACCATATGATAATTGACTCTCTCTGCTTGACTGATTTCACTCAGCATAATCTCTTCCAGTCCCGTCCATGTTGCTACAAAAGAAAGCTACAGTAAGATCACCAATGCCAGTGAGACAGATAAAACAGTTTCTCCTATGAGAAAGGTCTAGGATGTGTGTCTTCCAGGAAGAGAGAATGGGGTGGGTGGGAGAATCAAAGCAAAGACATTGCTGGAAAGTCTACAACGACAATGAATCTTGTGGACAAGTGGCACGAGCTTGCTCTCATCATTGGCTTTTGCTTCCAGTCCTTAGAGGGTCATCCCCTGCTGCTTTCCTTAAAATCAAATGTCCAAGCTCTCCCTATCTCACTCCCACCCCCAAAAAACTAACAATTTAAATTTCAGTTTCATTGTTACTGTTATTCCATAGGATCCAATCAGACATTTTTTTCTCACTTGAGCTTAGCCAACATTTGCTTGTTACGGTGTTCTGGTTCTCCGGAGCCATGGAACCGGTGGGGGGTGGGGTCTCTTGTCCAGTGGAGGTACAAAGGGTCAATAAACAGTTAATGACGATGTGAAGTTGAAGATTATTTTGTTTGTGGTGAAAAAATTTATATTTAGATTTTGTCAGCTGGATTTAGTTTACATGATCCCAGTTTGGTTGGCAACACCCGAAGTATCATGGTCAGGAG
Organism: Mustela lutreola; assembly: GCF_030435805.1. Lineage (NCBI taxonomy): Eukaryota > Metazoa > Chordata > Mammalia > Carnivora > Mustelidae > Mustela > Mustela lutreola. The sequence goes on along the minus strand of NC_081297.1, from coordinate 11,782,850 downwards.
CCAGCTGTACATCTGTCTATCAGGCCTGATGAGAGTATTGACCTTGACCATGGCAATGTCAACAGAGCTTATTTGATGTGCTGCTTGTTGGCCTTGACATCCATAATGAACAAAAGCGTGTCATTAACTTATATTTTCTTCAGGGCTGGCTAGGTAGTTAGGGGAAACTTGATGGCATCACAGTCAAGTTTCTTTCTCCTGCGGGTGCTCGTTCAAAGATTTCTGGGCTATCTTCGCAGACACAGTATCTTGAGCCATCTGAGTGTTAGGTGGTGTGCAGATCTTATTTTTGTGACTATGGACTCCTTGTGGTACTGTTTTCCAACAAAGGCCTTCAAGAGCCTTTGTTTTGGCTTCAGCTTGGGGGTAGGGGTGGGATAGGGGGCCAGGAGCTTCCTTCTTCACCTTCAGTGCCATCTGCATGAAAGCTATCTTGATGTTTCAATGCTGCGGACCATCAATTTATTTTTTATATACACTCTTAAGTAACAATCTAGATCTTGTGTGTTTGAAGAACAGAGCACTAAGGAGGGAACAAAAACACATATACCAGATGTATCTCTGCTCCAGAGGAACCAGAATGAATTTGCCAACCACATCTCCTTAAATCCCCAAACAAGGGAAGGAATGGTTGACCTGGTATCCTCATTTTCTATGTAGGAGTCTGAAGATCCAAGTTCTCAGAGAGTGAAGTCCACTTCTAAAGCCATATCTCTCCCATTATAAAGCCTGGCTCTTAACCAAAGTATAGACCCCCTGCACACTCCACACACTGAGTTTTGTGTACTTTATGTATCTGGGCAACCTAATACTGCACATGGAACATTCGAGTGACCTTTGTCTGGTCTTACGAATACAAACAAGAACAGATAGCTATGACAAAGAAGGAATATGGAACTTCTACTTTTTCAGAGCCATTAAGAAGGATTCCAGGCTGAGGTGTGAATTGTTGTGAATGGTTATTTGCTGAATTATCTGTTTGTTCAGCTAGTGCTTAACATAAGGAGTCATCATTTTGTGGCAGAGCATAGATAATAAATACAGCATATTCTGCAAACTATAAGTAGGTAGTTTACCACCTTACACCGAATGCCTCTTTTCCTATTGTGACATGAACTTGGTAGAAAGTAAAACCTACATACATAGTCAAAAAAAATTAATGTATAAATACTTGGGGGGACTTAAGAGAAGTTATAGAGCTATATTGTTACAACAAAGGAGAGATTAATTGTGCTGGAAGAGTGCCTTACTGACTTCCATTTAAAGATGGTCAACTCAGCACATGTTTCAATCTCCCTGTTCTCCTGAAGCTCCACTAATAGGAAAGGATTTCTTATAAGCATAAAGACCTAAACAAATGGGGGGCATTGGAAAGTTATACGGTAACAGGCTTTGGAGAACCAAGAAATTGAACACTAACCCAGCATTGAGAAAAGTCCAGAAAGAACCTGATTTAAATGGTAGACCTCCAGAAGGCTGAAGAAATGGCCTCATCTGATACTTCTGAAAGACTAAACACCACAAAGTTGGTTAAAAGTCTGTTTAAGTAGTAGTAAAAACTCCCTATCTAATCCCTTACTTCTGAGACTGTCCCTCCTTACCTGCTGTAAGCCTGGGGGTGTATTCTCTAGAAAGGGCAGAACAGAAGGCATCTGGGCTGGGGGAAGCGAAGCATCATTGAAGGTGATGCTTCATTTCCAAGGAAGAAGGATTCAGTGAAGACATATGAAATGTTGATACCACACTCGGTTCCCGGAGGCTGACAGCCAGACCTGAACCACCCAGACAGCAGACCAGACAATCCAAAATCCACTTCAAGAGGAAAGACCTAGAGATACAAATCCTGGCACGAAGAGTGAGTTTTCCCCAGTGAAACAGCATTTACTTAGATCATGCTAAAGTGCACCCCACAGTTAGAAAGCATCCTAGATGTCCAGCACGGCCTGTCAGCTCTGAGCACCAGCCGCTAACCATGAGTGGACAGCCAAGGAGAGGCCAATGTCTGCAGAAGTCTTTAATAAGAAAAACAGAGGTCAAAGCAAATGAATCAGCAATAGAAACATAAAGGAAAAAGAGAAGAAAACTTAAAAAAAAACTACTGTCAATTTCTCTAGAATAAAATAAGACAAGATACTCTCTCTGTGAAATAACGACAACGTTTTCAAAGAGGTTTCTCTAAGAACAAAGTGCTTTAAAACTGAAATATAATCGGGAGAAAAACAATTTAATCTCTGGAGAGTTCTGAAGTTAAAATTGAAGAAAAATCCCGGAAATTGAAAAGGAAAAGTAGAAAGAAACACACACACACACACATAAACACACATATATGAAAATTGTAAAATCTAATGAAGAGTCCAGACAAAGCTAACTGGAAAAAAAAATGAATAGAAGAACATTAAAGAACTTATGTATATACATATCCCAAGTCTGAAAACTGGTTTCCAAATTGAGAGTCTAGAAGTCCAGAAGCATGAGCTAAGACACTTTGCCATGAAGTTTCAGAGTACTGCAGTCAAGGATCAAGCATCTGCATGAATTGAAAGTTGTCAAGAACCTACTAGAAAGTAGGATAGAACAAAATGCCTGCAAAATGTTGCAGGGAAATTTTTTTCCTATCTAGGCTTCTATACTCAGCCAACTATCAGTTAAGCATGGGAGTAGAATCAAGACGTTTTCCAAAATACAGGTTCTTACAAATTAGCCTCCCACGCACTGTCTCTCAGGAAGCTATGAGTGAATTACTCTCATGAAATCAGCAGGTAAGAAATGTACTGATGGTAGGAAACCTCTTGAATGTGAAAGGAATGCTCAAGATCTCCAGTCCCATCTCATGACTCTGTGGAACAGAAGGCACAATGTAGAGCAGAGGACCTAGAGATCAACCAGTATGGGATGGTGGGGGTGAGCCCGTCAGTGCTTCCTTCAGGAGGGCACCTGCTGGAAAGGGAAAAGCCAGGGACAGCCTCCAGCCGCCATGTTGGGCTGTGCCCTCCCCACGCTGTTCCCGCCAACTCCTGAGCATTTCTGCCAACATGGGATTCCTCTAACCAGCCATGCTGGGATTTCCCCAGAGCTTCCCTGAAGTCTGAGTCTTTTCCTTCCCCCTTTCCTTTTCCAGATGTCAGACCCGCATCCCACTCTGAAGGCTCTCCCTGCCTCCCCCTGTCTTCACCCTCTATCTTTCCACAGAATTCCCCAAGAATCTCTCATTCTTCAAATACCATCTTCATGTCTACTTCCTAGAGGATCCAAACGAACACAAATCCAAAACAGGTTCGGAAGCTCCTGGGAAAGATCCATCAAGAAGGCAAAATTATTTGAATACCGAGTATGTTCGTTTTATTGAACAATATTAACACAAATGGAGGCCATCTGGGGATAATCAGTGATAAATACAGAGACAATTAGTCCCCCTCTGTTGGAAAAACAGAGAGATGGGAAGTGTCCAAGAATGTGGTAGTGTCGGTTGTGAAAGAGAACTAAATTTTTACCTTTGGGCACTTGGCTGGCTCAGTTGATTAAGCGTCTGTCTTCAGCCAAGTCATGATTTCAGGGTCCTGGGATCGAGCCCACGTGGGACTCCCTGTTCAGCCAGAAACCTGCTTCTCCCTTTCTCTCCGCCCTTCCCCACTGCTTGTGCTCTCCCTGTCTCTTTCAAATAAATGAAGTCTTTTAAAAATTTGAAAAAATAAGTATTTACCTTTAATATTGAGAAATCAATAGAAAATGCCTACAACAGGAAAATAAAGAAGCAGCAAGCATGTTGCACAGTGAAATAAGGTGAATGTTACGAAAAGAATCAGAATCATTGAAAGTAGTTGCCCCTGGAGAGCAGAAAATGCAAGGAGGTAGTTCAGGGAACCGGGTTTTGGGGGGTTAAAAGCCACAAGATATAATTTAACTCTTACACTATGTACAACTATAACTTCCATCCAAAAATACATTGCAAAACAGAATAATGCATTGCAAGGAAGCTAAGTGTGAAGAAAGGGGAAGGACCTAAGCAGACAGTGAAAGAGGAAAGAGTGAGCCATGAGAGGTGAGTGGGAAAAGCCTGGGAGCTAGAACCCACAGCTTATGCTGGGTCCACAACAGAGGGACTAGAGGTCAGTGTGGCTGGAGTGTGCTGAGCCATGAGGAGAAAGGCATGCAAGGAGACTGGACACGCAGATGGGGACACACGGGGCCTTGTCAGTCATATTATCTCAGGACCTTACCTTGGGACCCATGGGAAGGCTCCGAAAGGTTTTCAGTGGGAGGATGTCTCACATTCATGGTTAAGGTCACTGCCCACGGTGCTGAGAATATGTTGAGGGAGATGGGAAGAGCAGCAGGGTGAGGAAGAGGGGGCCATCCAGAATGATGGCCAGCTGTCTTCCTTGAGGTCCTGGGTGGGGTTGGCGGTTGGCTGTGAATTACTGGGAAAGCACATGAGGCTTATACTGAGGAGTGGCCCATGTGGGACCAGAGATAAATTCAGTTTAAGTCAAGATGTCAAGTGAGCAATTAGAATCACAGGTCCCTGGGCTTAACAGAAAGATCTCGCCTACGGGCTCCTGGGTGGCTCAGTCAGTTAAGCAGCTGCCTTTGAGTCAGGTGATGATCTCATGGTCCTGGGATCGAGCCCCATGTTGGGCTCCTTGCTCAGTGGGGAGCCTGCTTCTCCTTCTCCCTCTTCTCTTTCTCTCTCTCTCCCCCACTCTCTCTCTCAAGCATGATGCTAATCACAAAGTCTAGGGCACAAGAAGAAAGTTCAAATGATACAAAAAAAAAAAAAAAAAAAACGGGAAAAAAAAAGGCATTGTGACAAACTGGAAATTGGCTAAACTTCTAAGAGTTTCACCACCTGACTTCATTGGTGAAACACTGTTGTAACCAACGGGTTTATTCGCTTGATGCATGAGAACTAACCTGTGTGATTTCTTTGGCTTTTGTCACTTATTTGATCAGATTGATGCAAATGCTCACATTGCTTTACCCTAGCCACTGATGTGTGTCATTTCTGGATGGTTCCTCCCATCAGTGGGAGGCCTGGGGCGTGTATTGTCAGAAACTCCCATTCTGTCTTCTGCACTTATCACACTCTGTGACTGAGGTCTTTCCAACTGCTGAAACCACATCCTAAGTATGAGAAATGAGGTGTTTTTCTACTCAGGTAAAACCTAAAATTTAAACACAAGCCCTCTTGAAAGGGTGACTGAATAATTATATGCCAAACTGGAATACTACTTGGGAAGTATTAAAATAATACGTCTTTTGCTGAAGAAGTCTTATCGATTGCTGTTTTCTTTATAGACTGTCTTAATAAAACAACATTAAAAAACCTGACTGGAAGGTGTTACGATATTTTCCTTCAGGGAAAAAAAAATCAACACAGCTGAGTGTGCACAAACTTCTGGTCTTTGGAAAGGGCATCTGGGTATATTCGCATGGGTTCTGTATGTTGTCTTGATTGTTGTGGATAGTAAATAAATAGTAAATGCCTTGGGAGAAGACTGCTTCAAAGTAATAAATGCCAACTCGTAGGAGTAAAAATGGGGTATCAGAAAAATCACAGAATAGTGGTTTTGACCACATAGGCCACAATTTGTATGGTCCTATGCTGTAATTAAAGGGGAATGCTTACTTCTCTTATTTTGCTCTCCCAAAATAAGAGCAAATGCTCTCCCATTATTTGTGAAATAATGCTTTGGAAGAATAATATAGGAACATATATTTTTCTCATCTCATCATTTCTTTACTTCTTCAGTTGCATTCCATTATTTCTGTGGCTTGAAATTGTAGGCAGAGGGAATGGGTGAATCATATCCAAAGTTCAGCTACCCGGAAAAATCTGTGTATTTGATCATAGCCTTTGGTGGAAAACCATAAAAACTGTCTCTAAAAAATGCATGAGAAACTTATTGGAAACATAGTGAATGGCTCTTGGCATCAGAAAACAGCAGCCAGGGTGCCTGGGTGGCTCAGTGGGTTAAGCCTCTGCTTTCAGCTCAGGTCATGATCTCAGGGTCCTGGGTTTGAGCCCCGCATCAGACTCTCTGCTCAGCAGGAAGCCTGCTTCCCCTCTCTTTCTCTGCCTAGCTCTCTACTTGTGATATTTATCTCCCTCTCTTTATCTCTCTCTTTGTCAAATAAATAAATAAAATATTAAAAAAAAAAAAAAGAAAAAGAAAATAGCAGCCAAAGGAGTCTAGGTAGCTGGGCATACCACAGGTCAGTTTGCTTAAAATGCTGCCATTGGTCTTTGCCCCCAGATCCAGGTCATTTTCCACCTTTGATTGGTCATCCTTCGGCCGCTAAACCCTATCCTATCACCATAGTAACCTCTAACCTCCCTGAGTCTCTGCTTCAACCCCTCAGGATTCAAGGTTTTAGCTAACCAACTGTGTTAGCTTGCTAATAAGCTCTTACTCTGGACTCCAGGGAGAGAGGCTAGAGAATGTGTTTTTCTGTCTACATTTTGCAGGGTCCCGTCTTCCTCAAGTCAAACAATTGGGAATTAATTCCACAGTACCAGAGAGGGTGTTCCAATGCTGGGCAACCAAAAAATGATATGACCACCAATACAAGTTTCAAACTTTTTTGACAATGATTCCTAGTAAGAAACGCATTCACAGCACACAGCAGCACATGCACGCACACACACACACACACACACACACACACACACACACACACACACAGCATGCACACTCATACCTATGATATAAAGAAAAGTTTTATATGATACTTATCATTAATTATCAGACCTACCACCTTATGACCTGCAGTATGCACAAAAATCACTAGGGGCGTCATCCACATAAACTAAAATGCAAGTGACTTTCTTAAAGTGTGCAGTGCACAACCTGCACAGCCATACCTAGCAGACTTCTCTGCATGGCATTTTGTTCACTTTTTTTCTATTTTGATTTTTGTAAATGTTCATTACAAACCACTAAATTGAATTCATAACTCATACAATGGACTGACTCTGTCCCCACCCCACACACACACCCCAAACTTCTGATGTTGCAGCCCTAACCCCCAATGCCACTATATTTAGAGATAGGATATTTAGGCGGTAATTAAGGTTAAATGAGGTCATCAGAGTGGAGCCTCTAATTCATTAGGACTGGTGGCCTTACACGAAGAAGAGATCTCTCCCCATTTCTCACCCAACAAACACACACACAGGAAAGGTCATGTGACCACATGGTTAGAAGGTGCGATCGCACCCCTCTGCAAGCCAGGAAGAAAGCTCTCACTAGACATCCACCCTGCTGGCACCCTGAGCTCAGACTTCCAGCCTCCAAAACAATGAGAAAGTAGATGTCTGCTATTTAAGCCATTCAGTCTGTGGTATTTTGTTCCGGTCACCCTAGGAGACTAAGACAATTCCGCATGTGAAAATACCACATGACACCATGCTTAGGGTGATGCATTAGAAACTTGGGGACCCCCTTAGCAGTCCATTTCTACCTGCAGAGTTTCCCTGATCATTCCAGGCTGCAGCTGTTTCCAAACGAACCTACCTATTTCTTCTTCCACCTCCCATTCCTCTCCCCAGGGCTTTCTTCTCCCATTTGCTTCCCACTGGACCACGTCATCAGTTCCACATGGGCAAATTAAACACGCCCTCTTCCTTCTTTCCTGGCTTGCTTGCTTGTTCTTTCCTTTCTTCCTTCTTTTCTTTGCTCCCTCTTCCTTCTTTATTTCCTTGGATAAATGGGTTCTTTAAGACGTCGACACTTCCCTAAGCTACAGTATCTGTTGAGAGCGTGTTCATGAACCCATGGTGGATATTGAGCACACAGAGATCAGGGGTGGGTGTCTGGCTTTGAGTGCTTTGTTAAGTGTCTCTTACCATGAGCACTCTCTTATTATGAGCAAAACTGGAGCTTTTATAAATAAAGACTAGAAAGGCCAATTTTGTTTCTCATTTTGAAAACAAGCCTAGCCCCACCCGCTGTGTAAAATCAAATCTAATGTAGTCTAGATTAGATCAAGATAGAGCCAAGACTGGTCTCTATAAAGGGAGTAATAAATTAAGAGAACTTACCTTAAAAATTGTGTTTCTTCCCCCGTGCTCTGTTCCTGCTTGTCTTATCTTCTCTCAGCACTGAGTACGGGCTTGCGCTCCAGAAAAGAATGTGTTTTCAATCGCTTCTTTTATCCAATGTCTTCGTTGCCTTCCTCTACTCCTTAAAACGTTGAAAGGCGGGAAAATTATCTTGCATTGACATTTCCTACATTCCAGTCACTTTGTACGTATGATCTCACCTTATTATCTTCACACCCGTGGGGTCAATCCTCTGAACCCTGCTTTACAGGTGGGGACCTGGGGATTCAGAGAGTTCAAGTTCACGCTGGAGTGAGTTGTGGATTCATGTCTGTCCAATTCCAAGATTCACAACTCTTTGTTCTATACAACATTGTCTTCCAACTGCATCCTTTTATTCAAATTCAATCAGAGTACTGTCTTTCCAAAATTCTGGATCCGGACATCAGAGTATCATAGCAAATGTGGATCCCGTAGCCTACTCCTCGGCAAGAACTCAGGAGTCTGCGTTCTGATGTTGGGAACTGCACACAGCACCGTTGGATGGCAGCATTCATCACCGAAGAATTTATATTCTCCAGCCCAATGGGCTTCTGTTGAAGATTCTATTAAATTTTGAAGATAATTTCACCAGGCTAAAAGCTTCATGGTTTTTCTGTTACTGACCACCTTAAACTTCTTACATATCAATTTGAATTCATCCAGCCTCACCCTCACATTGTAAATTACGATATGATGGGCCTCTCTCTTTGTCTTTTGGACCCTGTTGTGGTAGAAGTGGGATAGGGCCTACAGGCAGAAAACCTGAGGCTTTCCTTCTGGTTTTGACTCCCGGCAGCTCTGGGTCTTTAGACCATCAGCTTACCTTCTTGCAAGATTGTCTCAGCAATGCTGCATAAACAGAATTCTACTAAATCCTTTCAAAGGTCTCTTTTTGCTCTGAAATTCAGTGATCTTTTCATGTTATTTGCTTTCCAGGGTTTTATTGCCATAAGACTTCTAGAAACAGTGCTAAACTGTTCTCTTGAGTTCAAATAGCTCTAATTCTAATTCTAAATGCAGTTGTTTTGAATCAACACTCTTTTCTGGATTAAGAAAACTCCTTTCTCCAAAGACTTAGTTAAATACGAATACTGTAATGTTTCTAGATTGGCAGGGAAAGCCAGGGGAGGTGTGGGAAGGAAGTGGTGATGGTCAGGAGCCTGTAATGTGTTCGAGGAGGTAAACAGTGGTCAGTGAGGTCTGGGGAAATTTCTCTCTCCGGCCCTGCAAACAGAACTGCACGCTACAGTGATTCCCCTAGACGCCTCTTCCAGAAGTGCCCTGGGTGCCCTCCCCTGAGACCTGCCTGTGGGCTTTGACTGACCAACTGGTTTACCTCAGGTGGCCCAGGAGAGCTGCTCTCACTCTGTCCCCTCCTCTCTCCTTTTGAGATGCAATTTCCGCTTTTCGAGCAGTAAAACTTCGAACAAAATTCAGTCCAAATCCAAGAGCTCGTGTCCTTATCAACTTTGCAACTTCATAAAAATGCAAACAAATCCGTCTTCCAGAACAGCAGTGCACCCACATGCTTGTAAACCTTGGCACGGTTAGGGCCGCTCAGAGTTCGATGGTTTCAGGGACCTTTTCATGTACTTTACGTAATCAAACAAAACAGTTTCCAAGGTACACCCAAGTTCAATAGTTTATACTTGAGGGAAATTTGAGGACTTGGCCAGGAGGAAGTTGGAGACAAGGGAAATCTGTAAAACTCTGGACAGCGGCACCGAACCAGCGGAGTACCAGACCCCAAAAGGAGCCTATAGGTACCCAGAGGTCACAGGAGTGCCCAGCAGAGATATGAGATACAGCAAGACCAAATAACACCTCCTTTACCATAGACCAACCTTGCAGGTGGGTGGGGACCCAGGTGCCTACACTGTGTGCTTTGAAGGGCTTGGCAAAGAGAACCCTACTTCTGTTCTTCCCACAGAACAGTCTTCCGTACTACAATGCCTGAAATTTGGCCACCTGTCATTTGCTCTCTTAGTCAAATGAAATGAAAACTCAAGTTTTCATTCAGATTATAAACACTCGGGAAATAGACCACGTTCACTCCCCGGTGCTCTGCCGTGAATTAGTCTGCTACATGGTACCGGGAAGCAAGGAAGGCCAGGGGCGACGGAGATCAGGTAGGAGGGAGAGGTGCTGTCTCACTAGGGGAAAACCTCCTAACCTCACAGATGTGCCTGGAACCAGCCCCATCTCTGTGCCCATCTCACACACTTTCCTCCCACTGCAAGGGAAAATCTGAGATCGTGGGTGTGTTTTCTTGAATCATTAAAGCATCTTCCGAAGATGGCCTAGATTTGCAAACAATATGGCAAAGACACCAGATAAGAAAAAGAGTAGAGCCTCTCACACAGTGCCTGTGACTTCCTAGGTGACAGCAAATAAATGTTCCTTCCTTCTTTCCCTAGTGCTTTAGTGTCTCTACTGAATTAATTCATTCCCACACAGTTAGATTTCCTCACAGTGTAGCTTTCATGTCCAAATGGCCAGATTCCAAATAATAAAGTTCATAAGAAATTGACCTTTGAGAAGGAACTGTTGCCATGGAGATCAGCAGAGCCCCACACCTGTGCATCATTGGCTGGGCTGCTTCTGGCTTCCAGTTTAGTTAAAAAGAGTTAAAGAGTTAAAGAAAGTCAGCAAAATATGGGGGTTAAAACGTACCTTATAGAGAAGGCACTGGGATGGAGCTCACTTCTCTCTAGATCATTTATTACTGCTAATATTTCTGTTACCATTTCATCTCTAAGTGCTCTAACCATACAAGCCTGAGAACATAATACACTGTGATCATAGCTCCTTGGTCTCCCATAGTAGTCTGGGCGTTTAAAGGAAACAGTTCTTCCCTGTTTCCTTTTATATACATGGAATGAAGATGCCGTCTTCACTGATTCCTGAGAACGCAAATCCCCAATGGCTAAGCAGGCAGAGAAGGGGCTGGAAGGTGGGAAGGACATTTGTCAGGGCAGGATGCAAGGAAAAGTGTGTTCAATGTGCGGGGCTTGCCAGGAGTAGGGCCGGAATGGGTAGGGCACGAGGCAGGGAGGGGGCTAGGAAACGGTCCTGGAGAAGTGCCAAAGCAAGGTCATTGTGCATGACATGCAGGGTTAAGGAATCTTAATTTTATGGGAAAAGGATGTAGAGCCTGCATGCTTAAGTCGTAGAGTGATGAGGCATGCGCAGAGTCCCCAGGCAGGAATTGCAGGGAAGCAGAGGGGAGCGTGGTGCAGGTTACAAAGTCTGCAGTGCCAGAGTGGGGGACACAATTCAGCCATAGAAGACACAGGATTCAGTGAGCAAGTGAAAGTTGCAAAGAGGGGACAGAGCAGAATGGCTCTCAGCATTCCAGCAAAGGCAACAGGGTACGTAGTAATGAAACTCCCAAAGCCTTGGGAGGAGGAGTGGGCCTAGGAAAAAAGGAGAAAAATTTCCTTCTGACCCTCCCCAGACTGGCATGATGGTGGGGGGTGGGTGCTAATGGAGCTTGGTGGGAGTCTGGGCTGGAGGAATCCAGGATGGGGTGGAGACAGGTGGGCGCAGAAAGGTAAACCAAGGGCTCTTCTGCCCGGAGCTTGATGCCTTCTGTGACCTTGTCCCTGCCCTCCCTGACTCCTCCGGACAGGACCACCCCTGGGGCTGCTGCCATTTCTTGCCCGCCGTGTGTGGCCAGCAAGAGCAGGCCCCCCACTCCCTGCAATACACCTGACACCCTTCGGGCTTCCATTAATATTTGCCAAATAAATGAATGCATAATGAATCCCAGAGGACTGTATCAGCAAGGCCCCCACGGGAAACACTGACCAAACTGAAATTATAGAGAGTTTAATAAAGGGACTGCTTTTCAAGATGTGGATGAGTGAAGAGAAACCAGAAGGTATAGTGCTGTCTGTTGAGCAAGGAGGGGTGGGGCGGAGGTCCACTACCATTCCAGGGCCCAACCGGCCTGGAGGAAGGGGTCACCAGAGCCAGGAGAAAGAACAAGCTAGGGCCACATGGCGGCACCTGGGGTCTTGTTAACAGGAAGGTAGGAGTGGGTCTGGAGTGTTGGGGGGAGAATGCACAGCATGATGAACCCAACAAAACACACACAAACACACACAGGCTCGCATCTCCCACTTGACACTCATCGACCAGAAGAGCCTGGCTGTATGTTCACACACATATTGCAAAGGCTCCTGGAGGCATAGGCAAAGAGGCACCCTCAACCCTGGAGAAACTGGGTCTGTTCTAAGCAGTCAAGGGCTAGAGGGATCTCACTTCCAAAGTACTTCCGTAGATGTGCGTCTCAAAAAGAAGTTCTCGGTTACATTAAAAAAAAAAAAAAAAAAAAAAAAAAAAAAATGGGTGCCATAGTCAAGTAAGTTTCAAAAGTCCTGATCTTTCACTTTAAGGTATGTGAAGCCCTTTACCATCCCAGAATATGTGGTTAATTTCCAAAAGAAAGGGCTTCTTGGTAGCATGGCATGGGCTGGTGAGGTTTTTGTTTTGTTCTGTTTTTTAATTTCTTTTAGCGTAACAGTATTCATTGTTTTTGCACCACACCCAGTGCTCCATGCAATACGTGCCCTCTCCAATACGCACCACCTTGTTCACCCAACCTCCCACCCCCGCCCCTTCAAAACAAAACCCTCAGGTTGTTTTTCAGGGTCCATAGTCTCTCATGGTTCACCTCCCTTCCAATTTCCCTCAACTCCCTTCTCCTCTCTATCTCCCCATGTCCTCCATGTTATTTGTTATGCTCCACAAATAAGTAAAACCATATGATAATCGACTCTCTCTGCTTGACTTATTTCACTCAGCATAATCTCTTCCAGTCCCATCCATGTTGAAACAAAAGTTGGGTATTCATCCTTTCTGATAGAGGCATAATACTCCATAGTGTATATGGACCACATCTTCCTTATCCACTCATCCATTGAAGGGCATCTTGGTTCTTTCCACAGTTTGGCGACCGTGGCCATTGCTGCTATAAACACTGGGGTACAGATGGCCCTTCTTTTCACTACATCTGTATCTTTGGGGTAAATACCCAGTTGTGCAATCGCAGGGTTATAGGGAAGCTTTATTTTTAATTTCTTGAGGAATCTCCACACTGTTCTCCAAAGTGGCTGCACCAACTTGCATTCCCACCAACAGGGTAAGAGGGTTCCCCTTTCTCCACATCCTCTCCAACACATGTTGTTTCGTGTCTTGCTAATTTTGGCCATTCTAGCTGGTGTAAGGTGGTATCTCAATGTGGTTTTAATTTGAATCTCCCTGATGGCTAGTGATGATGAACATTTTTTTCATGTGTCTGATAGCCATTTATATGTCTTCATTGGAGAAGTGTCTATTCATATCTTCTGCCCATTTTTTGATATGATTATCTGTTTTGTGTGTGTTGAGCTTGAGGAGGAACTACAGAACACTCATGAAAGAAATTGAAGAAGACACAAAAAGATGGAAGACCATTCCATGCTCTTGGATCAGAAGAATAAACATTGTTAAAATGTCTATACTACCTAGAGCAATCTATACTTTTAATGCCCTTCTGATCAAAATTCCACCAGTATTTTTCAAAGAACTGGAGCAAATAATCCTAAAATTTGTATAGAATCAGAAGAGACCCCAAATCGCTAAGGAAATGTTGAAAAACAAAAGCAAAACTGGCGGCATCACGTTAACTGATTTCAAGCTTTACTACAAAGCTGTGATCACCAAGACAGCATGGTACTGGCATAAAAACAGACACATAGACCAGTGGAACAGAGTAGAGAGCCCAGATATGGACCCTCAACACTTTGGTCATATAATCTTTGACAAAGAATGAAAAAGTATCCAGTGGAAAAAAGACAGTCTCTTCAATAAATGGTGCTGGGGAAACTGGACAGCTATATGTAGAAGAATGAAACTCGACCATTCTCTTATACCGTACACAAATATAAACTCGAAATGGATAAAAGACCTCAACGTGAGACAGGAATCCATCAGAATCCTAGAGGAGAACATAGGCAGTAATCTCTTCGCTATCAGCCACAGCAACTTCTATTAAGATATGTCCCCAAAGGCAAAGGAAACAAAAGCGAAAATGAACTCTTTGGACTTCAACGAGATCAAAAGCTTCTGCACAGCAAAGGAAACAATCAAGAAAACAAAGAGGCAACCCACGGAATGGGCTGGTGAGTTCTAACGAATCAGGCCACTGCAGCTCTAGCTCTTGAATTCAGTTCCGTGTGGACACCGCAAACTGCTTAAGTCCCTGGGATCTCCTTTTCAATGCCTGCCTGTGTTAAGGGGTGGATCTTAGATGTTCATTTGTTTAGGATTCAATGCCTATCCCAGCGCCAGGGTTGCCCCATCATTCTGGATTTCTCAGAGTAAAAAGCATGAATCCTTTGGAGAACTTCAGAGTAACAGCCTCCTCGGAGGGCTCGGGTTGTCTGTTTCCTGCCCTTGACCTTAGTTAGTCTCGAACTTGCTTGTCATCAGCTCTGCACTGCTCTGGTCCCTGGCAGTGACACAGGCCTGACCGGACTGCTTGCAGCAAATTACTCATCTCGGGAATTCTGCCCCGTCTGGTTCTACCTCCATGACTCATTCTTCATCTGTGACACTTCAGTATCTCCAAGGTCATCCCTGCTGGGCCCAGGATCACATGTCCTTGTGGTTCTGAGTTCATCAGACCTCCTCAGCCACTCCACCTGTTCTGTCCTCAATGCTTTTCTTCTGGCTGCTGGTTTTGTCCCTTACCATTTTGTTTAGTCTTTATATCTCCCTCTTTTTTCCTACCAACAGTGGGCGGCAGTTTCATTTTTTTCTCCCTTTCTTCCCAAAGCTGCTCCTTCCCTCTTCCCCTGCCCCCTCACTGTTCCCTGTGGCTTTCCTGCATTCCTTTGGGTGGAAGTTACCATTAACCGCCATGTTGGGACGTTGAAGCCCAACCCTCCCTTCCATGGTGACACACTAGCAAGTTAGCTGCTCGCTGGGGCCACCACAGAATTTATCATTCAAACCAGGATGTTTTGAATGTGAAAGAGGGCGCTGTCAGTCATCATGCCAAAACAAGAGGTGTAAACCAGCACTGTCTCAAATAGGGTTTTATGGCCCCCTCCAGTCTTTGTAGACATACGACCTGCCTACAATACAGCTGAGATCTCATCGAATTTTCCTCTATGAGATGCAGGTATGTCCTAACCCTGAAGATCTGAGTCACTATACCTGACCGAATGGTTTCTTGAGTCGCGTCTTACATGTCTCAGGCTGCCCCTCGGATCAGCCAGATTTCTCCCCTGAATGACAAGCTCCCCCAATGGGTGGCTAAACCCGCTGTCGTTTTCATGGTCATCGTCACTGAAGTTGTAGTTGCGATAACAGCGGCATCTGCGGCCTGGCCTTCTTCCCCTCCTCTTCCCCCAAGATTCTATGCTACTGCCCCAACCTCCAAGGCATCTGCAGCAACATCCACCAGTTCATTCCCAAAGTCACAAGCAAGAACTCATGGCTCACGAATCCCCAGACGGTAAGCAGCCTGCTTCTGCTGTGAGGTCTGTACTCCTCTTTCTCAGCAACCAGGTACCTTCTGGCAAGTGTCACACACATTTCACTAGCCTCACCATGTCAACGATAAGGGATAGACCCCCAAGGCAAACTAGTTTGGCTCCAAAGGGGAATTCATTGATTCAAGGATCTGAGAAGGAAGGACTGGAATGCAGCAGGGCTGGAGGAAAGCCTGGAACGAGAGATCTGGTTGCCACCTGGACTCTACCCGCAGCTCTGGTCCTATCTGGAGGCATCAGCTTGATGGTCTCTCCTTAATGGCTAATATTACCATATGCCAGGAAATGGAGCTTCTGAGCGCCCAAGTTTTGCACCTTGGTGGGGTGTGTAGGGGGGTGGGGGTGTTTGTGTGTGTTTGTGTACAGCGACAGGAATATTTCCATCAATTCCTATGTGTGAACTTGGAGCACGACAACCAAGAACCCCTGGGGTCACAAATGGCTAAGAGGACCCAGCACATGTGGGCATGTCTCCTCTCAGTGTCCCCCAGGAGGACTGATGAGATCTCTGCTTGGATTCAGGGGAGAGATTTCCTGACACCTTGGGTACTAAGGTCTCTACAAGAAATGGGCTTATCGGTGGTGTATGGACACTGGTGATGTCACTTACATTCTCAGATTCCTCTGCCAAGTTTTGCTGATACCTGGGGAAGGAAGAACTAGTTGTGTTTAACTGCTGTTCTCGGTGAGTGTCGACACACCTTAGTGTTTTTGACCCAGAGGTCAACACTAAGATCACGGCAGTGGGTCTCCAGTCCCAAGATCCGACTTTCTATACCTAAGCGAATCAGCCAGAGCTGGAGTGAGAAGTGTGGGGGGGTTGTTTCCAGGAAGATGAACTTGCCAGGCGGAGAGGTCCAGACGCTTCTGAACGCTGAGTCTCCTGGACCCCCAACACTGCCCACCTCAGCTGGGGAAGTCCCACTTCTCATCCCCCCACCCCTGAGGGCGCGCACGTGAAGCCTGCAGTCAGGAGAGCTCAGGCTAGCTTCCTTTCGTGCTGTTGTGATAAGCTGTCATTACATGATTGGCCTGGCCTGCCACCGAACAAGCCAGAAGTCGTCCCCGTCGCGCCCATCCACCCAGGCTCCTCCAGGCCAACAAACACGCTCCGACTTCCACGCCCGGGCGCGCTCCTCCCATTCCTGCCTTCACCCGTCCGGTTCCTCAGCGGATGGTCCCCTCATGGGGACTCACTCATCTTCGCTCCTGTCCCAAGGGTTTTCTACCTTTGACACCTTTCCTTCTGGCACTTGCCCTGTTTTTGGTAGATGGAATCTGATGTTCCCTTTTGTCAAGCCGCATGGACCCTTCTTTGAATTTCTCTAGGGGTCTTTTGTGAAGACCCTGTTGCCCAGGTGCCTTGTGATACACACACACACACACACACACACACACACCACAGCCACTAGACTTGCTCAGTTTCCCTTCTGTCCCTCTCCCTCTTTCTCTTTAGGGATCTAAACCAAGCAAGGCCATCCTTGTTCTGGTGGGGCTGATGGGCTCCAGGCGGTGCCTGTGGCTTTTCCAGAACATCCCTGGCATCCCTTCACCTTTCTGAGCCTCCTCTGGGACATCCCTCATTCCTGCCTGAAACCTCTCTGGCAGGCTCTGCCCTTGAGCATCCATGATGTGGGCTCCTGCCTGCCCTCCGGACACGTGCTACCAGCCCCGTGTTTCATTTCCCTTCTCACTCGGTGCCCACCTCTGCTGTGGCTGGCCCACGGGTTGTTTATACCAATGCCAACTTCCCTCCACCTCATTACCCCAGCTGTTTTTTATTTTTTTAAAGTCAAATCACAGTTGTTGGCACTATGCTTGAAACACTGTTCTGAACTGCATGGTTGGATTCAGAGTTTCCTCTTTTTGGTTGCATTTTAAAAATCACAAAGTATGATTCTATGTCATTATTAAAATAATACCTAGTTGCAATCAAAATACAGTAATTAAAATAGTAACATTTTGTTGTATGATATGCCCTTCTTGTTGTTTAAAAGGTTTTTTTTTTTAAAGATCTTATTTATTTGTCAGAGAGAGAGAGAGCAAAAGCAGGGGGAGTAGCAGGGAGTGGGAGAAGGAGGCTCCCAGCCAAGCAGGGAGCCCAGTGCAGGACTCGATTCCAGGACCCTGCGATCACGACCTGAGCAGAAAAAAATGCTTAACGGCTGAGCCACCCAGGCATCCTGAAAGATATATAGTTCTTAAAAAATACTTGTAGTTATATCACACATACAGTGTAGATTTTCCATTTTCATTCAGTATGACAACTAACTCATCAAATATTCATTAAGCATTTTTATGGGTGAAGGGTTGTACCAGGCTCCTAGGACGCAAGGCTCCTCACCACCCTGTCCCCCGATGTCCGAAGTAATGGCACAGTTATGACACTGCAGCCAGCATGTGCTGTGGCCCCCAGACTGGTCTTAAAGGAGGTGGTCAGGGAAGGCTTTCCTGAGTGAGGTGAGGCCCAAGCCAGAATCCGAAGAATTAGGAGGAGTTGCCTGACCAATAGGAAGGACTGTTCTAAGCAAAAAGAATAGCATGCATGTGTGCAACACAGAAGGAAGTGGACAGGAGGAGTTCTGAAGATTGATTAGAGAGATAACCGACCATGTAAACTAGGTTATTGAGTTTGAATTTTATCCTACGATCAATGAAGACTTCCTTTTCAACAGAATCAGATTTGCTGATCACACACCTCTAGCTAAAATAATGGAGCATTGATCAACTTCTTGGTACAATTATTAGCTCTTCATCATACATATTTCTTTTTTTAAAGATTTTATTTATTAATTTGACAGAGAGAGTAAGAGAGCACAAGCAAGCAGAGCTGCAGAGGGAGAAGGAGAAGCAGGCTCCCTGTTGAGCAGGGAGCCCGATGAGGAAATCCATCCCAGGACTCTGGGATCGTGACCTGAGCTGAAGGCAGATGCTTAACGACTGAGCCACCCAGGCACCCCCATAATACTATTTCTACCGATAATACAAGTGAATGTACCATAATTTACTTAATCGTTTCTCCACTGTTACTGATATTTTACAATGTTAAAGTTGCAATAAGCATATTCTCTTTGACACTTCCCTATGTAAACTAATTCCAAACTAATTGAGATCCACTTTGGGATGTCAATTAAATAACCTCTTCTATGTAATTAATCCTATCTTTTCTTTGTTCCAATTTCAGTTCATATTTTATGCCTCCAATGCAAACCCTCACTGGTCTACACATTTTGCATGGCCTATTAGGTTAGCAGCTAGATAGGGAGTCCCACTGAGACATGACCATTGATGCCAACCTACCCACAGTCACTACCAAACTTCCACTAGTGTACTCTCAGTGCATTTCACATCAAACAAAAAGCCCCAGGGACCACACTGCACTGCATATGTTTGTTGTTGTTGTTGTTTTAGAGATTTTATTTATTCTCTTGAGAGAGAAAGAGAATGCAAGCAGGGGGAGAGGCAGAGGCAGAAGAAGAGGCAGAAGCACACTTCCCTTCCAAGCAGAGACCTGGACATGGGGTTTGATCCCAGGACTCAGATCATGATCTGAGCCAAAGGCAGACATTTAACCAACTGAGCCACCCAGGTGCCCCTGCATGTGTTTTTGTAGAGAGTTGGGAGTTGGGAGTAGGGAGAAAGCATAGTGATAAGTTGCCAGCATACACACTGACTGAAAATCAGTGAGAAAACTCACACCAACCCTTTTCACACACTTCCTCTTTTTTTTTTTTTTTTTGGACCTTTTTTTAGTTATCCCAGTTTAGTTCTTAATTACCATCAATGAGCGTAGAAGGGGAAGGAAGTAAATATCACCCTTCTTGAGTAGCTGGGCTATTTCAGGTCAAACGTGAGGGACCCACAATCGAAGCTTTGAACTAAAACTTTTATTAAGCCTCACACCAGTGTTGTAAATTACTAAACCTCGTTTCTCCAGTTTGGGTGTCAGGGAACCAAAACGTGTTGTCTAGATCTATTCACCTATGGTGATATCCCTCCCATGTGATTTCCTACTCATGCAAACTTTTTTTTTTTAATTTTGCCCTCTTTCTTGACCACTCAGCTTCCTCTCAGGTCAAATTTTATTCATTAAGGAAACACTTGGTTTTTATGGTTCTTAATTTTTTGCTAACTAGGCTGTGTAAACCAAGGTATTTAAAGCCCTGCCAAAGTTTATAAAACTTCTGGAACCCCTTCACTAATAAACTGCTCATCCTTGGTGTCTTTTGAGTGTATTTTCAAATCCCTCCCAAGTCCTATTAAGATTCTACATGCTCCTTGGTGCAGAACGAAGACTGCCAGAAAGAAGAGTCCTTCATTCGCTTACTCGTTCACTCATTTGTTCAAGAAATGTTCTCTTCTACCACGATCTGGCTTCAGTGAAACAGGATCCAAGTCCCAGCCCTAGTCTCCAAATTCAATCAAGGGTTGAGAAGTTAGAGGGTCTGGGTGGCTCAGTAAGTGAAACATCCCACTCATGATTTTGGCTCTGGCTATGATCTCAGGGCCATGAGGTCAGGCCCTGTATTAGGCTCTGTGCTCAGCATGGAGTCTCTCTCCATCTCCTTCTGCCTCTCCCCTCACTCATGCTTTCTCACTCTCATTCTCTAAAATAAATAAATAAAAGCTTAAAAAAAAAAGGTAAGAAGTTATTCTCTGCTCTGAATCCCTTAGCAAAAAGGACCCCTTTGTACAACTTTCAAAGATGACTTTAACACAGTGGCAGACCTCACATAGCCCTGCATCAGATCACTCTTTAATACTCACCTCCTCCCTACAGGACAAAATCGTTTTCAGTTATAAAAAATAAAATGAAGTAAATTAGAGTTGTGACCAGAAGAGAAGCCCAAATAATGAAAATAGTTTCTTACTGAACTTCAACTATATAACCATGCCAGTAAAAATAAATAAATAAAAAGAGATACTACATTTAAAAGCTAAAGGGCTAGTATCCAGCATCTATAAAGAACTTACAAACGCAACACTCAAAAAAAAAAAAAAAAAAAAAAAAAATCCGGTCAAGAAATCGACAGAACACATGACACTTCTATAAAGAAGACGTACAAATGGCCAATAGACACGTGGAAAAATGCTCACTGTCACTCAGCATCAGGGAAATACAAATCAAAGCCACCATGAGATATCACCTCACACCAGTCAGAATGGCTAAAATTCACAACTCAGGAAACAGATGTTGGTGAGGATGCGGAGAAAGGGGAAGCTTGTAAGCTGGTGCAGCCACTCTGGAAAACAATATGGAGTTTCCTCAAAAAAGTTAAAAATAGAGCTACGTTAGGACCCAGCAATTGCACCAGTGGGTATTCACCCAAGGGATACAAACACAGTGATTCGAAGGGGCACCTGAGCGACAATGTCCACAACAGCCAAACTATGGAAACAGCCCAGACGTCCATCCACAGATGAATGGATAAAGATGTGCTACAGGGGGAGGAACAAGATGGTGGCAGAGGAGGAGACCTAAATATCGTCAGGTCCCAGGAGTTCAGCTAGAGGGCTGTCAAACATTCTGAACACCTACACACTCAACAGGAGAATGAAGAGAAGAAGAGCAGCAATTCTAAGAACAGGAAAGCGACCACTTTCTGGAAGATAGGAGGAGCGGAGAGGTAAATCTGGGGTGACAAGAAGAGAGATCGCAGGGGGAGGGGCGAGCAGTGGCGCCGCCGGAGCACAAAATCCGAACTTTTAGAAGTCTGCTCCGTGGAGGGACGTCGCTTCAGAGGCTAAGCAGGGGGTGAAGCCCTCGTGGAGACAGTGTGGCCTCATGTCCTGTGGGGGTCACAGAAAGACCAGGGGTGTCTGAGTGTGGCTGAGCTCCCAGGTATCAAGCCGGCAGCAGAGACGGAGCTGAGGAGGGGCTCTCAGCCCGGGCTTACCTTAAACGGTGACCCGAGATGCTGTCCAGTCGGCTCTTCAAGCAGGGACCCCACAAGCGGTAGATCCGGGGAGACTCATCTTCCTTCCTCTTCCAGGAGGACAGCACGAGCATGCGGCAGGAATTAGCTGGGTTTGGAGACTCCATATGGAACCATGTACCAGAGACAAAAATGCTGGGGGGAGCTCGAAGTGTGCCCGGAGACCACGGAGAAAGGAGGGACTGACGGCTTTTATCCGAGGGCGCACGGAGGAGTGGAGCCCGAGTTCGCAGCTCCTTCGGCCAAAGACTGGGCGGCCGCCATCTTCCTTCCCATCCTCCAGAGCTCTACGGAAAGCGCTCAGGGAACAAAAGCTCCGAGACCAAAACCACCGATTGCTTAGCCTGGCCCCTGGCAAGGGCAGGTCAATTCCACCTCAGGCAGACATTTGAGAATAACGGCAACAGGCCCCAGAAGATCAGCAAGACCGTCCAGCCAAGACCAAGTCTACCGATCAATGAGAAGTGCAGAATGCCACAGATGGGGAAAGCAACCCACAGAATTCATGGCTTTTTTTTTTTTTTTTTTTTTTGTCTTTCAAAGTTAACTTTTTTTTTTTTTCTTATTCTGCTTTTTAAATTTTTCCTCTTTGTTATTTTAACATTTTTTAACTATTTTATCTTGTCAATACCTTTTTAAAAATCTTTTTGAGGTTCCTCACAAAGTTGAAAACAGAGCTACTCTATGACCCAACAATCTCACTACTGGATATTTGCCCTAAAGATAAAATGTAGTGATCCAAAGGGGCACATGCACCTGAACGTTTATAGCAGCAATGTCCACAATACCCAGTCTATGGAAAGAACCTAGATGTCCATCAACAGATGAATAGATAAAGAAGATATGGTGTATATATATACAAAGGAATCCTATGCAGCCAGCCATCAAAAAAAAAAAAGAAATCTTGCCATTTGCAACAACGTGGATGGAACTAGAGAGTATTATGCTAAGCAAAATAAGTCAATCAGAGAAAGACAATTACATGATCTCTCTGATATGAGGAATTGGGGAGGCAGGGCAGGGGATTGTGGGGGTTAGGGAGGAAAAAAAATGAAACAAGATGGAATCAGGAAGGAGACAAACCATAAGGGACTCTTAATCTCATGAAACAAACTGAGGGTTGCTGGGGGTAGCAGGGAGGGATAGGGTGGCTGGGTTATGGACATTGGGGAAGGTATGTGCTATGGTGAGTGCTGTGAAATGTATAAGCCTGATGATTCACAGACCTGTACCCCTGGGGCAAATAATACATTATATGTTAATATATATATATATTTTTTTTTTAATAATGTGGTATATATCTATAATGGAATACTACTAGACCATTAAAAAGAATGAAATCTTGCCATATGCAACAATGGGGATGGCACTGCAGGATATTATGTTAATGAAAATAAGTCAATCAGAGAAAGACAATTACCATATGATTTCACTCATGTGACATGTAAGAAACAAAACAGATAAACATAAGGGAAGGGAAGGAAAAATAAAATAAGATGAAAATTGAGAGAGAAGTAACCATAAGAGACCCTGAACGCGAGGAAAAGTGAGGGTTGCTGGAGGAGAGGTGGGTGGGAAGATGGAGTAACTGGGTGATGGACAATAAGGAGGGCACGGGAAGTAATCAACGCTGGGTGTTATATGCAGCTGATGAATCACTACCTCTGAAACTACTTTTTCATAAAAAAACAAAAATTAAAAAATAAGTAAATGTAAAAGATTAATGTTTTTAATTGCATGAATATGTTTTTGAAAGAGGAAAAAAAATATTTTTTTTTCTGATGCAGTAAAGAATAATAAATTCTAGTTTCCGGTTTCCAGCTGTGACTCATGCAAATTGGCTGATGGCAGACGGATCTTTGATTGCTCTTCTTTGTATAGGCATGTGACATGCACTCTATGGCGTGGCCAGATTGGTACATCTCTCTTCATTCATAGTTTATTAAAGAGCAACATTTATGAATTTTAATTACAAAGCTTTTCTTCTACAGGAGACAACAGATAGACACATGGTTACAAAAGAATGCGGTTTAACAGAGATTCATATAAATGGCATTTCACAATAAGTTTCAGAAATAGGAATGTTGTCAATGTTTTCGTTTCTTGGAGGTTGATCCCAGGGGCTTTCAGAAGTCTGAAAAAAATTTTTAAAATTTCCATTATCTTGTAAATACCTTCTCCAGAAAAATTCACTGTCAAGTTTGATCTGCGTTTGCAGAAAACTTAGACAGTTTTCCTTCTTCTGCAAAAATCAGAGCATGAATACCAACATTGTTTGACCTATTCCTTTTTTTTTTTAATTTTTAAAAAAGATTTTCTTTATTTATTTGACACAGTGAGAGAGAGCACAGAAACAGGGGAAGTAGCAGGCAGAAGGAGAGGGAGAAGCAAACGCTCCCCACCCCCACCGCTGAGCAGGGAGCTCTACACAAGGCTCCATCCATCCCAGGAGCTCCGGATCATGACCTGAGCCGAAGGCAGATGCTTAACTTACTGAGCCACCCAGGCACCCCTGACCTATTCCCTTAGTGTCTAGTTCTTGGGGAAAACAACTGGGGTATTCAAACATTGCCCTTTGGGTTTCTTCTGGCAATGGATGGCCAGCATCCTTTGTCATTTCTCCATATTCATCTTCAAAATTTAATTCTATTTTCTTTTTTTTTTTTTTTAAGATTTTATTTATTTATTTGGCAGACAGCGAAAGAGATATCACAAACAGGCAGAGAGAGAGGGGGAAATCAGGCTCTCCACTAAGCAGACAGCCAGATTCAGGGTTCAATCCCAGGACCCTGAGATCATGGCCTGAGCCGGAGGCAGAGGCTTAACCCACTGAGCCACGCAGGCGCCCCATAATTCTGTTTTCTATGTCAGTGGTCCTTGTTCAATAATCTGTGGCTGCAGAGTTAAAGGCTTTCTTCATGAAATCTAAGCTGATCCTTCCAACTTCAGAATTGGGATTACTTTTTCATAATTAGTCTTTTTTTTTTTTAAAGATTTTATTTATTTATTTGAGAGAGAGACAGCGAGAGAGAACATGAGCGAGGAGAAGGTCAGAGGGAGAAGCAGACTCCCCATGGAGCTGGGAGCCCGATGTGGGACTCGATCCCGGGACTCCAGGATCATGACCTGAGCCAAAGGCAGTCCTCCAACCAACTGAGCCACCCAGGCGCCCCTTCATAATTAGTCTTATGTGACATTAAAAACTTAACTCTTGAAACAAATACACGGGGCTGAGTTCTCCGTGGGGGTAACTTTATAACTAGTTCCCCAAAGGAGCTACCACAAACTGTTTAGTGAAAGATTAGTAATGGCTCCACTCTTGGGGGACATTTAGAGTAGTAAAATTCATAGAGACAGAAAGCAGAATGGTGGTCACCAGGGGCTGTGGGGAGGGGCAATGGGAAGTTTGTTCAATGTTACTGTTTAATGGGGACAGAGTTTCACTTTTGCAAGATGATAAAAGTTCTGTGGATGGATGGGGGTAAAGGTCACACAACCTTGAAATGCTTAATGCCACTGAACTGTACTCCTGAAAGTGGTTAAAATGGTAAATTTTTATTTAATGTGGTATATTTTATCACAGTTTTTTAAAAAATTACTAGTTTTTTTTAAAAAGGTTTAGGTGATTAAAATGTGCTAACTTTAAGCATGTATATATTGTTAAAAGTCAACAGTAACCACAGCAATTGTTTGGAATTTAGAACCATGAAATAGTTCTTTCAGGAAGAAGTATTTTATCACTGACCAGGTATAGTAATAATCAAAAGCACATGGACTTCTAGTTGATTTCACGATTTTGAGTTTCCCATAGACAACGCACCTTGTCCCCTGTGCTCTGGAAGACAGCTCCCACTGCCCCAGCCGTGGTGCCCCACGGCTCGGTCCTTTCATTGATGACAATCTTTGTTGCACATGTAGAGATGAGGGGATGATTAAGTAGTGAGTTTCCCAATCTCCACAGCTGATCATTACCTCAGTCCCCACGCCTGCCCTAGAGGACCACCCATCTCCCCTTCCTCTCTGGGTCAGGCACCATGCCATTTACAGTCCCCCAGACTTAAACATTTATGTTCCAGGGCTCATTCCTTTCCTTCACCTCCACACCCAGCAACACGCAACTCCTACCCATTTTCCCTTTGAAGCGCGTCTTGTGATTACATCCCCTACCAGATTCAGATCCAGACTTGCACCAGTCGCTTCTGTATTTACTTAACCATTTCCCAGCTAGACACCCTGGATCCAAGTGCCCTTTCTTTTAAAATGGATTTATTGTTTCTGCCTCAGCTGACTTTACTGAGCGCTGCTTTCATCTCAAAACCTTCAATAGCAACGTCCTACCGGCCACACCAAGCGGAAACGGACCTGCCTGTTTTCAATGCCCTTCAAAGGATGATCCCACCCGTTTACCAGTATTTCTCATAATCCTTCAACTTCTGTTGGGTCAGGATGACCCCATGGTGCCCCACAAACTTGCCTTGCTCATTCCTGCCCTGGGCATTTCTTCACTCTGCCTTCCTTGCTGTGGCAAGCTTCCCTGTACCCAGCCATATCCTACTCACGCTATAAAGCCCCCCCCCAACCCCCGTCCCCCGGCTATAACCTTGAGCAAGCTACATCTCTCATCTAATTGCAAAAAAAAAAAAAAAAAAAAAAAAAAAAAAGGCAGGAGTGAGAAAGATCTAAAATAGGTGTTCTCTGAGAGCCTGTGCCAGAGATCTT
The DNA here is from genome assembly GCF_030435805.1 of Mustela lutreola. Taxonomy (NCBI): domain Eukaryota; kingdom Metazoa; phylum Chordata; class Mammalia; order Carnivora; family Mustelidae; genus Mustela; species Mustela lutreola. Next base: position 11,756,568 of record NC_081297.1, on the reverse strand, counting down.
CCAAATGCCTTTCCAGATCAGAACTTTTCATTCTCCATCAGCTGTCAGCCCTGGGGGCAGTCACCCCCAAGGCTACCTCAGTAGAAGGTACTCTCTGGTTTCTGATGGAAGCTGATACCTTCCGAGTCTTTGTGCTATCGTTCTGGGGTTGGCCGTGTCCATTGACCAAAGGTCACTTGACTGTCTTCCTGAGTTCAGCAATTGCTCTCTGACCCAATTTCCTCCAGCCTGGCATTGGTAACAGTTCTGCTGCCACAAGCCCAGAGCTATCCAGTTTCCCTCACCATGCTTCCCCTACATTGCTATCCCTGGAATAGTGTCACTGTGACTATAACTTCCTCAGATTACCTTATCTCTTGAACAGAATACTCTAGAATACCCCATCTTGAATGTTCCATCTCTCTTCTCTTGGAACTCTATCAGATGCAATTTACACACCTCCTCAGATGCGCTTGACCCCGCTTGTCCCCAGTGCCCTTGATTTGCTCACTCATGAAGACTCCCCCTGCCCCATTGCCATTGCCAAGGCTGCCAGCACTGACCATCTCCAAGTGCCAACATGGCCTCCATGGCTCCTGCTCCAGTGGGAGCCATAGCTGTTTTGATGCCCAGGCCTGATGGGACCCAGGCAGCTCCAACCCCTCCCCCTACTTATGGATTTAGATGAAGCAATAAATTGCGGCCCGTGGAAACTGGTGACTGCCCCAAGGTGTCTGGGGACACAACCCAGATTGTAGGGAAGCTAACATTCCTACAGAAACTCAACCAATGAGACAGGAAATAGGAGGGCGAGAGAATGAGTCTCTTTCCCTTCATCTCTTCAGGGGCTGTTCTGGGACACGGTGTGCTGTACGGCCCCTCAAAGATATTCCATGTGACGAAGCAACCAGCTGTGGCTTTTCCTAACGCTGTGGCCTGTTCAGTAATATCACTCTTTATTCGCTTCCTGTCATTTCCTGACTCACTTCCTGCTTCCTTCTCTTCCCTCCTCCCTCCCTCCCTCTCACAGCTCTAGGATATACTCACTATAACACATCAGCACCTAGACCCAGCCTCATGCTCTTTTCTCTGGGGAGCCCAGTGTAAGGAAGACTGTAACTGAAGCAGACCCCTCCCCGCTCTCCTTAAAGCTTTTCCGCCTTCAACTTTACACTCTCCGTGTGCGCACTCAACACTGTACTGTGCAATTATGTTCTTGATTACATGGCGGGACCTGGTGGCTTTGTTTATGGATTTTGTTCTAATTGGACAGCCAGACTAAATTTTTTAGGAGCTAAGACCACATTCTATACAGTTCTGTTTGTACTGGAGGAGAGAAGGTGTCCCTGTAACAAATACTACAATAGGGGCGCCTGGGTGGTCAGTGGGTTCAGCTTCTGCCTTCAGCTCAGGTCATGGTCTCAGGGTCCTGGGATTGAGCCCCGCATTGGGCTCTCTGCTCGGTGGGGAGCCTGCTTCCCCCTCTCTCTCTCTGCCTGCCTCTCTGCCTACTTGTGATCTCTCTCTCTCTGTCAATTAAATAAATGAATAATATTTTTTTTAAAAAACGAATATTACAATAATTCAAGCAATGATTTCTAGAGGTAGACATAAGGTAGGTATCATAGGATTTGGAGTCTCACTGTAATGAGGTTTGGTACGTGATCCCTCACCCTCTCCCCTCCAATGACATGGGAAACAGCTGAGTTTAGCGAGAAGGGTGTGAACTTTGGAATCAGATGAACCTGGGTTCAAATCTCAGGTCTGCCATGTACTAGGAATATACCCTCACAAAACAGCCTCCCAGAGTCTCCGTTCCCTGGTTTACTAATACACATAAATGGGGCTACTGAGATGTTAGCCGTAGTGCCTGCACTCGGTAAATGTCAGTCTCGTTTCTTCTGAGGTTTTTCCATTGCTGGACAGAACAATGGATCAGTGACAGGTTGACCACTTCTAACAGGACAGATTTGTAAATCCTGTATGCAGACTTCCCCTACCCAGGCTGGGGCTCTGGCTTTCAGTAGGCAAATAAGACCCACTCTGACCTCTGCGTTCTGAGTCTCAGCCACTGAGTTACATGACCAAAGACACTAGCACTCCCCACCATACCTGCCAACTTTAAGGTTCAGGTTAGTTCGGACGAGTTTTGCTTGTAGGACCTTCGATATCTCTTTGCTGAATTCACAAATGATTGCTTGAGTCTGTGCTTCTGTTGAGTCCAAACAGAAATAATAATGCTGTGACACTGTGATGTATAAGAAGAAATACATATTTGGTCTTTGTCCCCATATCGCATTGTAAAAACCCTGGAATTTATAAAAGCGATAAAGAGGTCTTGATATTCATACCAAACTCTTCTCAGTGGCACCTGAGTTTATGTTAATGAGAGGTCACTGTTGGAAAGCACCTAAGGATGGAAACCAGATGCCAAGAGATCAACGATGTGATTAGAGGGTTGGCAGTTTCAGTTCCACTCCCCTAACCCCCACGAGGGGAGAGGGGCTGAAGGCTAAATCAATCACCAATGGCCTATGATTTAACCAATTGAACTTCTGTAATAAACTCTATGGAAAACCAAAAGGATGGGGTTCAGAGACCTTCCAGGTTGGTGACCCAAGACATAGGAGGTACCACAACGCCAGGCCCCAAACTCCATGAGAATTAAAGCTCCTTTGTTCAGAATCTCACCCTATGGATCTCTTCTCTGGCTGTTGATTTGTATCTTTTAATATCCTTTATAATACGTTGGTAATCTAGTAAATAAAATGTTTCTCTGAGTTTTTTGAGCCTTCTATCAATCAAACCCGAGAAGGAAGTCACGGGGACCTCTGATGTATAACTAGTGAGTCAGAAGCCTGGGTCACAATCCGGATTTGCAAATGGCATCAGAAGTGTGTTTGTGTGGGGGCAGTTTTGTGGGACTGAAACCTCGACCCATGGGAATCGGACGCTGTCTCCAGGAAGGCCATGTCGGAAACCTGTCGAATCGTAGGACACCCAGCAGGTATCTGAGACTTCGTAGTGGTGTGGGGAAACCACCCTCTACAGCAGAATTGGTGACTAGATTCTGGTTAAATGCCAAAACTACAGTGTGATTTACCTGGAAGGAGCCTGATTCCCACGGTGTTAGTTCACTGGAATATGACTACAGCCACAGCTACATCCTCCGATCCTGACACGCAGCTCGCGCTTAGCAACACCTTTGTCATCGTTAACTTTAATGAGCAGCTCTTGGCTTTGTTTTCTATACTAAACATCATTCCTTCTTCTCCCTTTACCATCACCTTGAATCCACCTCCATGTGTAGGAGAATCTTTTCTCCCCCGCGTCCTTTACCCCAGCACCTGTTCTCATCCCCTTAGCTCACATCCCATGACATCAACTGGAGACAGGATCCAGCCTCTTGGTATCAGGAGAATGGAAACTTGATCCGTCTAGCCAGATAGTTCTTATCAATTCCCCACACCTCAAAGCTTGCATGAGTATAAACTGCTGCCTTTCTTTGGCCCCAGGATTCCCCGGGCCCTCCACAGCCAGAAGGCAGCAGTGACTGTCAGCGAGCGATGAGCTCTAGTGTCAAGGTCCTGATGAGGAAGGGAAGGGCTTTGATTCCCATCCCTGCTCTGTACACAGAGTCAAACCATAGATCCATACACTTGTTGCCATTCCACTTCCTCTCCTATTAAAAAAAAAATTTTTTTTTTTTTTTGAGGGAGAGTATGGGAAGGGGGGTGCATGGAGAGAGGCAGGGGAAGGCAGAGAGAAAGAGAAATTCCCAAGCAGTCTCCACACGCCCATGGCAGGACTCGACCTCACGACCCTGAGATCATGATCTAGACCAAAATGCAGAGTCAGAGGCTTAACTGACTGAGCTGTCCAGGCTTCCCTTAAAACTAAATTTTAAAGATTTTAATGGATGGAAGCAGACTGAGAAGGCATCTAGTTCCACCCGTCGTCCCCAGAGGAGGAAAGAAAAGAAGAAGGGAGCCAGATTCAAGCCTCTCGCCTTATGGCAGAAGTGGCTGGTCAAAGGCTATGTCTAAGACAGATGCCAGACTTATGTTAAGGAAGACTACTCTTATTAAAATATTTCCTTCCGTAATGGGAAATATTCTGTCAAGAGAACAAGACATAAAGCCATGTATAAATCAAGCTGGTAGGTGTACATTTTATTGTTGGTTTACAAAGGAGGGTGTTACATAACCACGCTTCTTTATGCGTAGAATATCTTTGCTAGCAGCCATGGCTTCTGGAGAGCGGACCTGGGGAATTAGGAGGGAACCAGGTGTCCGGCACAAGAGACCAGCCTGAAACGGTAAGTGACAAAGATACTTGCCAAATCTCTTCTGTTTGCTTTTGACTGCTAGCCAGGCGGGGGAAAAAAAAAAAAAAAAAAAAAAAAAAAAAAAAAAAAACAACCTTCAGGTTTCAGCAAGAAAATCTGAATTCATTATCTCGTTCATTCTCTTTCTTTCCTATATAACTTAATTAAAATAGAAACAATTGGGCCTTCTTGGCTTGCTGGCCCTGGCAAGGTCCTGCACGCAAGTTCACGCAGGGAAGCAAGCTCAGGGCACCTCCCTGCAGATGCAGAGCTGTGAGGAGAGGAGCCTGTGCTCCCCAGCTGATGTCTCTCTGATCCCCAATTCCAATCGGCTCCCCTTGTCCGCTCACCAGAATGAAGGGGATCTGGGCCTGCCAGATAACCCACTTTTTTGTCACCGGCATTTTTTTGTTTGTTTATTTGACAGAGAGAGAGAGGGAGATCACAAGTAGGCAGAGAGGCAGAGAGAGAGGGAGAAGCAGGCTCCCCGCCAAGGAGAGAGCCCGATGTGGGGCTCGAGCCCAGGACCCTGGGATCATGACTTGAGCCAAAGGCAGAGGCTTAACCCACTGAGCCACCCAGGTGCCCCAATGTCGCCGGCATTTTTGATGCAATAGATGTCTCTGAATTTCCCAGGTACCCAGATCCCTAAACTAACACTGAAAATAAACAAAGCATGGGCTCTGTTCTCAGACGGTATCAGTCTAAGTGGTCGCATCTAACTGATTTTGGAGGGAGACAAAACAGGTTTCCCACATCTAGGTTAACTGTGGGTAACACAGGAGGAGAGTGCAGTCAGTCCTCGTAGAGAGACAAGCCAACCTCCCCCCTGCTGAGGGGCAAGGGTCCTTGAGCAGCAGAGGAGGGACCGGATTGCTGGCTGTCCCAAGCTCTCTCCCTCTGCTCTGTCCTGGGCGCCCTCCAGAGGGCCCAGCAAAACTCCCCGCTGAGGGTGTCTACAGATGAGAACAAAAGTGCTTTGTCCATAGCTACTTTGCATCTCTCCTCTCTCGGGCTCCAAGTGCGCTTTTGCAACCCAGTTACTGTAATCATGGTTTTCTTGTGCATTTGAGATTAGATCGATATTTAAAAATCTAGCTCGCAGGCAGAAGGTAAAATTGCAAATAAGCGTTTGGCCGAAGAAGTCTTTGTGGAAACAGTGGGGAATACGTCAAAACAAAAAGTCTTCTGACAATTGCAACATGGAAAGCAGACCTTTCAGCAGGGACTGGATACATGAGGGGCTGAATGAACCCTCTCTTACCTCTGTTCCCCGCAGGGGCCAGCATGGTTCTTTGCACAAAATAGGTCCCAGTATGGCTCCATTCAGCTCTCCTCTAGAGCTGGTCTGCTCTCCAGTACCTAGGAATTCTCTCCCCTGGGTGCGTTCCTTCCTGGCTGCACCTTGAGGGGTTGGCCCTGGACCCGTGGCATCAGGCAATCTTTACTCCCGACCCCACTGCAGACCTACACACAAAAAATCCCCCCAGGCCCTTCAGAAAACAGTGGTGTTTTGTTCAGGGCAAATGAAGCTCAGAGACAGAGATTCTTTGCCAATCATTTATTGGACACAGGCTCATTATGGGAATTAAAATTCATCATAGTAATATTTCACAAGCCAATAGCCTACCAGGTAATGCCTCTTAATAAACCAATATAGAAATAACATACTCCAAACCAATGACAGATTAATTACACTTTTGTTCCAGGCAAAGGGAAGGTGAGAGAAATAAAATCCAAATTTTGTCCGGGTGGCGCTTCTTCTAAAAGTTGGTTCTCAGTGGAGTAGTCAGTCCTTCCAACTAAAAGCTGGTTAGCAGCTGCCAGGTCAGGTCCCTCACTGCTGGGGCCTGGAGCTGGCGGGCGATGGCGCCGTCAATGGAAGGCGAGGTGGGTTGTTCCGAAGTCTACTAGTCCAGCGACTGTCCCACAGTTTGTACCACTGGCTACAAGGACTTTGGCTCACCAAGGCAGGAATAGATGTCCCCTCTCTTCCCAGGTTTGTCAACACTACCGACCGAGAATATCCCGGCCACAGCAGAGGTAGGTGTCTCAAGATCCTTGGAGAGCTCTTAAGATCAGCAAAGAGTAGTCTTATCTAGATGATCCCACTCAAATTGCTGGTAAAACCTCTTGAGGATGCCACTGCCATTCCTGTGGTGTCAGTCACGTTAACCATCCTTTCCACGGCAGGAGCTGAGAGTTCGAGACCAAAGTCCCAGTATCTGATTTCAAAACTGTTTCATCAAAACAAGTTCACTTGAAACGAGTTTAGACCACAAACAACGTTGTCCACGAGGAGCTTTCAAAACATGGATTTGAAATCACAGCAAGTCTGTATACGACCCCTGGCTTTCATGCTGACGCACACTACCAACATTTGCTATCAATAAAAGATTGATATGCTTCAGTCTGTCTGATAAATGGGCACGCACGCACGACGGGGGAACACGGGGGCTGACAGTGATCCACATCATGGATTTCAAGACCGACTGCAGTGCTTGGCACCATGGCGGACAGCTGGTGGAAACTTCCCTCTGGGGGTATGGACAGGCTGGCTGACCTCAGATGGTAGCTGTCTGTCCAAGCCTGGGCAAATCACCCACGAGGTCCAGACTGGTAGGCCGTTTTCATGACCCACTTGCGGTTCTTTTATAGACCTCAAGGCAAGCGCAAGGTAGGGAGTAGTAATTAGAAGACATGGCTCCAGCTCGTACCATGGGATGACCAGCAAGCTTACCCATAGAACACCCTACCCAGCAAGGGGCTTAGACACGATCTCAGGACTTAAGCTAGAAAGATCTGGTCTGTCCTCCATGAAGCATTCCAATGTCCGAACATAATCAGATGCCTTGGTGCCTGAAGCAGGAATTATCAAGGGGATCGGAAAGAGGTTTCAAGATGTGAACATTCTGTCCCAGCTACACTGAAGCCTGACAGCCTCCCTGGTTGTCTTCTCAGGAAGCAAATGATGATGGATTCCCTCAGGACCAACTCATGGCCTCCTTCTTCTCAGGAGCTGACTGTGTCTGGGGGCCCATCCCCAGGCTGCAGCTCTTGGCTTCCTAGGCTAACAGCTCTGCAGATGCCCCGGGCACAGATCCCAGCCCCGAACGTTTTCTCGTTCCCCCACAGTCCCTGGTCATCTTTTGGCAAACATCCCAGATCTTTCCACGAGAGCTCCAATTTATTTAAAAGGCATGCTTTTTCTCCCAGTGGAGTTCTTCAACTAAATGACTCATTGACTGTTTCAGCTTTTCATGAAAATCATCCAAGGTTGTACACCTTGGCCCAGGGACGGGTCTGGGTGTTGTTGGACCTGATGTGGGATAATATACGAGCAGGCACAGGGCCGTGGGGGCACCTTGGCAAGTGAGGGGCCCTGAGGCTGAAGCTTCATTACGTTGGTGGTGAAGGCACCTCTGCCCTTATTTGGAGAACTGAGTCCCAGCGGGAGCTCAGGGCTCTCTCTGCAGCAAGACTGCCCATCATCCATGATGGTCTATCACGGGCCAACACACAATATGTGTAAGAAAATGGGGACTAGAGGCAGAGAAGCCTGACCTCCACGACCAGCTCTGTCTCTCTTTTTTTTTTTTAATTTGACAGACGGAGATCACAAGTAGGCAGAGAAGCCCACAGAGAGAAAGAGGAAGAAGCAGACTCCCTGCTGAGCCAAGAGCCCGATGCGGGGCTTGATCCCAGAACCCTGGGATCATGACCTGAGCTGCCACCCAGGCACCCCCCAGCTGGGTCTTTTCACATGCTCTGTGATCTGAAGCATAAAGTGATCGAACCTCACTGTGCTTCAGTGCCTCCTCTGAAGAAAACCCAGAGGCAACGGCCCATCTTTCACGTGTGTGCTGTAAAGATCCCAAGGATGGAGTTAGGTCACACGGTTAACTCGGAGAATGACGGACTCCAACTTTCATCCAACAATTTTCATTACAACTGGTCTACGGGATCGAAATTTACCTTATACAAGGAAAGTTCGTTATTTTATATTTATTTTAATTATATATTTAATTTTATTATTTTTTAGGGAGAAAGAGTGCACAGCAACCAGGGTGGGGAGGATCAGAAGGAGAGAGAGAGAATCCTAACCAGGCTACGTGCTACATGCAGAGCTTGACGCAGGGGTTCCCATTTTAACAACCCCAGAGATCAGGACCTGGGCTGAAAACAACTGACCTGACATTTAAGCCACTGAGCCACCCAGGCGTCCCCAAGGCAAGTTAGTTATTAACTTGACAAACAACAGACACAGAAGAGGCAAGCATATATTCAAAGATAGTATAAATGTATAAAAACAAGATGTAAAACAGAACCACACTTAGCCTGAATCAGTGGCTGACAATTCTTTCTCTGTTCCCATGCATTGAAGGGACACAGCATAATCTAAATGACAATGGCTAATGCCTCAGCAATAGAAGGGCTTATAAACAATTTGTAAACCTCTCAGGTGTTCTTTTTTTTTTATGATTTTATTTATTTGACAGACAGAAATAGGCAGAGAAGTAGGCAGAGAGAGAGGAAGGGAAGCAGGCTCCCCACTGAGCAGAAAGCCCAATGCCGGGCTCAATCCCAGGACCCTGAGATCATGACCTGAGCTGAAGGCAGAGGCTTAACCCACTGAATGTTCTATGCTTCCTCATGATACACATTCTCCTCCAACCTATATCCCAACCTTCATAACCCACCCCCGGTCCCAGTCGAGAATCACACTCATTCCAAGAATGAAGGCAAAATATGGAGTTTATTCAGTTGGTCTGACCAATTACATTGGATGTAAGTGTTGGTTTCATTGGCCTAATGTAAAAACATACTTTAAGTGGGCATATTCACAACGTTAAAAATATAGGTATAGGTAAGAAAGATTCATGGAGGCATTTGATATAAAACATACACAGTATGCTATTTCAATACACAAATGCTTGGAAGGAAGTAGAGTCAGAAGAGTTACAAAGGTAGCATCATTGAGAATTTAGAAATGTTTCCATTTTTCTTACAGGTCACATTCTCATCCTTCGGGATGTACAGAAATTATGTGATTTACACAGTTTTATCCACATTCAAAACATCATGTTTTAAATGGTTTAAGCATAGCATATACAGTACAAAATGTTTCCATAGGAACATAACAGAACCTGTCACTAGTGGCCCACAGTGAGACGGCCCCTAAATGAACAGCCATTTTTAAGACACGAGTCCAGCTTATTGCTTTAATATTCAAGTTGTTCTACTCACCCAAAATATAAGGACTTTAATTTACACTAGAATCTACCTACAAAGGCTCAAGGCATTATCATATAATATACACCAATATACACAAAACAACTATTCTGAGTTAAATAAAGTTCCCAGACTTAAATCAGAACCTAGAACAGTAATTTCAGGCTAGGACATTATCCTCATGATCTGTAATCTTGACATTTTCTGAGCAAAGTGCACAGTGAATGGAATCAGCCACCAGAAATGATCCTTCTACGAACTCGCAACTTCCTTTGAGTTTGTCACGCCACCTACCAAGGCAGCTTCCCGAATCAAACCCAGGGGAGCCACGTGGAGTCACATTCATGGATTACAGGAGGCCACGTTGCCCGCTGATGGATGGCAAGATTCAATATACAGAGCCCGGGTTCGAGTCCATATAACCAGCTTCCAGGAGCCCAATGCTGAGTCTTAATTACTCGGAGCAAATGACGCCATCAATCAGCCATATTCTAGGGTTGGTGGGCCCCGTACAAGGTTGAAATAGCCAGCCAGGGCCCCCAGATCTATGTAAAGAGAACGCTGCCTCCTCAGCATCTCCGATTCCTCAGTACTTCCTGTGCATGAAGAATCTGGAAAGGGAAACATTGAAAAAAAAAAAAAAAAACAATGAATGGCCAGGTAACATGCTCAATAAACACCTGTTTCTTCTGGGGGAAAAAACAACAAAAAACCTTGGCCCTAATCAAACAGCCTTTCAAGCTATAATTTTTTTTTTTAAGATTTTATTTATTTGGCAGAGAGAGATATCACAAGTAGGCAGAGAGGTAGGCAGAGAGAGAGGGGGGAGCAGAGAGAGAAGCCGAGCAGAGAGCCTGCTGTGGGGCTTGATCTCAGGACCCGGAGATCATGACCTGAGCTGAAGGCAGAGGCTTAACCCACTGAGCCACGCAGGCGCCCCTCAAGCTATGGTTTTATTAAAAACCTGCAGACTTAGAGTTACAGACTGTGAGCTAGTTTATGTAATCTGACGTAGTCGAAAGGGTTCAAAAAAGGTCAATGATGACAAGAAATTAGCTAGAAATTCTGGTGTATTTTCCAACACCCCAGATGGTTCTCTTCAAATACAGAAAGGTCAGACAAGAAGAGGATGAAATGCAAATAAACATTCCAGGCTTGACATGTGGGCTTGGACCTAAATGGATTAAGAATGCCACAGATTTTAGTAATAAAAATAGAAACCCTCCCCCTGCATATTCAATGTTCCTGGAATGTGCACTGACTTTCCTATGTGGGAAAGATTCATAGCTGGCAAGAAGACTTGAAGCAGAGGAAGACAAAAATGCAAGTTGACTTCAAACTCAGTATTTTATCTGCAGAGCAGTACCCTGGTGTCTCCAACCAAGGACTGCAGTGGTTTACCGTAATTGAATGAAACGGAACCCTGTTCAGAACCGACATGCAGGACTGCCAGGCCTGATTTGTTTTTAAAGGCAAAAGATACTCCCTGGTGCAAAAAGCAAGTAAGAGGCAATTTTTAAGAACTATTGTTACCTACGTTTGCCCTGAAACATGTTGTGATTTGCTGGCCAATTAGCCGATCTTTTTTTTTTTTTTTTTTTTTTTTTAATGCTTTTGCTAAAGTTCTTGCTGAAGTTTTTCCGAAAACGTATGGCACTCAAGAATGCCTTCGTGAAAGAGGTCAGAAGGATGAGGTAGTTGGAAAAAGAAGGGAAGCAAGGGGCACTGCCCACAGCAGGTGTCCATACCCGCTATGTTCTCCGGAAGCTCCAGCTCCTTCCTACTCAGCAGCCTCTTCCGCTCAAAGAGGGCAGAGTCCAGACTCTGACAGCGTGGCTGATCCTCTCTGGGGGGGTTCAGGGCATCATGTTTGAGCAGGTCGGCTGCACTCGGGCGGTGATTGGGGTTCCTCTCCAAGGCAGCCTCTATCAGCAACCTCATGCCAGGACTGCAGTCGTCTGCGATATCTTCCAACGGAGGCGCCTGTTTGTGGATCTAGCAACACACCAGCTCTCTTAGCACCAACCATATGGAAATATACCCTCACCAGTTCAAGCGTTCTAGTGAACAAGATCTGGAAAGTCATTTGTTTCCCATTACACACCCTGCAGTGGAAATGGTCATACCTGCCCACAAGTTTCCCTTTAATTTTATAAGCACCCCGAGCAAAACCCATCCTTTGGGTTAATGATGTTCAAGGGTCAGGGCGCTGTAATGGGGAGGGATCCGCCCTTTGACCTCTCGATGGTAAACCGGAAACTGCACATTTCATTATGTCTAGTCTGGCTTGGGGATCAAAATCTCGTATCTCCTCTCCAGAAGTGTTCAAAGAACGTTATCTTCTCTGGCTCAGAGATTGACGCCACTCAGCTTCTCCTAAGTGGCATCTTATGAGTCATGAATAACAGAAGAGCACAGAATCTTTGCCCTGTGCATGTTTCAGCCAATTCCGGCGGCAACAGCAATGCTTTCCTTGCAGGAATGGGACCTGCCTCCCCGTGGGGAGAACTTTTTTTTTTTTTTTTTTTTTTTTTTTTGACAGAGAGAGATCACAAGTAGAGAGAGAGAGGAAGGAGCAGGTTCCCTGCCTAGCAGACAGCCTGATGCGGGATTTGATCCCAGGACACTGAGATCGTGTCCCGAGCTGAAGGCAGAGGCTTAACCCACTGAGCCACCCAGGCAGCCCCGTGGGGAGAACTTTTAGCTCCACCCCACAAGTCACGAGTTCACACCATCCCACTTGGGTGTGTTACAAGAGGGGCAGCAGCCCTCCTGAGCAGAGGGAGCTCCCCCGTACCCTCGGCGCTGACTGACCCCCACTTACGATGTACAGGTAGGAGGGATAGGCTGAGCGAGGGTAGCGCTTCACCCAAGGCGGGGTGCCCGTCTGCATGTGGATGAGTGTGGCTCCCAGGCTATAGATGTCCGCTTTGGTTGAATGACCTCTGCACAGGATCACCTCTGGGCTCATGTAAATCTAAAAAAGAAGCAGAAACTGTCAGTCTGACTCTCCCCTGTCTGTCTGGGTATCCATTTCCCTCACCCAGTTCTGGAAGCTGGCACACCCGCCTTTACCGTATTTACAGGATGTTTCAGCCCCCCAGGAGACCATGTCCCTGCTGTTCTCCCGGAAGCTAGGGAAAGGGACACAGACACCTTTGGGGGAGGGGGGAGGCATTTTCGCCCGAGGCTTTCCTGCAGCCTCATGAAGAACACCGCTTTTCCACATGCTGGACACAGAAACAGCACCAGCAGCCGAGAGCCTGCTGCCGAGAACCCACCTGGGAACCCCCGACGTGTGCATCAAGGTTCTGGAAGGCACTAACTGAGGCTTAACTTCCTTATTAAAACATCAGTTCTAGGTGCCTGGGTGGCTCAGTTGGTTAAGAGTCGGCCTTCAGCTCAGGTCATGATCCCAGCGTCCTGGGATCGAGTCCCACATGGGGCTCCCTGTCTACTGGGGAGCCTGCTTCTCCCTCTGACCCTTCCTCCCACTCATGCCCACATGACCCCATGCTCTCTCGCAAAAATAAATTAAAATATTTTTTAAAAATATCAATTCCTTTCGATATTTAAATGGACACTACAAATACATTGCTTCACTTCAGGTTTGTCATTAAATTGCCAAATCCCTAACTATCTGCAGTGATATAAGGTGGCAGAGATCCCCGGGGTAGTAACACCGATCACACGGGAGAGAAGCACTTCGAGTGGAATGTTTTAGAAATGGTCCTAATTGGCCGTTTATACAAACTACTTCTTATTTCTACCTCCCATGTGGCCTGGTGGCTAACTACTGAACACATGCCATTTTAACCACGTGTAGGTTCTGTTTGGTTTCATGCTGGAGAAGCAGGGCAAGTTTCAGAAATAGCTTCTCTAGGAAGTCTTTGCTTGTAGACATAAAAAAAGAAAAAAGTAAACAAATGCCAACCAATGATCCGTATTTATGGCTGGTACAGAGACGTACAGTAAGTGGTTAAAATCCTAATTATCGGGCGCCTGGGTGGCTCAGTGGGTTAAGCCGCTGCCTTCGGCTCAGGTCATGATCTCAGGGTCCTGGGATCGAGTCCCCCATCAGGCTCTCTGCTCGGCAGGGAGCCTGCTTCCCTCTCTCTCTCTGCCTGCCCATCCATCTACTTGTGATTTCTCTCTGTCAAATAAATAAATAAAATCTTAAAAAAAAAATCCTAATTATCAATATTTAACATTAAGAAATGTTTATGCTGTCCATCATTTGACTATGGAGAAAGGGATAAGTGTTCCTGGAATATATTTCCAAGTCAATACGTTAAAAAAAAACTGGCTTACAAAACCTGGGAAAATGTCCCAGTTTCCCCATCCTAACCATATTCAACACCGTCCCCCAACACCCTTGCTGGCTAGCTTGCTTTCGTTCCCGTGCTCATCCTGTCTGTCTCACCGAACAGGCTCAGCTGAGCCCCTTGTTCTCAAACATGTCCTGAAGTGAACACAGAGCCTTTGGGTCCCAACGGACGTTCTTACTAAATATAATCACAAAATTAAACAACAAACGCATCGGGAAGGATTAGCTGTCAATAGAGGAAGTTCATCTCCTCCTGGCTTGCTTGCCTTCCTAAGCAAATAATCAGGCAAAGTAGTTACGGTTGGTGTAACCCGCTCTGCACACAGCGTGCTGGAGGATTCTGGGGACCACTCATTTGGGGATGCAGTGTCCTGCGTACCTGGGGACGTGGCTGATTGCCCCCCCACCCCAGGCAGTTCCCCCAGCACTCCAGGGCTCGGAACCCTGGCTTCTGCAGGCTCTACACGAGCCAGAGCAGCGGGCATGGTGTTCGAGAACTTTTGGGGTTGGCTGACTACAAGCATGAAAAAGGCTCAGTAGGAACCATGCGAGGCTCTCTGGGACCTGCACAGCCTCGGGCCCAGGCACCAGAGCAGGGGAAACTATACATCCGTCTGGGGGGGGCAGGTCAAAGCACTTCACCTCTCAACACATTTATTAGAAAGGTGTTGCCTGTGTGCAAACACACATGCATGGATTACATGTTAACTTGTATGAAGGAAGCCCAAACAGAGACTCAGAAGAAAATAAGAATTTTTTAAAAAGAACCACGCTATAAAAATAATTCTAGGGGCGCCTGGGTGGCTCAGTCAGTTCAGCATCTGATTTTTGATTTCAGCTCAGGTCATGATCTGAGGGTCGTGAGATCGAGTCCCACATCAGGCTCCACAGTGGGTGGGGAGCCTGCTGAAGATTCCCTCTTTTCCTCTCCTTCTGCCCCTCTACCCCAGTCCCTCTAGCTTAAAAAAAAAACAAATCTATTCTAATTAGTTATTTACATTCATTATTTATTCTTTCTCTGTGTGATGTAATTAAAAAATGATACATTAAATATAAACCAGATTAACCCTGTGCTTATATTGTATGGTCACAATCTAATGTTCTGAATATGAATGCCGGGCGAGAGATCACACAGAGGGAACCAGAGTTTGCACTTGGAATCAGATGTCACCTACACCCCTGTAGCGGCCAAGTGATCAAGTTCCAGCGGGAAGTAAATCTCCGTGGTTGACTTTGACTAACAGCATCTCACTGGCTCTTTAAACAGGAAGAGTTAAAACAAACTTGCTGAAAGCGTTCAATGGTGCTTTCACAACCTTGCTCATTAGCAAACTTGTACTTGGGAGCACCACACAGACAGTAAATGCAGGCTGATTCGAAGAGAATTTGTCAATCTTTAACATTCAAGTCAGTTTAGCGCTTTGTAAAAAGCAATTTACATTTGCTGAGAATAACTCAGTCTAAAGACTATTTAGGAATAACCACTATGTTATCATCTCATGCTCAAGCACACACTCTCTTTCTGGTAGACAGTCCTAGGGAGGGCATTTCTTGGTCCAGCCGTTGCAAAATGTTCGATTTGATCACACTGCCGGGAAGAGAAAGGTATTTTCTCTCTTTAATACCATAAATAGTTTGTTTCTCAAACTGGCTCCAGGAAAAAAGAGTAGAATGTCACATATCTGAACTTCGGATTAATGCCAAAATATGCTGAAACATTTTCCAAAAAAAACATGTCTGAAGCATGAAGTCTTATTGGATTTTGTGCTTCGGTGAAGTAGTCTTAAGATCTGGGGACTAAAACATTCTTTTTAAGAAGTCTACAGTTCTCTCTTCTAGAAATCATTCTGCTCAAAGACAACTATCAAGGGTCCTCCCTCAGGCCTTTTCCAGAATAACTTTAGTAATACCAGCAATTTCTTCTGCTTCCCAGGAGAGCTCGAGAGAGTTAAGAAAAAGCTGATATAAACTTAGTTTCCAACGATGATTATTTGTTTGTTTTTCTTCTGAAGTCGGGTTCAGTGCAATATACCTACGAGCTAGACTAAGGGCTTGGTTGAATACGAAGACTGATCAGACAATATATTTTTTTTAATTGTATTTATTTAACTGAGGGAGGGAGAGTATAAGCAGGGGGAGGGGCAGAGGGACAAGCAGACCCATCACTGAGCACAGAGCCCAACTTGGGACTTGATCCCAGGACTCTGGGATCATGACCTAAGCCGAAGTCAGATGCTTAATGGACTGAGCCATGCAGGTGCCTCCAGACCTGGTAATCTTAAGGCAAAGGCTCAGTCAAGTGCCCTCTCTCCATCTGCTGTGGGCACTTAGAGCAGAGAGAGGGCATGGGGCTGGCAGGCTCTGATAATTAAGCATGGGCCAAGGAGGCAGTTTCTACCCCTATTTTCCTTCCCAGTTGCATCCAAACCCATGCCCATCATAATCCACTATGCACTTAACTGTTGCTTTTTTAATAATTGAGGAAAATTTAAAATAGGTTCTCTCGCCAAAGAGCGGGGGTTGCTAACATACCACCAAGGGCATTGCTAACTCCATGCCTGATTCCCCCAACAGCCTGACAGACAGTGATGCTTGACTGATGCTTCTACATGAATCCACCATTCAGCCCAATCAGGTATATGTGAAATTAAATGTATTATTTGCAAGCCCATGAATGCATTCCTTGCAATTTCATTTATATTCAGAGAAGTTTTTGGTTTGGTTTGGTTTTTGCTTCACAAATGAATTAAATATTAGAGCTAGTTTATATCTTTAAATACAGTTTATTTGTGCCATAATAAATTTGAGGTTTATTATAGGCTCTCTATAAAGATAAGCCTAAAAAGTTGTTGGTCCTAAACATATATTATAAACAACTATGACAATTATGACTAATTGAACCAAAACATATTCTTATGTTATATTAAGAATGTAACATAAGAACTATGTTATATTATATACACATATAATATGTAAAGATATATTATATAAGAATATATATAACATACATTTATACTAAGAATATATACATTAGTTATATTAAAATGTTACACAGTAGTTAGAATTCAGACTCCAAAGAAAATTGGATTAAGTCCCAGATCTGGCACTAGCTGAGTAATTTGGGCACTTTATTTGAACTTCTTCAAGCTTATTTCCGTATTGTAAATAATAGAATTTGCCTATGATAACAGTATTTACTGATAATAGGGTTGTAACAAGGATTAAATAATACAATGCATTTAAAATGCTAAAATTAGTACTTGGCACAGAGCAAGTGCTCAATAAATATACTTCAATGATAATAACATTTGATGCAATGGTTTTCCTCTCCTTTATTGTCCTTTCTGCAATAACACCAGAACATTTTTAAATTTTATTCTTAAGGATAGACAGTGACCTTTCCTGTGGGAATAGAATTACCTCTGTTCCGCGAAGGTCCTTAGGAAAGTAGACATCTTCAGTCATTTGAACACTTAGGCCAAAATCCACCAAAACAGCTTTTGTAGACATGAAGACAATGTTGCTAGCTATAAAGAGGGGATATTTCTTTAGGATAAAATTGTCTGTATACCCATAAATAAAATAAAAACATCATCTAAAGTAAGCCCCAAACCAGAATAGACTGAAATGTGCTCCCTACTGAGATGACTACATTATATCAAGAGGAGGGTTAATCCAGGTGAGAATTCAAGTGAAAAGCACTTCAGATGTGCCAAGAACGCAGTTAATGTGGGCGTAAATGTTTGCATGCAATAATAACGCTTGAGAGACAATGGCCAAGTCATGAAAGCAACCAAAGGGTCCACAACGAATGACTGAAGAAAGGAAATATGATGTCTGTGTTTACGCATATACAAGAGACTATTATTCAGCCATGAAAAAGGATGGAGTTCTGCCTTTTGCAACAACATGGATGAAACCTTGAAGATCTACGTGAAATCACTGAGATAAGTCAGGCAGAGGAAGAGGAATACTTTGTGTAATCTAAAACAACAAAACTCATAGAAACAGAGAACAGATCATGGTTACCAGGGGCCGAGGGTGGAGGGTGTGGGGAAATGCAGTCATGGCGTACAAACTGCCAGCGATAAGATGAACAAGTTTTGGGGGCTATAATACACAGCACAGTGACTACAGTTAATAATGTTGTATTATAGGGGTGCCTGGGTGGCTCAGTGGGTTAAAGCCTCTGCCTTCGGCTCAGGTCATGATCTCAGGGTCCTGGGATCGAGCCCCGCATCAGGCTTTCTGCTCAGTGGGGAGCCTGCTTCCTCCTCTCTCTCTCTCTGCTTGCTTGTGCTCTCTCTCTCTCAAATAAATGAATAAATAAAATCTTTTAAAAAAAATCTTTAAAAAAAATGAATAAATAAAATCTTTAAAAAAATAAAATCTTAAAAAAAAAATGTATTATATATCTGAAAGTAGCTGACAGAGTAGATTTGAAAAGTTCTCCCCATACACACACAATTATAACTGTGTGAGGTAATGAATGTGTTAACTAACCCGGTTAGAGCAATCGTTTTGCAATATATACCTACGGCAAATCATGACATCGCACACCTTAAACTTACACAAGGTTAAGCCAGTTATAGCTCAACAAAGCTGGAAAAAATATTATGCTCTCAAGCTGTACTTTCAAATTCTAAAGTCAAAGCCTATTATTATCATGCCACTTTCCTTTTAAGTAAAGTTTTGTCAGTTCAATGTAGCATTGATTATGAAGGGGTTGGTCATGGGTCTTTGCAGTGTGTTTCCCACCATCTTACTCCTAGAAAGCAGTCAGTGAAGGCTTGTTTAATGAATTATTACCAAAATGGTATTCAGAATGAAAAGGCTCTTTGTTTCTCAAAAACTATGTAACTCTGAGTGTGTTTTAAAGTGTATTTATTAAAGACTTATGAGAAAGAGCGTAGCCAGTACTTAATAGATATGTGGCCGTAATCTTCCACAATTGGATAATCACCCTTCCTCATGACTTGGAAAGCTTTCATGATCTCGTTTGATGCTGAAACATGTTTCAGGAGCACAGGGGAGGAAGGTGGAAAGTGCTTGAGGGCAGCTGTCCTCCCCAGCACCAAGGATCCTCAGACTGAAGAGAGGAACCCATCTACCTCTTGTCTGGCTCATCTCTAAGCCAAAAAGCTTACACATCCAAAGGTAACTCACGTTTAATATCATGATGAATCACTTTCTTTGAGTGTAGAAAATCGAGTCCCTTGAGAACATGCTTTGTGACCCAAATAATTTCAAATTCCCTCATTGGTCCACAGCTCTCCAGTTTCTCGAGAACAGACCCTCCCTCGCCGGCTTCCATAAAGAGGTGCACGGTTTCACCCCAGAGCACAGCACCATATAACTCAGCAATGTTCTCGTGACGGAAGCAGGCCTGGATTTCCACATCAGACGGCTTAAACTGATCTACTGGAATCTAGAACACAAACATACCAGTAAGATTCTAGACAAAAATATATATGAGATAGGTCAATTCACAAACCAAAGGGCAAATAAATGCCTTTGAGGATATCATGATCTGCATGAAATTATGCTGCCAAGTTAAAACCTGCCCCAAACCCGCTTTTACATGGTGTCAGCTTTAGGTAAATGGTTCCAAATAAGAAAATAAGAACAAAATATAAAATATTATTATCATTTAGAATGAAGCAATCCAACCAAAGAATCATTTACAATTGAATCAAAAGAGAGATCATTTCCCATCTATTTTACGTGTAAAATCTATGGCACCTAGATTTTAGGTTGTCTTTTCAATATTTCCATTTGTCATGAAATAATATTATGTCTTTGGAACCCAACTCATGCTCTGACAATGCATTTAAAACCTATTCTAAGGAAAATAAAAAATCAATAATAAAGAAGTAGATCTTTCAGTGCAGATAGATAGGGAATGTCTCCAAAATAAAGTATCAGATAAAGAAAGCAAGATACAGAAGTACAGGTATTATGCTCCCATTTTTAAAAATCTCTTAATCTATATATAATACATGTCCATAGAAATTTTCTGGAAAGATGTATAAGATCTCATTCACAGTAGTTGCCTCAAGGAAAGGGATTTCATTCTTCAACCTACATTCTTTTGAATCTGCTAGGGGGGTTGTTAATCATTTTACATGGTTTTCTTTTCAAGAAAAAAAATATAGCTTAAAAATTAAATGTAAGTATTCTAGGGAAAACAAACCCACAAATGTATTTTTCCATGCCTTTTGTGATGAAATTGTAAAACAGATCTTTCTAGAATGTCACTAGATTCTTTTAAAAGAATTGGAATATGTCTCTTCTAAATGAAAGCTTCAAATGGCTTATTATAATATCTCCTTGTTTTCTTTTGATAACAGATACTCTAGCACATATTTATAAAGGAACAAATGAGGCCAATACATTGTTGCTCTTTTTTTAAATTCCAATAACATAGACTAAGGCCATATTCAGCAAATCCAAAGGGAGTTTATTTTCTTGCACTCCTAAAAATCTTTACAGTGAAACAGACATACTAAAAAGCGTAAAACTGGTTACATAGCAAACTCAATGAATTTTCAACTGAACACACCCACGTCACCACCATCTAGATCAAGAAACAAAACTCTAGGGACGCCTGGGTGGCTCAGTTGGTTAAGCAGCTGCCTTCGGCTCAGGTCATGATCCCAGGGTCCTGGGATCGAGTCCCGCATCGGGATCCTTGCTCGGCAGGGAGCCTGCTTCTCCCTCTGCCTCTGCCTGCCTCTCTGTCTGCCTGTGCTCACTCGCTCTCTCTCCCTCTATCTCTGACAAATAAATAAATAAAATCTTTGAAAAAAAAAAAAGAAAAGAAACAAAACTCTACCGGGCCCCCAGAAACCCTTTCCTGACCTCTGCCAGTCACTGCCCAGCAAGGGCACCTCCTGTCCTGACTTCCACCAGCACAGATTTGTTTCACCTCTCGAGGGCCTGTACAGAAGTGGAATCTCATAGAGTAGGTCTTACTTGGGATCTGGCTATTGGGGCTTAACATATCGTGATGAGATTCATCTCCATTATTACAACGGTAAACCTTTTTTTTTTTCTCTTTACTGTATAGTATCCCACTATGTAAGTACACCACACTGTAACACCTGGAGAATTTCCAGTTTGGGACGATGACAAAGACTGCTATGATGAAGAGTCAGTACATAGCCTTTGGTGAGCACGCATGCGTGCTTCTTGGGGGTGCCCACGGGAGTAGAACTTCTGGGTCACAGGGTGTGTACGTGTCCAGCCTGGACAGTCTTGCAAAGCAGGGACGTCTCAGAAATAAAAAGAGAAGAGATGGGGTCTTTGCAATAATTGGTCTATTTACATGCAAGCCTTTCATCTGCAGTCTTACAAAGGCTGCGGCCTTCCCAGTTTTGGGTTCTCTGCCTGGCTCCCTCCCCTGTGGCTGGGATTAGAGGTGCACACGGATCTGCTCCTGCAGGAAGAGCACCCCTCCTTCCCACCCTGCCCCAAGAGGGATGATGTTATCCTGCTCCTGCTAAAGAAGCCAGCAACGTTTTCTTTTTTATCGAGGCAAACTCAATTAAAACCAACTACGCACTTAAACAGACTTCGGGGCTGAGCAGCCCCAAGGAGCAAGCAAATCAACGAAGAAGAAAGAAGAAGAAGAAAGATGTTTTTGGACAGGACGCTCTTTCTTACATAAGATCCAGCCAAATGGTAACCGGCTTTGAGTAAAGCAAGCTAACAAGGGCCACGATGCCAAACACATACGTGCAGGATGTCTGGTATAAACTACGTACCAATTTACACGCCATTCTTTTCTTAGTCTTTATATCTTGGGCTAAGTACACTTTTCCAAAGGCCCCCCGAGGTATGAAATCAGAGCCAATATTCCGATAAGTCAGCTTCCAGGGGATGAGGAGAACATCAGAGTCTATCTGATAGCGTCCATTCTGGGGAGTGATTACCTACAACAAAACAAACAGGCAGGAGGGTGAGAATTTCAGCAAACTTCTCTTTTAAGACCCGCCCTCCAGAAACTGGTTACTTTAGATCATAAAGACACACCTTCAGAGACTGGTTACTTTAGATCACATTCCTCCTGGCCGTGTTTGAAATTAATGTCACTGTTGTGTAATCCTAACAGTGTAGAGACTATATTTAGAGTTTCAGCAAGCCAGAGAAAGCATGTAACAGAAACACGTCCCTAGTCAGACCTGATCGTATTTCCACCTCCCGGTGAGTAATTAATTGTCAAAATTTTAAAAATTATTTATCTAAGGGAGCGTGACTACCATGACCAAAAGACTGAAAATAAAGATTGCATAAATATAAACTGTGAGGGCAAGTTGACTTGTCTCCAATTAAAATGCGCTAACCTGTTAGTCTGCATAGCTATTACTCACAAATGACGCATAGAGAGAGAGAGCATGGAAATAAACTGATGATCGTAGAGGATTCTGGAAAATAAGGTGTTATGCCAGAGCTATGATTTGACAGTACTACATCAATACAGTAAGCGGCAGAATTATTTCACATCTACTTGCTCGCTTGGTATTTTCCAAGTGCAAAAAGGCACCGGGCACTGTGTCTAGAGGCCAGCTCTGAACAAGAGAGAGGTGACCTTTCACCTCCAAGAGCTCCCAAACAGGCCAGCACTTGGAACAAGAGGTTTCAAAAACAAGTTGACTCAAAAATTAAAAGACGTATATCCCGGGAGCAGTGTGGCTGCTTTTGTTCAAACTCAACAAACCGGACATTTAAGGTCTGTGTAGTTTACAGCATGTGAAGTAGACCTCAATTTTAAGAGAGTAAAAAAAAAAAAAAAAAAAATTACAAGGACGGATAATTATAATGATAAATATGAAAATAAATTAATAAGATATGTTGTTATGAGTTAGAACCTGCAGCACATGCCTAAAATATGTTTAAAATGTTCTCTCGAGGGGAACTGAGATTCAAAAACACAAGGTTTTCCCCAGTGTAATTAGCAATATTACGACTTCAGATTATGAATTCGGGAATCGTGAAACTATGCAAGTGACACTAAAGCTATTTCAAGCGCAGAAGAGGCTGAAGGGGAATGTAGACCACATGGGACAAGAATGAACACCCGATTCCTCGGCAGATGTGCGGGCCCCTCACCGGGCCACTGCCGCCAGAATAGCTATCATCGTCCCAGGGTTATTCATTCGGGCTCCAGGACTGCTCATCAGAGCTGTCCCCTACAAACAGATGCATGGCTCTTAGTCAGGGAACAAGCAGGGGACAACTCCAGCCCTTGGAGAGGTGAAGTCACTGCATTTATTTATTATTTTTTAAAGATTTTATTTTTTTTTTTTTTGACAGAGAGAGATCACAAGTAGGCAGAGAGGCAGGCAGAGAGAGAGAGGGGAAGCAGGCTCTGTGCAGAGCAGAGAGCCCGATGCGGGGCTCGATCCCAGAACCCTGAAATCATGACCTGAGCTGAAGGCAGAGGCTTTAACCCACTGAGCCACCCAGGCCCCCCTGTCACTGCATTTAAAATGAAGTATTTACTGAGCACTCCCCTGGGCCAGCTCCCACATGGAGCAGGAAAATGAAGAACAGTGCAGGGTCTTGGCTTCCTGGAAATATGACCTCCATTCAAGAAGTGTGTCACCTCAAGTTACTGGAGGCCTCTTTTAACAGCACGCGAAGCACGCGGTAAATGTAGTCCCTTGCCACATTTAGACAGCGCCAGCCCACAGCACTCGACTGTACTAGCTCATCACCTCGTTCTTGTTACTTTGTTATCAAGTATGTACATTTCCCATTTTGCCTCAGCTCCAGCTAGCCACTCCTGTTCCCTCCGTGAAAGCTTTACTCTTGTCCCACTCAACCTATGACAGCCCCGTCTGACCCCAGGGATCAAGAAGAGTCATAGCGCTCCTACCCGGAGCGCTAATTAGAAGGCAGGCACCGTGCTCGGCGCTCATCAAGACCTCCCAGTGATCCTGGGAGGGAAGTATTATTTTCATCTCCACTTTACAGATGAGGAAAACTGGTTTCAAGAGGTTAAGTACCTCACTAGACAAAGTCAGGATTTGAACTTGGGTCTGTCTGACCCCACAGCCTTCTTGTGTGCCTTCTATCTTCCAGAAGATAGGAATTAAAGCTCACCCAGGAGCGAAAGCCAGTTACTAAAAGCCTACATTTACCAGTCACTGAGCCCCTCAGCCTTCGCCTGCTTCGATGGAATACTGCAAGTTCCTTCACCATGTTTGACCAGCTCCCGTGTTCTGGGGACCATCCTCCAAAGGCCGGTTCTCCCTTGACGATGGGGCCCAATGCATACAGTGTGATATGCGAGCCCAGATTAGTCAGCATCTGTTGCAAAGCCCTGGGTTCTTCCCCCTAGCCCTAGAGACCTTCCCTCTTTGGATTTGCAATGGGGTTTTTCCCCCTTTCTTCTTCTCTTAGTGGCCCTACCAAATACTCCTATGGAACTCTATGCCACTCGTGCCTGCCAATTCTCCAGCTTAACCAAAGCCACCATCAGGTGCAGATGTTATAAGCATGCTTTCGATTCCCTTCTCCAGACTAGTGTCACTGAACACTGCTGGGCCCAGCAGCAGGCCTTGAGGAAAATTGTTGGGTACCTCATTAGGAATAAAGTCCATCAGGAACCTGTATGATAGAGCTGCCAGACATAGATACAACCTTGGGCTACATTAAAAGAGGCACATTATCTAGAACGAAGGTAAAGGTGGCTCTTTCCTACTCTGCTGGTCACATACAAATAAACTGCCATGTTCAAGTTCGGGGCTGTAAGGCAGGCACTGACCCAGGCTTGGGTTCAAAGGGTACGGCCCAAGTGGAGGATGAAAGTTAACCCTCCAGTAAGTGACGAGTAACAGACACAACGAGAAGTGTTTGTGACAGAAGCGAGAAGATGTGGGGAATATGCAGGTCTTAAAATATTGGAAAGACTGTCCTAAGGAAGGAGAGTAACAATTGTTTATAACGACTACCACAATGGCTATATCCTTTCAACACTCACTCTGCATAAACAGGTCCCATGCATGCATTATTTGTCCTACATAGCAGCCCCAGGGAGTGAGTGCTAGGATGTGACCCATTTCACAGATGAGTAAACTGAGCCGTGGACGGGTGAATAGCCCAAAGTCACCCAGCTAACTCATCTCAAAGCTGAAATACATACCCAGGCACCATAAGTCAGGGGCCCGCACTCTCACACTATTCAACATCCATCCATACTTTCTTACAGCCAAGAAGTAGGATGAGGGCTAAGGAGAGTCAGAGACGGATTTTAGTACAATACCCTTAAGGGAGGGCCTTACTGCAATCAGAATTGGCTGACTTTGAAATTAAATGCCCCAGTATGTGATAAATGCTTTGTCACAGGAGATTATCAGGCAGAGACCAAAATGTTCCAACAACTATTGGATATGATGATCGGGTTATGTAAGCTTCAGACAGAGGGCTTGACTCAATTATCTTTAAGGTTTTTTCCAACCCTGAGAAGCCAGGACTCCATGACTAACCCCTGAGGAACAGCATTCCCGTATCTCACACCCGTATCTATGAGCGAGCCCTTTGGGGGCCTTCGGGTCCCCACCTAATCACCAGTGAGTTCAGTGTGTGCTACCTATTTTTGGTTATTCATTCCCCACTCTGGGTGTGAATCGGTCTAGAGTGTGAGTAACTCATAGCACTCTCATACCCAGCAACGCCTAGAGTGGTCTCTTAAAGGTTCTTCCCCAGGTCCAGCTGGATGTTGGTAGAATCTCTATCAGATACTATTTTTAGAAAAAGAGCACACATTTGCATACACGTGCAGACCAACAATTTACATACTTATGCTACGGGATAGTTTTGTAATTCCTGATCCTCCACCCTGTCTAATTAGCTCCACGGGCATTATGGTTGTTGGGTGCCAAGAGCACACCAGGTCTCTCTGCCCCTGGGCCTTTGCACATGCTGTTCTCTTCATCGGGAAGACTCTCCACTCTCCATCCCCTTTATCTGGAAGACTCCAACTCAACAGCTCAGGCATCAACTCCTTCTGGGAGCCTCTCTGGCAGACTCTCTTCCCTACTGGACACATGAGGTGTCCTGTCTGAGCATTCCCCCAGCAATCAGGGTGTAGTTGTATTGGGAAGTAGCACACCGCATGATAATTGCCTGTTTACTTGCCTCGGGCCTTCACCTGAAGACTCTTCCATGCTGGGTCCGTAGCATCTGGAAAAGTACCAGATATACTGTCGCTATCTGACCTGCGTCTAGCAAGCGAATGGGTGAAGACGTATTTGGTCCATATACAGATGCACTTTATAGATCAAATTTACCTTGGAACCAGTGTGCCTTTTGGTAACGAGCAATCCTCTTTTTAAAGCAGAGAGACAGACAGCAGCAAAGGAAGCCCAGAATGGAAAAATCTTCACTGGGTCTCAGGGGGAGGGCCACAGGAAGACAAAGGGCTCAAACACAGGATTGGTTCCAAGGAGAGCCCCATGTGAGCATGAATGGGAGCCAAAAGCAAACCAGGCCTCCTTCAACACCTTGTCTCAGACTGCCAAAGATCAAACGTGGCAAGTCACGATTCCTATGCCATTATGTACAAAGCATGGGCCTGGCGCAGGTTACTTGTAGTCATGGGATGTATCCGATTCTTAAGCTTAGTGACAGAAAAGTCTACCACAGCCCCGAGAGTCATCAACCACCGGGATGATTTGCCCAGTGGGGCACGGTCTACATTCCTGCGGGTTTTGAGGTTCTCCTGTTATTCTATTCTGGTTGTAAATCTTCTTGCTTCATACTCTTGAACATTTTTAAATTAAAAATCTTTTTAAAGTTTTAAAGATCCCTGCTTTGGGCGCCTGGGTGGCTCAGTGGGTTGCGCCGCTGCCTTCGGCTCAGGTCATGATCTCAGGTTCCTGGGATCGAGTCCCGCATCGGGCTCTCTGCTCAGCAGGGAGCCTGCTTCCTCCTCTCTCTCTCTGCCTGCCTCTCTGCCTACTTGTGGTCTCTCTCTGTCAAATAAATAAATAAAATCTTTAAAAAAAAATAAATAAGGGGCGCCTGGGTGGCTCAGTGGGTTAAAGCCTCTGCCTTCGGCTCAGGTCATGATCCCAGGGTCCTGGGATCGAGCCCCGCGTCGGGCTCTCTGCTCCGCGGGGAGCCTGCTTCCTCCTCTCTCTCACTCTCTGCCTGCCTCTCTGCCTACTTGTGATCTCTGTCTGTCAAATAAATAAATAAAATCTTTAAAAAAAAAAAAAATAAATAAAAAAAATAAAAATAAATAAATAAATAAATAAATAAATAAATAAATAAAAAAGATCCCTGCTTTTATGATATGTCCTATTCTTATATTTTTCTCCTGAGTACATGTTTATTCACTTACAGAGCATGGACTCCAAGGCGGAGACTGACACTGTTCTACTCCTAGGCTTCGCTGATAAAATTTCCACTTCCATGTAATCTCTTTGTTTTTGCCTTTTCTGCATTGTCTTTTTTTTTTTTTTTTAACTCCAAAACCTTTAGGAAGCTATTTCTTTGTATTCCTTATAATTTTCCAGAATTCTCTTCTGTACATTCCCAGTAAAGTTTTATGGCCCATCTCTCATCAGTCTGATGGGTCAGGGGAAACGTACACAAGTTTCTACATATTTACGAGCAAAAATATTTTGATTACCTGCAGGTGTTCCTTTAAAATACCGATTTAAATAAATACACATGTGAGGAAAAAAAACACAAAGGAAAGAAAAAGACATCAACAATTGTTTCTTATTATAGATCATTTTTAACCAGAGTTCTCCAGCTCTATTTTAGTTAAGAAAATCAGGTAGGGCTCCTTGTTCAATATTACTTCCATGTATAAGAAGAAATGATACTCTCAAGGTAAAGTACTTAGTCAACTACTAACCACAGTTTGATATATCCAGACCAAAGCAAGTCATGCAGCTATGCAAAATGCAGCCTTACTCCAAACTGAGCTGGACCTAAACACAACTGGCTTCTAACAAAACAAAAAACAATTTACCACATAGCTGACCTAAATTACTGTGTTGTTTTCAACTGAATGAATGTACTACATTAAAAAAAAAAAATTAAGTACTTTGTCCAGATTCTAATTGTTCAACACTGACCCTCTCCCTACATTAGCCATTTTACCCATAGATGCACCAAAAGAAAAGAAGTCACTTCCATCTTGCACATTTTGCAAGTAACTACCTCCCCTTTGCAAAAAGTCCTTTTTGAAAGATTAGACAACCTCTAACCAACACCTATGTTGACCTCTGGCATATTAAGACTGTCAGAATCCGGGGCACACCCTAACACATCATCTGATCAACTATTGTTGACAACGTGTTGTCACAATATTTTGGATTATTTGCATACTTGGTATGACTAAGGAAGTACCTCGTTTGTCATTCATACTTTGCCAATTAAAGAGAGTGAATCTGTGCATAGCTATTTACTGCCTGCAAACTAGATTTCTGCAAGAACTGAAGTTAGGGGGGGGGACACCTGATTGGCTCAGTGGGTTAAGCCTCTGCCTTAGGCTCAGGCCCTGAAATCAGGGTCCTGGGATGGAGCCTCCTTGTGTGCTGGGCTCTCTGCTCAGTGAGGAGCCTGCTCCCTGCCCGCCCCGCCCCGCCCCCGCCTGCCTCTCTGCCTACTTGTGATCTCTGTCTGTCAAATCAATAAATAAACTCTCAAAAAAAAGAAATTTAAGAATTGAAGTTAGCCAGTATTAATACTGTGACATTCCAAGACGGGACAAGAGAGGAACAAAAAACTCCAGCTTTCAGAAATATTGGTTAAAGATAAAGTATGACTCCCCTTTCAGAGGAAGGATCCTCATTAAGTCTTCTTCTGCCTACCCTATGAATAAGCCTCGTAATGAACTGTTCAGTTAAAAGACGTTCTTCATAATTACCTATTTGTACACTATCACTGATGTATGGAGAAGACTCTTTACGTGGAACGTGGAATGAAGACCTTTTTTGCATCTTTAACACGGAGGTGATTCTTACAGATACTGTGTTTTCAAAAGTCGCACCTGGTAGCCCATCTAAGCCAAGTTTAATTGCACCCACCCCCCCACCCCTGCATAACAGGAAGCTGCAGGAGTAAAGCACTCAGCTGATCAGGGGGGAAAAAAAAAAACATACCATGTTTAATAAAATCCCCGATTCCTGCGGTCGGTGTCCATAAAAACGCTTTGCAGTGTTGGATATGTGGTTTGCGAAGGCCAGCAAGTCCTCCACCGTTCCGTATCTGACCGATGACAACAAAGGCACCTCCTGGCCACTGAGCAGCAGAGACTCTGAACGCTCCTCATTTTCATTGCTGTCTTGACACATGGTCATGAGACTGGGCTCGTAAACTGCTGGCTCTTCGCTGGTGTAAAGATTCTCCATAATGTCTATTACATCGGACACGTTCAAGTGCTTAATTAATAAATCGATCTCGTCTTTGTTGTCACTGCCGGTGCTCATGTACTCCATCACTGTTATGCTTTCTAGAGAATCTGCAGAAGAAAAAGCAAACACTTAAAGTTCCCCTGTTCGTATCTGCCTGTAAGATCAGTGGGAAAACTGACAACAATGGCTTGGGAACGGGCGTCTGTCCGTACACCTCTGTTTATAAAATAAGGGCTCTGTGTCAACAGTGTGTCTAAATTCAAGTTGACAGATGGTGAAGAAAGGGGCCTTAGATAACCGTTAGTCCTGCTCTCCCCTTTGCAGAAGGGAAACCTGAGATCCAGGGAGCTGACTCCTTACTAGCTCACTGAGCTGGTGGCTTTGGCTGTAGCCACTGAAAACAAACTTTCACTAAATAGAAACACAAATAAGAGCCGCTCAGAAAGCTGAAGAGCTGAGGCTCCTGCTCCTTGACAGCTCCCAACTCTACCGCTCCCCCCAAGGGGGCAACCCTCCCCACAGAGGTTTGTCTGTGGCTTCCATGCCCTGGGTGACTTTACAGAAAAAAGAACCTTTTACTGGGGCTCCCTGGGGCGGGGAGGGGGGTTGTTCAGTCAGTTTAGCAGCTGCCTTCAGCTCAGAACATGATCCCTGGGTCCCCACATTGGGGCTCCCTGCTCAGTGGGGAATCTGCTTCTCCCTCTCCCTCTGCTGCTCCCCACTGCTCCCCACTCTCTCTCAAATAAACATACAAAATCTTAAAAAAAAAAAAAAAAAAAAAAAACTTTTTTTAAAAATTAAAAAAAAAAAGAACTCTTTTATCAAATTCAGGAGCTAACTTGCAAATCTAATTCAGGCCCTAGAGCCAAAAGCCTGTAAAATGCATTGGAATCTAAGGGAAGATGACAGGTCAAGTTTCAGGAATAATTCTGATGCAAATAAGTTCAACTGCTCCTTTAGACCCGGACTGCAAGCCTCAAATCTGCCTGCCAGCTACCTGTGAGAAAGAGGAAGTTAGCCTGTAAATCAGCTGTCTCCTCCTGAGACCAGAATTCTTTAATAGTACAAAGCATGTACCTCAAAAACCCAAGAAAGTGTATGTAATATTTAGATTAATCACTTTCTCGAAGTTGTGGTATTACAAAGAGGCCAGGAAAGCCAAATCCATCCTAAGCAAGACACAGGAAAGGCCAATACTGTACTAGCCAATACTGTGTGCTAGTTCTTGTGTGCAAATCAGGCCCTCCAGCTTGGGATCTGTAAATGAGAAAAAGAAGGTAAACCTGGAGTAATAAAATGATGCTGTTTGTTGCTCAAGATTTTAGAAATATTCCATTCCAGAGGATTAAAGATAAAGGGATTTAAGATATCTAAGAGAATTCAGTTTATCTACATAAACTACTTAACTCCTCAAAGCCTCTCTGATAGATGCTTCTGCTTCTTCAAAGCACAAACGTTTAACACATTCATTACTCAGTGCCCAAAGCCATGGGCCTGGGGAGTTGGGGGGGACACCTGCTGCTCTCCGGATGCTACCATGCCACCTTTGGCCTCTGAGCCCATTTCTTTTTTTCTTTCTTTTTTTTTTTTTTAAGATTTTATTTATTTATTTGACAGACAGAGATCACAAGTAGGTAGAGGGGCAGGCAGAGAGAGAGAGAGAGGGGAGGAAGCAGACTCCCTGCTGAGCAGAGAGCCCCGATGTGGGAGCCAAAGGCAGAGGCTTACCCCACTGAGCCACCCAGGCGCCCTGCTCTGAGCCCATTTCATCTGAGAAAAGCTGGGGGCAACCTAGTGACACTGTTCACTTACTTGATGACCATTTCCTGGTGGACAAGCTGTGTCCACAGGAAGCACGCTACCTTGCACACGGCAGTCTGATATTCCTTCTCCACTCAGGCTGCTTGGGCTGGACTCCCAGTCCCCTCCTTCACTGCCTACAGAATCCTGGGTGGGCACCTTACCCCCTCTGCACCTCGACTTCCCCTATCTGTGAAATGGAAGAACAGCACCTACCTCATAAGGCGGTTGTGAGGTTTAAAGAAGTTCAGGTGTGTAAGGTGTCTGGTGCAGAGTCAAAACACTCTGGCATCTCTAGTCGCAGGTGTGTGCACAACACACAGAAGTACTGAGTCACACTCCTGGCTTTGCAGATACTGCCTGGGCCTCCTTTCTTATCTGCAAATCAGTTGTGGCTACCTGTCCCCTGGGCTTCTTCACAGTAAGGTTGTAAAGGGTGTTTCTAGAACAAGAGACAAAGACAAAAAGGCAAAAACCTCTGAAATGTTTCGCTAGCTGTTAACCACAGTCACATCTAGACAGCAAAGGAAGCTCCGCTCACAGATCTCCTGGGTCTTTGAGGGAGACTATGATTTGGGCTCCTGGAGTCTTGAGTTAGGAAAGGAATTGCTTAGGTTCAAGGAGGAACATTCTACTCTGCTTTCATTGGGCCATTCAGTTGCAGTTTCTGCTTGTAGAATTTGCTGAGAAAAGGAAGTTAAAAACAAAACCAGCCGGATGGAGGACTCCACTGGCTGAAAAGTTCCAAGGCTCCAGGACTTAGCTAATGGCTGGCTGGAGAGAAAATAAAGTTCCCAGGAGTAACATGACTCAAGAAAGAAAAAAAAAAAAAAAAAGTCCACACTTTTCTACCGGTCAGCTGATCCAGAGAGGAAAGACAGGTTTTGATTTTTAAGTTCTGCAGAAAGTCTGGAGCATTTATATGTGAAGCCTAGGAAGTCTGAATGCACACACCCCTAAGTTTTGTGCCCAGGGCAACTTTGGTGAGGAAGGAAGGAGCAGCAGGGAGAGGGAGAGGGGAGGAGGAGGAGAAGGGAGGGAGGCAGGGGAGGCGGAGGAGTGCAGGACACTGATGCTAGGGATAATTCCTTAGCAACAGCAGGGCTCCTGTCACGCAAATCAGCACACCCCAGCCACCCTGATGACCAGCCCTTCTGGTCATTCTAAATGTCCCTGCAGAAAGCCTCAGCACTTTCAGGCCTTCATTAGGCAGACAATATGCTAGTGATTTCTGAGTTATACAGATCAGTACTCATCTAGAAAACCCGGTGATTGTGAAGGTACTCTACTTGACCGATAAAGACTCTTCCCCCACGTGGTTTACAATAAAAATCCTCATAAAATCCCCACTTGACCGTGGAGTACACAACTACAACCATCTTAGAAATGGAGAAATGGGCAGATATTGTCGAAATGATTTGCTTCGAGTTATTTCAGAAATCAGCAATAAACCAAGAGGAAACTCTGTTCCTATTCATTAATGTTACGCTCAGGGCTACTTCCAGTTACATATGCAGAAGTGGAGAAACTCCTAGCAACGGTGCTGGGGGGGAAAAAAAAAAAACCAAGATTATAGATATAAACCTCTGCCTAACAAAGGATAATTATACCTTTGGTTACTTCCCATTTAATAGATTTTCCTGCCAAAATAGTACGTTGCCCCTCAGGGCACATCTCTTATATTTTTCGCCAAAAGCCCCAGAATTAGACATTCTAGCCATACTGCTTCAAAAACCTCTACACACCTCAACTATCCAATTTCCCTTATAAGAAAAAGGCCTCAAGGGCCAGCGGCCACAAGTAGGGCACACAAACCTCAGTCCATCAGAGAGTTGGGTGGGGGGCGGCTGTTATATTCCTCTCAGCAAATACACGAAACAGAGGACACAGATACCTAATGCAACTCTACCAGTGTTTCTTCCCCTCTTTTTTTTTTTTTTTTTTTTTTTTTTTAATTAGGAGCAGTTCTTTATTCCGTGCCAGAATGTCTTTCCCAAAAGTGAAATGGCCGGTTCTCTCGAAGACAGCTCCTGGCCTTCCTTGTTAACTTTTGGGGCTATCCCTGTGCCCGCCGTCCTTCTTTCTAAGCGTCACTCTCCACCCAGAGCTAGAAGAATTTCCGAGTCCCGATATCGCATTACGACCGGGAAATATGCATGAAATAACCTTTCTCTACCACCCCCCCCCCCCCAACATTCTTCCTTACACCGAAGCCCAGCTTTCACGTTCTGGGGAAGCGACCCTTGAGTCACAGGATAGCGTCCCGGTTACATAAGCATGAAATTAAGTTTCGGCTCTTCGAAAGGTTCTCTGCTCCGCCAACGGCCACCCCCATTCCCCTCCTCGGATTCTTTAAAGCCTGGGGAAGCCGACCAAGGGCCTGTAATTTATAAAAGCCCCCACGATTTGGGCTGGCGGCAGCCTCGGAGGCGCACTCACCGGCGTCGGCGGGGGGGAGTGCAGCAGGCCGGGCGGTGCGCGCGGCGGGAGGCGCGGTGACAGCGGGGCTCTGTGTCCCCGCGCACTGCCCTGGCGCGCACTGCTCGCGCGTTAGGGATCCGGGAAGGAGGAGGAAAGGGGAGGAGCCGGAGTCTGCACCCCGTGAGACCCTTGCGCAAGGTGCTTTCCAGCTGTGCCGACTGCAGCGGCGACCCGCGGAAGCGCCACAGCGCGGGCGGCGAACACGCCCCCATCCTTAGAGCCGGGGAGTGCGCCCGGCGGCCGGGGGCGCCCTGCAGGGCTGCGACCACGGAAACACCCAGAAGCCCCCGAACGGAGGGTTACCTGGCAGGCGGAGCGCTGCAGCCGCGGCCCCCCGACGGCTCGGGACGCTGCTGGTGGCCCAACCGCCGGAGTCGAGCGAGGTCCCGGGGCAGCGGAAGCTGGAGCCCGCGCGACCGACCCCGCAGCGTGGCTCGTCGTCCGGAGCGGAGTGCACCAGTGAACGCGGGGCCTCCAGCCCAAGCGGCCCGCCCAGGCCGCCCTCGTCCGACCCTGACTCACGGCGTCTGAGCCGGCCGAGGGGCGGCGCAGCGGACGCCAGCCGCCGCCTCCCCGCCTTTTCCATTTCCCCTTTCGCTCCGTAAACAGAAAGAGGCTGCCGCGTTGCGGGGAAGCCGGAGCCCCGGCTCTGGGAAATTCCGCCCCCCACACCCCCCGCCGTGCGTCCTCCGGGCGCCCGGGCGGAGCGGGAGGCGGGACTAGGGGGGGGCGGAGCTCAGCGCGGGGAGGGGCGCCGGCCCAGCGCCGGAGTTGGGACTCGTCACGCCACCTGAGGGGCCAAGGACAGCGGCCGCGGCTCCAGTCCGGGGCCTGGGACACTTGGGGAATTTCCCTCGGACCTGGGGACCCGACAATCTGGTGCTGTAAGGTGCCCCGCGACCGCGCCTCTGCGCCCCTTCCTAGTCCCGGATAGAAGATGGTGTTTCCTAACGTGCCGGCGCCTCCGCGCTCCTCCAGTGTCCCAGGCCGCGACGGGGAGGGCGAGCGGCCCTGGCCTTTCCTGCGCCCACTTCCAGCGCCCCGGAGGACCGAGGCGCCGTGGGCTTCCCGCCTTCTCCCAGAACCGCGTCCGTGCGCACGCGGCGGGTAGCGCGGCTCGGCCCGCGGGCGGGGAGTGCCAGGATCCGCGGTCTGCGCGCACGGCCTCCCGCGTGAAGGCTGAGGGGAGGTTCCCGCAAAGTGGGCCAGAACCCCGCGGTGTAGCACCTGGAGAGTCGGGCCTATGTCCCCCGCTAGCCAAACCTGGTTTCGTTCTCTGCAGCCTTTCTTGGAACGGGTTTATTCGGCGGCGCCGTCCCATTACGAAATGTACCTGCACGGATCGCCCTCTCCTTACCCCGACTGCCATTGTGGGGTTTTCTGCAGAGTTTGGGAAGATCAAAGTGTGTTCACAGTATTCTTCCCTGTTGAATGGAAATTGTTTCCTCCAGGTGAAGCAGGAAGCGAGTTCTAGGGAAAATAGCGCCTCTGTCTCCGAAATCCGCTCTGCTGGGCATTCCCAGTAGCTGAGTCGAAACTCACCACCCCCTCGCCCCTCAGTACTTCCCCTAGGAGCAAGCACCTACCATAAGCCAGACATTTTGCAAGACGGCCCGGAGAAAGAATGTGAGGTGGATATTCTCTAGGTCTCGCCGACCCGGACGTTGGGCGTCCCCAGGCAGAGCCCAGATTCAAACGCCCCAGAACTCTGAGTCCGCGCGCGGTCCTTTCCTGCACCCACTGTCCTCCTACCTCCGCGGTTTCAAAACTTCATCGGACTCGCTCTAGAGCTTTCCACGTTTCTTCTGTGGAACGTGAGTTGCTGTTTCGATACAGGAAAGTCCTACGAAAATTGCTGATGGACCTAGGCTAGCTTAGGTGAGGAGCAAGGCCCTCGCCGAAGGACCTTAACTCCCGTCCTTTCTTTGTGTTTCCGGTCAGGCAGGGCTGAGGCTGAAAAAGTGACGAGCAGAGGAGCCCATCAGTAAAAGTGCGCGGAACGAGCAGCTAAAACGGCCAGGACTGACGGACGGAGTCGGCACTCAATCGCCACCTCCCAATTATCTTAGCTCCTGGAGTGCTGGTGACACGAATAACGCGGGACGCGTGTCAACCCCTGGAACCTTCCAGGCGGTCTCGGGCGGTGAAGGGGTCCCCAGCGGCCGGAAGAGAAGCCCTTCTAGGCGCCGGGCCTTTTTCTAGTTTTGGAGGGAGGGACTAACTTTGTCTCTGGAACTGGGGAGAGGCAACGTGTGCTGAAAACTGAAATCCAAAGGGCTCTAGCTTTTGCTTTGGGAACCAGGTTGTGCCCTTGTTATCTCTAATGGTAACGTGAGAGACGGAGAGACGTCCCTCCCTCATCTGCTGTCTTTGAGCAAGGAGGGATGATCTTTATAAGGATTTTAAAAATAGAAACATGGAACCACTCCCGCTTCCACTCCATGAATGAGCTCATTGAAACCACGCCTTACCTTCTGGGAACTAAGTGTTAGCCTTACTTCCCACAAAGAGGTCCCCCAAATACAGCTGCATTTTAGGGAGCTGGTGAGATGGCTGCCCTAGCAGGGTGTTCTGGCTGTTCACAACCTGTGGGAGAGCAGATTTCATTAGGTGGGGCGAATTAAGAGGAAGTTTAACTTAAACCCATTTTTGAAAGTCTAACAAAGTAGACTGAATCCGGTGTCCTGGAAGAAGTGTCCCGGAAGAGGCTGGAGATGGACGAGTGAACTGGCAAGAAAAAGTTTGCAGACTGCTTGCCTCTTTTTGGTCAGGACTCTGTTGCAATAGACTTGCAAAAGGAATCCCGCTTTTTTAGGAGCCTGCTGGGAAAATGAGGTTCCAGCTTGCCAAGGAGAAACCACCTGAGCCAGAGTGTGCACAAGTTACTCAAGAAGCCATTTCGATGTACGTTTCAAAACAGCTCTTTGCAAGCTGTTCCAAGCCAACAAAATGCACTTTAAAGTTGAATTGCAACCCATTGCAGTTTACTTGAGGGTTTTCTCCACCTACAGTCTAGCACAGGAACGGGTTTGTAAACTGTAGTTTGCAAATCAGAACTCATGTACTCATGGAAACAAAATGACTAGCAATGGGTGGGTCAGGAGCCAGAATATTGATCTCATGTAACCACAAATGGGGCTCTCTACTAATGAACAGAATATGGGACATGGCTTTCCAATGTTTTGCGGGGTTCTTTTTTATTCATAAAATATATAATGCTTAGAGAAAACTGGAATAAACGGGAATAAGTTGGGGATACCTATACAGAGCTTGGTGAAAAGTGTGTTTCTTTTTCTTAAATTATAAAATGTGAAGTATTTGAAGATGATAATTAAATATTGAATTTGAATAAAGCTTTAAATAAGTTTTGTTTTTTGAGAGAGAGAGAGCATGCCTATGGGGGTTGTTGCAGAGGGAGAATCTTAAGGTTTTATGCTGCCCCCCGGCCCCCACCCGGGGCTCAGTCTCACAATCCTGAGATCATGGGAGTTAGACGCCTAACTGGCTGAGCCAGCCAGGTGCCCCTAAAAAAGCTGTTTTTATTTTATTTTTTTTAAAGATTTTATTTATTTATTTGACAGAGATCACAAGTAGGCAGAGAAGCAGGCAGAGAGAGGAGGAAGCAGGCTCCCCGCTGAGCAGAGAGCCTGAGATGGGGCTTGATCCCAAGACTCTGGGATCATGACCTGAGCTGAAGGCAGAGGCTTTAACCCACTGAGCCACCCAGGCACCCCTAAATAAGCTGTTTTTAAAGGTAAGAGGAACTTGAGGCTGATTTCATGAAAATAACTTTTTTTGTGCAAGTGTTTGTTATACAAGTTATGCATATTTGCCAGTTAAGATATTTGAATAATGATTTATCCAAACCTCTGATAATAACCTTCAGGAGAGACACTGTACAGGCAGACATGCAATTCATAAACTTAGAATCATTTTTATAATCTTCAAAAAAATTTTTTTAAAGTTGAAATGCCATTTTAAAAATCCAGTATCTCGTTTTCCTGCATGGGCACCCTTCAATTTCTTATGCTGATGTACGTGGGTTTCAATTATGATCGGACTTTTTCATACTTAAGTCTCTCTAAATGACAAAGCTTTAATTTGCAGAATGTGCATGCACCGTTAAATCACTTAGCTTGGACAACATTGGGAAAAAACAATTAGCCCAAAGGATGGAGTATCCGGTCAGGGAGGAGATTCAAGGCCTACTCCCTCATACCCCACCCTCACTGCTAATGCTCCCGGACCACGCCCCTCTGGTACCCAAAACAAACCCTTTCCTCCAGCAAGGCCTGTTCACTGCAGCTACTGGCTGAAGGATCTGCTTGGCCTCACTCACCCTCTGGAGGTGGATTCGGGATGTCCCTTAGATCTCTAGAGACCAAATGCTGTATCATTAAATTCTGCTCTGCCCCAGCAGTTCCCACCCCAGAGACTGCAGAGGGGACAGGCCCTAGAGCCCACCGGCCCACCTGATTGCTTTAAGCAATAGGGGTGAGTTCCTATAAAGCCCTCAGGGCACATCTGTGTGCAAGGCTAAGCCCTGAGCTCCAGAAGCCATCTCCCCCTGCAGATGCTCCCTAGGACTCTTGGCTGTGCAGTGTAGCCAAGAAGGAAAGGGACAATTTCACTGTCCTCTTCTTTTTGTCTTCACCTCACCTTTCGGGACACCGTACTCATCAGCTTTTGTCTGCACTGTGCAAAGTGGGAACAGCAACCGGACGAGGGAAATGGGGCCTGAGGCGGAGATGGAGTCCTCACGTGGGGGGAAGGGGAGAAAAATCCCCCAGTGGCCTTGGGAAGGCAGGGGAAGTTCCAGAACACTCTTAGCTGTGGGGGCTGTTTATCTATGAGGGCTGTGTGTAAATCAGGCCGGCATGCGACTCACAGATCTTCTGTTCTCACGTGCAGAACACTAAAATTTAGGTCTCTCAAAGTGCCTCAGTCGCACTGTTCTGTGTGATACGTATGATGTTTTATTCATCGCTCTGTGCTATGACTTCCTCAAATCGGAGGTCCTTGAACCACACTCTGAAAACAGAAACTACTCTATGCTTCACTCTTCCACCTCCCAGATAGAAAGTCCTGGTACAGCATTTCTTAATCTCGGGCTTCCGAAATTGCCACAGGGCTGAGGATGCCCCCCCAGGAACTGTGCTCAAGGCTTTGGCCTGGGGCCTGAGCAAGTGCTTTCATTGTTCCCATTTTTAGAGGCTGAGAAAGGCTCAGCAGTGGGACTCCCCCCCAGTTGCCTGGAGCCGTCCCATGTGGATTTGTGGAGCTTATCCACAGGCAACCTCAGGTAGCCCCTGTCACTCCTGATTAACCTCAGCCCCAGTACTGTGCAATCCCTTGCCAGTGGGGCATGGAAAAGGGACTGCCCACGATGGGGAGGAAGTAAGTGCTGGCAAGGTATTGTTTGCTGAGCGCAGGCATTGCTGCAAAAAGGTTAAGTACAGTGAGGGGCACTGAGTAATGTCCACAATTGCTGAGTCACTTGTCCATTTGACGCTAATGTTCCACTGTACACTAATTATACGGCAATTAAAATTTTTTTTTAAAAAATGCTAGAATTAGGGGAGCCGGGATGATTAAGCAGCTGTTTGGCTCAGGTCATGATCCTAGAGTCCCGGGATCAGCCCCACATCAGGCTCTTTGCTCAGCGGAGAGCCTGCTTCTTCCTCTGCTGGCCGCTCCCTATGCCTGTCTGTCTGTCTGTCTGTCTCTCTCTCTCTCTCACTGACCAATAAATAAATAAATAAATCTCAAAAAAAAATATGCTGGAATTAGAAAATAAAAAAATAGATAGTTGCAAATGTAAATGGATAGTAGGGAAAAAACCAC
Organism: Mustela lutreola; assembly: GCF_030435805.1. Classification (NCBI taxonomy): domain Eukaryota; kingdom Metazoa; phylum Chordata; class Mammalia; order Carnivora; family Mustelidae; genus Mustela; species Mustela lutreola. The sequence goes on along the minus strand of NC_081297.1, from coordinate 11,717,201 downwards.
ACACATGCTCTAGAATAGTGCAACCTCCCCAGACAGTGACCTCACACACCCTTGGGGCAACAGGTCGCATTATTCCAGCAGCCTCTAAAAGTCGTGGTGTGCTTATCTTCATGTGATTTGTTTTTAAGTCAAGTGAGTTAAACACGTTTTGCAGTTTGCCCTTCCAGTTATGTTACAACGCTAGAGACAATTGCCAACTGATTCCATCTTCTAATTTTTTAGTTTTTTTATTATGTAAAGACTGTATTTGAGAGAGAGTGAGCAGGGTGAGAGAGAGCTGGAGGCGAGGAGGGAGAGGAGGGGGAACTGGGGAGCTAGAGAGGGAGTAGCAGGCTTCCGGCTGAGCAGGGTCCCTCCCAGACCAGATCAGGTCAGATCATGACCTGAGCCAAACACAGATGCTTACATCTGAGCCAAGCAGTGCCCCCAAATTCCATCTTTTTGGAGTGAGTGAGTGTGTGTGTGTTATGGGGAAGACAGTCAGTTCTTTTTTTTTTTTTTAAGATTTTATTTATTTATTCGACAGAGATCACAAGTAGGCAGAGAGGCAGGCAGAGGGGTGGGGGGAGCAGGCTCCCCACCCAGCAGAGAGCCAGATGTGGGCTCGATCCCAGGACCCTGAGATCATGACCCCAGCGGAAGGCAGAGGCTTTGACCCACTGAGCCACCCAGGCACCCCTCAACTCTCCTTTCTTAATTAAAGCCACAGATTACTGTTCATCACAACTTTTTTTCCTAGTACCAAGATACTCTGATGGATATATTTCATAATAACTAAGCATCATTGTCGCCTTCAACCATATTGGTCGAAGCTACTGTGTTTTAAGGACTTACCATGACCCGGGCACTCCCTTCAGCTAGATTACTTCACAAAAGTCCTGAGGTGGGCACTAATGTCTCCTTTGGCGTGGGGGGATTTCCTTGTGTTTAATCCATGCCTGTCTAATCCCAAGTCCAAATAGTAACTTCCTGCATCAGCCAGCACATGGGTGTCCCCCACGGCAAAGCCCCTCAAGGCCCGGCTGCCATTTGTTGGTCAGCTGGAGGAAAACAGGGCTGACCATAGGCCAACTGGGAAATACCCCGACGGCTTTTCCATGGGGGTGTCTCCTCTCCTGTCGCCTCTGGCCGCCTTCCTTGCGCCGTGAGTGAATTTCAGGCACACCTCAGCCAGGTTTTTAAATCTTTAATCTTTGCTCTCTCTTTGTGAGAGGAGAGGTTCCAAGGAATTTCAAGAATATTCCAGGAATCCAGATGAAGGGGAGAGCTGAGCCCCAGAAAGCCTCCAGAGTAGAACACCGGTTTTTCTCGTCCTTACCGTCAATTGGCTTTAATTCCTGTTGGGGTCTGCAGGAACCCAGAGGCCTTCCTGCACCCCTCACCCCAGAGCTGGGTGAAATGTGGGCTTGTGTAGGTGCCACTGGGGTCTAAGTTGTTCTTAAGGTGGCTGGACAGCTGTTCCCACTTGCCCCCCCAACTCTGGCACAGAGACACAGTCCCCAGACCAGCACTGTCCCCCCAAACAAGAGTCCTTTGCCCAGACCCCTACAGACAGTAGTGTGATGGATGGAGCCCATTTTTACCAGCATTAAACTTTGCAGGATCTGTGACAGCTGCTTGCTACACAGTCAGTATGAAAAATAAAATTGTATGAAATCACAAGGAAATAAAATGGATATTAAAGATGAAGGTAACAAATACTAAGAGAGACACTGAAAACTTAGCCCAGATTATTTTATTGCATTTTCTCTTTTCCCAGGCTCCTGAGTTTACTCACGTCTACTATCTGTGTGTGCGGTGGAAATACTAGACTATGACGCGTGCTAGCGCATGTCTTTGCAACTCTGCAGTCGGTGGCCTCACCTGGGTAGATTAAAATAGGCCACGGTGGGCGTATTCACACCACGGAAACCAGCAAATGCTATAAACCAGGGCGGGGCTTTGAGAAGGCTGGTTGTTAAAGAGTTAGCACATCATTGCCTACAGATGAATTTTGTGTTTTCAAGCACTTTTGAGTTTTAAGGTTATTGACTTTGTTTTTTACACCTTACTCTCATTTTTCTAATATTCCATAATACATCTAGATATCTTGCTTCCACACAAGCAGCAAAATATTCAACAAGGTAGGCTGATGGCAGTGGGAGGAGACACTTTCACTCCTAATCTGAACTCCCAGGCTGACGGGCTGGCTGGATTTGGGATCCAGGGTCCATGTACACCTCAAGGCATCGCCTGGGGAAGTCTCATTCAGTAGAGGACAGCCCTAAGATCTGAATTTCAGAGCTCCAGGAGAATGTGACTGGGAAATACTGGGCAAGTAGAGAGGGCACTTTTTGGACTTCAACTTCTGCTTTGTCATTTTCTGTCCATCTTACCTAGGGCTAATCACATAAATTCACAGAGCCCTGATTTTTTATGTTTGTTTGTTTGTTTGTTTGCTTTGTGGAAAGGGAAACAAAAGCTTCTTGGTTTTCATCTTATTTTTCAGAATTTCAAAAGCTGACAACACCCATAGCTTTGACATTGGGAGAAAAGTTAAATCAATTATTACATGAATTTATACCATTTTGTAAAGCTTTAGAAGAACATAATAATTTCATGTACTTATTAGTTTTTACTAATAAAATAAGTCTGAAATGGCCGTAGTTAGCCCTGTTTTACACGAAGACTCTAAAATCCGGAAATAAGTGCGTTACATCACTCAGATAATATACAGATCCCAAATTCTAACCCGGATGTGTCACTTTCAGAATGAGGTAGCCATTAGATCATTCTATTCTTGGAATTGGCAGGGGTTAAGTCACTCATTCAAGAGATACAGGGATCAGTGGGCTCCAGGGACACAACTGACATTGTCCAGCATAGTCTGGCATAATGAGATGCATCTTTTCAACTTCAGTGAATTAAAGATGGGGAACCTCCAGGGGTACCACTTGATTCCTCGTAAATCCCCCATCTCAACGTACAGGTTACAGCATTACCTGCTCCCAGAAGAACACCAAACTAAGAGCACTCCAAAAGTTTGTACTTCTTAAAAACCTCAATCTGATTGCAAAACAAGTTATGTTCAGTCAAGACATTGTAGAAAGATAGAGACAGTGAAATGTACACCCCCCCCCACCCCAGTCCTGGATCAGACAGAATGACTCTCAACGTTGAGGGAACATCATTCTGATTTCCTTTGTCACTCACAGAGGGAAGATTGTTGCTCTTATCTTGGGTAATCGCTGCTAAGATTAACTTGACAAGTGAGAAACAAAGAATGACCACCACACCATTTTACAGGGAATTTGCTCGCTCATTTGTTCATTCAACACAACCTTGTGTGTGTGTTGTTTGCCATTCCGGCCTGTGGAAGTAGCAGTGGACAAATTCAGTGGCCTTCAGGGATCCTACAGCTCAGGGAGAAAGAGACACATACCCAAGGACCAGCACCCTGTAGGAAATGAACAGAGAGGAGGAAGGAAGGGGGTGTGAGAGATACTTATGGACTAGACCTTGCAAGAGTCAGAGAGCACTTTTCTGAGAATGGTGCCTTCACATAAAGAGAATAATCTACAATGAATGCAACCTGGCCCACATCCCAAGTCACTGCCTAGGAATAGCTGTTTGTCACTTAAATCCATACTTCAATTGTGTTATTAGTTGACGTGGATTGATTCTCAAAGTGAGCAGAGATCCTAGAGGTGATCTCATCCAACCCCTTCAACTTATAAATGGCGAAAGTGAGATCAAGAGAGTGACTTATCCAGAATCCCGTTACTGTTCAGAGTAACATGTTCAGAGGCTAGCTTTTTTTGACCCACGAATCCTGTCTCTTCTTATGGTAACACACAGCTCCTTTAGAGAAGGTTAATATAAAGAAATGTTGCTCTACATAGTTCCCATAAATACACTGTAACCAAATGTAATCACATGTATGATCTTTTTTTCCTGATGCAAGACGAGGGTGAAAGAAAGAACATGCGTTAGTGTTACGTGGCATCCAGAAGTCTTTTTTGTTTTTCTCCTTTCCCTTGCTGTGGGATTTGGAAAACCACTTAATCCTTCTGAGCTGTAGTTGCTTATTTAGGGAATGAGGATGCTTAGTAAATATGGTGGTTATTGCAGTGTTTCAAAGGAGAAAGTAGGGCACCTGGGTGGCTCAGTTGTTAAGCATCTTCCTTTGGCTCAGGTCGTGATCTCAAGGTCCTGGGATCAAGCCTCACATCAGGCTCCCTGCTCAGCAGGAAGCCTGCTTCTCCCTCTCCTACTCCCCCTGCTTGTGTTCCCTCTCTTGCTGTGTGTGTGTATCTCTCTCTCTATCTATCAAATAAATAAATAAAATCTTTAAAAGAAATAATATATGCCAAGTGTAAAAAAAAAAAAGAGAGAGAGAGAGAGAGAAAGTAGTTAAGAGAATATAGGGGGGAAATGACACAGCTAGTGATAACATTTCACATCTTCCGGCGGTGGGGGAGCGGGGCAGGGTGTAGAGCAAAATTTGGTGGTGGTTGGGTTTTTCTTTCACCTGAATAGGGTTCTGGTTAAGAACAGAAACCCTGGGTCAGTGCGTGGAGAAACCTGGGGAACCAAGTCAGTGGGTCAAAGCCCTCTTGCTGTGGTTTTTCTTTTAAAGATACCAAACCTTCCGGTTTTCTTCAGTGCTTCTTTAATTATATCTTATCTGTTGCCTCATAAGCTACGTGGTCGTGGTTTCATTTTTACCATGTGCACTGGATTATCCCACTGCAAATCTCCCTGGGGTTCTTGGAAAAATATCTAAAGCTGATAAGAAGCAGGACATTTTTAAGGAAAAGCCCAACAAAGAAATTATTAAACTTTTACATAGCTTGTAGAAGTTTTACAAACGTCTTAAGTGCCTCTTTGGAAAGGTCAGTTTAAAGGCTTATTATATATCTCAGGGGACTGCATAGAGTACTTATATTTTAGAACACTGGAATAGACTGGAATAAGCCTAATTTTTAAAAAGATTTTATTTATTTATTTGAGAGAGAGGATGCACGTGCGCACACAACCAAGGGAGGAGCAGAGGCAAAGGGAGAAGCAGAAGCAGAGGGAGGAGCAGAGGCAGAAGGAGAAGCAGGCTCCCTGCTGAGCAGAGATCCTGATGTGGGGCTGGCTCCCAAAACTCCTGGGACCTTAACCCAAACCAAAGGCAGATGCTTAACTGACTAAGCCACCTGGGCATCCCTGGAATAAGCCTAATTTTTGAAGTCTTGGAGCCTTTAGCTATGAGATTCATCAGGCCGACTTCTCTTTTTCTAACCCAGCTGAGTTGCCACAAACCAAGGAGAAGAGGCTTGATATGGGGAGAAAATGCAGGCTCCATTTGGAGGGTTGGAATCACATGGTTCCCAGATACCTGTCTTCAACGAGAGGCTGGTTTCTTCTGTCTTGCAGCCTCGAGCAGGCATTTCTGCCCATAAGAAGACAGTCTTCCTGTAGCTTGGTGGCAGCAGCATTTCCAGAGGGGTGAGCAAAGAAGCCAGTGACAGAGGTTCTGAGGAGGAGCAACACCTGGAGGAGAGAAACATGGCAAAGCCGTCTCCCTCCCCTCTTGCCTCTTCAAAGGATCTCTGCTTTCTTCTTTCTTCCTTTTCTTTTTTCAGGAAAAGAAGATGTGAGTTAGTATTAAATGTGGCAAGAAGAGAAATAAGTATTTCTTTTTTAAAAAAATATTTTATTTATTTATTTGACAGAAAGAGAGAGAGAGAGAGATCACAAGTAGGCAGAGAGGCAGGGGGAAGCAGGGTCCCTGCTCTGCAGAGAGCCCGATGCAGGACTTGATCCCAGGACCCTGAGATCATGACCTGAGCCGAAGCAGAAGCTTAACCCATTTCTTAGGGTCTAAGGTCATAGAACTCAGTATTAAAGTTGGCTCCAGCATCAAAATTCACATATACGTGAATCCATAGAACTCTTTGTAACTCAAGTTAAAACATGAGTATAAGCCAATTTAGCAAATATAGATATTATTATCATTATTATTATGAATATGGCAAAAAAAAAAAAGCACTACGCCGTTCTCTAAAGAGAAAAGGAACTCTAGCAATAACTAGATCATATGAGGTGTTTTTCGTGTGGTAAAACAATCTTTTCAGAAAAGCGTAGACCATGGGCACCTGGGTGGCTCAGTGGGTTAAGCTGCTGCCTTCGGCTCAGGTCATGATCTCAGGGTCCTGGGGTCGAGTCCCGCATCCGGCTCTCTGCTCAGCAGGGAGCCTGATTCCTCCTCTAGCTCTCTGCCTGCCTCTCTGCCTACTTATGATCTCTCTCTCTGTCAAATAAATAAATAAAATCTTAAAAAAAAAAAAAGAAAAAGAAAAGCGTAGACCTCCATGGGATCACACACATGTAGGGATGGTCTTCGGAGGCTGTTCTCAACTTATAGCACATCTAACATCTTGTGAAAAACGCAGGCTCCTGAACCCACTCCTCCACCCCCGCCCAGATAGTCTGATTAAGTCCGCAGGTAAAGCCCAGTACTCTCCTGTTGTAGTAATCTTGCCAAATGCTTCTGAGGCAAGAATCAGGTCCCTGCACCAACCTTGGAAAGCCTAGCCTCCCAAAAAGAGAAAAACCCTCAGACTAGAACATATGAAGTCAAACTGCAGCCAGGTTGGTGTCATATTCCCAAAGCCGATTTTCCCATTTTCAAGACATTTGTTTGCAAGCACTAGCATGTGAGGCTAAATCTAATTGACCATTCATGTTCCCCAAACAGCAGCACTCACTCAGGAAAAAAAAAAAATTCTTACAGGAGAGAGAAAAGTTGTCGATGCTCCTCATTTACATAAAGCCCTTCAGAGGGTAGTGAAGAATGTACAGACCTCTTTCCTTTAAGGCAACCCTGTAGCTCTGGGTAATTCGCTAAACAGAAGGACTTCTTATAGTGCAGGTGCAAATGCTTCTTAGGATTTCCGGCTTAGTTCAGAAGTCCTCTGCATATTCTAAGGTGCCTGAATTACTCTGAGGATCTTTGATAGCTTTGGGAGGATTTTATTTTTTATTTTTTTTAAGATTTAATTTATTGGTTCGTCAGAGAGCGAGAGCACAAGCCGCAAGAATGGCAGGCAGAGAGAGAAGCAGGCAAAGGGAGAAGCAGGCTCCCGCTGAGCAAGGAGCCCCACCTGGGACTTGATCCTAGGACTCTGGATCATGAACTGAGTCAAAGGCAGACATTTAACCAACTGAGCCACCCAGGTGTCCCTGAGGTTTTTTAATATTGTTAAAGTACTGTATTTTTCCTTCAGACAGAAGAAGAGAAAGACACACAGAGATTGACCAAACTGGGACTGTGGATCACCATGATCACTATTCTGCCTTTACTTACAGGCTTTTTTTTTTTTTTAACCTCGGGCAAATTATTTAATTTCACTGTGTTTCAGTTTCCTCACCCCAAAAATGAGACATGATAATAGCTTATTTTATCGATTCTGCAATAAACATTTCCCCCCAATTTTTAAAATCTCTGAAATCAAAGCGTACTTCGCTATAATGACGAGAAACCCATTGTGTCATGGGTTAATTGACAGCATTTTTCTTAGTGGTGCATAAACTCAAAGAATGTTTTATAATGATGGCATCTTAGACTAGGTGAAATATGATAATAATGGCTCTATCCTAGGGTTTTGTGGGAATTAACTGAGTCAAGAAACAAAATGCTTAGAACCAATACCAATACAGAGCTGGTATTACTCACTTAATAATTAACCTATTAGTATTCTAACCTGTGGTTGGATTATAAATGAACTAGTTTCTTCTTGTTGCACATTTGGGTTGTTTCCAATGATATCCCTGCACTATATACTGCCTTGAATGTACATCTCTGATCCTAGAAGTGGAACTACTAGGTCAACAAGCATGAGCATGTTGAAGAGATGGACTTAGAAGTGTGAGCCTGGGTTTCTCAACAGTGTCCCCCTGTGGCCATAATGGAAGTAGCAGCTGCAAAAAATTGTCAGAAAGGATCAGATTCATCAGTTCTGGTGGTGTGGGCAGGACTGTCTATTTGGACATGCGGAGGTGGAGAGGAGAAGGGAGTTGGGGGAAATTGGAAGGGGAGGTGAACCATGAGAGACTATGGACTCTGAAAAACAATCTGAGGGCCTTGAAGGGGCGGGGGGTGGGAGGTACAAGGTGGTGGGTATTGGAGAGGGCATGGATTGCATGGAGCACTGGGTGTGGTGAAAAAATAATGAATACTGTTACGCTGAAAAGAAATTAAAAAAAAAAAAAACTTTATCTGTGGACTAACAGAAGAAAAAAAAAAAAAAAAGGAAAGGGAGAAGCCTAGGATTCGTGTGTGACCCAAGACAGACAGACTCAGGAAATAGTGAATGTTGCCAATCTGTATATGAGGGCCTAAGCGATTGCTTTTAAATACTGAAAGACGATCTCATTTAGATCTCCTATATGAACTGATGAAGAGTTCAACATCATTTCTATGGATACGTCATAGGAACAGCTTATCTCTCTGCATTAATATAACCATGAAAAAGCACTTTGGTCATTTTATTTGGGCCCTAGAAATCCTGGCAAACTCTAAGACTGAACTTTAGAAAGGCCTCTTGGCTTGAACTTCTGGACAAATCGGATGCCTAGAGCTTAGAAAGACGATCGGGGGCTCTTGGGTGGCTCAATGGGTTAAGCCTCTGCCTTTGGCTCAGGTCATGATCTCAGGGTCCTGGAATCAAGCCTTGCAACTGGCTCTCTGCTCAGCAGGAAGCCTGCTTCCCCCTCTCTCTCTGCCTGCCTCTCTGCCTACTTGTGATCTCTCTCTCTGTGTCAAATAAATAAATGAAATTTTTTTTAAAAAAAAAAGAAAGATAATCAGAAGTGATCATATAATGAGGACATTGAATATATTCAGAGCTGTAAGTGATAGTTTTGAGAAAATTTACTATCAGTAGCAAAACCATAAGACCCC